>NC_090331.1:38350360-38969583 GCF_035084215.1 Heptranchias perlo | reverse complement strand
TTCTTCATGTCGCCTTTGGTTCTTTTGCCAATCACCTTAAATCTGCATCCTCTGGTTGTTGACCCTTCCGCCAATGAGAACAGTATCTCTCTAGTCATTCTGTCTCGACCCCTCATGATTTTGAACACCTCTATCAAATCTTCTCTTAACCTTCTCTGCTGTAAGTAGAACAACCCCAGCTTCTCCAGTCTATCCACTTAACTGAAGTCCTTCATCCCTGGAACCATTCTAGTAAATCTTTTCTGCACCCTCTCTAAGGCCTTCACATCCTCCCTAAAGTGCGGTGCTCAGAATTGGACACAATGCTCCAGTTGTGGCTGAACCAGTGTTTTATAAAGGTTCATCATAACTTCTTTGCTTTTGTCCTCTACTCCTCTATTTATAGAGCCCAGGATCAGGGGGAAAACTCTCCAGTGACTGGAGTCATACCTATCACAAAGGAAGATGGTTGTTGGAGGCCAATCATCTCAGCCCCAGGGCATTGCTGCAGGAGTTCCTCAGGGCAGTGTCCTAGGCCCAACCATCTTCAGCTGCTTCATTAATGACCTTCCCTCCATCATAAGGTCAGAAATGGGGATGTTCGCTGATGATTGCACAGTGTTCAGTTCCATTCGCAACCCCTCAAATAATGAAGCAGTCAGAGCCCGCATGCAGCAAGACCTGGACAACATCCAGGCTTGGGCTGATAAGTGGCAAGTAACATTCGCGCCAGGCAATGACCATCTCCAACAAGAGAGAGTCTAACCACCTCCCCTTGACATTCAACGCCATTACCATCACCGAATCCCCCACCATCAACATCCTGGGGGTCACCATTGACCAGAAACGTAACTGGACCAGCCATATAAATACTGTGGCTACAAGAGCAGGTCAGAGGCTGGGAATTCTGCGGCGAGTGACTCACCTCCTGACTCCCCAAAGCCTTTCCACCATCTACAAGGCACAAATCAGGAGTGTGATGGAATACTCTCCACTTGCTTGGATGAGTGCAGCTCCAACAACAGTCAAGAAGCTCGACACCATCCAGGACAAAGCAGCCCGCTTGATTGGCACCCCATCCACCACCCTAAACATTCACTCCCTTCACCACCGGCGCACTGTGGCTGCAGTGTGTACCATCCACAGGATGCACTGCAGCAACTCGCCAAGGCTTCTTCGACAGCACCTCCCAAACTCGCGACCTCGACCACCTAGAAGGACAAGAGCAGCAGGCATATGGGAACAACAACACCTGCATGTTCCCCTCCAAGTCACACAACATCCCAACTTGGAAATATATCGCCGTTCCTTCATCGTCGCTGGGTCAAAATCCTGGCACTCCCTTCCTAACAGCACTGTGGAGAACCTTCACCACACGGACTGCAGTGGTTCAAGAAGGCGGCTCACCACCACCTTCTCAAGGGCAATTAGGGATGGGCAACAAATGCTGGCCTCACTAGCGACTCCCACATCCCATGAATGAATTTTAAAAAAGCCCAGGATCCCGTATGCTTTTTTAACTGCTTTCTCAACCTGCCCTGCACATGTACGCCCAGGTGTCTCTGTTCTTGCACCCCCTTTAGAATTGTATCCTCTAGTTTATATTGCCTCGCCTCGTTCTTCCTACCAAAATGTATCACTTCGCACTTCTCTGCATTAAATTTCATCTGCCCTGTGCCCATCCATTCCACCAGCCTGTCTATGTCCTCTTGAAGTCTATCACTATCCTCCTCACTGTTGACTATCTTTCCAAGTTTTGTGTCATCTGCAAATTTTTAAATTGTGCCCTGTATACCCAAGTCCAAGTCATTAATATATATCAAGAAAAGCAGTGGTCCTAGTACCCTCCCCTGGGGAACACCACTGTTTACCGTCCTCTGGTCTAAAAAAAACCGTTCACCACTACTCTCTATTTCCTGTCACTTAGCCAATTTCGTCACGGAAGAAGACACAAAAAACCTCCCAGAAATACTCGAGAACCAAGGGTCTGGTGAGAATGAGGAACTGAAAGAAATTAGTATTAGTAAAAAAAATAATATTAGAGCAATTAATGGGACTAAGAGTCGATAAATTCCAAGGAACTGATGATCTACATCCCAGGGTTTTGAAAGAGGTGGCTATAGAGGTAGTGGATGCATTGTTTCTCATCTTCCAAAATTCTATAGATTCTGGATTGGTTCCTGCAGATTGGAGGGTAACCTCACTATTTAAGAAAAGATGGAGAGAGATGGTTTTTTAGACCAGTACGTTTTCCAGGGAACAGGCTATCCTAGATTGAGTATTGTGCAATGAGAAGGGGTTAATTAACAATCTTGTTGTGCAGGGTTCCTTTAGGGAAGACTGACCATAACATGATAGAATTCTTCATTAAGAGGGAAAGTGAAGTAGTCCAATCTGAAACTAGGGTTCTAAATCTAAACAAAGCAAACTACGAAGGTATGATGAGTGAGTTGGCTATGATAGATTGGGAAGCTTCATTAAAGGGCTTGACAGTGGATAGGCAATGGCTAATATTTAAGGAACGAATGCATGAATTGCAACAATAATACATTCCTTTCTGGTGCAAAAACACAAAAGGAAAAGCGGCCCAACCATGGCTAACAAAAGAAATTAAGGATAGTATTAGATCCATAGAGGAGTCATATCAAGTTGCCAGAAAAAGTAGCAAGCCTGAGGATTGGGAGCAGTTTCGAATTCAGCGAAAAAGGAACAAGAGATTGATTTAAGAGGGGAAAAGTAGAGTATGAGAGTAAACTTGCAAGTAACATAAAAGTGGAATGTAAAAGCTTCTACAAGTATATAAAAAGAAAAAGATTAGTGAAGACAAATGTAGGTCCTTTACAGTCAGAAATGGAAGAATTTATAATGAGGAACTGGCAGAGCAATTAAACAAATACTTTGGTTCTGTCTTCACAGAAGAGGACACAAATAACTTCCCAGAAATGCTAGGGAACCAAGGGACTAGTAAGAAGGAGGAATTAAAGGAAATTAGTATTAGTAAAAAAATAGTGCTGGAGAAATTAATGGGACTGAAAGCCGATAAATCCCCAGGGCCTGATAATCTGCATCGCAGAGTACTAAAAGAGGTAGCCATGGAAATAGTGGATGCATTAGTTGTCATTTTCCAAAATTATACAGATTATGGAACAGTTCCTGCAGATTGGAAGGTGGCAATTGTAACCCCATTATTTAAAAAAGGAGGGAGAGAGAAAACATGGAACTACAGACCGGTTAGCCTAACATCAGTAGTGGGGAAAATGCTAGAGTCTATTATAAAGGATGTGATAACAGGACATTTAGAAGCTATCAACGGGATTAGACAAAGTCAACATGGATTTATGAAAGGGAAATCATGTTTGACAAACCTACTGGAGTTTTTTGAGGATGTAACTGGTAGAATAGATAAGGGGGAACCAGTGGATGTGGTTTGTTTGGATTTTCAGAAGGCCTTTGATAAAGTCCCACATAAGAGGTTATTGTGCAAAATTAAAGCACACGGGATTGGGGGTAATATACTGGCATGGATTGAAAATTGGTTAACAGACAGGAAACAGAGAGTAGGAATAAATGGGTCTTTTTCGGGGTGGCAGGCTGTGACTAGTGGGGTACCGCAGGGATCAGTGCTTGGGCCCCAGCTATTCACAATATATATCAATGATTTGGATGAGTGAACTAAATGTAATATTTCCAAGTTTGCTGACGACACAAAACTAGGTGAGATCGTGGGTTGTGAGGAGGATGCAAAGAGGCTTCAAGGCGATTTAGACAAGTTGAGTGAGTGGGCAAATACATGGCAGATGCAGTATAATGTGGATAAATCTGAAGTTATCCACTTCAGAAGGAAAAACAGAAAGGCAGAGTATTATTTAAATGGTGATATATTGGGGAATGTTGATGTACAAAGGGACCTGGGTGTCCTTGTACACCAGTCACTGAAAGCAAATATGCAGGTGCAGCAAGCAGTTAGGAAGGCAAATGTTGTTGTTGGCCTTCATTGCTAGAGAATTTGAGTACAGGAGTAAGGATGTCTTACTGCAGTTATATAGGGCCTTGATGGGACCAGACCTGGAGTATTGTGTGCAGTTTTGGTCTCCTTACCTAAGAAAGGATATACTTGCCGTAGAGGGAATGCAGCGAAGGTTCACCAGACTGATTCCTGGGATGGCAGGACTGTCGTATGAGGAGAGATTGGGTCGACTCGGCCTGTATTCACTCGAGTTTAGAAGAATGAGAGGGGATCTCATTGTAACATATAAAATTCTGACCGGGCGAGACAGGCTGGATGCAGGGAGGATGTTTCCCCTGGCTGGGGGGTCCAGAATGTGAGGGGTCACAGTCTCAGGATATGGAGTAGGACATTTAGGACTGAGATGAGGAGAAATTTCTTCACTCAGATGGTAGTGAACCTGTGGAATTCTCTACCACAGAAGGCTGTGGAGGCCAAGTCACTGAATATATTTAAGATGATGTGGAGATGCCGGTGATGGACTGGGGTTGACAATTGTAAACAATTTTACAACACCAAGTTATAGTCCAACAAATTTATTTTAAATTTCACAAGCTTTCGGAGGCTTCCTCCTTCCTCAGGTGAATGTTGTGGAAACATTCACCATTCACAACATTCACCTGAGGAAGGAGGAAGCCTCCGAAAGCTAGTGAAATTTAAAATAAATTTGTTGGACTATAACTTGGTGTTGTAAAATTGTTTACAAATATTTAAGATGGAGCTAGATAGATTTCTAGACACAAAAGGCATCAAGGGGTATGGGGTGGGAGCGGGAATATGGTATTGAGATAGAGGGTCAGCCATGATCATATTGAATGGCGGAGCAGGCTCGAAGGGCCGAATGGCCTACTCCTGCTCCTATTTTCTATGTTCCTATGTTTCTAAAACAGGGAACTACAGACCTGTTAGCCTGACATCAGTAGTAGGGAAAATGCTAGAATCAATTATAAAGGATGTGATAACAGGACACTTAGAAAATAATAACAGGATTTGGCAGAGTCAACGTGGATTTATGAAAGGGAAATCATGTTTGACAAACCTATTGGAGTTTTTTGAGGATGTAACATTCAAAACAGAGATCGATAGATTTCTGGATATTAAAGGCATCAAGGGATATGGGGATGGTGCAGGAAAATGACGTTGAGGTGGAAGATCAGCCATGATCTTGTTGAATGGCGGAGCAGGCTTAAGGAGCCGGATGGCCTACTCCTGCTTCTATTTCTTATGTTCTTATACCCATACTACCACTGCCCCTTTTATTCCATGGGCTTCAACTTTGCTGACAAGCCTATTATGTGGCATTTTATCAATCGTCTTTTGGAAGTCAAGTATACACCACATCAACCGCACTGCCCCAGATATATTAAGCTTTCAAAATTTGCACATCTTCAAATAATGTCTGCAAAAGTGATTATATACAGTGAAACAAGGCATCATGGCAGCGTTTGACCGAGTGTGGCACCAAGGAGCCCTAGTAAAATTGAAGTCAACGGGAATCAGGAGGAAAACTCTGCAGTGGCTGGAGTCATACCTAGCACAAAGGAAGATGGTAGTGGCTGTTGGAGGCCAATCAACTCAGCCCCAGGACATTGCTATAGGAGTTCCTCAGGGCAGTGTCCTAGGTCCAACCATCTTCAGCTGCTTCATCAATGACCTTCCCTCCATCATAAGGTCAGAAATGGGGATGTTCGCTGATGATTGCACAGTGTTCAGTTCCATTCGCAACCCCTCAGAAAATGAAGCATGCCTGCATGCAGCAAGACCTGGACAACATCCAGGCTTAGGCTCATAAGTGGCAAGTAACATTCGCGCCAGACAAGTGCCAGGCAAAGACCATCTCCAACAAGAGAAAGTCTAAACACCTCCCCTTGACATTCAGTGGCATTACCATCGCCGAATCCCCCACCATCAACATCCTGGGGGTCACCATTGACCAGAAACTTAACTGGACCAGCCGTATAAATACTGTGGCTACAAGAGCAGGTCAGAGGCTGGGTATTCTGCGGCGAGTGACTCACCTCCTGACTCCCCAAACCCTTTCCACTATCCACAAGTCACAAGTCAGGAGTGTGATGGAATACTCTCCACTTGCCTGGATGAGTGCAGTTCCAACAACACTCAAGAAGCTCGACACCATCCAGGACAAAGCAGCCCGCTTGATTGGCACCCCATCCACCACCCTAAACATTCACTCCCTTCACCACCGGCGCACTGTGGCTGCAGTGTGTACCATCCACAGGATGCACTGCAGCAACTCGCCAAGACTTCTTCGACAGCGCTTCCCAAACCCGCGACCTCTACCACCTAGAAGGACAAGGGCAGCAGGCACATGGGAACAACACCACCTGCACGTTCCCCTCCAAGTCACACACCATCCCGACTTGAAAATATTTCACCGTTCCTTCATCGTCGCTGGGTCAAAATCCTGGAACTCCCTACCTAACAGCACTGTGGGAGAACCTTCACCGCATGGACTGCAGCGGTTCAAGAGGCAGCTCACCACCACCTTCTCAAGGGCAATTAGGGATGGGCAATAAATGCTGGCCTTGCCAGCGACGCCCACATCCCAATGCGGTAACGGTGTCTCTTTCGTAGCATAATTTTGCTTTGCTCAAATTGGAATGCATCACTGGAGTGCATAAAGTACTCACATTAAAATAAATATCAGAAAAAAAATTACTTATTTATTATTTGACTACAATATCTGGCTTTTGTACATTTTAGTTGCTATCGATATCATACAGCACAGGAGTCCATTTGGCCCACCTTGATTGTGCTTGCTCTTTGAACGAACTATCCAATTGGTTCCACTCCCTAGCTCTTTTCCGATAGCCCTGCAAATGTTTGCTTTTCAAGTATATATCTGATTCCCTTTTGAAAGTTACTATTGAATCTGCTTCCACCACCTTTCAGGCAGTGCATTCCAGATCATTACAACTCATTGTGCAACATATTTCTCCTCATCTCCCCTCCGGTTCTTTTGCCAGTTACCTTAAATCTGTATTGTCTGGTTATCCACCTTCCTGCCAGTGGAAACAGTTTCTCCTCTGTGCTCCATGATTCTGTGTACACCAGTGGCTCGCTACAACATCTATATCCTCTTTCACCAATATTGCTGCTACTCTTTTCTTGTTTTGTCCCTCCTACAAATATTATAGCACAATATGTTTATTTTCCACTTCTGCCCTGTTTGCAGCCAAATTTTTGTTAGTGCTATTAAATCTATGTCTTCCTGGGACATAATTGCTTCTAATTCCCCCATTTTATTTCTTACACTTCGAGCTTTGCAATACATGCTATTTTTTGTTCATATTTAACACTATTCCATTTCTGTTGGGTTTTTTTGCCCACACTAACACCTCATTCTTTTTGTCTTTTCCCTGCTTATAACTGTCCAATTTGTCTGTCCTCTTTTACACCCTTTATTCCTTCTGAATGCTATCCTCTTTTCTAAATTCTTTATTTGTATACTAACCATAGCTATTTCTACCTTCTCTACTTGCTCTTACTGATTGCTTTCATTTTCCCTGCTCCCTTTCTTCCTAGTTTAAAAGACTTTTCACTTTCCTATTTATCAATTTTGCCAGTTCATTAGCTTCCTTCCTATTCAGATGTGGCCCATCCTTGTAGAATGGCTCCTTTTTCTGATGCCATCCATTTCAGTTATGTGTTGAGCTCCATAATCTTCCAATCATTTCCCTGTTTTAGCAGCATTAATACCCTTGAAGTCCTGCTCGTAAGGAACATTGGAACAGGAGTAGGCCATTCAGCCCCTCAAGCCTGTTTTGCCATTCAATTAGATTGTGGCTGATCTGTATAAATATCTTATATCTGTAAGCCTGCTTCCTAATCCTCTAAACTCCTTTTGCAGGACTTCAGGCCTTTCCATTCCTATGTTGTTGGTTCCCACATGGACCATGATGACTGGTGGTTGCTCTTCCTCCCCTTCCATTATCTTTTCCAGTCTTTCTGAAATGTCCCTTACTCTAGCACCCGGGAGGTAACAAAGCATCTGGGTCTCTTGGTCTGGACTACAAAATATAGTGTCCGCTCCTCTAACTACGCAGTATCCTAAAGGGAAGTGGAGAAATGGCAGGGGAAAGTGACTTAGTGGCTAGAAAGAATGAAAGAATTTGCATTTATATTGTGCTTTTCAAGACCTCAGGTCAATGAAGATGGTTCATTTTTGATTTGGATAACCTCAGCTGAGTTTTCTGTAACCTAGAATTCTCTCTCAATACTTTTACATTTCCAGGTAAGTCAACCAAGTCCATTCCTAAATTTCCGAGCTGTCTAAAACACTCCTGACCTATGATTGCTAATAGCCTCCTTGCTGGAAGCAACTATCATGTTCTAGAATACCGATTACCCTGGTGTTACAGATGCTTCACTACTTAAGGAGCTTATAGAACTTATCATTGTATTTATTGAACAGTTGTTCCTCCTGAATCCTGATTTCTGGACATGCAAATTCGCAATAAAGCCAAAATAGCAAACTTTAAACAAAATGTCAGCCAATGAGTTAGAGGAAGGGCAGGACTTACAGCAAACAAAATCTATTTACTCATCAAACAGCAAAGCAAACAGTCTATTTACAGAATCTATTTAAAAAGCGTTTCTACGAACTACAGCAAACAGAACTCATGAGCAAAACTACAGCAACGTCTCCTGATAAAAGCAGGGTGATTTCTCCAGCAAAGTGGGGGATAGTTACATAATACAAATTGTGTGTAAAATCAATCCCATTCACTTACAGCAGTGCGGTCTCCAGAAGTGATTGACGGAAGAATTACCCAATCATCTCCATTATAGCCAGGAATAGTGGTGTCACTATATGCAGCCAACTTTAAAAACCCATATAAAAGAAATTGCGCAGTAGATAGTCAAAGCTCAGCCCTCAGGTGATTTCAATTCAAAGATATGATCTGACTTCAACCTACTTACAATATGGGAGGGATGAGACGAGAGGCAATATTGACAAGATTAACAACAGGGCCGTTGGAGCAGAGTCAGGTAGGAGAGAGCAGCAGTAGCAACAAAATCAAAGATAAAATTTATTTCATTCTTGCAGTACGTGTCTGGTCTGGGCATGTGTGGTATGAAGTTGGCAGAAGCAAGTGTGAATCTCTGGAGATCTAACAACCAATGAAAAAGGACAACATGGGAAATCTCACTGAAAAATTAAGCATAAGTAGCTTGTCAGACAAAGTACAGCATTCTAGACCACTTTAACCTGTGTCTGCTGGTTGTTAAAATAAATCTTTACAAATGAACCCACAACCAATAATTCCCCCTGCATGGGACCCAAACAGGTACTTCTCATACCCATGTATATAGTTAGTTGGAGTTCATAGTTATTTTGGATCTCAATAGTATTCTGGAATCTGCATGGGTGTCCCTCTGAATTTTTTATTCCACAGTTCCATTGCTTACATTACCTATGTTATTTAGAGTACTTGTATCTTTATTTGGTTAATATAAATATGACTGAAGCTAAAGAGTAATCTACCTTTCCCTCTATAACCTCCCAAAAAGTTTTTGTTTATCAATAAGAATTGAAGGTTATTGTTACTTGCACCTCCTTATTTCCTACATTTGCTTGACTTTACTCTGCTTGACGGTATACTTAATAGCATGCTTTTAGAAAAATGATGACAGCATTGAATCTGCTTCAAATTGTAATTATTTCTGTATGTTATATTGAAGTGGATCTTTGTTTACAGCAGGCATTTGTTATTCTGTGTGAAAAATACCTATCGTTTACAATAGCCAATGTGTCTCACATCATAGATTTAGTATCCCACGTGCTTAGCAATTAAAATGTGAACAATGAGAATATTTTTGCGTGTATTTTATCTGTGTTCGAAGTATACTATCAATTTTATTTTCTGCCATTTTAGAATTTGACAACTATGCCACTCATTTTTTTGTTCCCGCCATTTTCTGAACAGGCACGGGAGGTCCAGGCTCAGGTGTTAAAACGAGTTCAGTTAGAACAGACTGAAGCAGTGCCTGCCCAGAAGCAACTTGCAGCAGAGATTTGTGCTGAGATAGCAAAGCATTCTACAGACCAACGCGACTATGAAAAAGCAATTAAGTTCTACAAAGAGGCACTTGTCTATTATGAGAATGATCACAAGGTTAGTTATGCAGTTGCTAGGTTATTGTATGCGGTGACTTCAAAAATCCTGGACTATACTTTCATTTCACAGGGGAAGAATGTGCTTGTTTACATAGTTATCCTGGAATATGAAGATTGTGATATCAAACACTGCTTTCAGAGATAATTAGAAAGCTTGAGTAAAGATTATTAAATATTCTACCTGATGCTACTAAAATGAAGTGCTTTAAAATAGTTTTGAATATATGAGATGAACTGTGCTTGTGAAAGCAATCAATTTTTTGTTTAGACCAGAGGAACAGCACTAAGTGAAAAATAATGACAGGCCTATAAAGCAGGTTTCTTTCCTCATCATTGTAAACCTCTAAATGAAATTTCTTGACCAAAGTAAAGGTGCTGAAAGCAATAATTAATATCAAGCCTTTGGTGGCTTTTATTTGGTCCTAATTGAAGAAACTAAATCTGAGATGTGGTCTATCTCTGATGTTTTGCATTTCTAAATTCTTTTTATATTACAGGTCTTTACCAGCTCCTGCAGTAGTTGTGTTTATGCTAATCATCAATAGAGTTTTAGTAGTTGCTTTTGTAGCATTAATAGGACCGGGGAGAAGAAAAATCAATCAGTCAGGGTTCCCACTTCTTATCACTATTCAGTGATCCTTACTGGAAAGCATGTGTGTCTTTATATTGGGTGAGGATGGGATTGACTCAGCTGTTATACCACCACAGTTGAATACTCTAATAATATTCATTTGCTTGGAGAGTGCCACTTGGGTGAGGTACAGGAGCAGCACTCATGGAAGTTTGAATCATTGCCTTCCGGAAGAAGAGAATGGGAGAAAAATCAGGAGGAGAGAATCCAAAAATGGACAGGGGGAAGGTGATGGGTGCATCCTCAGTGCACATTATCTCCTGTTCAGATTACAATGGGGTGGGGTTTCTGGTCTCTGGGCTGGGCTTGGCTGTTACTGGGCCTTGGTTGGCATACAGATTTTTTTTTTCCTTAATTTTCCATGATGTTGCAACATCTATGTATAATCGACATTACAATGAACACTCAACAGAGTGTAGTGATTGGAAAACTGCCATTCAAACCTCGCCTTTTGAATATATAAATAAACCTGGATTTCATGTGCTGGATTGGAGTCGTTTACCATCTTCTAATGAACTACTGAGGCAAAGTGTTCTACTTTATTTGCTTGCTTCCTGAGACCAGCACCCAGATATTTGTCTGTAATCTGAATGGGTACGAGTGGTGTAGAGAGGCCAATCTTCCTAATTCCTATACAAAAGAAAAAAGTGTTGTAAAATGCCTAGAAATTAAGAGGATAAAAGACAAATACTTGGCTGAAAATAACTGCTGTCTGTTTGTGTAGGGAGGGCATGCTGACTGCAGGCAGTATCACACAGGAAATCATATCCTACTGAAATCCTACGTATGTGTGGGAATTCAAACTAGAATCTCAGCGAATCTGTAGGAAATCTCAGCATCTCCAAAGTGAAGAAGTTGGTAATTTGGAAACATGGGGTCTTTAAGCTCACAGGTGGCCCTGAAAACCAGGCCACATGCTCTGAAATTAGATCTTTCCTGTTTGATTTAAAAAAAACACAACTGCCAAAAAAGAGGTGACTCTCGGAAGTTAATTTTTTCTAAAATCCATATTTTGGTACACTGTTGTATTTGAAATGACACATCATTTCACAATTACCACAGCAAATGCAACAATCCCAATTGGAAAATATGATATATGTACACTGATATTTTTCACTGGCCTCATTGTTGATTATTATTTTTGTTATATATAGAAAAATAAAAATCAGTGATGTTGACAGAAGATCATAAACTTGAATTTCATTAAGGGCCTTCTTATGAACCATCTAACAAGAAAAAGCAGTAAAAGGTATATTCCATAATTAAATGTTCCGATATATCCAAAATACAATTAATTACATTTTCTAGAAAAGAATAGTAACACCGTTTCCCCAAATGAGGCTTGAGAGCTACGGTCTTCCATACTTGTGGAATAATGTATCTTCCAAATATTTTGTAGTGTTATGTCATGCTGAATCCTTATTGTCTCCTGTGATAGGTGATGCTGGAGCTTGCTCAGTTGTATCTTGCCCAGGATGATATTGATGCCTGTCAGCATCAATGTGCAGTTCTGCTGAAAAGCGACCAAGATAATGATGCAGCTACCATGGTTAGTAAAAATGAAAGCGTAACGTAATAGGTAATGGAGACCTTTATGTCATTGCTGTTAACTGATTTTTTAAGTGTTGGAAGGTTCTCTGCCAATTATGTCACTAAATCTCCAGTGTTCATTTATTTTTGTTGCTACACATTTATTTGTGTGCCATTGAGTATCTTTCAGGACTCCCCTCTGATTCAATTTAATGGGAGAGGAATGAGAAAGGGATGCCATGGATGTGAGATGGCACCAGGTATGGCTGCCCACACCTATACTATGGCACTACAAGAAAATTGAGATTGATACCCTGACAAGAACATTCATCAAGGGCATCAGACGAATCCATACACCTTAACTCCTCGTCAAAAAAACCTCTGGGGTTTACCACTTAGCTTATGCATAGAAGTTAATGATGCCTAAATTTGGTTCACTGAACAGTCTTGCATTAATCAGTTCGGATTATATTAGCATTTACATTATCAACTTACCAACAGGATCTGCATAAGCTACTGAATTAACCCTTTCTTGCCATTATCAAAGGAAGTCAAACAACCAAGTCATGAACCAACAATTGTTAATCTTAGAATTATAGGTAGCACCACTAAAACATTGAGTATGCAAATAATTAGTAGTGGGGACAGAAAAGAAAATAACATTTGAGATGCAAGCTGGAGCTCATGTTTGAGTCATGCTGCAATATGGCTATGCATGGTAAGCACTAGAGCACTAAGGTTGTTATGAATAATTTGGATGTGATATCAGTAAAAGGATACCAGATTATGAGGAAATGCTGTGGAATGTGTACGTGGGGCAGCTATTTGACAGAAAAGCTGTTTGATGTCCTTACCATGCCAGTTTTCTTCAGGTCTGCCATCTTCTGGCACATATGGATCCTGGTCATTTGAATGTTGTTCACCCTGTTGGCTATTACCTGCCAGCCTAGCTGCACTTGTTGTTTCTGTGGAGTTGCCCTTCAGTGCAAAGGAGGACAGGCCTCTTTTCCCTCACTTCCTATAGCATGAGCTCCAGTGCAGCATCTGGTGGTGAATGGTTGAGAAAATTCCATTGTCCAGGAATTTGACAGTTTAAACACTTTCTTTTCAGTTGCAGTTGAGAATGCTGTAGTTTAGATGGTTGCTTGAACTATTTACATCAGCCTCAGCTGTTGACCTCATGAATGGTTCCTTAGGTAAGCAACCTGTGAAGGGGAGCTCACACGGAATGCATATTGCACAAATCCTAAATACCGTGAGTAGTCGCCATGCAAGAGCAATCATGGAAACCAATCGCAGCAAACAATTTATCCAAAATTAGTGCGAGAACAGGACTTTCCAGGCATGTCTTGAATTAGCTATGCTTAGAGGTCATTTAAGTGTTAAATGTTGCTCTCCACTTGTGCTGCAGTCTAATCTTCCTGATTGCTAGTCTGTCATTTTAGTGAGTCATCTTATAAGAACATAAGAAATAGGTGTAGGAGTAGGCCATACGGCCCCTTGAGCCTGCTCTGCCATTTAGTAATATCATGGCTGATCTTCTACCTCAACTCCACTTTCCCGCCCTATCCGTTGATTTCCGTAGTATCCAAAAATCTATCGATCTCAGTCATGAATATACTCAACAACTGAGCATCCACGGCCCTCTGAGGTAGATAATTCCAAAGATTCACCACCCACTGAGAGAAGAAATCTTTCCTCATCTCGGTCCTAAATGGCCGAACCCTTACCTTGAGACTATGACCCCTAGTTCTAGACTCTCCAGCCAGGGAAAACAGCCTCTCAGCATCTACACTATCAAGTCCTCAAAGAATTTTATATGTTTCAAAGAGATCATCTCTCATTCTTCTAAATTCCAGAGAATATAGGCCCATTCTACTCGTAGGACAATCCTCTCATCCCAGGAATCAATCTAGTGAACCTTCATTGCACCCCCTCCAAGGCAACTATATCCTTCCTCAGGTGAGGACACCAAAACTGTACACAGTACTCCAGGTGTGGTCTCACCAAAGCTCTATATAATTGCAGCAAGACCTCCTTACACTTATATTCAACCCCCTTGCAATAAAGGTTAACATACCATTTGCCTTCCTGATTGCTTGCTGTACCTGCATGTTAACTTTCTGTGATTCCTCTGAATACCAACAATTCTTGCTATCACCTTTCAAAAAATATTCTGCTTTTCTATTTTTCTTACCAAAGTGGATAATTTCACTTTTCTCCACATTATACTCCATCTGCTACCTTATCGCCCACTTACTTAACCTGTCTATATCCCTTTGCAGCCTCTTTGCGTCCTCCTCATAACTTACTTTCTCACCTAGCTTTGTATCATCAGCAAACTTGGAAACATTACACTCGGTCCCCTCGTCTAAGTCATTGATATATATTGTAAACAGCTGAGGCCCAAGCACTGATCCTTGTGGCACCCCACAAGTTACAACCTGCCAACCCGAAAATGACCTGTTTATTCCTACTTACGGTTTTCTGTTTGTTAACCAATCCTATATCCATGCTGATATGTTACCCCCAATCCCATGAGCCCTAATCTTGTGTAACAACCTCTTGTGTGGCACTGTTTCAAATGCCTTTTGAAAATCCAAATATACTACACCCACTGGTTTCCCCCTTATCTACCCAGCTAGTTACATCCTCAAAAAACTAATAGATTTTCAAACACAATTTCCCTTTCATAAAACCGTGTTGACTCTGCCCAATCATGTTTTGATTTTTCAAGTGCCCTGTTACTACGTCCTTAATAATAGATTCTAGCATTTTCCCTACTTCTGATGTCAGGCTAACTGGCATATGGTTCCCTGTTTTCTCTCGCCCTTCTTTCTTGAATAGTGGGGTTACATTTGCTATACATTTGCTACCTTCCAATCCACAGGGACTGTTCTAGAATAGGGGATTCTGGAAGATCAAAACCAATGCATCCATTATCTCTGCAGCCACGTCTTTTAAAACCCTAGGATGTAGGCCAACAGGTCCAGGGGATTTGTCGGCTTTTACTCCCATTAATTTCTCCGGTACTTTTTATTTACTAATATTAATTACTTTAAGTTCCTCCTTCTCTTTAGACCCTTGGTTCCCCACTATTTCCGGTATTTTTTTTGTGTCTTCTACTGTGAAGACAGATACAAAAGATTTGTTTAATGTCTCGTCATAATTTCTCCTGTCTCTGCCTCTAAGGGACCCACGTTTACTTTTGCTAATCTCTTTCCTTTTACATACTTGTAGAAGCTCTTACAATCTGTTTTTATATTTCTTGCTAGTTTACTCTCATTCTATTTTCTCCATCAATTTCTTAGTTATCCTTTGCTGATTTGTAAAACCTTCCCAATCCTCAGGCTTACTCTTTTTGGCAACATTGTAAGCATCTTCTTTTAATCTAATACTGTCCTTAACTTCTTTAGTTAGCCATGGTTAGATCACTTTTCCTGTGGAGTTTTTATTCCTCAAGGGAATGTATATTTATTGAGAATTATGAACTATTTCTTTAAATGTTTGCCATTGCTTATCTACCTTCATATATTTTAATCTAACTTCCCAATCTACCTTAACCAACTTGCCTCTCATACCTACATAATTATGTTTTTTTTAAAAATAAGACCCTAGTTTCAGACTTAACTACATCACTCTCAAACTAATTATGAAATCCTATCATATTATGATCACTTCTCCACATAGGCTCCTTAACTATAAGACTACCATTTGACCCTGTCTGATTACACAATACTAGATCTAAAATAGCCTGTTCCGTAGTTGGTTTCTCAACATATTGTTCTAGAAAACTGTCTTGAATGCATTCCATGAACTTGTCCTCCAAACTACTTTTGCCAAATTGGTTTGCCTAATCTATATGAAGGTTAAAGTCCCACATGAATATTGCATTACCCTTGTTACATGCTTCTCTAATTTCCTGATTTATACTCTGTCCAACACTTTAACTACTGTTAGGGGGCCTATAAACTACTCCCACCAGTGTTTTCTACCCCTTATTATTTCTTAGCTCCACCCATACTGATTCTACAACCTGATTTTCTGAGCTAAGATCCTTTCTCACTAGTCTCTTTATCTCATCCTTTATTATCAGGGCAATCCCTCCCCCTCCCTTTTCTATTTTGCCTATTTTTTCTAAAAGTCAAGTACCCTGGAATATGTAGTTCCCAACCTTGGTCACCCTGCAACCACGTTTCAGTAATGGCTACTATATCAAACCCATTTACCTCTATTTGTGCCATTATTTCATCTATCTTGTTACGAATGCTTTGTGCATTTAGATATAGTGCCTTTAATTTTAACTTTTTTTACTATTTTTCCCTGATGTGACTTTAGTCACTAATGCCCTATTGCCTTTGTTAAACTCTCTGTCTCTTCCTAACACACTCTCCTTGCCTTTACCCATATCGCCTCTCTGCTCGACAGCCTTGACTTTTCTCTTATAAATTTACCTTTGCCTGAACCCTCCCTCTCCTTATTAGTTTAAAGTCTTATCTACCGCCCTAGTTCTTCAATTCACCAGGACACTGATCCCAGCCCGGTTTAAGTGGAGCCTGTCCCAACCTCCTTTCCCCAGTATTGGTGCCAGTGCCCCATGAATTGAAACTCCTGCTTCCCACACTACTCTTTCAGCCACGCATTTAACCATTTAATCTGTTTGTCCCTATGCCAATTTGCACGTGGCTCAGGTAGTGATCCAGAGATTATTACCTTTTGAGGTTCTGCTTTTTAATTTGGATCCTAGCTCCTCAAACTACCTCAGCAGAATCTCATTCCTAGTTCTACCTATGCCTTTGGTTCCTACGTGGACCACGACAACTGGATCCTCCCCTTCCTGCTTCAAGTTCTTCACCAGCTGCAAGGAGATGTCCTTAACCCTGGCACCGGGCAGGCAATACAGCCTTCGGGACTCCCGGTCGCGGCTGAAGAGAACAGTATCTATCCCCGACTATACTATCCCCTAACACAACCACATTCCTTTTTGCTTCCTCCACTTGAATGGCCTTCTGTACCACGGTGCCCTGGTCAATTTGCCCATCCTTCCTGAGTCTTTGTTCTAATCCACACAGGTAGCAAGTACCTCATACCTGTTGGACAAAGGCAAAGGCTGAGGCCCCTCCACCACTGCATCTGGGGTCCCCTTAACTGCTGACTCACAGTCACATCCTCGTGACCACTAATCAAATCTAAACCACTACCTAACCTAAGGGGTGTGACTGCCTCCTAGGTCACAGTGTCGAGGTAACTCTTCCCCTCCCTGATGCATCGCTATGTCTGCACCTTAGACTCCAGCTCAACAACTCTGATCCGAAGTTCCTCGAGTTGCAGACACTTACTGCAGATGTGTTAAAGGAAAATCGTGTTTGACTAACTTGATTGAGTTCTTTGCTGAAGTAACGGAGAGGGTTGATGTGTATATGGACTTTCAAAAGGCATTTGATAAAGTACCACATAATAGACTTATTAGCAAAATTAAAGGCCGTGGGATTAAAGGGACAATGGCAGCGTGGATACAAAATTGGCTAAGGGACAGAAAGCAGAGAGTAGTTTTTCAGACTGGAGGGAAGTATACAGGGGTATTCCCCAGGGGTCAGTATTAGGACCACTGCTCTTTTTGATACATGTTAATGACCTGGACTTGGGTATAGAGGGTATAATTTCAAAGTTTGCAGATGACACGAAACTCGGAAATGTAGTAAACGATGTGGAGGATAAAAACAGACTTCAGGAGGACATAGATAGACTGGTGAAATGGGCAGACACATGGCAGATGAAATTTAACACCGAGAAGTGTGAAGTGGTGCATTTTGGTAGGAAGAATGAGGAGAGGCAATATAATCTTAATGGTGCAATTTTGAAGGGGGTGCAGGAACAGAGAGACTTGGGGGTGCACATACACAAATCTTTGAAGGTGGCAGGACAAATTGAGAAGGTTGTTTCAAAAGCATATGGGATCCTGGGCTTTATTAATAGAGGGATAGAGTATAAAAGCAAGGAAGTTATACTAAACCTTTATAAAACTCTCGTTAGGCCTCAGCTGGTGTATTGTGTTCACTTCTGGGCACCACACTTTAGGAAGGATGTCAAGGTCTTAGAGAGGATGCAGAAAAGATTTACTAGAATACTCAATAACCATAAAAACACTAACCAATGAATTAAATGGGGTACGGTAGCATAGTGGTTATGTTACTGGACTAAAATCCAGAGTTATGAGTTCAAATCCCGCCACGGCAGCTGGCGAATTTAAATTCAATTAATTAAAATTTAAAAAAAATCTTGAATTAAAATACTAGTATCAGTAATGATGGCCATGAAACTACCGGATTGTTGTAAAAACCCATCTGGTTCACTAATGTCCTTTAGGGAAGGAAACCTGCCGTCCTTACCCGGTCTGGCCCATATGTGACTCCAGACCCACAGCAATGTGGTTGATTCTTAATTGCCCTCTGAAATGGCCTAGCAAGCCACTCAGTTGTAAAATCTCGCTACGAAAAGTCATAATAAGAAAAAAACCGGACGGACCACCCGGCATCGGACCACTAGGCACCGGACACGACAACGGCAAAACACCAAGCCCAGTCGACCCTGCAAGGTCCTCCTTACTAACATCTGGGGACTTGTGCCAAAATTGGGAGAGCTGTCCCACAGACTAGTCAAGCAACAGCCTGACATAGCCATACTCACAGAATCATATCTTTCAGCCAACGTCCCAGACTCTTCCATCACCATCCCTGGGTATGTCCTGTCCCACCGGCAGGACAGACCCACCAGAGGTGGCGGTACAGTGATATACAGTCAGGAGGGAGTGGCCCTGGGAGTCCTCAACATTGACTCTGGACCCCATGAAATCTCATGGCATCAGGTCAAACATGGGCAAGGAAACCTCCTGCTGATTACCACCTACCGTCCTCCCTCAGCTGATGAATCAGTCCTCCTCCATGTTGAGCACCACTTGGAGAAGCACTGAGGGTAGCAAGGGCACAAAATGTACTCTGGGTGGGGGACTTCAATGTCCATCACCAAGAGTGGCTCGGTAGCACCACCACTGACCGAGCTGGCCGAGTCCTGAAGGACATAGCTGCTAGACTGGGCCTGCGGCAGGTGGTGAGCGAACCAACAAGAGGGAAAAACTTACTTGACCTCGTCCTCACCAATCTACCTGTCGCAAATGCATCTGTCCATGACAGTATTGGTAGGAGTGACCACCGCACAGTCCTCGTGGAGATGAAGTCCCGTCTTTGCACTGAGGACACCATCCAACGTGTTGTGTGGCACTACCACCGTGCTAAATGGGATAGATTCAGAACGGATCTAGCAGCTCAAAACTGGGCATCCATGAGGCGCTGTGGGCCATCAGCAGCAGCAGAATTGTATTCCAGCACAATCTGTAACCTCATGGCCCGGCATATTCCTCACTCTACCATTACCAACAAGCCAGGGGATCAACCCTGGTTCAATGAGGAGTGTAGAAGAGCATGCCAGGAGCAGCACCAGGCGTACCTAAAAATGAGGTGCCAACCTGGTGAAGCTACAACTCAGGACTACATGCATGCTAAACAGCAGAAGCAACATGCTATAGACAGAGCTAAGCGATTCCACAACCAACGGATCAGATCAAAGCTCTGCAGTCCTGCCACATCCAGTCGTGAATGGTGGTGGACAATTAAACAACTAACGGGAGGAGGAGGCTCTGCAAACATACCCATCCTCAATGATGGTGGAGTCCAGCACGTGAGTGCAAAAGACAAGGCTGAAGCATTTGCAACCATCTTCAGCCAGAAGTGCTGAGTGGATGATCCATCTCAGCCTCCTCCCGACATCCCCACCATCACGGAAGACAGTCTTCGGCCAATTCGATTCATTCCACGTGATATCAAGAAACGGCTGAGTGCACTGGATACAGCAAAGGCTATGGGCCCCGACAACATCCCAGCTGTAGTACTGAAGACTTGTGCTCCAGAACGAGCTGCGCCTCTAGCCAAGCTGTTCCATTACAGCTACAAAACTGGCATCCACCCGACAATGTGGAAAATTGCCCAGGTATGTCCTGTCCACAAAAAGCAGGACAAATCCAATCCGGCCAATTACCGCCCCATCAGTCTACTCTCAATCATCAGCAAAGTGGTGGAAGGTGTCATCGACAGTGCTATCAAGCGGCACTTACTCACCAATAACCTGCTCACCGATGCTCAGTTTGGGTTCCGCCAGGACCACTCGACTCCAGACCTCATTACAGCCTTGGTCCAAACATGGACAAAAGAGCTGAATTCCAGAGGTGAGGTGAGAGTGACTGCCCTTGACATCAAGGCAGCATTTGACCGAGTGTGGCACCAAGGAGCCCTAGTAAAATTGAAGTCAATGGGAATCAGGGGGAAAACTCTCCAGTGGCTGGAGTCATATCTAGCACAAAGGAAGATGGTCGTGGTTGTTGGAGGCCAATCATCTCAGCCCCAGGACATTGCTGCAGGAGTTCCTCAGGGCAGTGTCCTAGGCCCAACCATCTTCAGCTGCTTCATCAATGACCTTCCCTCCATCATAAGGTCAGAAATGGGGATGTTCGCTGATGACTGCACAGTTCCATTCGCAACCCCTCAAATAATGAAGCAGTCCGAGCCCGCATGCAGCAAGACCTGGACAACATCCAGGCTTGGGCTCATAAGTGCCAAGTAACATTCGTGCCAGATAAGTGCCAGGCAATGACCATCTCCAACAAGAGAGAGTCTAACCACCTCCCCTTGACATTCAACGGCATTACCATCGCCGAATCCCCCACCATCAACATCCTGGGGGTCACCATCGACCAGAAACTTAACTGGACCAGCCATATAAATACTGTGGCTACGAGAGCAGGTCAGAGGCTGGGTATTCTGCGGCGAGTGACTCACCTCCTGACTCCCCAAAGCCTTTCCACCATCTACAAGGCACAAGTCAGGGGTGTGCTGGAATACTCTCCACTTGCCTGGATGAGTGCAGCTCCAACAACACTCCAGAAGCTCAACACCATCCAAGATAAAGCAGCCCGCTTGATTGGTACCCCATCCACCACCCTAAACATTCACTCCCTTCACCACCGGCGCACTGTGGCTGCAGTGTGTACCATCCACAGGATGCACTGCAGCAACTCGCCAAGGCTTCTTCGACAGCACCTCCCAAACCCGCGACCTCTACCACCTAGAAGGACAAGAGCAGCAGGCACATGGGAACAACACCACCTGCACGTTCCCCTCCAAGTTACACACCATCCCGACTTGGAAATATATCGCCGTTCCTTCATTGTCGCTGGGTCAAAATCCTGGAACTCCCTTCCTAACAGCACTGTGGGAGAACCGTCACCACACGGACTGCAGCAGTTCAAGAAGGCGGCTCACCACCACCTTCTCGAGGGCAATTAGGGATGGGCAATAAATGCTGGCCTCGCCAGCGACGCCCACATCCCGTGAACGAATAAAAAAAAAATTTTTTTTTAAATACTTACTGACCTACCCTTGGCACTCCTCGTCTTGTGACGTCACTTTTTTTTACTTGATTTTTGACTCCTCGCCCAGCTCCCTTTATGCTCCGCTCAGTCTTGGTCTGTAGTTCTTTGGTTTAAATCACTTAGCACATCCGTCCCTCTTTGCACCTAATTCCCATACTCACCAAATTCCCAGTTGAACGTCCTCACTCTCTTTGCACTTCTCTCCGTCGGAGGTTCACTCTCTATCTTTCCCAAGCTCTGTGCTTTTGCAAAGATCCTTGTACTATATAGCTTTCCGACACACGCTGGTTACAGTTGGTTAGTGAACTTCCAGCCACAATCATTAACACCAAGTCAGGAATCGACTTAGAGCTGATTGTCTGTTAACTACTGACTTGCAGCTTTTTGAAGTTTTTAAACTAAGTTAAATTTCAGTTTAAAATAAAACACATTTACTACTTACCAATGAATTCCCACACTCCTGAAATTCCCAATTCAAAGTCCTCAGTCTTAGCACTTCACTGTGTTAAAGGTTTACTCTCTGTCTTTCCCAATCTCTGTGCTCAAGCTCTTAAGTATGACAAATATGAACCTGAAATAGATTTTGCAGTACAGTTCTCAACAATGATGTGCAATTTCTCCTGTACAGCATAAAAATGGAGAGCCACACAGTGATCCCCTGATGTCAGATGTCAGAAACATCTTAAAGCAGTAATGTTGTTGTGATTCTCCTTGATTCTCCCTGGGTTTACACCTGGTAGTATGTAGAGGATACCTGCATTCAAAGAACAGATAATGCCCTCCAATGTCTTACAGCCTCACTATTCTCATGAAATAAGTCTAAGCTTCGTTATTATGGACGAGATTACTGGCAAACATCTTTTATAGCACTTTTTTTTAACAAATCTTATCTACTACTGTTTGGCACATTTCTGTGTATTATTTATTCTAATTCGAGTAATTTTGATATGTTATAGATGATGGCTGATCTGATGTTCAGAAAGCAGGATTATGATCAAGCTGTATTTCACTTTCAACAACTTTTAGAGCGCAAACCAGGTAAACGTAGCTGTTTACTGCTTTACATTGATAACGCCTTGTAAGCAGGTGACCTTGCAAACATGCCAAAGAATATTTGGATCAGTAACCTAATACTTGTCATTATTTATCTATTTTGAAAACACTGGAATGAAAAATATCAAATATTTCTGACCAGCTAATATGTGAATTTCACCAAGGGGGTAGGCCTAATTGGCACCTGCATTGGATTTAATAACTGAGCAATGCATGTTCCATGTGAGTGCTACAAATTTGGGTCTGCCACTGATATCTAATCTGGCACAGTGGAGTCTGCTGCTCCCCTGGTCGCCATCATCTTCTCTATATCTAATGGAGTAGTTACAGGACCTGGGAGTGTAACAATGAGACGCCCGTCTGTTATGGACCAGATCTCTGTGTCTTACACAAGTGTACTCGTTCATTCTCTCCCAAGGAGGACCGAGTTATCATTAGGTAAGATGCCACTTGATTTGGTAGATCATACAGACAGAACACTGAATATGATTGTGAAACACTTGGTACAACCAGTATGACTTCTGTTCATGTCCTATTACAAAAAAATAAAGAGCACACATATGCTAGTCCACTTTGGTGGACCTTTCATGTGAAAGCATGAATTTGCCCTGACTGGGGCAGAGGTTGACCCCTTGCAGTCTGTTGCTGCCTGACTGACTTTCTGGTGTCCCTAATTTTATAAGCTGCTATTCCCTCATCAAACTGGTTTGTCAGCAGCTAGGTTCTAGATGTCTTCCAGAATAACTCGACAACAAATTGGCCATTGTTTGGAAGCTGTGCAAAACAACTTACCATCCTGCATTTTAAATACCTCTCAGCTGACGGGGCTGTCATTTTGGGCAAATTTTGCTCAGAATACATTGGGCCAGAAATCACGCAGAGCAGCGAGGCAATGCTCACCACAGCTCCTGTGAATTTAATTAACGAAAATACTTACTGCGGGATCTGTGGCGTCCAATTGCTTGAACTTGAAACAAAATGTGCGCTTTCAACCCAGCCTCTGAGCAGCGTGAGTTGCCACGCGGCTGGAAACGTCTGAGGAGAAGACACACACATAAAATCTGTCAGGAAGAGAAGTCACGCCCACAGATTCAGACTGCATTGCTCAAGCAGGCAAGCAGACTTCATACATTTAAAGATAGTTTTGTGGATGTCATAAAAAAAAAATATTTTTTTATAAAAAGCCAAAGAAATAATTGAATTAAATTGAAGAGACAGAGGGGAAAATAATTTAAATAAAAATTTTAATTACATTTTTTAATGACCAAAAACTATTGAAATAAGGAGTAATATGAAACTCCACATTTTTGAAAGTTAATTTTTAGTTGTTTGGCAGTCATTAAGACTAACCGCTGTTAAAACTTAGTTTAGACCTGGTATTTTTAAGCGTTCCTGTTTGGTGGCGTAATTAGTTACTTTCCAGCTAGGCAGATAAGCAAGTTGGTGTTTTTACAATGATTTCCCTGATTGCAGCGTGTAATATCCCTTTAATTCAAAGTTGTCATATCACTGGCGAACCACTATGAGCAAGTTCCCGATTTCCGCGTTTTTACTGCACATGTGCAAACACGGGAACTTGCTCCTTCAATTCACCACTAAAAACTGAGCGTGCTGTTGAGCTCCTCCGTTATTTTGGGAGCGATTTCTGGCCCAACTTAAGATAATTTCTGTCCAAGTCTTTCCTATGGGGAAGATGGCCAAAGAATCTCAAACTGTGACAGTTAGCATTTATACAGTTTTTTTTTTGTTTAGATAACTTTATGACATTAGCACGTTTGATCGATTTGTTGAGGAGAGCTGGAAAACTTGAAGAAGTTCCCAGATTCCTTGACATGGCTGAAAAACACACTCCAAGACCAACTTCTGAGCCTGGTTTTAATTATTGCAAAGGATTGTACCTCTGGTAAGTTGTCCTATAGCTATGACAATTATTTAAAAAATAAATGAACACTGATGGCTCATAGAACAAATGCACTACATGATGTGACATTGAGTTACAAAGACCAGGAAGATTCCAAATTTGATCTGATCTGTGCTGAGTTAGTCAGTTACTGCCAGGGAAGTAGTAAGAGTACTAAATTGGTCTTCACTTTCCTGAATGAAGTGGAGGGTGAAATAAGCTAGGATACCAGTTCTCATTTTCATAAAACATGTATGTGAATGACAGTAAATTTTTTTTAATTATTCGTTCACGGGATGTGGGCGTCGCTGGCAAGGCCGGCATTTATTGCCCATCCCTAATTGCCCTCGAGAAGGTGGTGGTGAGCCGCCTTCTTGAACCGCTGCAGTCCGTGTGGTGATGGTTCTCCCACAGTGCTGTTAGGAAGGGAGTTCCAGGATTTTGACCCAGCGACAATGAAGGAACGGCGATATATTTCCAAGTCAGGATGGTGTGTGACTTGGAGGGGAACGTGCAGGTGGTGTTGTTCCCATGCGCCTGCTGCCCTTGTCCTTGTCCTTCTAGGTGGTAGAGGTCGCGGGTTTGGGAGGTGCTGTCGAAGAAGCCTTGGCGAGTTGCTGCAGTGCATCCTGTGGATGGTGCACACTGCAGCTACAGTGCGCCGGTGGTGAAGGGAGTGAATGTTTAGGGTGGTGGATGGGGTGCCAATTAAGCGGGCTGCTTTATCTTGGATGGTGTCGAGCTTCTTGAGTGTTGTTGGAGCTGCACTCATCCAGGCAAGTGGAGAGTATTCCATCACACTCCTGACTTGTGCCTTGTAGATGGTGGAAAGGCTTTGGGGAGTCAGGAGGTGAGTCACTCGCCGCAGAATACCCAGCCTCTGACCTGCTCTCGTAGCCACAGTATTTATATGGCTGGTCCAGTTAAGTTTCTGGTCAATGGTGACCCCCAGGATTTGGGTTTGGTTGTGATGGCCTCTATGGTAGAATAGTTCAACAAAATATAGGAATGAGAGAGCTATTGTAGGGCTACTGTTGTGGAACTATCCCCATGATCATTTCTACTTTCAGGAGAAAAGGGACAAGGGAAAAAAAATTGGAGAGCCCCTCGTGCCTGTTGTGCCGTTCTATTAGATCATGGATGATTTGTACCTCAACTCTATTTACCCACTTTTTCTCCATATCCCCTTGAAACCCTTACCCAACAAAAATCTATCAATCTCAGTTTTGAAAATTTCATGATGTGGAGATGCCGGTGATGGACTGGGGTTGACAATTGTAAACAATTTTACAACACCAAGTTATAGTCCAGCAATTTTATTTTAAATTCACAAGCTTTCGGAGGCTTCCTCCTTCGTCAGGTGAACGATGTGACACATCGTTCACCTGACGAAGGAGGAAGCCTCCGAAAGCTTGTGAATTTAAAATAAAATTGCTGGACTATAACTTGGTGTTGTAAAATTGTTTACAATTGAAAATTTCAATTGACTTTGTATCCACAGCCTTTTGGGGGAGAGAGTTCCAGATTTCCACTACTCTTTGTGTGAAAAAATGCTTCCTGATTTTATACCAAATGGCCTAACTTTAATTTTAAGATTCTGCTTCCTTGTTCTGGATTCTCCCATCATAGGAAATAGTTTTTCCATGTCTACCCTATCGAAACCTTTTTATCATTTTCAACACTTCAATTAGATCACCCCTCAACCTTCGAAACTCGAGGGGAAAAAAAGCCAAATTTATGCAACCTGTCCTCATAATTTAACCCTTTTAAGCATTGGTATCATTCAGATGAATCTGCACTGCACCCCCTCCAAAGTCAATATCTTTCCTAAGATACGGTCCCTAAAACTGAATGCAGTACTCCGGATGGGGTCTGACCAAGACTGTGTGCAAATGAAGCATCACTTCCTCCGCTTTGTATTCCAACCCTCTTGAGATAAAGACCAACATTCCATTTCTCCCTTTGATTGCTTTTTGTACCTGTGTCTAGCTTTTAGTGATTTGTGTACATGGAAATCTAAATCCTGTTGCTCTCCATGGCTTCTAGTCTCTCCCCATTAAGAAAATCTTCTTCCTTCTTGGATTCAAAATGGATGACCTCACACTTTCACACATTGAACTCCATCTGCCGTAGTTTTGCCCACTCGTTTAGTCTGTCTATGTCCCTTTGTAACTTCCTGCTCCCATCTACACCACTTACTGTGCGTCCTAACTTAATGTCATCTGCAATCTTTGATGTACACTCTCTATTCCTTCATCCATGTCATTGATGTATATGATGAAAAGCTTAGGCCATTGTACAGATCCCTGAAGAACAACATTTGTTACATCCCACCAGTCAGAGAATTTTCCCATTATCCCTACTCTCTGTCTTCTACCTCCCAACCAATTCCGAACCCATGTCAGAAGGTTACCTCCAATTCCTTGTGCATTCATAAACACATACAAAAATGACGGACAATTCATTTTTGATAATCTATTGTGCGGAACCTTGTCAAATGCCTTCTGAAAGTCCATATAGACAAAACTCATAGATACTTCCGTATCCACGTTAGTGATCTCAAAAAAATTCAACTAGATTAGTCATACATGACCTACCCTTCACAAATCCATGCTGACTCTCTTTGATCGCTTGATACTTGTCCAAGTGTTCAGACACTCTGGTCCTGATGATAGATTCCAATAACTTCCCCACAACTGATGTTAAGCTGACAGGTCTGTAGTTACCTTATTTTTCTCTCCCTCCCTTCTTAAATAATGGAGGGACATTTGCAATTTTCCAATTCATAGGCACAATTGCTGAATATGGAGAGCTTGGAAAACTGATGACTAACACATCTACAATTTCTTCCCCTATTTCTTTTAACATCCTGAGGTGGAAACCATCAGCTCCTGGAAATTTGTCTATCTTAAGTCCCATTATTTTCTCCATTACTATTTTCTTACTTATATTAAATCCACTAAATTCCTCCCTTTGACTTATTTTTAGGTATCTTTATACCGCAGGCATTTTGTCCTCTTTCTCACTCTGAAAACTGATACTAAGTATTTATTTAACAAATCTGCCATTTCCTTATTGTCCAATATAATTTCACCTGCGTCTGTGAGTTTGCTTAGTTTTTCTCCTCAGTATATTATATTCCTAAATCATGGCTGTTCATCTAGAGACTTCCCTCTTCAGCCAGAAGTTTGGACTCTATGGACGATTTTTACTTGGAGCTGGGTACTCAGCGGGTGGGTAGATTTTCGCTAGGGGAGGTTAGGCTGTGGAGAAGATCGGGGGGGCGGGGGGGGGGAGGTGGTGGAGGGAAGGGAGTGCACCGTGGAGTGGTTCGGCAGGGAGATGGTGGGGGGGGTGGTGGAGTGCTGGTTGGGCCGGGCCGTGGAGAAGATCAACAGGTGAAGGGGGGGGGACTTGGAGAAAATTGGCGGGGTGTCGGGGGGCTTGGAGAAGATTACAGGGTGGGGGTGGAGAACACTTGGAGAAGGTTGCAGGAGCGGTGGGGGGGACCTTGGAGAAGATCACGGGCAGGGAGGTGATTGGGTCAGGCATCGGATGAAGAGTTCTTACTCCCAGGTATATATATAGTACCTTTAACGTAGAAAGTCGGCTCAGGGTGCTTCAAAGAGGCATAATCAAAAAAATGCCACTGAGTCAAAGATAAAGATATTAGGAGGGGTAACCAAAAGTTTGATCGAAGAGTTGGGTTTTAAGCAGGGTCTGAAAGGAGGAGAGAGAGGTGAAGGGATTTAGGGAGGGAATTTCAGAGTGTGGGACCTCAGTGGCTCCAACAGAGGCCAGCAACAGAGGAGCAGAAAGTTCTGGAGAGTTTGTAGGGTTGAAGCAGGTTATAGAGATAGGGAGGGGCGAGGCCATGCAACGATATGAACACTCTGATATCAGTGATGGGTGAGGGGACTTGGTGTGGGATAGGATACTGGCAGCAGAGTTTTGGATGTGCTGAAGTTTATTTAGGATGGTGAATAAGAGGCCAGCCAGGTGAGCATAAGAATAGTCAAGTCTGTGGGTCTGTAGGTAACAAAGGCAAGTATGAGGGTTTCAGCAGCAGATGGACAAAAGAAGACTATTTTACAGAGATGGAAGTTGGCCGTCTTTATGATGGAGAGGATATGGGTTTGAAAGCTCAACTCAAGATAAAACAGTCTGCTTCTGCCTGAGACAACAGCCATGAGGAAGACAGAATTGGTGGCAAGAGTACAGACATTGTGGCAGATAACAAAGACGATTGCTTTGGTCTTCCCAATGTTTAACCAGAGGAAATTGCAGTTCATCCAAGACTGGACATCGGACAAGCAGTCTTGACAACACAGAGCAGGTGAAGAGGTCGAGAGAGGTAGACGGCATCAGGGTACAAGTGGAAGCCGACCCTACGTCTGCGGATGATGAATCCGAGGGATAGCATGTAGATGAGGAAGAGGAGAGGCCAAGGATGGATCCTTGGCGGGGGCTCCAAAGTTAACTGCAGTGGGGGGAAGAGAAGCCATTACTGGAGATTCTCTGACTACGATCAGATAGGTACAGTGGAGATAATTGAAGGCAGTGCCACTTAGCTAGACAATGGAGGAGAGGCGTTGGAGGAGGATAATGTGGTCAGTTGTGTCAATGGTTTCAGAGTGGACGAGGAGGGATAATGCAGCAGTCACAGAGGATATTATTTGTCACTTTGATTGGGGTTGTCTCAGTGCTGTGGCTGAGGTGGAAACTTGATTGGAGAGATTCAAACAGTGAGTTGTGAGAATGTTGGGCATGGATTTGGGAGGCAGCCAAGGTCTCCAAATCATCACAGTCAGCTGTGCAGTGTTGTGCAGCTATGCAAAGAGAACTGAGCATACAGCAGGATGAAAAGGTGGCCTGTAGAACTGCAGGTCCACAGAAATAATGTGGAAGGGAAGGAGGTTAACATGGACGTAACTGAGGTCCAGACCAGGAGTTTGGTACGGCTCTCCGTGATAAATACTTCCAATAATTGGCACATCTGATTCCCAAACAACATTGCAATGAAACCCCATACATAGTTCCCCAAAAAACAGATCACTTTACCCTCTATTGGAGCTGAACTGCCATCTTTCTGCTCCGTCACATCATGTTATTCTTCCCTGACCCTTTCCAACAAACACTGCCTGCACGAAGGAGTAAGAAAATGATCACAAGATAATTACGGATATGGAAGGCAGTTTGACCCATCTTAATTCATCCATCCAGAAAGAACCTACAGTCTGGGCGCAGGCCTCCTGCCCCAGATTTTTGAGAGTTGCAGCAAACGATTTTCAAATGTCTAATGAAAAGAACTGAGAAGTCAAATCAAGATGTAATTTCCCAGTTAAAATACCACTTTGGCATCAGTGTACAGACAATGCCACTTACCATCAATAAAACATTGGCAGTTTATTGTACCCTTAAAGCTTTGTAATCATGTCTTCAATATCCACTCTCAATTTCGTCATGAAGGCATGTTTGTAATGCTTCTCTTTTTTGTAGGTTTACTGGAGAACCAAATGATGCACTCCGACACTTCAATAAGGCTCGTAAGGACAGTGACTGGGGACAAAATGCAATTTATAACATGATAGAGATCTGTATGAATCCAGATAACGATACTATAGGAGGTGAAGTCTTTGAGAACCTGGATGGGGATGTGCGGTGAGAGCACACTGCTATTGAATATTAGTCTTGTATTTTTACTTGAAAAGCTAGGAATAAAACATAATGTTAATTGATTTTAAATTGCATATTCAATTTTGCTTTATTATCGCTTTTAATTCTTATATAATCTGTAAATTATTGTATCAAACCTTTTGCTTTATCATGGTTATGCCTGTTCTAAAACCAAAATCTGTAACAAAATGAAATACATTTTTCCCAGTTCAGGTTAGGCTTGTAGGGGAAAATACTGTAATTTTATTTTAGTTTTCCCCTTGCACAGTTTAATTTTTGCTGTGTAGGATTTAGAGTGCCAAGTCATGAGTAAGTTGTCTGTAGGCAGATTACTGGTTGACCAGTGTAATTTATCAGGATTGGGTATGTTCGGATACCTTGTACATACTATTGAAATTGCATGTAAAGCTATCTTGCATTTGAAAAAAATATTTGTTAATGTAGTATAATTCTAAGACTTGGTCAGCAGGGATCAAAATCAGGCAAGAAACTTTTTTTTTCACATGTTTTCTGTTACCAATAGAAACTCAACTGAAAAGCAAGAGTCAGAGCAGTTGGCTGTGATGACAGCAGAAAAACTCCTGAAAGAACTTAAACCTCAGACTATTCAAGGCCATGTCCAGTTACGCATAATGGAAAGCTGCTGCCTAATGGCAACAAAGCAAAAAGCAAATGTGGAACGAGCTCTCAATGTCTTCACTGAAATAGCAACAGCTGAGGTTAGTCTTGTAATAATCACAAGATAATTATGGATGAGGAAGGTTTTTTGGCTCATCTAAATTCATGTTTCTGAAATTATTTCAAGGTTTTTGCCTCCATCACTATATCTGGAAGTCCATTCTGCATGCTAATCATACTTTGAAGCACTTCATATCAGTTCTGAACTTACTTCATACTAATGTGAACCTCTATTCCCTTGCCCTACTCTCATAATTCAAAATAATAGTCCAGATTTATTTTTCCCATTACCTTAACTATCTTCATGCTTCTATAAGATCACCTTTCAGATACCTTCTTTCCAGGCTTAAAAGAGCCCCAAGTCTCTCCAAACTTCCCTCATACACTAGGGATCAGCCTTGTGGCTCTCCTCTACACTGCTTCCAGTGCTTGAATTTGTTTCTTGGTTCTTGGCAACTAGAATTCGACAGAGTAATCAAAGGCATGGTTTGACCAGAGCACTGTACAGTTGGACATATTCTGTGTTGAGTCGACTAAGACTAGTATCCACTTCATCCTTATCTATTTCAATACCATTCATGAAGTACAGGAGTCACCTATTTGTCCTTCCTATGTGCAGTATTTTATACTTGTCTGCGTTACATTTTAACTGCTATTGTTCTGTACACATGCACATTTTATCTAACCTCATTTTGTAATTTTAAAGCCCCGATTCCACTATCTCTCCTAGTTCATCATCTGCAAATCTCTGAGTTTCAGAATGTAAATGAGGAACTGTATTCATCCAGACACCGTGCCCTGGGACACCATGCTCACTGCTTACCTCTATCCTGACATAACAAGTACCTGTTGTTTTCTACCTATCAGCCAATTTCTTATTCATTCCCACAATTTACCAGGAATCCCCAAAGCTTTGAGCTTAACTAATAGCCTTTTATGTAGAACTTTGTCAAATGCTTTTTGGAAAACCACATTGTAGGCTTTTTCACAGTCCACTTGGGTTCCCATTTTCTCATGATGTGAAGGACTTCGGTCAAGCAGAATATTCTTCTGAATCTACGTTCACTATTTATTTGATACATTTCTCCACAGCTTATAAAGATTTTAGCAACCAGCAGTTGAAAGAGCACAGGTCACATGCACTGTATTTTTAGGAGTCTCTGCAAAATATTTTCAGATGTCCAGGGGAAAAAAAAATCTGAAATGTAGTGCTGAGATAATAAATATGTTGCAAAATGAATTTGTTGGCAGATGCTTCATGCTCAAATTTCATTTATCTAAGCTCAGTTCAGTCCTGTGCAAGCCCCCAAGAAATTATTTTGAAGGCATCTGCAGGAGAACTACAATGTATTTTTTGAAGCACTAATGTGGTACAACTATTTTTAATTTTTTTTAAATACAGAAGGACCACATTCCTGCACTATTTGGAATGGCCACAGCATACATGATTTTAAAGCAGACTCCTCGTGCAAGAAATCAGCTGAAACGCATTGCAAAATTAAATTGGAATGCAATTGATGCAGAGGAGTTGGAAAAGAGTTGGTTGCTTCTAGCTGATGTTTACATTCAGTCTGGAAAATTTGATATGGCAGTTGAACTTCTGAAACGCTGTTTACGGCACAATAAGGTAAAAGCAGTTAATGATTCCAGTAGTGTGCCACTTAGAAATTAATAATGGACTAGACATGCATTGCATTTTCTGTTTACAGTCCATTCTTATTTTAACATGTGTAGTTCGTGCTAGATAATGATCATTGGGAGAACTCAAAAGAGGCACTGGGGTAAATTTTCGTCTTCACTGCATGAATAGCAATCTGTTGAAGCAGGTTACCCGCCTATTATAGAACCCGCCCAATTTTCATTCCACTGAAATCAATGGAATGAATGAAAATCGGGCGGGTTCCATAACAAGCAGGCAATCCACTCCGCCAACTTTACCACTCATGCGGTGAAGATGCAAATTTACCAGCCATTCATTTTAAGCCTATTCCTACTGTTAGTTTCATAAGAACATAAGAAAAACCGGAGAGACAAAGAGACTATTTGGCCCATCAAAACTCCTCCTTTTTATACCTTAATTTTCCCATTACAACATCCAATGATTTCTTGAATAACCCCAATGTTTTTGCCTGTACTACCTGGCAGACCATTCACTACAGAACAATTAAGAGGTTCTCCTAATGTATATAGGTTAAATTTACATTTAATTAATTTCCATTTCTTCCCTCTGGTCCTACTTTGCTGCTTATTTTGAACTAATCTGAGTAGATAAATCTATATTATTTAATTATATATATTTCAATGAAATGCTCCCATTATCACATTCCTTTTAGACTGTATAGCTTAAGCTTCTTTAATCTTTCCTTATAGCTTATCCCCTTCACACTTGAGATCAGTCTTATTGCTCTTTGCTGGAAGCTTTCAAATGAATCTGTGGCCCAGAATTTGCTGTCAAAATAATGGTGAGGCTATCGGCGCTCATCGTTATTTATGTGCAAATGGTACAGCAACTTCAGGCGAGGGCAGATGTGCGATTAAACACGGAAATCCAGAAATTGCTGTCTGAGTTGCGCCGCTCCACCAGTAGCTTCATGAAAAGAGCATCTTGCTGTGCCGAAATGCATTGAACAGCGTAAAGTTCCTGTATTTGTGTGGTAGATACGAACTAAACTCGCCACAAAGTTGTTTCAAGTCTAAGTATCCTTTTAACAATGTGATAAGTGTTAATTACTGCCAGTCAACCTCTCTGGCACTGAAAATTAACTATTACAAGTGTGGAGTCTCATTCCTTCACGTTTTAATTGTCCTTGGAGATTTTTTTAAAAAATTTAATTAGAAAAATATTTTTTTTAATGTCTTTTTTTCTCACTCTTAATCCAATCTTCCTTACCCTCTCTTTATTTTTCTTTCTGTACCTGATTTGACATTGAATTCACCCATTCCAACTTACACTTCCTTCTCAGTCCTTCCACTGTTAATTTCACAATCCTTCGATCTGATTGGTTACGGAGATACTGAGGTCGCAGATGGCCTGTAGAGGGTGCCGCACCATTTCCATCTCGCACTTCCAGCAACTTCCAGCACAAAATATCATTGAGATTTAAACGGGCAAGGGCCAATCTAACTAACAGCTGGCACTGTTCGTTGCCCTGCTGCAGCAAATTCTGGGCCTATATGTTTTTATGTAAAAGTGTGGTTAATCAGTGCATTTCAAAGCTTTGGTAAAACATCTGTAGACTTGTATCCTATTATTCTGGCTATATATTATAGTATGAGTTGTGGTATTTTATAGCATAGAAGGAGGCTATTCAGCTCATTGGCCAATTTTCCAAATATGTTATCTACTTAGTCCCATTTCACTGCCCTTTTGCCATATTCTTTCAGATTTTCCTTTTCAAATGTTAATACACTGCATTTTTAAAGGTTATGAGTTCTGATGGGGCATTTATCTCTCAACCAACACCATCAAATCATATGATCTGGTTATTTATCTCATTGCTGTTTGTGGGCCCCTGCAGATGAAAGACACAACATAAAAGCAAAGTTTTTCTTTTCTTACTTTCCAACTCCCACAAAAAATTTACATATCTAACCAGGTATCTCTAATATCTCCTCTCTGACATCAGTCAGCAGTCTAGGGTGACCTGGTGACTTGAACACTTTGAGTTCTCCTAATTTTTAAGAACCATGTCCTTTTCTACAGCTGTCTGACAATTTTTCTACATCCTCCTCTAGACTTACTTCTTAGACTTTTATCATCATTTGTAAACACTGATACAAAATATTTATTTAATATCTTTTCCACTGCCTTCATCCTCCACAACTAGATTTCCCCCATTGATTCCTCCGCGGTCCTGCCATCTCTTAAATTAGTCTGTTACTTTTAATATGCTTAAAAAGCCCTTACTATTTCCTTTAATATGAACTTCTATATGTTAATAACTTGCACTTAGGTATACAGGGTATAATTTCAAAGTTTGCAGATGATACGAAACTCGGAAATGTAATAAACAGTGAGGAGGATAGTAACAGACTTCAGGAGGACATAGACAGACTGGTGGAATGGGCAGGCAGATGGCAGATGAAATTCAATGTAGAGAAATGTGAAGTGATTCATTTTGATAGGAAGAATGAGGAGAGGCAATATGAACTAAATGGTACAATTTTAAAGAGGGTGCAGGAACAGAGGGACCTGGGGGTGTACCTACACAAATCTTTGAAGGTGGCAGGACAAATTGAGAAGACTGTTAAAAAGGCATACAGGATCCTTGGCTTTAGAAATAGAGGCATAGAGTACAAAAGCAAGGAAGTTATGCTGAAGCTTTATAAAAGACTGGTTAGGCCCCAGCTAGAGTATTGTGTTCAATTCTGGACACCACACTTTAGGAAGGATGTCATGGCATTAGAGACGGTGCAGAGGAGATTTACTAGAATGGAAACAAAAAGGAAAGACTTCAGTTACTTGGAGAGACTAGAGAATCTGGGGTGGTTAAGGGGAGATCATGGGCATGATTTTAGCCCGGAGCCAGGAAGGGGGCGCGGTTGTGGAATTCCTGAAGGGAAACCCGGAAGTACCGGTTTCCTGGAATGTAAGGACGTCCTTTTTTTTTGCTGGTTTCCCACCAGACAGGCCAGTCTGATTGACAGGACAGCCTGATTGACAGGCTGGCTCTCAGTCGGACGGGAGAAGAGTCAGGAAGCGGACCTGTTCAGGTAAGTGTTAGATTGGGGGGGGGGGCAGGGAGGGTGGGGACATCGCAGGGTTGGAGATCATGGGCAGGTCAGAGATCATGGCGAGGAGGGGGGGGTCGCTGCAGGTAAGCTTGTTGGGCCTGGGGGAAGCACTCCTGCTCCTCCGGGTCTACAAGTTGTGCTATAAAGGCACTTACCTGCAGTTTTGGGCCTTCTTACCTCCTTTCCCATGGGTCAGTCATGGGGGGGTTTTAGATTATTGTAATTGTTACTGCCCCCCCCACCCCCAACCCACCCGTTTTTCCAGACTAAAATCATGCCCAATGTATCCAAGTTTGCTGATGATACAAAGCTAAGTGGGAAAGAAAGCTGTGAGGAAGGTAGAAAGAGTCTGCAAAGGGATATCGACAGGTTGAATGGGCAAGAGGTGGCAGATGGAGTATAATGTAGGGTAATGTGAGGTTATTCACTTTGGAAGGAAGAATAGAAAAACAGACTTTTTTAAATGGTGAGAAACTATTAAATGTTGTTGTTCAGGGGGATTTGGGTGTCCTTGTACAAGAAACACACAAAGTGTGTTTACTGTGCAGGTACAGCAGGCAATTAGGAAGGCAAATGGCATGTTGGCCTTTATTGCGAGGGGTTTCGAATACAAGGGTAAAGAAGTCTTGCTGCAATTGTACAGGGCTTTGGTGAGACCATACCTGGAGTACTATGTGCAATTTTGATCTCTTTACCTAAGGATGGAAATACTTGCCTTAGAGGCGGTGCAACGTAAGTTCACTAGATTTATTCCTGGGATGAGAGGGTTGGCCTATTAGGAAAGATGGAGTAGAATGGGCCTATAATTTTTGGAATTTAGAAGAATGAAAGGTGATCTCATTGAAACATATAAGACTCTAAGAGGGCTTGACAGGGTAGATGCTGAGAGGATGTTTCCCCTGGCTGGAGAGTCTAGGACTCGGGGACATAGTCTTAGGATAAGGGGTCAGACATTTAGGACTGAGATGAGGAGGAATTTATTCGCTTAGAGGGTGGTGAATATTTGGAATTCTCTACCCCAGAGGGCGGTGGATGCTCAGTCGTTAAAAGTATATTCAAGATTAAAATAGATAGATTTTTGGGGCTAGAAATTTGGCCGTGTAGCGCCTGTTGCTTCGGCTGCACACCCACGTTTCTAGCGTGACGTGCGCCGGATGTTATCTTTGGTATAGGTAGTAGCACATGCGCAAATACCGAACGCGGGCAGCATGTAAAGTAAGGAGAAAATGGATACAATCAGTGCGCAACGCTGATTTAAAGTGATAAGTTCCAAAATGTTGTCTAACACTCAACGCACAATCTTTACCACGACCATCTGAACATGTCTTAGAGTGCCTGGAGGACCCCCCACCAGGGCTATTTATAGGGACCATGCAGGATTTACAAGTTAGTGGCTGGATTAATGCTTCTGGCTGCTGATGCATTTGTAACTGTTTTTGGAGGTCTCCTATACTTGAATACTAGGACGCGGGGACATAGCCTAACATTTAGAGCCAGGACATGCAGGAGTGAAGTTAGGAAACGCTGCTACACGCAAAGGGTGGGAGAAGTTTGGAACACTCTTCTGCAATCGGCAGCTGATGCTAGCTCAGACTGATAGATTTTTGTGAACCAAGGGTACTAATGTTCTTATAGTAAAGGGAATTAGGGGTTATGGGGAGCGGGCAGGAAATTGGACATGAAGCTGAGTTCGGATCGGTCAATGCCCTGTGGGTGGCGGAGAGGGCCCAGGGGCTATGTGGCCGGGTCCTGCTCCGACTTCTTGTGTTCTTTAGATTTGTGGTTGGGATCAGATCAGCCATGATCTTATTGAATGGCGGAGCAGGCTCGAGGGGCCGATTGGCCTACTCCTGCTCCAATTTCTTATGTTCTTATGTTCTTAAGGGATATGGGGCTAAGGCAGGTATATGGAGTTCGATCACAGGTCTACCATGATCTCATTGAATGGCGGAATAGGCTCGAGGGGCTAAATGCAACTGCCACTTGCTGCCTCCTGCTATGCGCCACCTTCTCCTGCAAGAAAGTGGGACATGTGTCTGGGTGATGTGCCCGTCATGGCTGAATAGTTCAGTTTGTGTGGCCTGTGAGTTGTGGGTGGACAGCTTGCAACAGTGGTAATGTATAAGGGTGAGAAAAAGCATCCGATTGGAAGAGTTGAGTACTGACGGAAAGAGTTTGTTGTTATGGGGGATGTAGTGCATGGAGCAGTTGATTTAAGCATTGAACTTATTCCTGCACTATATCCATGTTCATGGAGCTGTATGCCTGGCATTGACTTTGTCCACTACTGCCTCCCACTGCCTTTTGGGCATATGTCTGGAGGGCCTCGTGTCCCATCCCCACAGATATAGGATGTCCCTCCTTCTGTCCACCTCCTGCACCAAGGCCTTTAGTGCATCAGCAGAGAACCTTGGAGCACGCACTCTCACAGGCATGGTACAAACTCAGATTGGCAGATTGCTGAGGTCTGGCATGCAGATTGGAGGATGTGGGATTTAGTAGTGCGCAACCTTTATTCAATGTTTTAACATAACTCATCAGTTTGTAAACATAGCGACGAGACCTGCATCTGTGTTTTACGTGTGCAATGTCTGATCTCTGGTCTGACTCTGTGCAGACAGCAGACTGTTATTTTTAGCAAAATAACAGTCTGCTGTTATTTTGCTAATAACAGGTACCGGCTACCTTTAAGAGATTTTAAGAAACATCCTCCCTTTAAGAGATTGGGGCTTCCCCTGCTAGTGAAAAGTGTGCATTTACTTGAATCATCATATTAGGCCTAGTTTTTAACGCTGCTTGAAGGTAAGTCCACAGGCAGGAAGAATATCTTGTCCTGCCTACGCAGGAAGCACCGGGTGTGGGTTAATCGCAGATCGCGATACCCGCGCCCGGTTTTGGGGGTTATCCAATTTAACCCCCTTGGACTGTTAGGGAATCGAGGGATATGGGGATCAGGCGGGAAAGTGGAGTTGAGGCCAAAGATCAGCCATGATCTGATTGAATGGCTGATCTTTGGCCTACTCCTGCTCCTATTTCTTATGCTTCTAATGTTTCTTATTTGATAGAGGTGTTCAAAATCATGAAAGGTTTTGATAGAGTAAATAAGGAGAAACTGTTTCCAGTGGCAGAAGGGTCGGTAATCAGAGTCCACAGATTTAAGGTAATTGGAAAAGAGTCAGAGGCAATGTGAGGAAAAACATTTTTACGCAGCAAGTTGTTATGATCTGGAATGCACTGCCAAAAAGGGTGGTGGAAGCAGATTCAATCGTAATTTTCAAAAGGGAATTGGATAAATTCTTGAAGACAAAAAATTTGCAGGGCCGTGGGGAAAGAGCAGGGGAGTAATAGGATAGCACTTTCAAAGAGCTGGCACAGGCACAATGGGGGTCCTTCCGTGCTGTATCGTTCTCTGATTCTAGCATTTTTTATATTCCCCTTTTAGTATCTCTTTTTGCCTCCCCCATTAAACTATCCATATTCTTCAAGGTTTATTTCATATTGTTAACCCTAGTTTTATCATGTTTCTCCTTTTTAAGTTTGTTTAGTTTTAATTGCTGTTTATCCACAGAACTCAATCCTTTGATGTATCCCCTTTTTGCTTTTATAAGAATATATTCATTTTATACTGTATATATCTCAGATTTGAAGATTTTTTTATTGCTGATCTACTGTCACATTTGGTGACTCTTCTGCGCAGATAATTTGGGCATATCCCTTGTTATCCCATTGAACTGTGCCTTTTTCTAGTCCAGTACACTTAGCTTTGACTTTTCATTCTCCTTTTCTTTTTTTCACATTGAACCTAACTATGTTGTCGTCATCATTTCTAAATTGTTCTCCTACTTATACTTCAGTTTTTTGTCTGCACTCATCTCCAAGAATTAATTCAAGCAGTGGTTTTTTTCTTTATTGGACTAGAAACATCGGAAGCACTTTTGCATGCATTCTGAAAAGTGTTCCCCATTTTGATCACATGCATTACCTTTATCCCACTCTTGTGCTGATTAAAACCATGTGGAAAAGATAGAGTAGGGGGAGATGAGAGAGAATACAAAGTGACGGGATTCGGGATGTGGTGAGTATGGGGCTACAAGTTGGTTAGAAGGAAAGGGAGGTGGCAGCAGGGGTAGCTGCACCAATGGTCTCAATCTTAAGAGTAGAAGTTGATATTGCAGGCGAGGATGGAGGGAGTGGGGTTAAGGGGGGGAAAAAGCAGTCGTCATGGCGAAAAGGAGGTGTGGTTTGTCCTTGCCCTCCAGGATAATCATGTAATAAGAACATAAGAAATAGGAATAGGCCATAGGGCCCCTCGAGCCTGTTCTGCCATTCAGTAAGATCGTGGCTGATCTTCTACCTCAACTCCACTTTCCTGCCCATCCCCATGTCCCTTGATTCCCTTAGATTTCAAAAATCTATTGATCTTAACCTTGAATATACTCAATGACTGAGCATCTGCAGCCCTCTGGGGTAGAGAATTCCAAAGATTCACAACCCTCTGAGCGAAGAAATTCCTACTCATCTCAGTCCTAAATGGCCAACCCCTTATAAGAACATAAGAAATTGGAGCAGGAGTAGGCCAATCGGCCCCTCGAGCCTGCTCCGCCATTCAATAAGATCATGGCTGATCTGATCCCAACCACAAATCTAAAGAACACAAGAAGTCGGAGCAGGACCCGGTCACATAGCCCCTGGGCCCTCTCCGCCACCCACAGGGCATTGACCGATCCGAACTCAGCTTCATGTCCAATTTCCTGCCCGCTCCCCATAACCCCTAATTCCCTTTACTTCTAGGAAACTGTCTATTTCTGTTTTAAATTTATCGAATGATGTAGCTTCCACAGCTTCCTGGGGCAGCAAATTCCACAGACCTACCACCCTCTGAGTGAAGAAGTTTCTCCTCATCTCAGTTTTGAAAGAGCAGCCCCTTATTCTAAGATTATGCCCCCTAGTTCTAGTTTCACCCATCTTTGGGAACATCCTTACTGCATCCACCCGATCAAGACCCTTCACAATCTTATATGTTTCAATAAGATCGCCTCTCATTCTTCTGAACTCCAATGAGTAGAGTCCCAATCTACTCAACCTCTCCTCATATGTCCGCCCCCTCACCCCGGGATTAACCGAGTGAACCTTCTTTGTACTGCCTCGAGAGCAAGTATGTCTTTTCTTAAGTATGGAGACCAAAACTGTATGCAGTATTCCAGGTGCGGTCTCACCAATACCTTATATAACTGCAGCAATACCTCCTTGTTTTTATATTCTATCCCCCTAGCAATAAAAGCCAACATTCCGTTGGCTTTCTTGATCACCTGCTGCACCTGCATACCAACTTTTTGATTTTCTTGCACTAGGACCCCCAGATCCCTTTGTACTGCAGTACTTTCCAGTCTCTCACCATTAAGAAAATAACTTGCTCTCTGATTTTTCCTGCCAAAGTGCATAACCTCACATTTTCCCATATTATATTGCATCTGCCAAATCTCCGCCCACTCACCCAGCCTGTCTATATCCCCTTGCAGGTTTTTTATGTCCTCCTCACTCTCTACTTTCCCTCCCATCTTTGTATCATCTGCAAATTTTGATATGTTGCACTCGGTCCCCTCCTCCAAATCGTTAATATAGATTGTAAAGAGTTGGGGACCCAGCACCGACCCCTGTGGAACACCACTGGTTACTGGTTGCCAGTCCGAAAATGAACCATTTATCCCAACTCTCTGCTTCCTGTTTGATAACCAATCCTCCACCCATGCCAGAATATTACCCCCAATCCCGTGATTTTTTATCTTAAGTAATAATCTTTTATGTGGCACCTTGTCGAATGCCTTCTGGAAGTCTAAATACACTACGTCCACTGGTTCCCCTTTATCCACCCTATACGTTATATCCTCGAAGAACTCAAGCAAATTTGTCAGACATGACTTCCCCTTCATAAAGCCATGCTGACTTTGTCCTATTAAATTATGCTTATCTAAATGTTCCGTTACTGTCTCCTTAATAATAGACTCCAAAATTTTACCCACCACAGATGTTAAGCTAACTGGCCTATAATTTCCAGCCTTCTGCCTACTACCCTTTTTAAATAATGGTGTTACATTAGCAGTTTTCCAATCTGCCGGGACCTCTCCTGAGTCCAGGGAATTTTGGAAAACTATCACCAAAGCATCCACAATCCCTACTGCCACTTCCCTCAAGACCCTAGGATGGAAGCCATCAGGTCCAGGGGATTTATCCGCCTTGAGTCCCATTATTTTACTGAGTACCATCTCTTGAGTGATTTTAATCGTATTTAGCTCCTCCCCCCCGAGAGTCCCCTGTTTGTCCAGTGTTGGGATATTCTTAGTGTCCTCTACTGTAAAGACTGAAACAAAATATTTGTTCAGCATTTTTGCCATCTCCATGTTTCCCACCATTAATTTCCCGGTCTCATCCTCTAAGGGACCTATGTTTGCCTTAGCCACCCTTTTTCTTTTTATATAACTATAGAAACTCTTGCTATCTGTTTTTATATTTTTTGCTAATTTCTTTTCATAATCTAACTTCCCTTTCTTAATCAATCCTTTAGTTACTTTTTGCTGTCTTTTGAAGAATTCCCAATCTTCTATCCTCCCACTAAGTTTGGCTACCTTATATGTCCTTGTTTTTAGTCGGATACTATCCTTGATTTCTTTACTTAGCCACGGGTGGCTGTCATTTCTTTTACACCCTTTTTTCCTCAGTGGAATATATTTATTTTGAAAGTTGTAAAATAACTCCCTAAATGAACACCACTGCTCATGTACCGTCTTACCCTTTAATCTATTTTCCCAGTCCACTTTAATCAATTCCGCTCTCATACCATCATAGTCTCCTTTATTCAAGCTCAGTACGCTTGTTTGAGAATCAACCTTCTCACCCTCTAATTGGATATGGAATTCAACCATGTTGTGGTCGCTCGTTCCAAGGGGATCCTTAACTAGGACATTATTAATTAATCCTGACTCATTACACAGGACCAGGTCCAAGGTTGCCTGCCCCCTTGTAGGATCAGTTACATACTGCTCAAGAAATCCATCCCTGATGCACTCAATGAACTCGTCCTCAAGGCTGCTCTGCCCAATTTGATTTGTCCAGTTAATATGATAATTAAAATCCCCCATAATTATGGCTGTTCCCTTATTACATGCCCCGACTATCTCCTGATTAATACTTCTTCCAGCAGAGTTGCAACTATTAGGAGGCCTATATACTACGCCCACTAATGTTTTTTTTCCCTTATTATTCCTTATCTCCACCCAAACTGTTTCATTATCTTGATGCTTTGTCCCAATATCATTTCTCTGTATTACAGTGATTCCTTCCTTTATTAACATAGCCACCCCACCTCCCCTTCCTTCCTGCCTGTCCTTCCTGATTGTTAAATACCCTGGCATATTTAATTCCCAGTCGTTGTCACCCTGCAGCCATGTTTCTGTAATGGCCACAAGATCATACCCATACGTAGTTATTTGTGCCGTTAACTCATCCATTTTATTACGAATGCTACGTGCATTCAGATAAAGAACTTTCAAATCTGTTTTGTGACGCTTAGTTCCTGCTTTTTCCTTTTTTAACACTTTACCTATTACTCCATACCTTCTGTCCCTTCCTGTTACGCTTTCCTCTCTCTCCCTGCTCAGGTTCCCAACCCCCTGCCACTTTAGTTTAAACCCTCCCCAACAGCACTAGCAAACACTCCTCCTAGGACAGCGGTCCCGGCCCTGCCCAGGTGCAGACCGTCCGGTTTGTACTGGTCCCACCTCCCCCAGAACCGTTTCCAGTGTCCCAGGAATTTGAATCCCTCCCCCTTGCACCATTCCTCTAGCCACGTATTCATTTGAAATATCCTCCTATTTCTACTCTGACTAGCACGTGGCACTGGCAGCAATCCTGAGATTACTACCTTTGAGGTCCTATTTTTTAATTTACCTCCTAACTCCCTATATTCTGCTTTTAGGACCTCATCCCCTTTTTTACCTATATCGTTGGTGCCTATGTGCACCACGACAGCTGGCTGTTCGCCCTCCCCCTCCAAAATGTTCTGTAGCCGCTCCGAGACATCCTTGATCCTTGCACCAGGGAGGCAACACACCATCCTGGAGTCTCGGTTGCGGCCGCAGAAACGCCTGTCTATTCCCCTTACAATTGAGTCCCCTATCACTATAGCTCTGCCACTCTTTTTCCTCCCAGCCTGTGCAGCAGAGCTACCCGTGGTGCCAGGAAGTTGGCTGCTGCTGCCTTCCCCTGATAAGTCATCCCCCCCAACAGCATCCAAAGTGGCATATCTGTTTGAGAGGGGGATGGACACAGGGGACCCCTGCACTACCTGCCTGCATCTCTTACTCTTCCTGGTGGTCACCCATTCACTTCCTGCCTGTATACCCTTTACCTGCGGTGTGACCAACTCGCTAAACGTGCTATCCACGAGTTTCTCTGCATCGCGGATGCTCCACAGTGAGTCCACCCGCAGCTCCAGCTCCGAGATACGATCGGTCAGTAGCTGCAGGAGGACACACTTCCCGCACACATGGTCGGCAGGGACACTGGTAGTGTCTATGACTTCCCACATCTTGAGATCATGCCCCCTAGTTCTAGACTCTCCAGCCAGGGGAGATAGCCTCTCAGCATTTACCCTGTCAAGCCCTCTTCGAATCTTATATGTTTCAATGAGATCACGTCTCATTCTTCTAAACTCCAGAGAGTATAGGCCCATTCTACTCAATCTCTCCTCCATAGGACAACCCTCTCAGCCCAGGGATCAAACTAGTGAACCTTCACTGCACTGCCTCTAAGGCAAGCATATCCTTCATTGGTAAGGAGATCAAAACTGTACACAGTACTCCATGTGCGGCCTCACAAAGCCCTGTACAATTGCAGCAAGACTTCCTTACTCTTGTACTCCAACCCCCTTACAGTAAAGGCCAACATACCATTTACATTCCTAATTGCTTACTGCATGTTAACTTTGTGATTCCTGTACAAGGACACCCAGATCTCTCTGAACACCGTCATTTAATAGTTTCTCACTATTGAAAAAATATTCTGTTTTTCCAGTCTTCCTACCAGTGAATATCCTCACATTTCCCCACATTATACTCCATGTGCCACCACCTTGCCCACTCATTTAACCCGTCTATATCCCTTTGAAGACTCTTTGGGCTCAATTTTAACATTGAAAAACGGGTGGGTTGGGGGTGGGGAGGCATTGAAAATTGTCACCATTTCAGACCCGCCCCCAACCAGGGGTGGGCGATCAACCCGTTCCCAGGAGGCGGGTCGGGCCTTAAAATCTTTCAAGAAGGCTTGGGGCCTCCATTTTTCTGGACTTCCTGATTTCAACCCCGGAGGGCAGGGATTCCCGTGCCTTCTGTTTTATGTCTTGTGAAAGGAGGCAAGAAGGCCCGAGACTAACAGGTATGTGCCTAGAAAGACACAGCTTGTGGGCCCGGAGGAGCAGGAGTGCTTTCCCCAGACTCAACAAGCCAACCTGCACCGACCCCACCAATGATTGCGGACACCGGACCACTTCTCCCCCTTCCTCCCCCCCCCCCCCCCCCCCAGATCGTGGACCCGCAGCCACGATCCTCCCTCCCCGCCCCCCCCCCCCCCCACTCCGATCCTCTGACCTCCAATCATCCCCCCCCCGATCCCCGATCCTTCCCCTCAACGATCGCGAACCCCTGCATTGACCCCCGATCCCAATAGCCCCCGTGACTGACCCCCAATCCCATCCCCCATGACTCACGACCCCTGTGCCAACCTATGCCTACCCAAGCCAACCTATACCTACCCAAGCCAACCTGTGGCCCCCCCCCCCCCCCCACACAAACAAAATCGTACCTGTAGACCTACCTGAAGGCATCCTCACCCTAGCTGGTCTCCCGTCCGTCTAAGACCAGCCTGTCAATCAGGACGGTCAGACGGACGGGAAACCAACAAAAAAAATAAAAGACATCCTTATTTCAAATTCGTAAGGACATTCGGGAAACTTGTACTAATGGGTTCCCCGACCTCAATCTGACCCTCTGCCCCCTTCCTATCTCAGTTTTAAAGCTGAGCCCTTTGTGTCCTCCTCACAGATTACTTTCCCACCCAGCTATTGTCAGCAAACTTGGATACATTACACTCAGTCCCTTCAACTAAGTTATTAATATAGATTGTAAATAGCTGTGGCCCAAGCACTATCCTTGCGGCACCCCACTAGTTACAGCCTGCCAGCTTGAAAATGACCTGTTTATTCCTACTCTCTGTTTTCTGTCCTTTAACCAATCCTCTATCCATGCTAATATATTACCCCCAACCCCATGAGCCCTTGTTTTACAACTTTTTGTGTGGCATACTACATCCACTGGTTTTCCTTTATCTACCCTGCTAGGTACATCCTCAAAAAAAACTCCAGTAGATTTGTCTAATAATAGAAGGATTTGGCTGAGTGTGAAGCACGGTAGAGCTTAACATACAGTCTTATTATGGAGTCATCAGCAAATTTGAGAGGGCCAGGACGCATTGTATCCAGGCCTAATCATTGGGATTCTCGGATGGCCTTTTGAGGCAGAACCTCTGCCCACCCCAAATAAAGCCATCGGTATAAGAGGCGCTGGGGTTAGGTCTCCTTATGCCAAGGGTTCTATATCTTTGACCCTCAGAAGGACCTGCGTGAAGGTGAGAATAGGCCAAAGGGAAGATTTGAATTTCTGAAGAAAAGGTGTGAAATTTTTAAATGGCACCTGCCATGGTCATGTAAAACAAGGGGATGCCCCATACCTCATGAACTTTGAGGAGGACTGCGGTGGTAGATCTCACTGGGCATATCTTGGTCCCAGTACATTTTTAGAAATTTGTGTCCTCAGTTCATTAGTTCTTTCTTATGTCTCTGAATCTACTAACAGATGTTTGTTTCCTTAGTCCTGCTGCAAAGCGTACGAATATATGGGATATGTTATGGAGAAAGAACAATCTTATAAAGATGCAGCCATTAATTATGAGATGGCTTGGAAGTATTGTAACCAGACAAATCCAACAATAGGTAAGTTCAGAATTATTGGTACATGCCATGAACAGATATTATCATAGATTCTGAAATGCAATGAAACTTGATATTTATTTTCATTTTACAGGATACAAGCTCTCCTTTAACTACTTGAAGGCAAAACGATATGTTGATGCTATTGACATTTGTCATAAGGTAATATTTTTTAATTTAAGATTTATTGTTGGTTTCAGAATTTTAGCAGAACAATTACATAGATATTACAACACAGAAAAAGCTGTTTGACCCAACCAGCCTATGTTAGTGTTTATCCCCTACACAAGCAGTAGTTCTAATCCCATGTGACCGGCCTATTCCCATATCCCTTCGTCCCCCTTATCTAACCTATTTTTAAATGTTGACATGATCTCTGCTTCAATCAACAGTTCTAGTGGTGCATTCCACAGCCTCATAACCCTGTGTAATAAGGAAAGTGTATCCTGCTTGCTGTCCTAATCTTTTACATTTATGTCCCCCCGTTCTTGTTGCGTCAATCACTGGAAACAGTCTTTTGCTACCTACCCGATCCCATCCCTTCATAAACATCTCTATCAAATCACTCCTTGATCTCCTCAGTTCTAATGAAAACAGCCCCAATTTTTCAGCCCTTTCTTCGTGTTTATATTTCTTCATAGCGGGCAGCATCCTAGTGAATCTGTACTGTATCCTCTTTATTGCCTCAACATCCTTCCTATCATGTGGAGCTCAAAACTACACACAATACTCTTAACTGCAGTCTTACTAAGGTTTTATTTGGACTCATCATTGCATCTCTACTTTTATAGTCTTTACCTCTCGTCATAAAACCCAGTATTCCATTAGATTTTTGTGGCCTTATCCACTTTATATGTTGCATTTAATGTCTTGTGACCCTGAACTTCCAAATCTTCTGTTTTCCAAATCAACAGCCTTTCCCATCCAAAGTCTAATTATTTTACTTTTTCTAACCAAAATGTGTCATCTCACACCTCCTGACATTGAATTCCATGTGCCACTTTTTTGCTCATTCTACCATCTTATAAATATCTCCTTGCAGCTTCCTTTGGTTCTCAGAATTCAGAATTATTTACTATGCATCATTATTGTAATATTTTCTGTAAATTTGGACATCACTCCTAGTTCTTAATCCAAATCATTGATGTAAACAGTGAACAAAAACTGTCCCAGAAAGGAATCCTGTGGAACATCACTCTTTACTGCCAATCACTCTGAGAAACTGCCCTTAACTCCTACTTTCTAACCAACTTTTAATCCAATGTTGGCATCTAATCTCATTACATCTAATCTTGTATCTATGGCCCCTTGTTATTAACCCCTCAACTACTGGTAATCTGAAAGCAAACATGCAGGTGCAGCAAGCAGTTAGGAAGGCAAATGGTATGTTGGCCTTCATTGCAAGAGGATTTGAGTAGAAGAGCAAGGATGTCTTACTGCAGTTGTACAGGGCCTTGGTGAGACCACACCTGGAGTATTGTGTGCAATTTTGGTCTCCTTACCTAAGAAAGGATATACTTGCCATAGAGGGAGTGCAGCAAAGGTTCACTTGACTGATCCCTGGGATGGCTGGACTGTCATATGAGGAGAGATTGGGTCGACTCTCTGTATTCACTCGAGTTTAGAAGAATGAGAGGGGAGCTCATTGAAACATATAAAATTCTGACAGAGCTAGACATACTGGATGCAGGATGTTTCCCCTGGCTGGGGGGGGGTCCAGAACGAGGGGTCACAGTCTCAGGATATGGGGTAGGACATTTAGGACTGAGATGAGGAGAAATTTCTTCACTCAGAGGGTGGTGAACCTGTGGAATTCTCTATCGCAGAAGGCTGTGGAGGCCAAGTCACTGAATATAATTAAGAAGGAGCTAGATAGTTTTCTAGACACAAAAGGCATCAAGGGGTATGGGGAGGGAGCGGGAATATGGTATTGAGATAGAGGATCAGCCATGATCATATTGAATGGCGAAGCAGGCTCGAAGGGCCGAATGACCTACTCCTGCTCCTATTTTCTATGTTTCTATGGTTACATCAGTGCTATTTTAGCTGTCAACCTTTGTAGCAGTTGGTAGGAGGTTCTTTCGAATCACTTTTCACTTTGGGAACACAAAAACAACTTTAATTTTAAGTAACATAAATCAACTATAATAATTAAGTGATACTTAGTACTTGATGTTTTTACTTTAATTCCTAATTAAAGTCAAATTAATTCATTACATAGAAGTACATAGACAACACTGAAACGGGCCATTCGGCCCAACTAGTCAATGTTGGCATCTACTCTCGTTAGCAAATGGTTCTAATCACATTTACCCACCCTGTTCCGATATCCCTCCAACCCCTTTTCCTTCATCCATCTATCCAATCTAATCTTGAATGGTGATATTGTTTCTGCTTCAACCACTAACCCTGGAAGTGAATTCTACAGCTTCACAACTGTGTGTAATGAAATTTCTCCTGCCCTCTGTTCTAAATCTCATTACATTTAATCTTGTATCTATGGCCCCTTGTTATTAACCCCTCAACTACTGGAAGCAGCCTGCTTCTATCTACCCTGTCCCATCCTTTCAAAATTTTAAACACTTCTATTATATCGCCCCGTAATCTGCGTTCTAATGGAAAAAAAGGCCCAATTTTTTAAATCTTTCTCGTTAGTCTCATCAGGCAACTTTCTGAAAAAGGCGCTTGGTTGTATCCCTTCTGAGCTATATAATGGATATTTATTCAACAAGTAGTTTCCTTTTTATTGACCATTTTTAAATCTGCCAAGATGAATCTGCAATATTAGTATTTTTAAGGCATAGTAAATACCAGGAACAAATTTCAAAACGTGATCTTTTTTTTATTGTTATAATAAAGCAGTGTGTATATAGATGTATATCATTTTCAAACACCGATCCATTTAAGAATTGTACAGGAGTTACAGTTCCTGTTGTAGTAAATTAAATGTAGTGTAAAGTTCTATTCCAAACTGATACATTTTTGCATTGAAGGACTGGAACTTCAGTACATTCTAGTTCTTATTTCTAACCATTGTGAGTGCATGCATGCATGTGCGATGCACCAAGGAATTCTGTAGAAATTTTTGAGACTTGGGGTGTAATTTTTAATCCCTAAGGAGGAGTAGGTTGGGAGCAGGTGGGAAAGTAAAAATTGTAATAATGTAAAACCCGACCCCAACCTGCCCACTTCCATTTTTTTTAATCGGAGGCGGGTCGGGGAGCGGGCGACCAACCCGTTCTCAGGAGGAGAGTTGGTCAGTAAAATCTTTTAAGGAGGCTGCGTACCTCCATTTTAATAGCTTTTTTATTTTTAACTCGTGGGGGCTGGGATTCCCGGACCTTCTGATTCACCGTCACGTAAGAGGAGCCAAGTAGGGCCAGATCAATAGGTAAGCACCTTTATTGCATTGCTTGCGAGCCGGGAGGTCAGCACTCCACGATCGAGACCCAGCCCCATGACCGACACCACCGGTGTCCGACTCCTCTTCCCCGCCCCCCCCCCCCCTGGTACTGCTCTGTTCCACCCCCCCCCCCCGATGTCGGACCCCCCCCCCCCCCCCCCGATGTCGGACCCCCCCCCCCCCCCCCCGGATATCTGACCGCCCTCGCCCCTCCCCGATGTCAAAACCGCCCCTCCCCTCCCCTCCCCTCCTCCCCCCCTCCTCGATGTCAGACCCCAAGCTTCCGATGTCAGACTTATCTTGTGGCATCTGCTCCCTGGCCGTTTTACGTCTGACAAACTGGCTGGTTGTAGCGCGGGAAACCTGCAGAAAAAATTTAAAAGACGTCCTTGCGTCAAAATTTTAAGGACGTCCGGGAAACTCATACTTCCGGGTTTCTCATCTGGAAATGCTCCCCCCTGCTCACTCCATGGCTCGGAGTGAAAATCCAGGTCTTGGTGTATGCTAACATTAATTCTTTAACTAAAAGTCAGAGATATTTGAAATGTAGGCAAGGATTACAAGTCAGTCATCGTGAATTTTTAGCTTCAGAGTACTACATATATTGTAGGCTCATTCTTGCTCTCTCCTGATTTTATACCTTTAGACTAAAACAGTATAGACTGCCTGAAGAGGAAACACAACATAAAAGTTAGTTTTCACTATTGCCTGAGAATTAGAATCTACAGGCTTGAACTCCAATTTATAACATCCAGTAGATGTATCACCTTAGCTCTAGAGAATTTGTGCAGACTTACCATTCTTCTGAAATTTAACAAGAAAATTTAATATAGACATTTACCACATTATCCATTATAGTAAAACAATTTTTCTGCAAGTACACTACAAAGGATTCTAGACTTCCATTATTTAATGCATAGCAGCTCAGTGAATAGTTGATATAATGATTCTTCTTTGTGTAATCTTTTATCACAGATTTCAGTTTTTATCTCACTGAAATGCTGGTGATTTGAACGTCTCATTTTAAATATATATGCCTTGTACTAGAACTTTTGAGCTGTAAAATATAGTACCAATGTATTTAAATATTGTCCACGATGTGGAGATGCCGGATGGACTGGGGTGGACAAATGTAAGGAGTCGTACATCACCAGGTTATAGTCCAACAGCTTTATCTGAAATCACAAGCTTAAGGAGCAAAGCTCCGAAAGCTTGTGATTTCATATAAAGCTGTTGGACTATAACCTGGTGTTGTTACGACTCCTTACATTTAAATATTGTAAAATTGAAATCCATTTGTAAGAAATTTCCTCTGTGTAAAAAATTTATGTACTATATTCCATATCAAATATATTCTCTAGTATTTTCAGTTCCATGAGACATTTAACTTTGCATTATCTAGTCAAGTCTATAATTATCATAATTTGTACTCCCCTTAGGGGTAAGGATTACTGTAAAGTTTTTGATCAGTTTGTTTGAATGGACACCTTTTATAGAAGAAAAACGCTGCCTGGTTCTTACTAGTTTTTTTTAGAAAAACAAATATATGTTAGTCTCCAATTGCACATGATAAGTCTGGGCCTGTACAGTCTTGAAAAGTTTTATGTTGATGTTCCCAAATAATGACATTAAGCCATATGCATTACAACTTAGAACAAATGGATACGGATGTACATTGCAGCTATGTATGCACTACTGAATTAATAAAATAATCGAGCAGTCAGCACCACTTAATAAGTTCATAGAGTGCTGGGGACCAGAAAATTGGTAAACTAAGACAGCAGTGGACACCAACCAATCAATACAGCACAAGGTGCTAGTGAAAAAAAGAGAGTTGTGAGCAGCAGTGAATTAGTAAATTCATAAACCAGAGTGTATGTCAACAAATTAATTAATGAAGCAGCAGGTGCAGCAACTAATGAATAATGAATGGAGCAATGGGCACCAGTGAATTAATAAAGTCACAGATTAACAGGCATACCAACAAATCAAATATATGAAGTAGCAGGCACTCGTGCATTTATTCGTCAACGAGGCAGTGGGCATACCAAAAAATCAATGAGGGGTACACCAACAAATCAAGAAATTAATGAAGCATTGGGCACCAATGAATTAATGGAGCCTTCAACAGTGAATCAATAAATTCATAAAACAGCAGACACACCAACATATACCAGAGAATTAATACCTTAATGCAGCAGTGGACACACCAATATATTAAGAAGTTAATGGAGCAGCAGTCACAATTGATTTAATAAATTCATAGAGGAGTGGGCACCAGTGAATTAATACTGTCTTCCAACCGTTGCTGGCCTTTTGTAAATACATTGCCTGGATCTTAAAATAAATACAATAATGCCTACAATTGTTTTCCTACTTTATAAATAAAAGGCCAGTAGTGGGCATGTAATTTATAGGCATCAAGTTAGGCGCCATTGGTTTTCAAAGAGCAGAACTTGGAGTGGGTCGTGCAGTAACAGAGTTTCACCTGAGCAGAGCCTAGAGGATTGGGGCCTGAAGAGCTGGACTGGGTGATGGGCAGGGCCCACTGACAGATTGGGAGACACCTGGAATTCCCCAGCATGGAGTAAAACAGTGGGGCCTGAAGAACAGGGCTGTGTTGGTGAACAGGACCTGTCATTAATTGGGCAGCAGCTGGTATTCCTCAGAGCAGCACTGGGGATGAAAAATAAATAAAATTGATCAGTTTGCAGCTTTCTGCTGAGTGGGGCTGCAAACTTGAAAAAAGAGGTAAACGTCAGGAAGGAAATACATTTTATAAAATTTAATGTAATATGAATATGTAACCTACCTGACTTGGGAATAAGAAAAATTAAGTGGTGGGTTGACATGGGTGACTTGTTACAGTGTCACGCATGGTGGGAGGACTGAATAGCAGGAGATTAGTGTTACTTATTAGAAGTAATGGCAGCAAATGTTATAGTTACACTGTCGCTTATTACAAATTGGAACAGGCATTACTGTTGCACATTAGGTGTAGCTGTAGGTGTTAAGTAATATTCTAAAAGTGTTACCAAGTTATGATAACCAGAAATAGACATGACTAAGAGGAAGATTCAATCATTTTAATGTATTGTAGATATATATATATATATTTTCAAACTGCTAAATTATTTTGTTTTCCTTTGGCAGGTACTAGGAGCCCATCCTAATTATCCAAAAATGAGGAAAGATATTCTTGACAAGGCTCGAGCAGCTCTACGTTCTTAAGAGACATTTGATGCCAGCTTTTCTTTAGAAGATTTCTAAAGATGTGTATGTTGTTTGACATGTCAACCTTCCATTATGTACAATAAGTTCTAATTTATAATTAGTAGTTAGAAATATAACTTTTGTATGCTTTATAGTTCAAATGGTAATTTATATACAAAGTACTGTAACAGTATTTCATTGTTTTTACAACAATGTTATCCATTTTAAAATTACTAGTACTGTGCATATAAAATCGTTTATGTATTATCCCCTTTAGTTTTCTGCCACATCATCTCTAGTAGTATGGGAATTCAGTACCTGTCAATGATGTATTGAACAATCATTTATTTTAGATGATCCCCTCAAGGAGCTAATCTTTCTAGCCTCAGAATTTGAAGTCACCACTTGAACATGTGCTTTTGAGTATATTTTAAATATTTTGAGCACAAATTAATTTGAGATGTCTGTGTTTTTCGTCTTGAGCTTTTGGGGAGGGGTCAGTCTATTCTCAACGATTTAAGCTAATAAGTATGTAGTGAATCACGGTATCTGTAAATAAATTTTAAATACAAGAAGGGAAACTAAAATGGATATTTTACATTCCTGTAGTTGTCACTTATAATACATTCTATGAACCAACAAAACATACTGATTTTTTTCCATGGCATGCAACTTGGTTAAATTGGTAGCTATGCACAGTCAAAAGATTGACACAAACACATTTTCCACTTCAAAAATAGTGCTAGATTTTTAAAAGCTTTCACTTTTCAGTCCAATTTTTCTGCACTCTTGTTTTTGATTTTTTAAAATATTATTGCAAGTTACTCTATAAACATTTAGTGGAGTGGAGAGGATTTCTGTGATTGATGCTTTCTACATTTGGTGGTTGTAGTAATTCTTGTTTTTCAGGAAAGATACAATCACAATAACTGCTTTATTTCAGAGCAGATATCAATAAATAAGCAATATTTAACTTTTTCCACTAAATTTCAGATTAGTGTAATACGTAGATATCATTTTGCTTATACTATATAACTTGGGGTAAATTTTAACTCCAAGAACGGGTAGGTTGAGGGCAGGTGGGAAGGTAAAAAATGTAAAACCCTACCCGCCCACTTCCTGTTTTAATGGAGGCGGATTGAGGGGCGGCCAACCAACCTGCTCTCAGGAGGCGGGTCAGTCAGTGAAATCTTGTACAAGAGGCTGTATGCCTCTATTTTAACAGCATTTTTATTTTTAACTCCCGGGGGCCTTCTGATTTACGCCACAAAGGAGGAGGCAAGAAGGCCCGGATCAACGGGTGCCTTTATTGCACTGCTTGTGGGCCAGGAGGAGCATGAGTTTTTCCCCCAGGCCCAATAAGCTTAACCTGTGTGGGATAGCGGCAGGTATCGGCAGACCCCCACCCCCCCCATACACGTTGACCGCTCTCCCCCACAATCTCCGACCCCAACGATATCCTCCCGCCCTGATGACCGGCCCCAAGCCCCTGATGTCAGACTTACCTGCTGGTATCCGTTTCCTGGCCGCTCTCCCGTCCAACAGACAGACAGCCTGTCAATCTGGCCGGCTATCGCGCGGGAAACCTGTACTTTAGAATGTAAGGACATCCGGGAAACCTGTACTTCCAGGTTCCCTTCCGGAAATCAACCCCACCCCCCCTGCTGTCTTCACGGCCCAAGTAAATATCGGGGTTCGTGTCTAGCATGTGCCCATTGCACTTCAAAGTATCATACTTTGTTACAAGTACAAAGTAATATTTTGCAAAAAAAAAAGAGAATGGTAGTCATTTCATATTGAATTCTTCTGGCCTGGAGCCAGCAACTTATAAGCAGTTACAACTGCCCTGTGACTGACCAAGAGGTTAGAAGCAGTTATAATTATCGGGATTTGCCTATTTATACCATTTTCCCTCAGGGTGTGCATGAATAATGACCCTAATAGGACAGGCAAAGTAGTAGCCACATATCACAGCCATGGTCCAGACTATCCGTGCGCAACCTCACTAAAGATCAGTTGGTATATTAAAAATTTTGTGTGTCTGAAGTATTAATCACACCTCAATCGCCATACTTCAGCTGTCATACTTCAACTCCGCAATATTTTTTTAAAAGACAATTATTTGCTAGTTTTTCTGACCTTGCAGGAGTAAGTGATCTACAAGCCATAGCCACTACTGAAACTTCCCCCAGCAATTAACTTCTAGTTGGTCTGTTTAGACCACTTCCACAAAGGGAGTACATAAGCAATGCCTTTAGAAAGATAAGCCAGGTTAAATGTAGTTCCATCGTAGCAGCTCCAGACCCCACGACTGACCAACTATAAGTATAACTTATGTCATTGCTCACTGTGATTCAGAGGATCTATAAGAACAGGGATGCTTTGCCAATTATTTTCATTCATTAGCACTGGGATCGGAGAGCACTAGTAAAGAGGTCTGACATCTGGAAGTACTACATTGAGTTTTGTGATCTGGCAATACTTTGGGGGAGGAGGTCCCATATTCTGTTGAACTTCAGAAAGGGGCTCTTGGAGCACTAAGGCAGATCCTGAGAGGGAGCAGCATCATGGGCATTCCTGGAGTTTGAGAACACTGGAAGGGTGTTCTTGGAGTTTGTGACTACTGGGCTCGGGTCCTGGGAGGATAGTCCTTCAGTTCAGAAAGATTGGTGGGCCAGGGTTTGTCAATAATGGGTGATTCTGGGGTCTGGCATCTTGGGAGGGAAGAGGCTCAGGTCAATAAGACTTGTCTTTGTCAGGCACCCTACCCCCATGGTGTTACTGCCCCTAAGCCTCTTTTCCTGACCAGGTGCAGCCTCTTTTAGGCCACCATGTACCTTTCTCACTTTATCCATTGTTAATTGGTTCCTGCTTGTAAATTCCTCCCTTAATAGGATATATTCGTGTGCTCGGTGACTTATGGTCTTGAAAGAAATATCTACTTCCAGAAACAAGTTCATTACTTACAGTGTCCATGCTTTCATCTAGAAAATAATTTACCTTTAACCACCAAAAATGATTTGCTGTCCTTTTCAGAAGAGAAAGATTTATTTTAACTGAATTTGGAACCAAAATGAAAGGGGTTGGGTTTGCCATGAATGAAACACGTCAGGAGAAAGCCAATAATTCAGTAATTTAAAAACTGAAATCCTTTTCACTTTTAAGAAAAATCCATTCTTGATAACCAATCTTTTTGCTTTTTATATGTCAACAAAAGGATGCATAGGTTTAGTTTGATAGATAAAATGTGAGCATTTCATAATGGAAAAAGAGCAGTTGTTAATATTTTAAATATGAAACATGCCTGAAATAAAGCTTTGAAAATTCAATCACCAGTTTGTTTCAAAGTGTTTTGGAAAAAGCAAGGAAACTCTCAAATCCCCCTCAGGGATTAACTCAGAGAAACCTGATGTATACTGGGAATTTCTACAAACAGCACATGGTGAGAAACTATTAAATGTTAGTGTTCAGAGGGATTTAGGTGTCCTTGTACACGAAACACAGAAAGTTAACATGCAGGTATAGCAAGCAATGAGGAAGGCAAATGGTATGTTGGCCTTTATTGTTCGGGGGTTGGAGTACAAGAGTAAGGAAGTCTTGCTACAATTGTACAGGGCTTTGTGAGACCGCACATGGAGTACTCTGTACAGTTTTAATCTCCTTACCTAATGAAGGATAAACTTGCCTTAGAGGCAGTGCAATGAAGGTTCACTAGATTGATTCCTGGGATGAGAGGGTTTTCTTATGAGGAAAGATTGAGTAGAATGGGCCTATATTTTCTGGAGTTTAGAAAAATGAGAGGTGATCTCATTGAAACGTTTAAGATTCTGAGAGGGCTTGACATGGTAGATGCTGAGAGGCTGTTTCCCCTGGCTGGAGAGTCTCGAACTAGGGGGCATAGTCTCAGGATAAGGGGTTGGCCATTTAGGACTGAGATGAGGAGGAATTTCTTCACTCAGAGGGTTGTGAATCTTTGGAATTCACTACCCCAAAGGGCTGTGGATGCTCAGTTGTTGAGTATATTCAAGGCTGAGATAGATAGATTTTTGGACTCTAAGGGAATCAAGGGATATGGGGAACGGGCAGGAAAGTGGAGTTGAGATAGAGGATCAGCCATGATCTTATTGAATGGCAGAGCAGGCTTGAGGGGCTGTATGACCTACTCCTGCTCTTACTTCTTATGCTCAAAGTGCAGAGATGTGGTTGGTAACTCCCTTTAACTATTGTGATAGGTTGAGGCCTAGAAGTAAAAACTTTAATGAATGCATTACAGGACACAAAAGGTAAGCTAGAAGAGCATTGGAAAAATCAAGTTTGCAGGTGAGAAAGGCATGGATAAGGGTTTCAGTGGCAGACAGGCTGAGGTTGGGGTGCAGATGATCAATGTTACAGTGCAGAAGTCAGCAGTCTTTCTGATGGAGAGAATGTGGGGTCAGAAGCTTAGATCAGAGTTAAACAGGAAGCTGAGGCTGTGAGCATTATGGTTCAGTCAGGAAAGGGGATGGAGTTTGTGGTGGGAACCAAAGATGATGGCTTCGGTCTTCCCAAAGTTTAGCTGAAGAAAATTATATTTCATTCAAGATTGGATGTCGAACAAGTAGTCTGGCAGCACAGAGGTAGAGGGGGGGGGGGGGGGGGTGTCAAACGTGATGGTGGGGAAGTAGTGCTGGGTGTGGTCAGCATTTATGTGAAAGCTGACCCTATAATCTGTCGACAATGTTGCCAAGAGTAGTGAGGAAGAAGATGGGGCCAAAGATGGATCGTTGAGAGATTCTGGTGATGAAGGCATGAGGGTAGCAAGAGAAACCATTGCTTGAGATGCACAGCATTGAGAATACACCTTCCCCACACCAAACTCCTGCACTTCTTTCCTGAAATTGCTAGGGTATAGTGCCATGGTACCAACAGCCTTGAGTATCTCATCCATGTGACAATTCTGAATGTATGAGCTTAGACAGTGAGTGTTGGTAGGCTATTTTATCATGGAAGTCATCACACACAACCTGATCCTATTCTTACCAGATTACACTTGTGCAGTGCATTTTCCAGCTGGAGTCACCAGAAAGCAATCAGAAGCATCCATTGGTTTCAATGATATGTGCACTAAAATTATTTTGGTTTTTCTTTCTGAAGCATAGTTAACTTCATGCAATTGACACAGCTGTGACTAACTTGTAATAGCTTTCAGTTTAATAGGACAACCATCTTGCTACATCATGTTGTAACATAAGAAATAGGAGTATGAGTAAGCCATATGGCCCCTCGAGCCTGTTTTGCCATTCAGTAAGATCATGGCTGATCTTCCACTTTCCCACCCTATCCCATTATCCCTTGATCCCTTTAGTGTCCAAATATCCATCAATCTCAGTTTTGAATATACTCAATGACTGAGCATCCACAGCCCTCTGGGGTAGAGAATTCCAAAGATCCACAACCTGAGTGAAGAAATTTTTCCTCATCTCTGTCCTAAATGGCCAACCCCTTATCTTGAGACTATGACCCCTAGTTCTAGGCGCTCCAGTTAGGGGAGACAGCCTCTCGGCTTCTACCCTATCAAGCCTTGTAAGAATTTTATATGTTTCAATCAGATCACCTCTCATTCTTCTAAACTCCAGAGAATATAGGCCCATTCTACTCAATCTCTACTCATAGGACAACCCTCTCATCCTAGGAATCTGTCCAGTGAACCTTTGTTGCACCACCTCTAAGGCAGATAAGGAGATCAAAACTGTAAACAGTACTCCAGATGTGGCCTCACCAGAGTCCTATATAATGGTAGCAAGACCTCCTTAATCTTATACTCCAACCCTCTTGCAATAAAGACCAACATACTATTTGCCTTCCTAATTGTTTGCTGTACCTGCATGTTAACATTCTGTGATTCGTGTACAAGGACATCCAAATCCCTTTGAACACCAACATTTCTTAGTCTCTCACCTTTTTAAAAATATTCTGCTTTTCTATTCTTCCTACCAAAGTGGATAATTTCACATTTCCCCACATTATACTCCATCTGCCAATTTCTCACCCACTCACTTAACTTGTCTATATCCCTTTGCAGCTTCCTTGCATCCTCACAGCTTACTTTCCCACCCAGCTTTGTATCGTCAGCAAACTTGGATACATTATACTCTGTTCCCTCATCTAAGTCATTGATCTAGATTGTAAACAGCTGAGGCCAAAGCACCAATCCTTGCGGCATCCCACTCGTAACAACCTGCCAGACTGAAAATGACCCATTTATACCTACTATCTCTTTTCTGTCTGTTAATCAATCTTCAGTCCACACTAATACATTGCCCCCAATCTTGTGTAACAACCTCTTGTATGACACCTTATTGAATGCCTTTTGAAAATCTAAATATACGACATCCACTGGCTCCCCCTTATCTACCCTGCTAGTTAAACCTCAAAAAACTAATAGATTTGTCAAACACGATTTCCCTTTCATAAAACCATGTTGACTCTGCCTAATCATATGATTTTCTTAGTGCCCTGTTACGACGTCCTTAATAATAGATTCTAGCATTTCCCCTATTACTGATGTCAGGCTAACTGGCCTATAGTTCTCTGTTTTCTCTCTCCTTTTTTGAATAGCGAGGTTACATTTGCTACCTTCCAATTCAGGGGGACCGTTCTAGAATCTAGGGAATTCTGGAAGATCAAAACCAATGCATCCACTATCTCTGTAGCCATCTCTTTTAAAATATTAGGATGTAGGCCATCAGGTCCAGGGGATTTGTCAGCTTTTCATCCTATTAATTTCTCCAGTAGTTTTTCTTTACTAATCTTAATCGCTTTAAGCTTCTCACTTTCATTAGACCCTTGGTTCGCCACTATTTCTGGCATGTTTTTTGTGTCTTCTACTGTGAAGACAGATACAAAAGATTTGTTTAATGTCTCTGCCATTTCCTTATTGCCCATTAAAATTTCTCCTGTCTCTGCCTCTAAGGGACCCACGTTTACTCTCTGCCTCTAAGGGACCCACGTTTACTTTCGCTAATCTCTTCCTTTTTACATACCTGTAGAAGCTCTTACATTTAGAAGTTCTTATATTTCTTGCTAGTTTGCTCTCGTATTCTATTTTCTCCCTTTTTATTTCCTTGGTCATCCTTCGCTGATTTCTAAAACCGTCCCAATCCTCGGGCTTACTACTCTTTTCGGCAACATTGTAAGCCTCCAATGTAAGGAATGTCCAAATGTATAGACTGCGTAGTTGTAGTTTACATAGACTTGAAAAAAATGCACCCTTTAAATCAAAGTTTTGGATGCAATACATTGATGGTGTATATTCACTTTAGTATATGTAGTGTACTTGAGGTCAGTCAGTTATATGACTATTTCAAGTGATACATTCAACAGATTCCGTACATTTTTGGAACTTTTATTTTTAGGTATAACAACAAACTAACTTCCATGGTTTATAGATGAGCCTGATTCCTAGTATCTATATATGATTTCAACAAATCCTAATGTGTTATGAAAGATGATCACATTTTTTTCTACATAAATTGTACATTCCTACAACAATTTGAGGGAGTTGTTGACAGTTGGTTTGAATAATATTTTAATTATAGCTAAACTTGCCCTTCCTCCAAAATAAGTTTACAATGGCCAAACAATTGAGCTTGTCTTAATAACTTTAAAATATAGTTGTAATCTTATCAACTTCTATCCTCCATATTGATCATAACAGCAGTAAAATCTCTTAAAATCTATTGCTCGTATTTACTTATCTGACATGCTGAGTTTATGAAGATGGTGCACCACCTATGTATCTAATGCAACTGTAAGTTCAATGTCTTAATTTCATGAACCATCTGCCCTGATTATAGTTCCTTGAGTTGCACTCTGTTGCAATTCCATTACACACAAATAACAATTCTTGCATTTATATTACACCTTATCTCAAAGCGCTTAATAGTTAATTGCTTTGCAAACAGTGACATCCCAAAAACAGCAGTGAGATGAATGGCAAGTTAATTTGTTTTATTTTGCAGTATTGTTTGAGAGAGGAATATTATATAGAGAAATTAAAACACGTAAACGGGCCATTGGGCCCCAATCAATCCATGTTGGCATTTACACTCCACATAAGCAAATAGTCCTGATCACATTTCCCACCCTGTTCTCTTATCTCTTCATTCCTTTTTACTTCTTTCACCTATCCAATCAAATCTTGAATGTTGAAGTAGTTTCTGCCTCAACCAGTGACCCTAGAAGTGAATTCTCCTGCCGTACAACTTTCTGTGTGAAGAAATTTTTCCTGACCTCAGTTACAAATCTCTTACATTTAATCCTATATCTATGGCACTTCGTTCTTGACTCCTCAACTACTCGAAGTAGCCTGCTTCTGTTGACCCTGTCCCATCCTATCATAATTTCGCTCATCACTTTCTGAACCATTTCAGGATTCATCTCCTCTCTTATATCCTAAAGAAGTAACGACCAATGCGAAGCACATATTAAATACCTCCACTATTTTTTGATTATTATGTACAAATTGACAATCCTCTCCTCCTCACTTAATAATTTTCTTTTTACTGGTATACGTTACTGTTCCTTTTGATGTTTTTTGAATTTTGTTCCTCATCCTCCCTCTTAGCTTTCCTTATCTTAACCTCTTTACTTATTTTCTCCTTTAGTTTTTGTTTTAATTATTTTTTTCCCCTATAGTCCTCATGGGCCCCCTTCAATTTTAATTGGTTTCTGACTTTTTTATTCATAGCATCCTTAAACCACTTGTAGTTTCCTTCATTTTTAACAGTATATAGTTTTTTGTACCTTTGAAAATACTCAACTGTTGCTCCACAGTCCTGTGTGCCAATTTATCCTTCCACCTCACCTCACCTCAGCTAGCTCACTACTCCTCTTCCTAAAAGTTGCCCTAATCCAATCTAGTGTTCTAGTTTTCGTACTGACATTTTTCTTTATCTAGTTGGATCTTAAACCTTATCATATTGTGGTCTCTGCTCCCAAGGTGCTCACCCACATCTGGCTCACTGTCCTGATGTATTCCATAACTCTTAACCAGATGTAGAAATGCCTGAGCCCTTGAAGGCCTACTAACATATTGCTGGAAGAAGGAGTCCTATACACATTTTAAGAATTCCATTCCCCCTCTGTCTCAATGGACAAAGGAATAATTAAAATCTCTCAATACTATTTTTATTATTCCGACTCATCTCTCTAATCTGACTGCAGGTTTTCTCTTCCATTTCCTTCCCACAATTTGACGATCAGTAATACATGCCTAATATGCAACAAGCCCTTTTTTGTCTTTGAACTCCAACCATTTTGACTCTGTCTATACTCCTTTCTTGTCAACATCAACCCTGTCTACAGCATGAATTCCCTCTTTTACCAATACTGCCACTCTGTCTCTTTCCTATCCCTCCTAAATATATCCCGATATTTTCCATTCTCATCCAGTTTGCAGCCAGGTTTCTACTAATGCTATCAAGTCTAGATCTGCCTGCAAAATAATTGTTTCCAGTTCCCCCAGTTTATTTCTCACACTATACATTGCATTATATGTATTAACCTTTTTTCTTTTTTTTAAACACTCTTTTTCCCTTAAGATTTTTTGCCTAGGCTGCCTCCTACCTTTATTTTCCTCGTTTATAATTGGTCATTTTGATTTTATTCCTCTACTCCATATACCTTTTGCTAAATTATTTTCTACATGAATATTATCCTCATCTATTTCTCCCTTCACTATTAACTAATCTAGTTGGTTTAATTTTCCCAGACCCCCCTTCCGAGTTTAAATATCTTGTAACTGACCGATTTAACCATTTTGCCAGTACATTAATACCCTCCCTGTTCAGATGTATCCTATCCTTGCGGAATAGCTCCCATATGTCCCAGAACTGGTGCCAATGCCCGACAACATGAAATCCCTTTTCCTGACAACACACCTTTAGCCATGCATTGATTTTCCTAATCTTCCTGGTCCTTTCCTATTCTAGTGTATGACCAGGACACCTGGAGAACTCCTTACTCTTTTTTGAATAGTGTTTTAGGATACTTAATATGCAGCTGAATGAACAGACAAACCTCAATTTAACATCTCATCCAAAAAATATTCCCTCAGTACTGCACCAGAGTGCCAGCTCAAATTAACTCTAATCCATGGTATGGGATTTGAAACCACGACATTCTGACCCAGAGGTTAGAGCACTGTCAATTGAGCCAGGCTGACACCTAGCTTAAATAAGGTTTTCTTGCTTCATAAACTATATGGGTAAATATTACAAATTAGTACTTCTGGCATTGAGTGCCATGCGGCAAATACACATATTGGGAATTTGAATACAGAGGTCAGCGAGTCCCGCAAGGTTTTCCACGCGTTAGTTTTAATCTACCCTTCAATTCCTGCCTGATTCCCTCTACATATCTTTTATATAGTAATTAGTTCTATCTTGGGACCATAAAGAGAATACAGTATATATGTAAACAGCACAAAGTTCTTATGGAAGGGAATATGTTTTGTAAATACTCTAAAGAATCACTGGATTGGGGGTAATATTCTGGCATGGGTGGAGGATTGGTTATCTAACAGGAAGCAGAGAGTTGGGATAAATGGTTCATTCTCGGACTGGCAACCAGTAGCCAGTGGTGTTCCGCAGGGGTCGGTGCTGTGTCCCCAACTCTTTACAATCTATATTAACGATTTGGAGGAGGGGACCGAGTGTAACGTATCAAAGTTTGCAGATGATACAAAGATGGGAGGGAAAGTGGAGAGTGAGGAGGACATAAAAAACCTACAAGGGGATATAGACAGGCTGGGTGAGTGGGCGGAGATTTGGCAGATGCAATACAATATTGGAAAATGTGAGGTTATGCACTTTGGCAGGAAAAATCAGAGAGCAAGTTATTATCTTAATGGCGAGAAACTGGAAAGTACTGCAGTACAAAGGGATCTGGGGGTCCTAGTGCAAGAAAATCAAAAAGTTAGTATGCAGGTGCAGCAGGTGATCAAGAAGGCCAACGGAATGTTGGCTTTTATTGCTGGGGGGATAGAATATAAAAACAGTGAGGTATGGCTGCAGTTATATAAGGTATTGGTGAGACCGCACCTGGAATACTGCATACAGTTTTGGTGTCCATACTTAAGAAAAGACATACTTGCTCTCGAGGCAGTACAAAGAAGGTTCACTCGGTTAATCCCGGGGATGAGGGGGCGGACATATGAGGAGAGATTGAATAGATTAGGACTCTACTCATTGGAGTTCAGAAGAATGAGAGGCGATCTTATTGAAACATATAAGATTGTGAAGGGGCTTGATCGGGTGGATGCAGTAAGGATGTTCCCAAGGATGGGTGAAACTAGAACTAGGGAGCAAAATCTTAGAATAAGGGGCTGCTCTTTCAAAACTGAGATGAGGAGAAACTTCTTCACTCAGAGGGTAGTAGGTCTGTGGAATTTGCTGCCCCAGGAAGCTGTGGAAGCTACATCATTAAATAAATTTAAAACAGAAATAGCCAGTTTTCTAGAAGTAAAGGGAATTAGGGGTTACGGAGAGCAGGCAGGAAATTGGACATGAATTTAGATTTGAGGTTAGGATCAGATCAGCCATGATCTTATTGAATGGCGGAGGAGGCTCGAGGGGCCGATTGGCCTACTCCTGCTCCTATTTCTTATTGCCTTTTTTCTCCCCTCCCAGCTATCTTTCAGGAAGGATCTAATACAATTATATTGATTATTTTGTCTGTACTCATGCTTGTAGAGGTACATTATTTTGAGAGCTCCTTTCTCAAGAAAATAAAATATCTTACTGGAAACAAAATATGGATGCTGGAGTCTTTTATTAGGAAAGACTGCCCATAGTGACCTACCTGTAGGCAATAAATTCTTAATTGGGGAGCTTGTAGTTTTGGCATATAATTATTCAAAGATTTCTGGTCTGATTATGAAAAAAGTCAGCAATTTTCCTAGCTTCTGCCAGTTCAAATACCTTAAGTTGTGCTGGCCAAGGTACAATTTGGCTTCTAATGAAAGGCAGTTAAAAGACAATCCCTTTAATTGAATAAGTGTTTACGCATTCCAGACCAGAGGGTTTTATAAGAAGCCAAGAGGTTACTGTTCTGGCAAGGACTTTAAAAGCAGAGTATGTTTCCCCATGAATAAGTGTGTGTTTTTGGAATAGTTGGTTCAAGCACAGAAGATTTATTGCTGTTCTGTTAAGTAATAGAATCTACATGGTTACTTCTTCAATTACTTTGTTGAGGGATATTCCATTGTTGAACTTGAGTCACAGTGTTTTGCTTTGGCATATGCAATTGGATAAACTATTTGTTCTGCTAGAAAAGCATCTTGCTAGAAACTTTTGGTGCAGGCTTTTAAAGAGAAAATAAAAGACAGAAAGGAGTATGTTGCATGGAAATAAACAACGAAGCATGATTGTCATGCAGTAAATTAATGAGATGCTATCAACTTCAAAAGTAAAATTTGATCAGATTATAATTCTAATCTGACCCCCAAAATAAATAATAACCTTGAAATTATTCGAGGACTTTAATCATTTGTATAATATATAGATACTGAGAGGTTCATGGATATTCATGGTTTAGTTTTTGGCTTACTTTTTGATTGATGTCAGCTATTCTGGTTGGAAAGATGACTAGTGTGTACCTTACTGCTGATATATGATGGCATCCACATTGATTAAGATGCAATAAATTAAAATGTTTTTGAGTGATAATGGTTGATTAATAGGAACAATATAGATATATTATCATTCAGTTATAATTCATTTGAAGAAAGCTCACACAGTTCAGACAGTTGTCTGTACTTTGAATTGGTGAATACATTTCCAACCAGGATTATTTTTTAGAAGTTTTTTTTCACTAATTTGATCTTTCTCATTGAAGCTTTAGCATTAAAATCCATGCCCATTATTATCACCATTATCACTAGTTAGTTAAGTATCACAGCTTCATGTCAGCCATAGCTATAATAGGCTAAGCTTACAGGCCAAGAATGCCTGACTAAAAATGAAAATGTTCTGTTTCAACAAAGGTATGTTATTTCTATAGACGTTTCATATGTACAATAAGGGTTAAACATTTATTTTCCTAATCCCTTTTCTCCTGATCATGGGTGGGAGATGAATACATCTCTTTAAATCTTCATGAATTGATGTCAGGAATTTGAGGCACTTGACATTGTACAGGAACTATTTGACTACTCCTAGCACTTCCATTTTATGTATGATTTATTTTTTCCACTAGCAAGGTCTTGCATCAACAAAACAATCTGTCAATTATGTCAAAACATTAAAAGCCACTTTTTGTTAGATGATATGTTGTTATTTTAAAAGTTATAATACTGTAGAGTATCATTGATACTTGAAAATTCTTGTGTGCCCCATGAGCCTGACACTTAACACATTTTCAACTATTTTAAAAATATAGGCTTGATCAACATATCAACATTATTTATTTAAAGACTAAAGAGAGCAAATTTTAACTCCTGGCAAGAGTCGTGTAGACGTGGGCTGAGGCAGAGGCCGAGGCTATGGGCAGACCATCAGCCCTCCGCAGCGTGAGGCCCAGGAGATATTGACTCCCGGGCCTTGTCTGCTTTGGCCCTGACAGTCTCTCACCTGCACCTGACTGGAAGCGCTAGCTGGCCTGCGGGTGGGAGGAGGCCGCTGCTGGGGACCCAAACAAAACAGTCCTCAGCACTCGGGTAAGTGGTTGCAAGGGGGTCTGGAGAGGGATGCCTAGGGCAGGGGAGGCTCAAGTTTTCCTTGTGGGGCCTGGAGGAGCACTCGTGGGCTTCTGACCCAGTCTCCTCTTGCCGCCAGGTTGGTTTCCCAGCGCAGGCCTCCAGTTAAAATAGGAGTCGGGCCACGATTACATCATATTTAAAGAAGGACTGCAATACCTTCTGTCCTAATCGACTGCTCAAAAGAGCAGGTTATGATCAGAACCAGTGGGAAGATAGCAGGACTGGTGCAGGTAAGGCCCATACACCATTTTAACTGCCTGTCTGCTGGGTAATTGTAAACAATTTTACAACACCAAGTTATAGTCCAGCAATTTTATTTTAAATTCACAAGCTTTCGGAGATTTTCTCCTTCCTCAGGCAAAATGTTCCCAGGTGCGCCTCATTTTGCACTGAGGAAGGAGAAAATCTCCGAAAGCTTGTGAATTTAAAATAAAATTGCTGGACTATAACTTGGTGTTGTAAAATTGTTTACAATTGTCAACCCCAGTCCATCACCGGCATCTCCACATCATGTCTGCTGGGTGAGCAGGGTTAAAATTGGCAGTATAAACTTTTAGTTGGTTTCTGAGGAACAAATGTGTTTCAGCAGATTTTGTTTCTCAATTATCTTCTGGGGAAAATAAAACTATCATGCCAAATATTAAAAAATAAAAGATATTTTAAGATGATGCACATTAAAGCTGTTAATAAGGAACAATTTTTAGGTCGTTATTAGCACGGTTGGCAGAAGTGGACCTCCTGAAAAGAATGCAGCATTTATAGTATTTTACAGAATTTCTCTTTCACTATAGACATGCAAATGTGTCATTGAAGTATATACTATCTGAACCCTGTAGTGCCTTTCATTTTGGCTAGCCAGGATAAACCAACACAGATCAGCTCAGATCAGTCTGGGAAAATGTTTTGGAAGTTATCTGCTGTTTGCTAGGTCAAACTATTTTTTTTTGTGGTGATAGTGCTAATGAATGTAACATTTTGATACGCATTTGATACCCATGAAAGGCTGTTTCCCCTGGCTGGAGAGTCTAGAACTAGGGGACATAGTCTCAGGATAAGGGGTCAGCCATTTAGGACCGAGATGAGGAGAAATTTCTTCACTGAGAGGGTTGTGAATCTTTGGAATTTTCTACCCCAGAGGGCTGTGGATGCTCAGTCGTTGAGTATATCCAAGGCTGAGATCGATAGATTTTTGGAATCTAAGGGAATCAAGGGATATGGGGATAGGGTGGGAAAGTGGAGTTGAGGTTGAAGATCACCCACAATCTTAATGAATGGAGGAACAGGCCTGAGGGGCTGCATGGCCTACTCCTACTCCTGCTCCTGCTCCTAGTTCTTATGTTCTAATTCCCACATAAGATATAGTACAAAACAAATGCAAAATTAAGCTTTTTCTTAGCCATGTTCATGCCATCCCAGTGGCTGGTCTTAGAAAATCCTGCAAGTTTACTATGGGGTTGCCATCCATTGCACAAGATCCACCATCGAAAGCCAGTTACACTGATATGGCAGTTCGTCATGTAAAAAGTATCTTAAAGTTCTCTCCATTCTGGCTCAAAAGTACATTAATCTACCTTAAAGGAGCAGCCCCTACAACACCAGTTTGACATTTCAATTTCCTGAACTGTCCATTCTAACGGCCTCCCTGAGTGAGTTTGCCAAATTTTGTATTTAGTAGTACAAAATCTGGGTAGTTTTGTGCTGTGGAACTATGCACATTAGGGAACTGGGTTGAAATCGCCGAAGTATATTTCACTTAAAACTCTTATAAGCAACAGGGAGAAGGAACTTTTGTTCCACCGGCTTAGATCACAATTCAATCTCCATTGTCTAAGCTTACCGAAATGTCACTCTTAGTCATGGTAAATGAACATTGTAAAAGACTAGTGCAGATTTTTGAACCTTGATTTTGTGCTCCCAGAAAAATCGATGATGGGAATGGCTGGCAGCGTAAAGCTAGCCAATAGCATACTGAGGTGACTGTGTGCAACTTTGTAGGATCAGGTCTTTTTAATTTCAATAATTAGCATAAGCTCCCAGCACAGTTTTGGCCTTGCACTGACAGCTAGCCTAACGATGCTATTATATTTTTAGGATTTTCTAATCCATTTATCCAAGGTTATTTTGTCTCTTAGTTCACTCTCATAGGGTTAGTCCCAACTCCCTATAACTTCAAAATGTCTAGTGCTGCCTTGAGATCTAGGTAAGCTTTTAATAATGTGCCCAGAAAAATGAACGTAATCCTGTCTGATAATTGCTCTTGGCTACTAGATATATCTTATGCCTCCATATGCTCTCACTTCAGTTTTCAAAAGTGGGAAAGCACACATCAGACCTCATTTAAAAAATATTAAACGCAAGTTAAAGTCATGTAATTTAGTTATTTGTTTACAATAGACTTTCACCCAACTGAGTGGATAAAATAATAAAAAGATTGCAACTCTTAGAAATAAGCTAACTCCTTATAAATCATTTTAAATAATAGTGTTCCTTCTTCTTGAATTTCTTACCACAATGAGAGCCTAACTAATCCACACTGACTCTTTGATTTGAACGTAATTCCTTTTCATATCCCAGAAAAGAATTACTAGGATTTACTGGATTTTAAATCTCTGAATATTCAAATTTAAAAAGGAACTGTCAGTTATATACAAACTGAATCAAACAGACAAAACAATTTAGTCTGTAACCAATGACACTTGCAACAATATATTGATGTAAGTTTGGTACAGGAATTTGAACCATAGTCAATTTTAAACTCTTTATGTACTCTGGCTAGATTTAAAGGGACAATCAGACTTAGACAAAAATACCATACTTTAATCACAGATATATCTGGAAAATCTGGTCAGCAGCTCAATGTAATGGAATGTGCCCAATTAATATCTATCCATCCCTACTGAAACTCATATCCATGCATTTTTCACCAACTTGATTTGACCTTATGCATTCCTGAGCTTCTCTATACGTATATTCCAACTTGTCTAAAACTCCACCACCTACATCCTATCTCATACTAAGTCCTGCTAACCTATAACCCTGCCCTCTCCACTGGCTTTCCATTTCCCATCTTCAAAATTCTTGTCCACATTTACAAACCCGTTACGGTATCACGTCCTAGCTCTATATCTCAAATCACGCTGTCCAGTCTTACAACTCTGGCCTACTATGTGTTCCACTCTCCCTCCCATTGGTTGCAAGGCTCCTTCCATCAAGCCCCACCACTAGAATTCTCTTCCTAAACCTTTGCACCTTGCAACATTTCTCCCCACTTTCAAATCTCCCTTGACTATAACTTCCGTCACCTCCCCTAACTCTTGCTTGGTGTCCGTTTCTTGACTCTTCCCAATCCCCTCCCAACTTTATGAAGTATCTTGGGATGTTTTGCTACATTAATGATGCATTATAAGTGCAAGTTTTATTGTTGTTATTGCTATATAGGGATTATCATTTTCTGGTTATATCTTTCAACTGCAATAGCACCAGCTGCATTTAAATGGACAGTATAATAACAGAAAACTGCAGTAAAAGACACTTTTTTGGTAAAATGGTTTATGCTAACACCTCCATGTTTTACTATAAGAATGTGCAATTTATAAAAATACAATTCTCACAGGATGTTAGAGAACAAAGTACCTTGTAGATTATGTTAAATTTTCATGTTCTTATCCTATATGTTTTTAAAATATTTCCACTGGAAATTTCCTCTGGGTTCCTCCCGATCAGCTGCAGTAACTTCAGCGGAAGGTTGGTGCAAACCCCGTTGCATTCGTAAGTGGGATTTCTGACGAGCTTGTGGCGGCCAATCAGAAGAACCCCCGAGGAAATTTCCAGCATTTATTTTTATTTACGAAATGCACTTAATTAATTCTGCTGCTTTTAAATAAGTTAGAATTCTTGAACTGGTAATTCTTCACCAGTTTACCAATGTTAGCTATTAACCAGTGCCTAAAATTAATGATGTAGCATTACTAATATTGCAGCATAACTTATTGTTTTAAACACTTGTATTCAACACACAGACCTGGACACAATCTGTTCTCTGTCTTTGGACTAAATTAGCAGCATATCCCTGGAGAATTACTGCAGTATATCTTAAAGATAAGATCTGTTGGCAGACAGGCAAATGTGAGAATGGTTTTAATTTTTTTCTACAAAATTGTGTTTTTTGTGCATGGCATAAATCCATGCCAGAATTTTATTTTCCTTGTCACATAATTTAACTCAATATTTAATGTCTTGCATAAATGCACAGCAGCAACATTTATTTGCAGTTCACTTAGCTGTTTCAGTATAATCCAGTCACTAAGAGGCCAAGGAGGTATGCGGTGGTCACTGCAACTGTTGATTTAACGCTGCATGGGGGAGTGGAGGTGGGGTGAGTGGACAGAAACTCCCAATAAGCTGTGGCTTTTCACCCCACTGACCACTATATTTCAGTCTTTTACTTTCAACTTCTTGCTTTCTTTGTTAATGCAAGTTGGTATGTCTCTGACAATGTGCAAAAATTTGAGCTATGATTCAGTTACCGATGAAGTTTGGTAAGTCATTAAAAGACTAACAATTGTTGCTTTTCATAGGGGTCTGTAGAATACTGGAGAACTGAACGGGAGCTAATTCCATTTGTAAGATATCAGATGTAAGAAGCCCATGGTGTTTTAATTATCTAGCTTAACGAATAATGTGGTGTTTAGCTGCAATGCACAGAAGTAGAAGCCAGTACTGCAGCTTATGCTTCTCAGTTTGAAAAATATAAAGATTAGTTTCTTTCTTAGAATTTTGTATGTTTAGTGAATACATTAAAAGACATACGGCAGCAGTATGTTTGGTATAAAACTGAGTTATATATGATTATGAGGTTTTTTAGCAGATTTCTCTCCATGTACAAAGAGGCACATGGAACATTAGCTTAAAGCTAAGGCCAAGCAGTTCTGGTTCACAACCTCACTCTCAACAGTGCTGAATAAATATAGAAAAATGGTACAGAAAGTCAGCAATATGTAATGAGGGCCTTTTTAATACATTGATTATATTAAGAATTGACAAAATTAGATATTTTGAATGTGATCCCTTTTCAGCAGTAGGAAGTTCTATTTAGCAATCTATTCATTTTAATTGATTTAGTAATATAATTGTCAATAAATTAAAACAAATATTCTAAGTTTTTTGTGATAATTTTAAATCATGGGTGAAGATTTAAGATCCGTTTAAAGTTAAGAAATTCAAGGTTCATTTCTGCTGTGATGTCATAGTGAGGTCTGATTATGGTTAGAATGACATCTTTGTAAGAATTTTAAGGGCCTTGTGATTGTTAATGGAGAACTGTGTCTGCATAATGACTTACAATTATTATTAGAAACTATTGGTACATGCTTTAAAATCGTTTTGTATATGTTTTACGGCTGTAATAAAACAATTTTCTCCTGCAGGCATTTGTAATTCTGTTTTTTGTCACACCACAGCAGGAGATAGCCTAAGAATGAAATGGGCTTACATAGAAAAATCCCATTACATCAGTTCTGTTGCTGCTTAAAGGTCTTTTAGTATAGAACGCGGTAGCTTGTATTAAATTAATTCCTAAGAGTTTGAAAATGCATTACATAGGGATGTCATATGGTTATGTGAACAGGTTAAGCAATTTTCTGCAAATATCACCGAGAGTAATTTCTAACCCTTAATTTCTTTTACTTTTAATGCTGTTTTGTTTCAAGTTTTTATAATTATTTCTGTGGAAACTGCATTTGAAGAGACAATTTTTTTGTAGTTGATCACTAAACTCATTTAAGATTTGAGAATACATTCTTAAAACATCACTGTTGATTTTGTAATAAACACAGTAAATATGTCCATTAATGGCACTTACAAGTTAATCCCTAAAGTCAAACAGATAGGTAAATAATATTCTGGCCAATAACTAACTTCTTTAAAAGTTTCAGGGTAAAGTAGAAATGTAAAAGACAACATACACTGAACACTATTGCAAGACACATCAGTAGTCTGTTATACTACAAATAACAATTTTTAATCTGACTACACTAGGGATTACATTATAGTGCTGTCTATTATTAAGCACGAATTTGTCACCTCACTAGTTTAACATCATTTGCAGTCAACATTGGATGCCCCTCAAAACAACATACTTCACAATATCTTTTGAGTAAATTTTCCACAAAGATTGTGAAATGGACAGGAATGGAGCAGAGTGGGATTTGTATCCGTGCGAATGGATGATCCCATCAAATCTCCTGACGGCGGGCCTGTTAAAAAAAAGTTATATCAAGTTCCCAGCCGATATTGGATGCTTGCCAAAGGATAAGTGGCCACATATATGGGCCTAGATTTCAAAAAATGGCTAACAAAACCAATAGTAGCCAAAATAAATGTGGAAGCAGGATACAGAGTCTGTGAGCATGTGAAGGAGTGGTGCAGCACTCAAACACGCTGTTTGATGACTGGTGAAGTAGAGGTGCTTTTGCATGCAGTGAGTAAAAGGAGGGAGGGTTTGCCACTCCATTGCATCCTCCCCAAACAGCAGCATGCCTGGCAGGGGACGGTGACCAAGTTTAATGGAATGTTCACTACCCACAAGAACTAAGAACAGATGCAGAAAAAGATATCACATCTGAAGGAGGCTGCCAAGATAAGAATCAATGGCACAAATATGCATGCCATAAAGTGTTTCCTGCCAGCTTGTGAACTATGCCAAGTCCTCATGGAGCCTCTTTCATTGCTGACCATGCATACTCCATTCAAGCTGCAACTTAAAATTGAAAAACATGACATACACACATCTTTAAAGACTTTCATATAAATCCTACCTAGCTGTAGGATAAGGAATGGAATTTTGAACACTGGTACTGATGAAAGAAAATATCACATATCCTGTTTGAGAGTCAAGAATCATATCCATGTGTATTAACACAGAGAGAATAACCCTACACAATACGTTGGTGAAACACATTTAAAACAGCAATAGGGATGGGCAATAAATGCCGGCCTCGCCAGTGACGCCCACATCCCATGAACGAATATAAAAAAAATTACACAGCATAAAGATAATCATCAAAAATGATTTATTACAGAGACTTCAATTCCCAAGCAGCCTATTATTCTGCTACATATAATACATAACTTGTAATAAAAGTTTCAAGATTTATGGGTAAATTAAAACCTGATAATCGGAATTATTGTTTTACAGTGACTAAATGAGTTAAATTCTGTACTTATTACATGGGATTCTGGACGTTTACTGGCATTTTGAAGTGTGCATACTCTAATTCAGTCCATTTTTCCACAAAAACGGAAAACAACGTCCATATCTATGAGGTTGCTATTCCTTATAATCATGGTCACCAATGTATGATGGCTCAGTAAGGTAGACTTTCCCATTCAAGTGAAGTTCGGTCTAGAATGGATAGGAACTAGTGCAAAACTTGTCAGATGTACACTGAGCTTGTTACATACAATTTTCTATGGTCAGCTTGTTCGTATGATTATTCATTGCTCCATGTGCAGTTTTGTCCTTGTGCGGGAAACTAGACTAATAGAAGGAGCGGAAAATACAGCTTTTGGTGAAATTTAAAGTAATGCAGCTGCTTAAAGTAAGTGGCTATATAGGGCCCAAAAATAGTTCCAGCCTTTGGAAAGACTCAAAAGGCTATGCTTCAAATAAACAATTCAATAACCATGAAACATTTTGGAATATCTTGAGCATGCAGAAGACGCTATATAAATGATGAAGTAAGTCAAATTTTGTTTTTAATATATGGGATTCTGGATTTTTACTGGCATTTTGGAGTTTGCATACGACAGTTCTATCCATTTATAAGTCCACATCCGTAAACAGCAAGGTCCCTGACAACTCTGGACATCTATTTTGTGTGTGTGGGGGGAAGGAAGAACAAGCAATTCAGGAGTTGAATCTTGATGCATTTTATCTTAACTGTGCCAATATAATTTTCATTTTATACAGTCCTCCAAAAGAATATTCACTTTTTACAGCATCTTTTTGTTTACTAAAACCTTTATGTCTTGGACATACTTTGAAGACTTCAATGGTAACTGTCTGATTGTTCTATACAATGAAGCATCAAAATATGCATGTAATTTAGTTTATATTTGTCTGTTTTATAATGATTCTATATATACTGTAGCATTCCAAACATGATCAGTGGGAACCAAAGATATGGAAAGTACCAACATTACTTTGCAATTTTCTATTAAGATATAGATACTTGTTATAATAGGAATAATAGGACTGGAGAATTGCAAATGTTACACCCTTATTCAAAAAAGGGTGTAAGGATAAACCCGGTAACTACAGGCCAGTCAGTTTAACCTATTATTCCTATTACTTGTGAATTCAAACTTTAAAACAAATTCTCCATCTTGATAAAAGGGTAGGGCTGATTAGGGACCAAAAAGGAGATCTACGCATGGAGGTAGAGGGCATGGCTGAGGTACTAAATGAGTACTTTGCATCTGTCTTTACCAAGGAAGAAGATGCTGCCAAAGTCACAGTAAAAGAGGAGGTAGTTGAGATACTGGATGGGCTAAAAATTGATAAAGAGGAGGTACTAGAAAGGCTGGCTGCACTTAAAGTAGATAAGTCACCCGGTCCGGATGGTATACATCCTAGGTTGCTGAGAGAATTACGGGTGGAAATTGCAGAGGTGCTAGCCATAATCTTCCAATCTTCCTTAGATATGGGGGTGGTGCCAGAGGACTGGAGAATTGCAAATGTTATACCCTTGTTCAAAAGAGGGTGTAAGGATAAACCCGGCAACTACAGGTCAGTCAGTTTAACCTTGGTGATGGAGAAGCTTTCAGAAATGTTAATCCAGGACAAAATTAATAGTCACTTGGACAAGTGTGGATTAATAAAGGAGAGCCAGCACAGATTTGTTAAAGGCAAATCATATTTAACTAACTTGATTGAGTTTTTTGATGAGGTAACAGAGAGGGTTGATGAAGGCAAAGCAGTTGATGTTGTGTACATGGACTTTCAAAAGGCGTTTGATAAAGTGTCACATAATAGGCTTATCACCAAAATTGAAACCCTTGGAATAAAAGGGGCAGTGGCAGCATCAATACAAAATTGGTTAAGCGACAGGAAACAGACAGTAGTGATGAACGGTTGTTTTTCGGACTGGAGGGAGGTGTACAGTGGTGTTCCACAGGGGTCGGTACTAGGACCATTGCTTTTTTTGATATTTATTAATGATTAGACTTGGGTATACAGGGCACAATTTCAAAGATTGCAGATGACACAAAACTTGGAAGTGTAGTAAACAGTGAGGAGGCTAGTAATAGACTTCAAGAGGAGAGACAGGCTGGTGGAATGGGCAGACACATGGCGGATGAAATTTAACACAGGGAAGTGCAAAGTGATACATTTTGGCAAGAAGAATGAGGAGAGGCAATATAAACTAAATGGTACAGTTTAAAGGGGGTGCAGCAACATAGAGACATGGGGGTATATGTGCACAAATCTTTGAAGGTGGCAGGACAGGTTGAGAAAGCTGGTAACTACAGGCTAGGGATTTATAAATAAAGGCATAGAGTACAAAAGCAAGGAAGTTATGATGAACCTTTATAAAACATTGGTTTGGCCACAGCTGGAGTATTGTGTCCAATTCTGGGCACTGCACTTTAAGAAGGATGTGAAGGCCTTAGAGAGGGTGCAGAAAAGATTGACTGGAATGGATCCAAGAGTGAGGGACTTCAGTCACATGGATAGACTGGAGAAGCTGGGGTTGTTCTACTTAGAGCAGAGAAGGTTTAGAAGAGATTTGATGGAAGTGTTCAAAATCATGAAGGATTTAGATAAAGTAAATAAAGAGAAACTGTTCCCATTGCCAGAAGGGTCAAGAACCAGAGGACACAGATTTAAGGTGATTGGGAAAAGAACCAAAGATTATGTGAGGAAAAACTTTTTTTACACAGCGAGTAGTTATGATCTGGAATGCGCTGCCTGAAAGGGAGGTGGAAGCAGATTCATTCGTGGCTTTCAAAAAGGAATTGGATAAATACTGGAAGGGAAAAAAATTGCAGGGCTACGGGGAAAGAGTGGGGGAATGGGATTAACTAGATTGCTTTTACAAAGAGCCGGCAAGGGCTTGATGGACCGAATGGCTTCCTTCTGTGCTGTAACCATTCTATGATTCTATATACCATTACATTTGTATCCAAATTTTACTGCAATCTTCAAGTTACATCAAAATCAATCTATAGAATTAAAAGTGTTGAGTATGACTGATAACACATTAAATCTGTGGTGTAGCAAATTAATTGTAATAGAATAAATCAAGTGTCATGATTTTCTCATTGGCTGAGATTATTACCCTAAGGTATCGATTCATTGAAATATACATCACCGATCTGACAGAAAAGCAGTCACTTAAAAGGCTGCAATTTCAACCAATCTATTGCTGCACTAATTCCTAAAAATGTTATAATAACCCCACAAATCACAACAATTGCCCATATATTTGTCTGTATGGTATTCTATATTTTTTCCTAACTTTTATACTCAGAGGCTTGCCTGTGTCGGGGGGGGGGGGGGGGCTTGAAGCTCACTTTTCTTCTTTGCACGCAGTTTGATTTCTTTCTTTTGTTCCCTGTTTTTTTTTTGCATTGCATTTGGTTCAAATGCACATGCTAAATTACATTAGTTAAACAAAAGTTTCCCTTTTTGTTGTCTCTCTTTCTGATGTTGCACTGTGATCATTGATTTCCCACATTAATTTCCCTTTTTTTCTCTCGCCATTGAAATTTTGTGCAATCAAGCTCAACCTTTGTGACCTTCCATGCATATGCGTGCCTATTCCTGTTCTTTCTACCCATTAGCAATGCCAATGGACATTGTCTGGGAGTCCGATTATTGTTTTACTAGCCAGCTGAATTTAGCAGCTTCACAGGTTATATGCAGCTGAGAGAGAATAGCAGAGTTCGATTCCAAAGTTTTGGGACTACTTAAAATTTCTCACAGGAATTGTATGTGTTAAAGCATCAATGTCTCCTGCTTTTAAGTTCACAAGTCTTAAATCAATTAACTGCTCTTTTTTCTGTGGGGTGATATAACAAGACAATCAATATTTTCAAGAACTCCCAGCGCCTGGAATTTCTGAGCTTGGCAGTGATGAACTGATGACATCATTACCCTCAAACAAGATCCAACTCATAAGATGCCATTCCTTTCTGCATTTTAGTTGTAGCCACAAAAGGGTACAAATAATTTGACTTTGTGCTGACGTTCTCAAAACTAATTCCTGAAAGCAGTAAGTGCAACCTAAGTCTTACTCATTATCGTTCTACAAATTTACAGCTTATATTCTCAGTAAAAGGTGTTAAACAACATGACTATTTATTTTGATCCTAGGTAACATAGCTCCCATCTCTTGATAATGAATTTAACACTGATGACGTTAGATAGTATCAGGCTGAACTTCTTGTTCTTCAAATTTTGCGAATACTGAGAATTAGTGTCTCCCGCCAAAATAAAAAAAACAGAAATCTCATCACTAATATAAATATTGTTTCATTAGAGTACCCTATAAAAATAAATATAAAAGTCATCCTAATAAGCATCAAAGTTTATAATTGTTGTAACTAAGTTTTAATCAGCAGTAACCAAAAGGAAAAGAGTAAACTGCCCGTGCAGGCAATTTGAATTTTCTGTGATTATTGTATCCAAGCAACGCTTCAGCGAGACGGCTGAATGCACAGGACCCTGACATCAGCATACTATCCTGCTGCTATTCAAATAAACCATGGCAACTAAGCCTTTCAATCTCAATAAAGATATTTATATATAATACTAGTCAATCTCCTGTGGCATTGCATATGGGGAGTCAAGAACAAGTGCGCTAATTTTTTACTGGACCTGGTTTAATATCATAAGTGGCGCTCTTCATGCAGCGACTGTCGTGCAATTCAATTCACTACTTCACAAAGCGTCGCAGTAATTCCCACATTTTAATGTACCCGTTCAACAGGTGCATCAATCTGCATACTCCAGAAATTACTTTCACCTTCGTACACATTTATTCTCCTATTTCACATTATGATAACGAGTTCAGAAAACACTTAACCGATTCAAATGCAAGTTTCCCCATGTTACACACATGAATTTAGATGTGATTTGTTTTGTTATGGATATTACATTGTAACTTTTGGCCGTGTTTAACGTTCCCGGAGGGGGGGGGGGGGATTTTCAGCTGGGGTGGTGATGCCCCTTTAAATTTCCTGCACAGTGTAAACTCACCTGGAATTAGGGTTGGCGCATGCGCGCACAGGCCCGCGCCCACCTTGAATGAACACACCTGTTTCCAACGAGGCGGAAGTTGTTGCAGGGAGTGAGTCCGAGAGCGGTCCCGGGTGCTCGGGGGGACTGGAGGCGGAGTGAGGAAGGGGAGGGGGGCTGCGGGAATCTTGAGCCGCGGAAAATTCGACTGTGCCGCTTGAGGAGGGCAAGTTGGTCACAGCAGGCTGAGCGTATCACAAAGTTACACGGTTCCTTTTGTAGTCACAGGAAAGAGTGCTCTAAGTGACAAGTTGTGAGTGATGTCTGACGCTGAGACTCCTGCTTGCGTCACGGTATCGCACCGCCCTTGTGTCCGCAGGCAGTGAAATATGATTTATTTCAGTCGAGTTCTCAGTTAATTTCAAAACTGGTGAGTTAATCACAATCTGATGTTTAATTTTACGGGAAAAGAACCCCCCCCCCCCCCCCCCCACGTCCTCCCCAGGTATTGTATGCACGGTAATATCTTTAAGATCGTCTCCAGATCTCTTTTGAACTGAAGGCTGATTCCAAGACCGGTTATCCTGAGAGCATTACTGGGCTCAGGTTTTCGGTGGAATCACTTCGAAAGATCGTGGTGACTAGCCATTCATTCACCCACAAGTTATTCAGGCACTTCCAGAAACAAGCACGTGGGGTAAGCCACTTTTTACTCTTGTCAATTAAACATTAAAAAAGTTAAATCTATTTAATGTTTTTTAATACTGCACCACTGATGTTTAAAGGTATATTTATAGTTCAACTTTAAGCAGCTTCCACTTTGCTGTGATGCTAGAATTGCAATATAATTACAGTGTCAAGTTTGCGCTCAAAAGAAGTTGTGTGGGACATTGCTTGGGTTTGACGTTGCATGGAGTATAACAACATCAAGGAAAATAACTCAACATCATTAAAACATTTGACCCAGTTTAGCACCAAAGAGTTCCAGCAAAACTGAAGTCAATGGGAATCTAAGTGAAAACCCTCCAGTAGCTGGAGTCATACCTGACACAAAGGATGGTTGTGGGTGGTCAGTAATCACAGCCTCAGGACATCACTGCAGGAGTTCCTCAGCAAAGTGCCCTCAGACCCAACCATCTTGAGCAGCTTCATTAATAACCTTTCCCCTGTCATAAGGTCAGTAGTGGGGTTATTTGCTGATGATTCTGCCGTGTTCAGCTCTATTCACAACTCCTCTGTTAACAAAGCAACCCATGTTATCCTACAGCAGGACATGAATAACATCTAGACTTGAGCTGCTGAAGGACAGGTAACACTTGAGCTATGTAAATGCCAGGTAATGACACTTGAACAAGAGCCAGCCTAACTGTCTCCCCTTGACCTTCAATTGCACCACCATTGAGACCCCATCATCGTCTTGAGGGTCACATTTGACTTGGCTTCACTGCGTCAGTTGTATCAACACCATGGCTACAAGAGCAGAACAGAGGCTCTGTGACCAGTGGCTCACTGCCTGACCTCTCAAAAGCCTATCTATTATTTACAAGGCTCAAATGGAATACTTGCCTGGATGGGTGTGGCTGCAACAACGCTCGAGAAGCTCAACACCATCCAGGTCAGAGCAGTTTGCTTGATCAGTGCTCCACTGTGGTTGTAGTATATACAGCCTACAGGACACACTGCAGCAACTCACCTTTGTTACTTTGATAGCGCCTCTCTCCTCTGCGCCCTCTACCACTGAGAAGGACAAGAGCAGCAATGCTGTGGGAATAAAATCCTCTCCCAAGTCATGCACCATCCTGATTTGGATGTACATTGCCATTCCTTCATCAGTGCTGGGTCAATATCCTAGAATTCCCTACCTTGCGCAATTATGGGAGCACCATCAGCATAAGGATTGCAGTGGTTCAAGGAGAATGCCCATCACCACCACCTTAGGGCGACTAAGGATGGGTAATAAATGTTGCCTTGCCAGTGCTGTCCTTGTCTGGAGAAAAGTTTTAAAAAAAACTTTCGTATGGTGTCAAATTTGGTTTAAAAACTGTTCAGAAGTCCCACTAAACGTTTTGAGCCCTGTTTATACTTAATCAGAATTGATTTAAATGCTTAGAGAGTGCAGACACTTCTGCCTGTGCTCTCAAAACATTTAAATGATAATGGTCGGGAGAGGAGCTTAGCACAAGGCTTTGAATACACTTGCACAGAGTTCCTCTCCTGGGTAGAAAAATTGCAGTGTCACCCAGGCAGTATAAATGGGTAACTGCCTGGCTATCACCACCACTGCTACCAGTTTTTGATTGATTAACTACAATCTAATACACTGTTAACTTTATTACTGTGTTTATAGGAATTGATTTATTTTTGTGTAGAGGTGCTGTTTAGTACACTTAAGCAGTAGCTAAAACTTTCAGCATTGGAATTTCAGCACAAGTTGAAAATCATTCTATATTTTACCTTTACCATTGCCAGTGAATTGCATTTGTATTAAAGGTAACAGCTGTTTGAAAATCTGGTCACAGTTTGTTCCTTTTTATTAGACCAAAAAGTGACCCAAAGTGTACATGATGTCAGCTGTGGCTCAGTTGTAGCACTCATGCCTCTGAGTCATAAGGTTGTGAGTTCAAGCCACACTCCAGAGACTTGAGCCCATAATCTAGGCTGACAGTGCAGCACTCCCTCCGTATTGCAATGAACTGTCGGAAGTGCTGTCATTCAGATGAGACGTTAAACCGAGGCCCCGTCTGCCCTTTTTGGTGGATGTTAAAGATCCCAACGCACTATTTGAAGAAGAGCAGGGGAATTCTTCCTGGTGTCCTGGCCAATATTTGTCCCAAAACTAACATCACTGAAACGGATGGTCTGGTCATTATCTTATTGCTGTTTGTGGGACCTTGCTGTGTGCAAATTGGCTGCTGCATTTCCTACATTACAACAGTAACTACACTTCAAAAGTACTTCATTGGCAGTAAAGAGCTTTAGGATGTCCTGAGGTCATGAAAGGTGCTATATAAATGCAAGTTCTTTCTTTACGTGATCTATATTAAAGGAGCAATATTTTTTTTAATTCATTCATGGGATGTGGACATCGCTGGCAAGGCCAGCATTTATTGCCCATTCCTAATTGCCCTTGAGAAGGTGGTGATGAGCTGCCACCTTGAACCGCTGCAGTCCGTGTGGTGAAGGTTCTCCTGCTGTGCTGTTAGGAAGGGAGTTCCAGGATCTTGACCCAGTGATGATGAAGGAACGGCGATATATTTCCAAGTCGGGATGGTGTGTAACTTGGAGGGGAACGTGCAGGTGATGGTGTTCCCATGTGCCTGCTGCCCTTCACCTTCTAGGTGATAGAGGTCGTGGATTTGGGAAGTGCTGTCGATGAAGCCTTGGCGAGTTGCTGCAGTGCATCCTGTAGATGGTACACACTGCAGCCATGGTGCGCCGGTGGTGGAGGGAGTGAATGTTTAGGGTGGTGGATGGGGTGCCAGTCAAGTGGGCTGCTTTGACCTGGATGGTGTCTAGCTTCTTGAGTGTTGTTGGAGTTGCACTCATCCAGCAAGTGGAGAGTATTCCATCACACTCCTGACTTGTGCCTTGTAGATGGTGGAAAGGCTTTGGGGAGTCAGGAGGCGAGTCACTCGCTGCAGAATACCCAGCCTCTGACCTGCTCTTGTAGCCACAGTAATTATATGGCTGGTCCAGTTAAGTTTCTGGTCAGTGGTGACCCCCAGGATGTTGATGGTGGGGGATTCGGCGATGGTAATGCCGTTGAATGTCAAAGGGAGGTGGTCAAACTCTCTCTTGTTGGAGATGGCCATTGCCTGGCACTTGTCTGGTGTGAATGTTACTTGCCACTTATGAGCCCAAGCCTGGATGTTGTCCAGATCTTGCTGCATGTGGGCATGGACTGCTTCATTATCTTTATTTATTTATTACATTTATCTGTCTATCTATCTATCACATTTTATAGATAATTTTTATATCAATTTTGAACGTGATCTGTGTGTAGTAAATACTCCATTTGTTTTTACTGGAGACTTAGTATATGGTCAAGCCCAGCTGATGTAAGTGAATTAGTATCCGTACCCGTTAATATTGTTAAAATTTGATATTATGCTAGGTTAAATTAGTCAGTGTTTCAGTATTTAATACTGCACTTGTGTGGATTGTATAATGTAAAAACAAGCTAATTCATTTGGTGTCAAAGTATTGTCAATCAGCCATATAATGATTATTAAAGAAATTTACAGCAGTCAAAATTTACCGTAATAGTGTAAGCTCTTTATAACCTTATGTTTTTGAAATATTAAAACTTTTTTCTCCTCTGACCGCCCCCCCACCCCCCCCCATTTTTTTTCTCACCACCTAACAGCTGAACTCTCATTTCATGCAGTGCATTTACCAATATAGCTGTTGGAGGGAGACTTCAAAGTTCTTGTACTAGGTTTTAAATTTTCCTACTGAGCTACATATGTTTCACATATGTCTTATTCACAATGTGTTCCACTGTTAATTATGCACAGAAATAAATGGCAGTAGTAACTGAGGTTTACATTATCTTGAGACATTTTGTTTAAAACTGTGAGGTTTACATTACCTTGGAGGCAGTTTGTTTGAAACTGCATGCAGATTTGGTCAGTCATGGTGTTTTTCATTAAATTTAGATGCTGTAAAGTAGAGGGGAAAACAATTTATATTATGTCTCCTGAATCAGATTCAGGAGGGGAAGAAATGTCAAGGAAATGTGTGCATATATATTTTTTGGAAAATACAATATCAACTTGATTCATGTAGTTGCAAACAGATCAAAGTCAGTATTTTTATGCGACAAACTTTTATGCTTCTCTGTGCTCTAACCCGGACCTATGTCATACAAAGAACATATGGACAGAACATGGAAACAGTAAGGTTCCGTTTCTCGTCCCTCCAGATCATTAGCTATGTAATAGTGAAGCACCAAGTAGACACTAAACATCATCTAAAAACAGCACAAAAATCGAGTATGGTGCCCCAACTGGTTTTGCATTCCTAGTTGTCAGTTCTGAGTAGCATTGGTTGAGATCTAGGGTATATTTGGTATGTGGCCTGGAAATCAGGGGGACTTTGTATATCAAACAACGACTTGCATTTATATAGTGCCTTTAATGTAGTAAAACAGACCAAGGTGCTTCACAGGAGCGTTATCAAACAAAATTTGACACCAAACCACATAAGATGATAGGACAGATGATGTTTTAAAGGAGAGGTAGAGAGGTTTAGGGAGGGAATTTCAGTGCTTAAGGCTTAGGCAGCTGAAGGCACGGCCGCCAGTGGTGGAGTGATTAAAATCGGGGATGCGCAAGAGGCAAGAATTGGAGGAGCGCAGAGAACTCGGAGGGTTGTAGGGCTGGAGGAAGTTAGAGATAGGGAAGGGCGAGGCCATGGAGGGATTTGAAAACGAGGATGAGAATTTTTAAAATGGAGGAGCTCCCAGACCGGGAGCCAATGTAGGTCAGTGAGCACGGGTGATGGGTGAATGGGACTTAGTGAGTTAGGATACGGGCAGCAGAGTTTTGGATGAGCTTAAGTTTATGGAGGGTGGAAGATGGGAGGCCTGCCAGGAGAGCATTGGAATAGTGAAGTCTAGAGGTAAGAAAGGTATGGATGAGGGTCTCAGCAGCAGATGAGCTGAGACGGGTGGGAACGTGTGATGTTACAGAGGTGTAAGTTGGTGGTTTTGGTGATGGCGTGGATATGTGGTTGGCAGCTCAGCTGCAGGTCAAATAGGATGCCAAGGTTGCGAACGGTCTGGTTTAGTCTCTCAGTGGCTAGGGAGAGGGATGGAGTCGGTGGCTAGAGAACTGAGTTTGTGGCGGGCACTGAAGACAATGGCTTCTGTCTTCCCAATATTTAGTTGGAGGAAATTATTGCTCATTCAGTACTGGATGTCGGACAAGCAGTGTGCCAAATCATACAGTGGAGGGGTTGAAAGTGGTGGTGGTGAGGTAGAGTTGGGTGTTTTCAGCATACATGTGGAACCTGATGTTGTGTTTTCAGGTGATGTCGGCGAGGGGGAGCATATAGATGAGAAATAGGAGGGGGCCTTGGATAGATCCTTGGGGTACTCCAGAGGTAATGGTGTGGGAGTGGGAAGAGAAGCCATTGCAGGTGATTCTCTGGCTACGCCTGGATAGATAAGAATGGTGCCAGGCGAGTGCTGTCCCACCCAACTGGATGATGGAAGAGAGGTGTTGGAGGAGGATGGTGTGGTCAGCCATGTCAAAGGTTGCAGACAGGTCAACAAGAATGAGGAGGGATAGTTTACCCTGGTCACAGTCACATCGGATGTCATTTGTGACTTTGGCCATTTCAGTACTGTGGCAGGGGCAGAAACCTGATTGGAGGGATTCAAACATGGAATTGCAAGAAAGATGGCCACGAGTTTGGGAGGCGACAACACTTTCAAGAACTTTGGAGAGGAAAGGGAGGTTGGTGATGGGGCAGCAGTTTGCAAGGACAGAGGGGGTCAAGGGTGGGTTTTTTGAGGAGGGGGTGATGATGGCAGATTTGAAGGGGAGGGGGACAGGACCTGAGAAGAGGGAACAGTTAACATGGGGTCCAGGAAGGGAAGTTGGGTGGTCAGTAGTTTGGTGGGAATAGGGTTGAGGGAGCAGGAGGTGGGTCTCGTGGTCAAGATGAGCTCGGCGATGGCATGAGGGGAGATAGGAAAGAAACTATTAAAACAAATCTAAATTATCAACTTCTAGCTGTAAATTATAGGACTAAAAGCAAAACCAGTATTTTCCATAAAATATTTCTTTGAAGTAGCAGAAAGTTGACTGAATTTCACACTCTGTATTTGAGTTAGAGATTTGCATTTGCACTCTCTCAAAGCACTTCACACACAATGAACGATATGGAAGTGCAGTAATTTTATATAGGCAAATGTGACATTTTGTGTGTGGTAAGATCCCACAAGTAGCAGTGAGTTAAATAAGCAGTTGATCTGATTTTGGAGATATTGATTGAAGGAGTAATGTTGGTCGGGTAACTGGGAGAACTCCGTTCTTCACACAGTGCTATAGGATCTTTAATGTCGACTTGAACCACTGGGACCGGGGGGTTGGACTGGCAATGCAGTGACAAAGCATGAAAACTCTGAAAATGCAAGTCACAGGGTGAACAATTACCAGAGATACACACTGGATAAATGTCAATGCAGCCTTCTTGGGCCGAACAGCCTTTTTCCATTTCTGTATTTTCTGTGTAATTTTTTGTATGTGTAATTCCACGTCAGTGTGAAGCAGTTGTAGCTTCTCCCTGATGCTAAGCTGTATAGTGTAAATCAGATGTTAAGTCCTGACTCCAAAGCAGAATGGGACATCTTGGAGGAATTTCCCTCCACTCCAGGAAGTCTCATTCCATATTGCTCCAGTGTCAAGCTGGACCCTGATTGTGGATGCAAAATTGCTTCATGTTGGTACTGCAATTGTGGTGTAAATGCCGCCTTAGAGTAAATAATTGTAGAGGATACACTCCATTCACTTGGGTGTATACAGGACATGACTCATTCAACTGAAGTGTTTAATCCAAAACTCTGTTGGCGTAATTAGTGGGAGTGGCCAAAAGTGTGTTATATTTAAGATTTGTATGATTTTTCAGAGGCATATATCTATCCAATGCAGGGAAATTATGATGTTAAAACCAAAATTACAACTTTTATTTTTTTATTCAAAATTTACAGAAGAATTTTGTTAAATTTTGTGAGACACAAGTATCAAGAGTGCCACATCTCTTGCAGTTAAGCCAACGGTGTTTGGTGGAGTAAGTTTTCTTTTTTTTGAAAATCCTCCCATCTCCATGAATTTCTATATGTAAATAGGAATTAATTCCTAAAATTATGCTCTTCTGTAGATTTTTGTTGCTTTCCGAAATGCTGGGGGAAACTTGATTTTCGTGGCAGCATCAGTGACTGAACCAAATACTTTAGATTATGGCAACAATATAGGAAAATGTGTGCTCGTATCAGCAGATACAGAGAATGGATCTTTAAATTGTGGGTTGTAATGTTACATGATACCATCTTTCAGTATGCCCTCTTAATTGGAGAAATGCATTATTATACATGTTCTTCAGGCAAAGGAGGGGATAAAAGACTAAGAATAGACTTGAAAGAAATGAAAAATGATGAGGGAAAGGGCTGCAAGCAGACACATAAGCAAAATATAAATAACAAGGAGCAAAATAATAGAAAAAGGAAGTAGTGTGAAACTCTGCTTTAGATTTTGATTGCAGTGGTATTACTCTTAGTTGGTGCTTATGAATTTCCACTCTGCATTCAAATAGATTTTCAGGATTTAAGCTGGATAAAAAAGAATCTTTTAATTCTTGTAATTGTAATTAACTCCACTTAAAGTTTATTAACAAAATCATTCCCAGAACTTTTGTATAAACACAATACATATGAAGTATAACAGAATACATACTGGAGCATAATCAATTTATTAAATCTGCTAAGCCATTAATTGGCCACAGAAGTGTTCCTCATTAATGGAATGTTTTTTTCCACTGTCCTAAAACTCATTAACTTCTCGATCACATGCACAACATTCCTGATACTTTTACTTATGATTCTCTTTCTTCCTTCCCTCTTTTTCAGTATTAAGAGGCCCTCTTATTTTTCAGTTTCCAGTTCTGACAAAGGATTTACACCCAAAATGTTGATTTGTCCTTTCTCTTTACAGATAGTGATGGATTGGTTATGTTTTCAATTTTTTTTGCTTTTCTTGCAGATTTCTAGCATTTTCAGTTTTCATTTTTATCTGTAAAAAAAAATTAGAAAAATATTCAGAATTGGGCCTGAATTGTACCTGAGGCTAGCATAATATTTATTGACACTTTATTTTTCAGATTTAAGATTTTACTACTTCATGAAAGTTTGCGCAGGTCTCTTTGCTCCGGGGAGCTGGATGTTCTTATAAACTTTAAAACAACATTTCTGGAGTGGATTTTTCAAAATAAGAATGCCTGCAATTAGAAGGCTCTTAAGAAGACGTTACTTGCCCTGGAAACTTATGTTTGTAGCTCTTGTTTTTATTACATTTTTATTTCTGATGCAAAGGGAAGTAGTCCGGACTGCTACACAAGAGCCATGGCTGAAAGAAATGGCAGTAAAGAAAGACAAAATGTTGTACATGATGATAGGAGCAGTGAACAATTTAAGAGATGCAATTCCAAAAATGCAGATAAGAGCACCTAATAGACAGCAAGTCTCTATGGACGTCAAAAAGCCCTGTTTGCCAGGACATTACACTGCAGTAGAATTGAAACCTTCCATGGAGCGGACACCTCAGGATCCAAATGCCCCTGGAGCTTCAGGGAAGCCATTTCATACTGATAATCTGTCTCCAGAGGAGCAGAAGGAAAAAGATCAAGGAAATGAGAAACACTGCTTCAATGCTTTTGCAAGTGACCGAATTTCTTTACACCGAGACCTTGGACCTGACACACGACCACCTGAGTATGCTTAATGTTTGCATCTAATTTCAAGCAATCCATAGCTTTTGTGAATTATGGTTTACATACCTACATTTAATTTGAACTTGACATTAGTGTTCACATTTGATAAGGTTAAAAGCAATTTAAATATTTTTAAATGAATCTGAAATTAGGTTGTAGGCTGAGCATGTGTACATAAGAGTGGCCATGTGTGCGTCAAACTTGTTAGAGAATGCATTTACATTGCAAGTTTAGCATCATTGCCAATTTAGCATTGCTTTGCAGTGTAAATCAGGGGTCAGAGCCCAACCTAACACTGCAGTGATGTGGACTGAAACTCCACATCACTTTGGTTTGACACCGTATAAGAGTGTAAATCCAGTGTGGAGTTGATCCTTGTTTGCAAAGTGTTCAGATGGTCTAAATGACCTTAATTCATATGTTTAGAATGCAGAGATTCTCCCCATTCTGTTCTCCAGATGTTTACTTTTCTATCTTTTGGGAGACACCTCTGTCCATTCATGAATTCAGGGATATGAAAAGCTCTCCCCTAAACAGGACAGTTAAAGTTCCAGCAGGAGCCAAAACTGCGTTCTGCCTGAGTGGAACCTGAACTGCAGCTATTGGTCTTGGATCGGTGACTGCAGTTAAATGCACTCTTGTGTATCACTTGAATATAATCTGATCGCCTTCCAAAGTTCTGTACACTTACAGAATTCATGTAAGTCCTTTAATAGAGTAATCCATTTAAGACTATTGATGGAGTCTAAAGATTTTAGTTAACTTAATTCAAAGTAACATTTTATTATTCAGTTGGATATCTAAACAGCTAAATATTTAATTTACATAATTGATTTTACAGTTTGTATTAATAAGGCTTAAAGGATTGTTTGTTTTAAATGTACTTTTTATTATAAAAATTTGCACTTTTAAGAAGTTATATTCCATTCCCCACTATGAATCAAGACTAATTCTGAATTGTAAAGACCTTGTTTATAGAGTTCAAAGTTATTGTACAGTACACTGAATTTAGTTTCTATTTAAGAACTCAAAGTATGTATATATTGATCCAATAAGATATCAAGTATTTTCTTTCCTTAAAAACATATAAAAGTAACTCACTACTGAACACTAAATATTCTTTTCATAAGTGTAAGAAACCCAGAATAGTCTTTAACATAAATATAAACAGTCATCCAGAGCTGAGCTGTAGCTATTCCATAGTATTTTTACGGTTAGAATGGATGGAAAGTTTGGATGCAAAATAATTTTCCTCTGGTTGTAAAAAGTAGGTAGTGTATGATTGATATTATTTTGAGCTTTAGAAATAATAGTAAACTGTTGTTTATTTCCAACTGTTGCATAGATTATAATCTCAATATTCCATTTAACTGGAATCTGTCCAAGATTATATGTTGTTCTGAAGGTCTGCAATGAGAAATTAACAAATAAATGAACCATCAATCACTGTTGCTCAGCAGCAGCTATTAATGGAGCTTGCTTCAGACTAGATATACTAAACATAGGATGAAATATTTGACCTTTTCCTGCAGTTGTGCTGGATATAGAAGTAAAAGGACAAATAAGGTGAAGACTCTAGTGTAATAAATATGTAGCCGAGAATAACATTTTTGTCTTCATGAATTTCAACAAGTCTTCAAAATCCTTATTAATTTTTTTTTCTGTCTAGATGTATTGAGCAGAAATTTAAGAGATGTCCTCCCCTGCCCACTACTAGTGTGATTATAGTGTTTCACAACGAAGCTTGGTCTACGCTACTCAGAACTGTTTTCAGTGTAATGCATACTTCGCCTGCTATATTTTTAAAAGAGATAATTATGGTGGATGATGCAAGTACAGATGGTAAGTACAAGCTGCCATCAATACTTTTATTTCAAATGAGTGATTTAAAATGAAGCATTTTTGTGCTATCCATTCAGTGGCTCAGTAATTTACATCGTATATATGGCCAAAATAGCTAAACTTCTACTTCTGTTTTTAAAATAATATTTGAGTATAATTTTGAAAAGATTTAAACTGACTGTGTATATCCTGAAAATGTGAGTGAATACTACTAATTTGAGATTAATCTTTAGATAAGTGTTTGCATCAATTTACTTAAAATATTTTTGTGACATAAATGGTCATCATAATAGTAACATTCAAACACTGAAATTAGAAAGTTTTACATTTATTTTGTAAGAAAAAAAAATTGCAAAATGAGACCATTTTGTATTTTAGGATCATAGGATCATACAGCACAAAAGGAGGCTATTCGGCCCATCGTGTCTGTGCCGGCTCTCCAAAAGAGCTACCAATTAGTCCCATTCCCCTGTTCTTTCCCTACAGCCCTGCAAATTTTTCCTTTTTTAAGCAGAGATCCAATTCCTTTTTGAAAGTTACTATTGAATCTGCTTTCACCAGCTTTTCAGGCAGTGCATTCCAGATCACAATAACCTGTAAAAATATTTCTCCTCATCTCCCCCTGGCTTTTTTGCCAATTATTTTAAATTTGTGTCCTCTGGTTAATCCTCCTGCCAGTGGAAACAGTTTCTCCCTATCTGCTCTCTCAAAACCCCTCCTGATTTTGAACACCTCTATTAAATCTCCCCTTAACCTTCTCCGCTATAAGGAGAACAACCCCAGCTTCTCTAGTCTTTCCAGATAACTGAAATCCCTCATCCCTTGTACTATTCTAGTAAATCTCCTCTGCATTCTCTCCAAGGCCTTGATGTAATTTCTAAAGTGTGGTGCCCAGAATTGGACACAATACTCTAGCTGAGATCTAACTAGTGATTTATAAAGGTTTAGCATTACTTCCTTGCTTTTGTATGCCTCTATTTATAAAGCCAAGGATCCCATATAGCTTTATCAACTTGCCCTGCCACCTTCAAAGTTTTGTGTATGTGAACCCCCAAGTCTCTGGAGCTCTTTTTAAAATTGTACCATTTTGTTTGTACTGCCTCTTCATTTTTCCTTCCAAAATGCATACCAATTCAAGGCAAGTTTCCTGATTGACATTCCAATTCCATTATGATCGCGTTAAATCTATTCAGACAGTGAGTAATCTCGTGAGAGTATATATATTTTTTTAAAAAGACTACATTTCTTTCCCTAAGTGTTTTTAGATTCATGAAGTAATAACTTTGGATGTAGAATAAATGTCTTTGTTCAATGCTTGTAGTTGCATCCATTAGTTTTTTCAACTGATGGTGCTCCTTGAAATGAATGCAGTGGGAATGTAAGGTAACAAAATATTTCTATCTACAGATTACTTAAAAGATCAATTAGATAATTATGTGAAGCCATTTCAAATAGTTAAAGTTGTTCGTCAGCGGGAAAGGAAGGGGTTAATTACTGCAAGATTGCTGGGAGCCTCAATAGCCACAGGAGATGTTCTGACCTTCTTGGATGCCCACTGTAAGTTGACCAGTTTTGACTTAGTAAACTGATTATGATTATTGTTCATGAAATTGTTATAAACATTACCTTTTTATCTGAGAAAGTAAGTTGCAATTTGAGCTATGTTTGTTTAGACTAATCCTTATTAAAGAGTGCACAACCTTAGACAGGCTTTCAATTTACAAATATCATTGATATAAATTGCCTGCAGGAGGTTAGCAGCCTCACTGGGCTAATACAGTTAAACTTTACAATGCTAGTTATCATAATCCATGAATTATATTTTCTGGCAACTATGACCATTCCAAGTTACTCTTTTTTTGGTGGTGATACAAAAGCTCCTAGTCCAACAATACTCCCAAGAGTAAAGTGAACTCAAGTATTAAAATTAAGTGAAGCGAGGAATAAAGTAAGAGGGGTCAAAAGACAAGTCATATAAGTTTGATTTTTCTTTTGACATATTATACTGAAAATAAACTGAATTTATTATTGACTTAATTGACCACATTTACTGTTCTAGTCTATATGATCACTGCCATTTAAAGATTGGTTATAATACCTATGGGGCACTCTGCTTATGGAAATTGTGGCCAAGCCATTTACACAAGGAAAAAATGTTCAGAAAAGCATTAACCATAAGAGATTAAATGTAAAATTGCATCTAATGGGAAATCTCTTAACTTTTTTTCTTTTCACTTGTTTATGCTAATCCAATCCAAAATTGAAGGGGATGGGAGAAGAGTATGTTATATTGAAAGTACTTCTCTTCCTCTCTCCAAATGATTTACATCTTTCATATGCTAAGATGTGTTTTTTATTGAACTTAATTTCCCACTAGTTTATATTTCAGTGTGTAATATATATTATATCATATGATGTTGTTAAATAATGAACATCTGTAGAGGAAAACAAGAAATTTGATTTTTTTTTAAAAACTATTCATAATTAAGAAATCTGCAGAGAGCAATGAAGTGTCTTAGAGTTGAAAATTGATTTGTTTGATTCAGTATTCTGAGATGGCTTAAAAGTGTAAATGATGGTAAGTCAATTGGAATTATTTGGACTCTGCCAGATATTTACCTAGAATCAATGTAGCACAATCATTGATTTGATATTAACTTTTTTCTGTTAGGTGAATGCTTCAATGGTTGGTTGGAGCCTTTGTTGAGCAGAATAGCTGAGAATTACACAGCTGTGGTGAGCCCTGATATCTCCAGCATTGAACTCAATACATTTGAAGTGATGAAACCAAATCCCTATGGACAAAATCATAATAGGGGTAACTTTGACTGGAGTTTGTCATTTGGATGGGAATCCCTTCCAGAACATGAGAAAAAAAGGAGAAAAGATGAAACTTACCCCATCAGGTAAGTTTACATTTTCAAAATTATCAGTTAATATTATACTAATACACTGCAATGCAATAATTACAAGGTAATTATTCTGATAGATACTAGTCGATTTCCCCCACGGCATTACATAAAGGGAGTTAAGACTCTTGCAGTCTGGAAAAGTTCTTGATCTTAAACAAAATGATGACCGTGTACCGTAAAACAGAAGATAACAGAAATTAACAGTAGAATAAGATTAAAAACAAACTGAATAAATTGGAAAACTTGAATCACATATTTTGGTTTATGTGATTCATGTTATAGCAGGAAAATGTAAAGATTTATGGAAATGTATAGAACCACATGGATGACAACCTATTTAGAGGAAAAGGTGAACATTGCAGAACAGTGTAGGAATAAATTAATGAGGATTGGCTACTATTGAATGAATGAATAAATTGATAGAGTAGGAAACTAATAGAGCAGTAGGCACAGCAGGAAACTAAAAGATTAATGGAAGTTTAACAAGTAGCAGAAAATTAGTAAGTTATTATAACATGAGCACAATTTAATTATTGTGATGGAACGATGCGCGGTAGTGAATTGAAGACTTAATACAGTACCGGGTACATATAAATTAATGGTACAGGGGGCACCAGTGAATGAGTAAATCAATAGGGAAGTAGTAACATAGCTTTTATAACATTTATGCTAACATTGAATAACCATAGCACTTCCATATAAAATGTTATTTTGATATCTTACACAATTTCAAATTCAATGTAGAAGTTCTTTGCATTAATAAAAACATGCTTGGGTCGCATTGATGCAGAAGAACTTGTAGAGGGCCATAACAAGGATTTCAATATCCCATCCAAATGAATTTCAGTTCAAAAATTTGAAGATTGTTTTTATTAAAAAAAAACTGGTTCCATCTTGTATGTTTTCAATTTCCTGCGTGTATATAGGGAAAATAACAAAGTAGATCTTGTGTAGAAAATATTTTTGTTGTGGATCCCAATTACATGTTGTGAAAACAAGTTTCTACTGCATGCACAGTGATATCGTCAATTAATTCACTGACTGATATGCAAAATCAATGCTATATTATTTTGTACACATTCTTTCACCTGATACCTGCCTTGAAATACCCTCTCTTTTTCTCCTCTCCCTGCCCCAACCCCCCCCCCCCCACCCCCCAAATTTGTCTGTCTAGTGATTATATTAAGGAGGGAAGTGCAGGGACTTGGAAATGTACTAATTAACTTTTGAATTTGTTTCTTCAACTCTGATGCTTCAATATTTTCTTTGTGTAAAGATTTGTTACCATCAGCTTTCTTTCAACTTATTTCTAACCATACATAGTGATTTTTGTTTTAGGTAATATAACCCTCCACATCACCCAAAGAAGTATTGAGGATGGAAATTACTTGCATAATTTTTAATGTATTTATTTTCACGTCAATAATGTCTGGAGCTTCTCTTCACGTTTCAGCTGGCTAAGGCAGTGAATACCTGAGCCATACAGACCAAGAGGCCCCAAATTCAATCCTCAATCTGAGTTAGTTTATCTCGGCCAAGTGCATTTTGCATCTGTATTCCCAAATTTGGGAGTTGAAAAATCAGCCGGGGTTCCTGCTCCTGATCGCATTCAGTATCTTCGCCATGAATGTAGATGTCAGTGCATAAGATTGGGTTTTACTGTGATGCTCTACGGTGAGATACAGGAGGCACCTGGTGCTGGTGGAATTCTACCTCATAAGTAGTCAAAATATTCAGAAGTAGTGGAAGGGAGAGAGGAAAATTGTTGGACCAAGGAGAAATAAGTAAATCATTAGTACCATCTTTTAGCTGGTTCTCTCTAAAGCTTTCGTCCAGATAGCTGGTGGTCCCTACTACTTTATCTATCTCATGTATATAACACCATGGTGGGAACACTACCACCACAGGGACTGCAGCAGTTCAAGAAGAAGGTCTGCCACCTACTCATGGCACAAAAATGCAGTCTTGCCAGTCGCTCACATCATGATTGTTTCCTTATTAATGCTATCAAGAGAACTGTCTCTAATTTCACCACAGATAATGCACAAACTAAATGACATTTCATTGGACACAATTTTTTTTTGGAGTGGAAGATGTCTGAATCTTGGCAAAATAAACTTCATAGCCTACAAGATACTTAATATAATATCTCTTATTCTTATTTTGCAGGTCACCGACATTTGCTGGTGGGCTATTTGCTATCTCCAAACAATACTTTCAACTCATAGGTAGTTATGATGACCAGATGGAAATCTGGGGTGGTGAAAACATAGAAATGTCTTTCAGGGTAAGTGTTGGTGTTTTTTTTTGCAAATGCTGTGCATGCAAATTCTCAAATTAGAATATTCAGGTGGCTTTTTAATGCTGTTCCAGTTTAAAAGCTGCTGTGTCCCATAATTTTAATCTGTTAACATATTGCACCTTGTATGTCAGTTTGCTAAAATTTATGTGCGTTAACCATTTCTTTTTTCCACTTGCATCTCTTTCTTCTAAGGAGGTTAGAACCACCTCCCTTGACCCCTCCACTGTCTGATTTGTCACACTGCTTGTCTAACATCCAGTACTGGATGAGCAAAAATTTCCTCCAACTAAATATTGGGACGACTGAATCCATTGTCTTCAGTCCCCGCCACAAACTGCGTTCTGTAGCCACTGACTCCATCCCTCTCCCTGGCCACTGTTTGAGGCTGAACCAGACTGTTCACAACCTTGGTGTCCTATTTGACCCTGAGATGAGCTTCTGACCACATATCCACTCCATCATCAAGACCACCTACTTCCATCTCCAAAACGTCACCCATCTCCGCCTCTGCCTCAGCTCATCTGCTGCTGAAACCTTCATTCATGCCTTTCTTGCCTCCTAGACCACTATTTCAATGATGTCCTGGCTGGCCTCACATCTTCCACTCTCCATAAACTTGAGCTCATCCAAAACTCTGCTGCCTGTATCCTAACTCGCACCAAGTCCTGTTCACCCATCACCCCTGTACCCACTGACCTACATTGGCTCCAGCTCCGGGAATGCCTCGATTTTTAAAATTCTCGTCCTTGTTTTCAAATCCCTCCATGGTCTCGCCCCCTCCAGACCTACAACCCTACAAGACCTCTGCGCTCCTCCAATCCTGCCTCTTCCGCATCCCCAATTTTAATCACTCCACCATTGGCGGCTGTGCCTTCAGCTACCTAGGCCGTAAGCACTGGAATTCCCTCCCTAAACCTCACCGCCTCTCTCTCCTCCTTTAAGATGCTCCTTAAAACCCTACCTCTTTGACCTCTTTTGGTCACCTCCTAATATATCCTTATGTGGCTTGGTGTCAAATTTTGTTTGATAATGCTCCTGTGAAGCGCCTTGGGATGTTTTACTAATTAAAGGTGCTATGTAAATGCAAGTTGTTGTTGAGGTTAGTCTGGAGTAGGGTTTTCCATAGCACTCATCACTGGGGACTGCGTTCAGTCAGCAAAAAGTGAAATTTGAACACGGTGAGATGACCACTCGGAGCATCTCACCAGCAAGTGGATGGTTGGGACAGGCACTGAATTAAATTCAGAGCTATAAGTAATCTGGGCTGGGATGTTTTTGCTTTACGTGTAGATGTACAGGTTTTGTTTATTATGGGCCTTTCATTTTGGTTTGGTTTGGACTGTCTTCCTTTTGTATTAATTAAATCTTAATTGTAGTATATTTGCTGAAGATTTCAGCCGAATGTATTGTACACATCACTCAGGATAACTGGTGCAGAACAAATTTGATTTGCAACCTCATAACTATACAGTGGAAATTTTATTTATGTGCAGCTGAATAACCATAGTGGAATGGCTGTTTTACAATATTGTGCAGCATGTAATGTACTACATTAACCTTGGTCAGGCATGTGCACAGGGGATATTATATAATGCATTACACTTTTTTTTTCCATTGCCATACTGTAACCTATAACATTCACCACAACAACTACTTGTATTTGCACTTTCGACATAGCAAAATGTTCCACGATGCTTCACAAAGGAAGTAGATAAATATTTGAAGGAGGCTTTTGAAGGAGCAGGAAGTTTGTAGCAAGGTTAATGGGTTTGGAAAGAGCATTCTGGAGTGCAAAGATTGTGACAGCTAAAGCTTTGATACCAATCGTGGAATGGAAAGGGCAGGATGCACAGTAAGCCAGAATTGGAAGAGCAGAGGATGCAAGTTGGGAAGGGGGAGTTTCCAGATGTAGGATAGGGCGAGACCATTGAGGGATGAAGCTTTTTAAAATGAATGTTTTGGAAGATGGGTAACCAGTACAGGTGGGCAAGGACAGCATGATAGGTGAGTGGAATAGGTCAGCTGAGAGAGATGTGGGTGAGTGGGTTTGAAAGTGGGTTACAGAGTTTTGAACAAGTTAAAGTTTGCGTAGGATGGAGGTTGTGAGGAAAAGTATTAGGAAAGTTGAGCCTGGAGGTGAAGAAGGTATGAGTGAGAGTTTTAGTAGTAGTGGGGGAAAAAGTAGGGATGGAGTAGAAGATGTTAGAGATTGAAATATGCAGTCTTAATTATGGTTAGGATGTATACTGGGGTTATGCACTGTGGTTCAGCCTGAGTGAACAGCCAGAATGGGGATGGAATCTTGGGTGATTGTGTGTGGTTTCTGGTGGGAATTAAACAGAAAGCTTTTGGTCTTGTCATTAAGTTGGAGAGTTCTGACTCGTACAAGATTTGACGTCAAATAAGGCAAAAGCATCAATACCAATTTTTGAAAATATAATTTTCTAAAACTTTTGTGAATTATATTCTTTAAAACACACAATCTACAATTGTGTAGGTGGTATTGATATTGAAACTGAAACCAATCGTACAACCTAATGTGCAAGGCTCCTTAGACCACTAGGCAATAAAGATGCAGACACATTATTAGACACTTTCCTGCAGACTTTAGACAAAATGTTTCCAGGTGGGGCATACTTGTTCTCTTGCAAAAAAAAAAAATAATGGGAGTTCTGGCATTAAGTTCCAGCTGAGTTGTGGCCAATTGCCTCTCATGTTATTCAAGGGAGCATTGTGGTGTGCAAATCTTCAAAAAATCTAAATGGCATAATTGGAAAAGATTTCCATTGTGGTGTGATAATTTTGAGGTTAAACTTCACTCTATGAAGTGGTTGAAATCCTGAACTGCTTGATAACGTTTACATTATCAGAATGTGTGCTGTAGCTTTGTCCACTTTTCAAATACCTTCAGATAAGGCCATTGGATAGAAACACCTAATCATCTGGTTAATTAAAGAGGTCTGAATAATTCAAAATCCTTGGCTCCTGTATGAGACCTAAACGCAGTACTACATAAACTATCGAATTCTGTTCTCCCTTTGCATCTGAAAATATAATCAATCTCAAGTTAATATCCTAGAAAGGCTGACTTCTTCTTGGCTCTAGTCCTAGATTAGCAAGTGAACTGAGTGCTCTGGTTGCTGAATCACCCTATTCGACTTGGTACATGATTCTTTATTCAGATCTAAAATTCTTTCTCAAGCAATTCTTTCTCTAAATCTGCCTGGCTCAGGAAGTTTTATTATCCTATCCTGCTTCTGAGGGGTTTCAGAAGGAACATAATTTCTACGATGTAGTTGTGAAGAAGGAATCTCAATTATGACACAAAAGCTATGAGTATGGGATGATAGTTACAGTATCCTACAAAGCTTTATATACATTTATGTTGAAACTTGGACAAAATTATTGGTTGTTTGATTGTCCATTTAAAATGTAATACCTACTCAATTGAATTGTTTTTAATTGGAACTATTTGGTTCTATTCCTAAAATTAGCCAGCGGCAGTTAAAATAGTATACATTTATTGCCTAAACCATGGATTATTTATTATATTTCAGTATATTAAGTGCTTGGTCCTAACTAACATTGCAGTTGAAAGAATTGCACATGGCTACAAAAACTGGGTGTTTTCATCAGATGTAGTGTAAGAACTAGTCATCTTCTGTTTTGTAGAACACTTAAATATCACTGACTGTTGTTCACATCAGATTAGTAATGTTAATTCTGGATTTGGATATTAACATTTGTGATTACTATAACATCAACTTGCTTTTATATAGCGTCTTTACAGTCACCCGAGCTATCTTCCACTTTGTCTGGAGGTCCAAGGTTGAATGCGTCCGCAGGACCACCATGCACGAGACCCCAGACGAAGTGGGGAAGAGCGTCCCAAATGCCACTCTGATCCTGATGGCCACCTTTGTGTGGTTGCCTCAGGATATGTGTAGAGCCCCAGTATGCGAACACCAAGTGTCGCTACGTGCTGGGTTTCTACCTGTTCAATACAAAAGGCTGGGTCTGGCCATGTTGGCCGAGCAGGCGAAAGACGTCCCGTCCAGCTGGACCGTGTGTTTCCCCCCCCCACCCCCCCCCATCCCCCCATCCCACCTGTCTCAGATGGAGAAGTTCCTGAGGAGGAACCCCTTTGACTACAAGGCCGTCAGGCAGTGGTCGACACAAAACGTTCAGAGTCCTGTAAGGAACTGAGGGGGAGGACTCGATCGGCTTCTTCCCCGACCAGACAGTCGATGCCATTTGGCAGAACGTCTTGTTGCTGGAGCTGATCAACAGGCATCAGGATGTAGCCTGGATGGTGGTGAGAAAGGCCCTCCCAGTGCGGTCCTTCCTACAGGCACAGAACTTCAGCGCCACCGCAAGCTGTCCTCAAGGCTGTGGCGGGGAGGAGACAGTCTCCCAGCTCCTGATGGGCTGTCCCTTTGCGCAGAGGGTATGGAGAGAGATGTGTTGGTATCTGTCCCGGTTCATCCCATACATTTTGGTAACACAGGACGCTGTGCTCTATGGATTGTTCCCCGGGACGCATACTGAGACAGACATCACCTGCGACTGGAAGACCATCAACTCGGTGAAGGAGGCCCTTTGGTCCGCCCGAAATCTGTTGGTCTTCCAGCTGAAGGAGCTGTCAACAACAGAGTGTTGCCACCTGGCACACTCTAAGGTGCAGGAGTACGTACTGAAGCGAGGCGCTATGGGGAAAGGCCACTGTTTAGAGCCCTCCCGCCATTGTAGAGAGGGAGGCTGGAATCGGGGGGGAGAAACCCCCTCGGGCAGAATGTAAAATGATAAATGAATGTAATGCAATGTACTGTATCTGTAACCTGTAATGACCTGGGCTAGGTCACCTTTAGGGTGCCATGAACTGTATGTACAATGTATGGTGCGTGAGTGTTGAATTGTACTGTATGTACTGTTGCAAATTGTATGAATAAAGTTTATTTTGAAATATGAAAAAAAGTTTGGGCTTGAACCAAACAGCGTTGTGATTCAGGTGAAAGTGCTACCAGCTTAGGCATAAATTGATCTAATAAATTACTAACTTTAGTAACTAGTGAACAAATAATTTACATTGCTTAGCTGTTTCCAGTTATCAATCATGTGTTAGCTGACAGTTAAGTGCAACGATCTCTGCTTAGTTTAAGATTATTTATATGTCAATGCCTCCTTTTTTTACTAACAGGTTTGGCTATGTGGTGGACAATTGGAAATTCTGCCATGCTCTGTAGTAGGTCATGTCTTTCGCACCAAAAGCCCACATACGTTTCCCAAAGGTACTCAAGTGATAGCCCGCAACTTGGTCCGTTTGGCAGAAGTATGGATGGATGAATACAAACAGATATTTTACAGACGAAACCAACAGGCAATGCAGATGGCTAGAGAGGTAAGTGGCATTGTTAAAATGAGTACTTACAGAATACCTTAAATTATAGCAGTTTATAAAAATTTGCCTGCCAATTGTTTTAGCTTCATTCATTTTTGGGGTTTCGAATTGTTTGAAGATTTTCAAATAAAACGGGTAACAAAAATACTTAGAGAAATGTTTAATACATGTACTCACAAAAATACATTTTCTTAATAAAATGATTCCTTGCTTGACCTTTTGTGCTTGAAATGAAGTTCAAAACATGCTGTATGAAGCACAATGGAGAAATAACTGGATAGCGGCAGTAATATTGTAGGATTAGATTGTTTTTGGGATCTGTGTACGTTTTTATTAAAGGTTCAAATAAGTGCATAGCTGCAGCTAACTGAATTTATGTGTCATACTATAATTTCTGTAGCATCACAGCCTTTATTCATATTTTAAATCTTGTATTTGAGTTGCCATCCATTTTGATTAGAACATGTAAAAGAATTGCAAGTTTTACTGCTGGAGGAAGCTGGTTCAAATTTCTATTTGGATTTTTGGTTTCAAAATTTCAAGCTACTATTTGTCTTTCCATTTGAGAAAGTATGGAATTGCTTCTCTCGAGGGAAGGGAAGGAATGGAGTCTTCCTTGTATTGTAATGTTTCACTAGATTCAGAGTAGGTTCAGCAAAGTCTGCAAAGGACTGCGAAATGAACTGAAGTTTACTACTCTCTTATAAAGGTTCTCATTTGAGATCTGTACAATTGATAAGATTTTTAATATATTCCAAATGGCAATGGCGTAGGGAGGAAGAATTCATAAACTTGCTCCACTGAGCTACATAGTGGCTAGAGCCTACACTGTTGGCTGAAGGCAGGTCCGGCAGTATGCAGTTTCCCAGAATGCACCATAGCATTTAAGCTAACCAAAATTATCGATTTTTGTTGGAGAGAAGCATTCTTTGTTTTCAAAATTATTTGAAGAAAAACTAGAGGACAAATTTCAATTTTCTTCAGGCATTGTATTTTTTTTAAAACAGGCTGTGTATGTACATGTGGCAGAGAGAAATAAGTGTATTGATTACACACCTGTTGTAGCTTTTATTTTGTGCTCTAAGCTTCAAAAAGCATCTTTAGCTGAGAATCTTTCCTTATCCTAATTTTAGTTCATTGTTTTTAAAATGAGTTGTATTTTGAAGCTCGACGATTTTGCGACGAAAATCGTCGAGCAGAAATTGATAGCCAAGTTCTGCCCCCATGAGAACGGCCGACGGCCTCAACCGGGATCTTGGGTTCATGTCACACTACACGTAACCCCACCAGTGAAAAGAGTTATCTGTTTTTAGTACAACTGATCATTCTCTCTCTCTCTTTCTCTCTCTTCCTTTCGGATGTCTGTCTGTCTGTCCCATTTGTATATTCAGTAGTCCTGTATGTAATGTCTCCCTGTCTGAACACTATTCGACTCCTTTGATTGCCTTGACAACGGGCAGTTGGAAAGATTATCTGCAATCATCAGGCATTGTTCTCTGACTATATATGTGGTACCTTCCATGGAATCCCACACTCACCTGACGAAGGAGAAAGCCTCCGAAAGCTTGTGATTTTCAAATAAAACTGTTGGACTATAACCTGGTGTTGTAAGATTCCTTACATTTGTCCACCCCAGTCCATCACCGGCATCTCCACATCAACTCTTTTTTAAAGTGATGGATTGGCATCCTATAAATCATACTGTTATTCATATCTATCATTGAAATTAAACACACATCTAAGGCTGGTGGTTTACACAAATAAGATACTTAGTGAGTGCTGCAGGTATGAGTGAATTATGTCAGTGGGTTATTTTCTGCAAACTGCCAGCTTCCAACACATAATATGCATGGAGGATTGCATGTCTGAACTCAAGTGGTTTAATTCTGGTAGACTATTAAACTTGGCTTTTTCTCAATTCCTGACATCACATGATGCCCACACACACACACCCATATTAACTTTAACTTTTTAGCTGCCCTATTTCATATTGATTTATAAATTATGGATTTCAGAACTTGAGCTTCTCGGCATTGTAGCAAGAGCCATTAAAACATCTTTTTACATCACATTGCATAGAGTCTTCAGTGATATCTGAGAAGTCATAAAATAAAGCATAAGGTTCAAACAGCAGTCAGCAGAAACTACTACAATGCATATTACTGTAATATTTAATAGTTATAATGAAAACTCTTCCGATCACATTCCAGAAATTTAAGAACATGCAGGGTTATGGGGAAAGAGCAGAGGAGTGAGACTAAGTGGATAGCTCTTTCAAAGAGCCAGCACAGGCACAATGGGCTAAATGGCTTCCTCCTGTGCTCTATGATTCTGTTATTTAGAGGAACGGAAACTTTCAAAAAGAACCATAAGAAATAGATAAATTACAAATTTCACAATGGAGAGAAATTGCCCAAATAATGAGTACTCATACGAACAGTGATGGACAGGAGAAGACCCTCTGGTCCACCCAGCCTGTCCCATGCAATTGTGAGACCTTGTGTATCACAATATATATGTGATCTCCTGGGAGAGGCGAAAAACCAGATTAAAAACCCAGGCCAATATTGTGGGGGAAACATCTGGAAAATTCCTTTCTGACCCTTTTGGTGATCAAAATTAGTCCGGCAGATCACTCTGCCCCTGATAATTCTATGCATTTTGTAGGGTATTCTTACTTCCTGTGATTCTTGGAACTGGACGAATAGTCAAGCAAAGAAAGTCACCCTCATGGTAGTTTCGTTAATCAAAAATAATTATTTAATATTCATATGAGCATTCATGAAGCAAAATCAAACCATACATATGACTTTCCTCAATAAAATCCTGTTATACACTTAATGATTCACAGTGTTGTTATGTAATGACTTAACAATTCATACACAATTCAGGCAAATCATGTAATGTATATAATCTTTAAACCAAGGCTTTTACTCATCCAGCTTCTTGTGTCTTGAGGTCCTCTTCTTATGTGGTGATCGACTGCATTGTGCATTGCTTGTGACTGCCATGTCGTGAAGAGACTGTTCTGTCTTTTTATATGATTTTTACCAATAGGACGTAGGATTGAGGCGTGCCATTCATTTTGTCCAATCGCTCCCTGTTGCTATTCCTTAATCATTAACATAACTCAATGATTGACAGTTTAGGCTGTGATCATATGACTAGAGACCCTTTGATGTAGAAAAAACCACGTGCTCGCACCATGGAACGTAAAAGGCCCCTTTACTATTTCTGTTTATGGCCTTTCATGTAAAGATAGCCCCTTTCATTTCTATGCACAGACAGTCTTAATGGTCCTGATGTCTCCAATTTTGATTGCTTCACTGATTTCAGATCCATTCCTTATGCCATTTAATCATATGCTGGATGTAATACTATTTGATGTTTTACAAATCCCAGTTTTTTGAACAGATTACCAGATAGGAATGAGAGGCTTATGCCCTTTTCGCACCTATCATTGCTTTCCCGATCCGAAGCCTTTGATGCATGCCTTTGTTGCCTTTTCTTACCTTACTCCATGCTGTGTTGAAAAGCTTGTGTTTACAAAAGACTGTGTATTAAAAGCCTGACAACGCTTCAAGCTCAATATCATCCATATCGCTTATTTATTTAATAATCTAGGTATTTATCCGCATTACATAAGAACATAAATAGGAGCAGGAGTAGGCCATGCCACCCCTCGAGCCTGCTCTGCCATTCAATAAGATCATAGCTGATCTTCGACCTCAACTCCACTTTCCTGCCCGATCCCCATATCCCTTGATTCCCTTAGAGTCCAAAAGTCTATCGATCTCAGCCTTGAATGTACTCAATGACTGAGCATCCACAGCCCTCTGGGGTAGAGAATTCCAAAGATTCACAACCCTCTGAGTGAAGAAATTCCTCCTCATTTCAGTCCTAAATGGCCAACCTCTTATCCTGAAACTATGCCCCCTAGTTCTAGACTCTCCAGCTAGGGGAAAGTGCCTCTCAGCATCTACCATGTCAAGCCCTCTCCGATTCGTATATGTTTCAATGAGATCACCCCGCATCTAAACTTAAGAGAATTTAGGCCCATTCAACTTGATCTCTCTTCATAGGACAACCCTCTCATCCCAGGAATCAATCTGGTGAACAATGTCTTCGATCCTGAAACTCATACTTCTCCAATGCCATCAGCGTAATTGAGGGAAAACAGTTTACTACATTACTCTGTTGGCAGATTTTCAAATGTCTTTGTTTAAAAGGGGCACGGTTAATCCTTTCCTTCAAATGTCTTTTGTCACAAAGGCGTTTTGAACCCCACAATTACATTATCTACCTTTTTTATAAGAGGTGATCTCTTCCCCAGCAGAAACAGGTCCAGCTCTTCCTTGTATCCCTCACCACTCGCATCCCTATCACCCTTCCAACCCTTCTGTGTCCTCACCTGGGGGGGAAAAAAAGCTCTCCCGAAAGTCACTTAGTGACACTTTCAAACTCTGAACTGTCTAGCCTTTGGCCCTCCGTTCACCATGATACTTCTGCAGCTGTCGATCTGCTCAATCATTCCCTCACCTCTGCTTTTGATGCCCTTGTCCCCATTAAAACTCTTACTCTCTCCTATCCAGGCTGTTCCCCCTAATACGGCCGCCACCTTTGCTCCCTTAAATCTAAGAGGTGCGTTCTTGAACATATTACGGTGCACAACTGGTTTAGCCATTCATCGTCAGTGCTTAATGTGGTCCAGTCAGATCTATCAGGCCTTGCTCTCCTCTGACAAAACTGCTCTCTACTCCAGGATCATCCTGGAATGCAAAGATAACCACCACTCCCCACCCACACTTCTTTTCTCCACTATCAACCGGTTCCTTAAACCCCTCTCCCCTGCCTCCTCCACCTTTTGCAAGTTTGAGGAGCTCATGGATTTCTTTGGCCCCTGCCACAAACTTCATTTCCTCGCCACCGATTCCATCCTCCTCCCCGGCCACTTTCTCGGGCTGAACCAGACTGTTTGCAACCTCAGCGTCCTATTTGATCCTGAGCTTCTGGCCCCATGTCTTCTCCATCACAAAGACTGCCTACTTCCACCTCCATAACATTGCTTATCTTCACCCTTGCCTCAGCTTACCTGTTATTCAAACCTCATCGATGCTTTTGTTACCTCTAGACTTGACTATTTCAGTGCTCTCCTAGCCGGCCTCCCATCTTCGAACCTCCATAAACTTAAGCTCATTCAAAACTTTGTTGCACGTATCCCAACTAGCACCAATTCCTGTTTACCCATCACCCGTGTGCTCGCTGACCTACACTGGCTCCTGTCCACCAACGCCTCGATATTAAAATTCTCATGTTCAAGCCCCTCCCTATCTCTGTAACCTACTCCAGCCATGCCTTCAGCCATCTAGGCTCTCAGCTCCAGAATTCCCTTCCTAAAGCTCTCTGCCTTTCCACCTCTTTTTCCTCCTTTTAAGACCCTCCTTAAAACCTACCTCTTTGAGCAAACTTTAGTCACCCTTCCTAATATCTCCTTTATTGGCTTGGTGTCAATTTGTGTCTGATCACTCCTCCTGTGAAGCACCTTGGGATATTTTCCCACATTGAAGGTGCTATGTAAATTTAAGTTGCTGCTGTTGCAAACAATGATTAGAACTCAAAATTTGCAACAAATCCTACAAGGCAGTCAGCCAAACAAGTAAAACCATACAAAAGGTGTTGCTGATTCATAAAGCAGTGCAATCACAACAATACAGGCAGTTTCTCCAATACTGTAGTCAACCAAAAACAAAACACAGCAACTGCCTCAATTCAAACATAGTAAAGATGACGTAAGTCTCTTAACAAAGAAAAGGGGCAAAGCATTAGCACAGCAACTTAACTTGGAATATTTTGGTAATAGTATATCTTGGTAATAGTATATCTGTGGATCAGATTCTGTCTCAACACACTTCACTGCTTCACATATTGCCATTATATCAAAAAAAAATTATGGTTTTGAATGTGAACCTTTATTACTGGCTGGAAAATAGAATAATATCATAGACATTTAAAATTAACAGTTCTCATATTTTCAAAGAAGTATTCTTAGTAAGACTGGATACTATAAGATGAACTTCCTTAAGTTATCAAATTACCTGCTTAAATGTTAAATATTGAACTACTGAAATGAGAGCTTTTCACCGGTTAATGTACAGTAAATAATTTGAAATGTTATAATGTGTATTTGTTGGATAGAGAAGTGTTAAATTATAAATATTATCCTGATATTGCAAAGTTTAGAACATTTCCAATCGATCCCAATCTTTTGAATACAGGAAACTCATTGAATATGATTCATTACCATTTGGATTGCTGTAAACAGGATTTTCAGCTGGCAAAAGTACAAAGGAACACATTGTGCTTCAAACCCTCTGTTGGCAAACAGTTTCTATTGGGATTTGAGAAGAGGACCTGGCAGTCCAAGTTGTGGTGGGTCAAGTGACCCCATTTAAAAAAAATTTTAGCCAGTCAATACTGAGATTGAAAATATTCTTTTAAAAATTGTTTTATATGGTTTTAAATAGGGTAACACCGTGTATAAAAATTGGATCATCCAGCTGTTATTATGATGTCTTCATGAAATTTCCTTTGTTCTTTGACAAAATTTTAATCTGGGAATGATCTTGTGGCTGGCTGGAATGCAATAACCTTAAAACACTGTTCACTTATCACTTTGTGTTAAATGTTCACCTGAGCGATTTGCCCTTTGATTTCATTAAACCATATCAGTTTATTCATTATTGGACGTTTGACCTAAATTATTGTGTTATGTCCATGTCTGGCTGCTAAAAACATAGGCCATTGTTTGGTTCCGTGGAATCCTCTAAAGGGCTATTTTGCATGAATTCATCCTGGTAATAGCAATCTAAAAATGTGTAGTTATCCACTGTTATTGTTTTTTTTAAAAAATAGACCAGATGAAGTGTAGGAATTACATTGTGAAGAGACAGAATTCTTAGGTCATTATCCCATTGTTTTCTGAGATGTTAGTTTGTTCATATTCTGATTTTTAAAGTTGTTCATCCACAAGGCTCCTTCTACACCAAACAGTCAGGCTTAATGACCATTCTTTAAGTTCTATTCATTGTTGCTTTTAAACATATGAAGGATGGCTAGAGCTCCGTAGGTTGCATAAAATCACCAGAGATTGTTTTTGACAGAGTTTGCTGAGAAAAACTCAAAGAACTAGATTCTGTCAACCCAGTTATTAGGTAGTGTAAATTGCTGATTGTGCTGTATAGTATCTTGCCTATCTTTTTGCACCTGTGAATTATTTTCTTAAGTAAATCTGGACAATATTTTAGTCTGTATAAAGTGGTTTAATATTTTCCACTATCTTGAGATGGTGGGCATTCTACATATTCTCCAGTATGCAATTTAGTCTGATGTGGGTTCATTGTTAGACCAGGGTTGCATTAACTAATTGTGGCAGAGAATTAAGATGCTGGTTTCAGTTCATTGGAAACTTGGTCTGCCTACAGAATTTGGCAGCAATATTTTTGGTTCCTGCTCCATTCTTGCTGTTGTCAAGGGGTGGGTTGGGTAGAGAGGAGGAGCCATAACTGGAAAATGTGACCATCCTTCTTCCTAAACTATGCACAGTTTTAAAAAAAAGTATCTGACAGGATCAATCGTCCATGCAATTTCCCTGCCCTCTCTTCTCCCCCCCCCCCCCCCCCCCCCCCAATAAGTGGCCCTGTAATATAAAAGGGCTGTTTCATGTACAGGCAATATGTGCAGATTTTCATTTGATCTTTTTGGCCTGCATCTGAACCTGTAGTGAAAATTCAGCGTTCTAGCTGACTTGTGCTTACAAAATAGAATGATTAGCGCTGTATAACTTGCACTCCATAAATGCTTGTTGCACAGGTGATGTTGCTTGTTTTTTCTGCTTTTTAAAATATATATGTTATAAATTAAATTGTTCTGGATAATTGAGAAAGCAGAGCTTTCATCCTGCGTTGAATGTGGGAAATGTTTTTTTTATGACTTTTTAGGTAGGTTAGATGTGACTTTAAAAATTGGTTTCAGCTAGTTTTGTCTGTCAGGTCAACACATGAGACTGACCGAGTTGAGATGGGTACTAACTTTTCTTATGCTACTTCAGGATGGTGGTCTGGAGATAAATTGACCAACTGACTCAGACCAAGTTCTTTACATGTATATTAGGATGAAGAAGCTTTGGTCGAGAGGCTAATTAAATTCTACATGATGAAAGCATTATTAGATATGGAAGATCAGGATGAGGTGTGGACATCTCATTTAGTGATTATATGCACAGAAAGCTCCATTCTGGATTTGAACTTGAGTGATTGACAGCTTTTGATTTGGAGGCGTATGGACTGGGATAAATTCTGAAGATTTTCCTCATCCAGTTCAATTTGTTTGCAAAGTTGAACTACATGGGATTAATCTAAGCAGTCCCCACATTCAAGTTCAAGATTCTCACTATCCTTGTGTGAAAAAGTGCTTCCTAATCTAACTCCTAAATGGCCTAATTTTAGATTCTGCCCTCTTGTTTTTGATTCCCCAGCCAGAGGAAATATGTATGCACCCTATCGAATCACTTAATCATTTTAGACACCTCGATTAGATCACTTCACAACATTCTAATGTCCAGGGCATACAACCAAAGTTTATGCAACCTGTCCTCATAATTTAACCCTTTTAAATCCTGGTGTCATTCTGCTGAATCTTTGCTGTATCCCTTCAATGGCCAATATATCTTTGAGATTTGGTGCCCTAAACTGAATGCAGTACTCCAGATGGGGTCTGACCTATGTTCTGTACAACTCAAGCATCACTCCTCACTTTTGAATTCCAACTCCCTTGAGATAAGGGCCAACGTTCTATTAGCCCCTTCGATTACTTTTTTTTAACCTGTGCACCAGATTTTAGTGATTTGTATATGTGGACACCTAAATCCCTTTGCTCTTCCACAGCTCCAAGTTTCAGCATTAAGGAAATATCCCGATTTTGTCTTTCTGCCATCCAAAGTGGATAACCTCTCACTTCTGCACATTGAACTCCATCAGCCGTAGTTTTGCCCACTCGATCTGATTTCTGTACTTGGACTCCTAAATCTCTCTGCTCTTCCATATTTCTTAGCTTCTCGCCATTTAGAAAACACTCTGATCTATCTTTCTTGGGTCCAAAGTGGATGGCCTCACACTTGCCCACATTGAGCTCCATCTGCCACAGTATCGCCCATCACTTAATCTATGTCCCTTTGCAACTTCCTGCTCCCATACAAACAACTTACTGTGCCTTCTAACATAGTGTCATCTGCAAACTTGGTTATGCAACTCTCTATTCCTTCATGTAAGTCATCAATATATATGGTGAAAAGCTGGGGCCCCAATGCAGATCCCTGGGGAACACCTCTTGTCACATTCTGCCAATCAGAACGAACCCTTTATCCCTACTCTGTCTCCTGCTGCGCCATATCACAAGGTTACCTCTAATTCAGTGCACTCTCATTTTGCCTATTAATCTCCTGAGCAGAACCTTATCAAATGCCTTCTGTAAGTCCATATAGACAACATCCATAGAAACTTGTCTATCCACCATGCTACTGATCTCAAAAAAAAAAAAAAATTCAAGTAGATCAGTCAGACATGAACTACCCATCACACGTCCATGCTCCTTGATCAGTTGATATTGTCCAAGTGCTCAGTCACTATCTCTGATAGATTCCAGTAACTTAACCACAATTGATGTTAAACTGATAAGTCTGTAATTACCTGGTTTCTTCCTCCTCCCTTTTTAAATAAGGGAGTGGCATTTTAAATTTTTTAATCCTAAAGCAGAATTCCTGAATCTAGAGAGTTTTGGAAAAATATGACTAGCAGATCTGTAATTTCCTCACCTATTTCTTTTAATACTCTGGAATGGAAACCAGCAGGTCCTGGTGATTTGTGTATCTTAAGTCACATTATTTTCTCCATTACCACTTTGTACATATATTAAATCCACTAAATTCTTGGCCTTGAGTTATTTTTAGGTTTCCTTGTATTCCCAAAATACCACTGGTATTTTGTCATCTTCCTCCACTGTGAAAACAGATACACAATTCGCATTTAACAATTATGCCACTTCCTTATTATTCATTATAGTCTCGCCTGCATCCATATTTAATGGGTCCACATTCCCCTTTACCATTCTTTCTCATCATATTTATAAAAATGTTTGCCGTTAGCTTTGATATCCCTTATAATTTTTCTTTCATATTCCCTTTTTTGTGCCTTTTTTATTACTTTCTTTGTAACCCTGTTTTGCTTTTTGTAGCTCTCCCAGTTTGCTGGATTTCCACTTTTGCGTACATTTGTGTAAGCCTTTTAGTTTAGCTTGATACTGTCTCTTAACTCATTTGTTGGCCATGGTTGCTGAACCATACAAGTGGAGCCTTTGCATTTTGCCACTGGCATTGGCATTGGCATTGGCCTTTCCTGCCCTACACTATCCAGGATTTGTGGACGGGTTTAGCAAGCAGCCGTGTAAGGAATCTAAGGAGTGTGCCATTTGTCCTGACTAAACTATAGTTGGTCAGCTAAGTATTAAATGGATGTATTTACATATTATATGATTGAGTTGGTTGCAAAAGAGAGAGCATAGATATGCAATTTGATGCTGCATATGAACTACAGACTCATTTAATGTTGCTGTATACAATGGACAACTTAATGCAATAGTGTGAGTGAATTATGCTTATGTTGCCCTGTAAAATAGTGGGTTTTACAGGTCCACCATTGTGCTAATCCAGTTTCCTCCACCACTCTGCCTCCAGGTACATATCACCACTGCATGTGGAATGGTGTTTTGAGGAAATTGGAGCACCTAGTATTTGAGTGCTCATTCCACCTGTCTGTACTCACTAAAATCTACTTGTTAGTATAATTCTACCAGCCCAGAGGCCATTTGGGTAGAGTTTCTCCTTCTACTAGTAAGTAGATGACTGGGTTGCTAGCCACATCATTATGCATATTCGTTTCTAGGCCATGGAGTCATCTTCTCCAGTTATATTGGAGCTGATACATAACGAATGTGTGGTCAGACTACCACTTTACCTGGGTCTGACTAGCATCAGTAAAGGAGCACCAATTTGTAATGCAGTGGTAGACTATGATTTTTGGGACCAAAGGTACACCGTATACACAGTATGTATATGACATCCTTCTTATAACAGCATAAATAAAACATTTTTCTTTCCAACATATACTTCGAAGTGGGCCATTCAGCCAGCCAGAGAGATGAATGGGAGAGGCAATTTTGAATTTTGAACATCTGTTTGCCTGTATTGCATACATTTAAATGGTGTAGATCTCATATTTTAAGTTGTACATTACATTTATCAACCCATAAGTGTTGTATTAAAATCATTTTTGAATATTCTTATCCATAAAAATGTCTGCAATTATGTTTCTTTTTTTTTAAAAAAGGGAGAGGGATAAACCCGGCAATTACAGGCCACTCAGCCCAATGTCAGTGGTGGGAAAAGTAATCTGGGACATAATTAATTGGCACTTGGAAAAGTATGGGCTAATAAATGAAAGTCAGCATGGATTTGTTAAAGGAAAATCATGTTTGACTAACTTGATTGAGTTCTTTGATGAAGTAACAGAGAGAGTTGATGAGGGTAGTGCAGTTGGTATTATGTATATTGACTTTCAAAAGGCATTTGATAAAGTAACACAAATAGCTGTAATTGTAAGCAAAATTGAAGCCCCTGGGATTAAAGGGGCAGTGGCATTGTGGATACAAAATTGGCTAAGGGACAGAAAGCAGAGAGTAGTGGTGAATGGTTGGTTGTTTTTCATACTGGAGGGAAGTATACAGTGGTGTGGTCCCCAGGGGTCAGTGTTAGGACCATTGTTCTTTTTGATATATATTAATGACCTGGACTTGGATATACAGGGTATAATTTCCAAGTTTGCAGATAACATGAAACTCAGAAATGTAGTAAACAATGTGAATGATAGTAACAGACTTCAGGAGGACATAGTCAGACTGGTGAAATGGGCAGACACATGGCAGATGAAATTTAATGCAGAGAATTGTGAAGTGATACATTTTGGTAGGAAGAATGAGGTGAGGCAATATAAACTAAATGGTACAATTTTAAAGGAGTGCAGGAACAGAGACCCAGGGATGTATGTACACAAATCTTTGAAGGTGGCAGAACAAGTTGAGAAGGCTGTCTTTTTAAAAATAAAAGCATATGGGATCCTGGGCTTTAATAGAGGCATAGAGTACAAAAGCAAGAAAGTTAAGCTAAACCTTTATAAAACACTGGTTAGGCTTCAGCTAGAGTATTGTGTCCAGTTCTGGGCACCACACTTTAGGAAGGATATCAAGGCCTTGGAGAGGGTGCAGAAGAGATTTACTAGAATGATACCAGGAATGAGGGACTTCAGTTATGTGGAGAGACTGGAGCAGCTGGGGTTGTGCTCCTTAGAGCAGAGAAGGATGAGGGGAGATTTGATAGAGGTGTTCAAAATCATGAAGGGTTTTGATAGAGTAAATAAGGAGAAACTGTTTCCAGTGGCAGAAGGGTCAGTAACCGGAGGCCATATATTTAATGTGATTGGCAAAGGAATCAGAGGCGACATGAGGAAACATTTTTTAGGCAGAGTTGTTATGATTTGGAATGCATTGCCTGAAAGGGTGGTGGAAGCAGATTGAATAGTAACTTTCAAAAACGAATTGGATATATACTTGAAAGGAAAAAATTTACAGGGCTATGGGGAAAGAGCAGGGGAGCGGAACTAATTGGATAGCTGTTTCAAAGCACAGGCACAATGGGCCAAATGGTGGCCTTCTGTACTGTAACATACTATGATACTATTTTCCTGATTTGCATGGATTAATAGGTGATTACAGTGTATAAACAAATTGGATCAGCTACATGGTAAAACTGAATGGAACAAAATAAACTTTTATTTTGTTCATGTATTCTGCAAAGTTACAAATGACCTGTTATGCACTGTGGAAGAACTGTAGTTTCTAAAACCATGACCTTGAATGAATTGTGTCTGCATGAGACATAATTAAATGGTATTAACCATACTGAGGTCAATTTAAAGCTTTTCAGGAAAAGCTGATAAGTAATTAGATTTGATATTAAAATCTGGTAATTTTCTGAAGAAAACATTTTATACAAAGCATATTTGGTCATTAGTTTTTGTCCCTCAGGCAATTTGTATTTTAAATCCTTTGCTTGACTGTGATAGTATGTTGATTCAGTTAGTCATCGTTCACTTAATAACTTATTGCTTTTTAACAGAAAACATATGGAGACATTACTGAGAGGCTAGAGTTGAAACAACGTCTACATTGTAATAACTTCACTTGGTATTTGAAAAATGTTTATCCTGAGGTGTTTATGCCTGATATGTCTCCTGCACATTATGGTGCAGTAAGTACAACTTTTTTTTCTATATTACATTCTTGTCAAGAATGAATTCTCTTTTTAAAAATAATTATTGTCCTGTTTTATGAATACAGGAATTCATCTTGGGCATTTAAAATTTGGGGATATTTTTGATTGTAGCCTGGCTTTATTTAGTAGTCTATTAACATTTCTATCTTTCCTAATGTTATGTTTCAGCTATTAGTTGTTTGTAAATCTGAGATTTTTACACATTACCAGATTATACTTCACTGATTATTTTATGGCTGTAATCTTTTCAGTTAAGTGTCTTTAACGAAAACCTAAATTCCGCTAAGATGGTTAAGATAGGCTCTTTTGAATTAAAAGCTCATTTCTCTCTCAAAGTAAAAGGTAATTTAAAAAAAAATCTTTTTATTTGATCAAGAAGTAGAATAGGGTCTACATATTGAATGGTTTTTTTTTTCCCCTTCAATTTCAGATTAAAAATCTAGGTTTGGAAACTTGTCTTGATGCTGGAGAAAATAACCAGGGTGGAAAAAATTTAATAATGTATACTTGCCATGGTCTTGGAGGAAACCAGGTAATAAAATCAATCGTATTGAGTTTAATAATTCAATGTTAGATCACTTTTGGACAAGCATTGCTTCTTATATATTTTGAGTAAAGCTATTCTATAAAATTTCATATTTATTTCCCTATAAAATGATAAACTGCAGCAAAATATTTTCATCTGTCACCATATCACTTGGATGTATTGGCTGCATACTCTAATTCTGTTTACAGTATGCTTCTCTGTTGCTTTGTACACCATTCAGTAGTAGGTGACATGCTAGAATCTATTATTAAGGATGTGGTAACAAGGCACTTAGAAAATAATATGAATAGGCAGAGTCTACACTGTTTTATGAAAGGAAACTGTGTTTGACAAATCTATTAGGAAGTTTTTTGAGGGTGTAACTAGCAGGGCAGATAAGGGGGAACCAGTGGATATAGTATATTTGGATTTTCAAAAGTCATTCGATAGGTGCCACATGAGGTTGTAACACAAGATTAGGACTCGTGGGATTGGGGGTAATATATTAGCATGGATAGATGATTGGCTAATGGACAGCACAAAGGAAGATGGTAGTGGTTGTTGGAGGCCAATCATCTCAGCCCCAGGGCATTGCTGCAGGAGTTCCTCAGGGCAGTGTCCTAGGCCCAATCATCTTCAGCTGCTTCATCAATGACCTTCCCTCCATCATAAGGTCAGAAATGGGGATGTTCGCTGATTGCACAGTGTTCAGTTCCATTCGCAACCCCTCAGATAATGAAGCAGTCCGAGCCTGCATGCAGCAAGACCTGGACAACATCCAGGCTTGGGCTGATAAGTGACAAGTAACATTCGCGCCAGATAAGTGCCAGGCAATGACCATCTCCAACAAGAGAGAGTCTAACCACCTCCCCTTGACATTCAACGGCATTACCATCGCCGAATCCCCCACCATCAACATCCTGGGGGTCACCATTGACCAGAAACTTAACTGGACCAGCCATATAAATACTGTGGCTACAAGAGCAGGTCAGAGGCTGGGTATTCTGCGGCGAGTGACTCACCTCCTGACTCCCCAAAGCCTTTCCACCATCTACAAGGCACAAGTCAGGAGTGTGATGGAATACTCTCCACTTGCCTGGATGAGTGCAGCTCCAACAACACTCAAGAAGCTCGACACCATCCAAGATAAAGCAGCCCGCTTGATTAGCACCCCATCCACCACCCTAAACATTCACTCCCTTCACCACCGGCGCACTGTGGCTGCAGTGTGCACCATCCACAGGATGCACTGCAGCAACTCGCCAAGGCTTCTTCGACAGCACCTCCCAAACCCGCGACCTCTACCACGTAGAAGGACAAGGGCAGCAGGCGCATGGGAACAACACCACCTGCGCGTTCCCCTCCAAGTCACACACCATCCCGACTTGGAAATATATCGCCGTTCCTTCATTGTCGCTGGGTCAAAATCCTGGAACTCCCTTCCTAACAGCACTGTGGGAGAACCGTCACCACACGGACTGCAGCGGTTCAAGAAGGCGGCTCACCACCACCTTCTCGAGGGCAATTAGGGATGGGCAATAAATGCCGGCCTTGCCAGCGACGCCCACATCCCGTGAACGAATAAAAAAAAAAACAGAAAACAGAGAGGAATAAACGGGTCATTTTCAGGTTGGCAGGCTGTAACTAGTGGGGTACCGCAAGGATCAGTGCTTGAGCGTCGCTGTTTACAATCAATATTAATGACTTAGATGAGGGGACCGAGTGTAATATCCAAATTTGCTTACTTTCCCATCTAGCTTTGTATGGTAAGCAGTGAGGAGGACAGAGGCTGCAAAGGAATATGGACAGGTTAAGTGAAGGACGAGAAGGTGGCAGATGGATTATAGTGTGGGGAAATGTGAAATTATCCACTTTAATAGGAAGAATAGAAAAGCAAAATCTTTTTAAAAAGTGAGACTAAGCAGTGTTGGTATTCAGAGGGATTTAGGTGTCCTTGCACACGAATCACAGAAAGTCAATATGCTGGTACAGCAAGCAATTAGGAAGGCAAATGATATGTTAACCTTTATTACATGGGGGTTGGAGTATAAGAGTAAGGAGGTCTTGCTGCAATTATATAGGGCTCTGGTGAGACCACACCTGGATTTCTGTGTGCAGTTTTGGTCTCCTTACCTAAGGAAGGATATACTTCCCTTAGAGGGGGTGCAACGAAGGTTCACTAGATTGGACAACCCTCTCATCCCAGGAATCAATGAGTAGAGATTGAGTAGAATGGGCCTATATTCTCTGGAGTTTAGAAGAATGAGAGATGATCTAATTAAAACCTATAAAATTCTTAGAGGGCTTGACAGGGTAAATGCAAAGAGGCTGTTTCGCTTAGCTGGAGAGTCTAGAACTTGGGGCCATACTCTCAAGATAAGGGTTTGGCCATTTAGGACCGAGATGAGATTTCTTCACTCAGGTGGTTGTGAATCTTTAGAATTCTCTACCCTAGAGGGCTGTGGGTGCTCAGACGTTGAGTATATTCAAGACTGAGAGTGATAGTTTTTTGGACATTAAGGGAATTAAGGGATATGGGGATAGGATGGAAAGTGGAGTTGAGGTAGAGGATCAGCCATGATCTTATTGAATGGCGGAGCAGACTCGAGGGGCCATATGGCCTACTCCTGTTCCTATTTCTTATGTTCTTTAAATCTGTGATGATTACAATTTTCTTGCACATTTCTTTATCACTTTTTTATCCTCCTGCTTTTTACTGTTAATATGACAGTGGAATTTGCTACTCTGCTTTTCTTAACAGGGTAATATTTCAGAAAAGCTTTAAAATCTCCTCTGAGCTCCTACCGCTGGAACTGTGGCGGAAACCCGTTTGTGTGTGAACTGAGTTCCCACCACACTTCTGGTGAATTTACGGTGGCGGAGCGGAATCAGCTCCAAGGAAATTCCCGACTTAGTCTCTTTTGTAGTGCATGCAAAAAGATAACCCTAGAAAGTAAATATAAATTGACAATCAACTTGAATTTACTTGAGCATTAGAACTGTTAAAGTTAAGAAAGCATTGATGCAATATTCCTTTGCTTTACTGCGAGTCCTTATCCAATATTGTTTTGACCTTTATTGGAACACAGTAAAACAGACACAATTCTCATCAAAATTTGAGGGGAAAAAAGTGCAGAATTTCTACAAAAGTAGGTTAGGAAATGCATCCATGCTCTTGATGAAAACAAAGATTAGTAACAAATTGGTCATTTAAAGAACCAGATGGAATACCCCTTTGGAAAAAATATATAAAATTAAGGGCACAAATCTTTCATCAATTGGGTTACAGTTAATAACTGAAGAGAGGAAAATATTAATGTTTCAATCTTTGAAGAGGTCAAATCCAGGATCCTAGCAACTATAATGTTTGCATTGGGAAAAATATTGGAGATAATCAAAGCAAGCAGTTCAAGTATTTAACAAGTGTGAAGGCCAGAAGTTCATTCTAGTGTGAATTTAGTGAAAAGCAGGCACACCTAGCACATTTATTGGAATTCATTAAGGATGTGTGGAGGTGGTAATGTGCTTGGTAATGTATATCTGGACTATCAGGAAGCACTTCATGTGGGCCAACACTAGAATTACATAACATTGAAAATTATATAATGGTTTGATTAGGTAACAGGAAATATATTGTGATTAACTATTGTATTTCTATTAGTGCAACTATGATGAGCAAAGTATGTCAGGGTTGGTATTATTGCCCTTTCTCTTTATAATATTTTAAAATAACCTTAATGAAGGTATTGTTAAAACATTATCTAAGTTGCAGACAATTCCAGGTTGTGCATGTTGTTCTCAGGAGAGGGATAGAATCTGAATGAAATTTACATAATGCTATCCATCCAGTTGTCAAGATTTAGTACTGAGAAATAAAAGACAATAAACATTTGTTGTAACATAAATAAGATTACAAAATTAAAAGTAATTAGTGATTCATTAATCTGATAATTGACTAAATAGAAAATAAGTTACACCAAGTTTAAAGAAGTGATACCCTACAAAGCATAACTGAGATTGCACATTAGGTATTGTGGCTGATTTTGGTTGTCATATTTAAATTTGAAGAAGGACAATCAGATGGTTTCAGATTTAATTATGGTGAGTAGCTATGAGAAATAAATGTGTTCTCATTGGAAAGATTACAGCTAATGTAGTGAAGGCATTCAATAAATTGGGTGTAGAAAGGATTATTTGAATAGAAAGAAGCTACTAGTTAAACACATTTGAATTATTTCTTCACACTTGGCGCAGTTGACTTAAGGAATTAAGTGCCACAACAAAATGATTGCTGACTCCACTGAACATGCAGTGTTAAAATTATCAGATTTATGGATTAGTGGGTTGAGAGGCAAAAAGGCAAGTTAAAGAGTGAGCTATAGTGGTAGATTAGGAGGGAGGAGAAAAGTAGTTGGTGTGAAAGAAGACAGACGAATGGTAGGGTGAGCTAGATTTATCCTTTTTGGAACCTTGTTTTACTAAAATGTCAGCAAAAACCCAAGAGATTAAAGGGGCAATGGCAGCATGGATACAAAATTGGCTAAGAGACAGAAAGCAGAGAGTAGTGGTGAACAGTTTTTTAATCATGCTGTAGGAAAGTATACAGTGGTGTCCCCCAGGGGTCAGTATTAGGACCACTGCTCTTTTTGATATATATTAATGACCTGGACTTGGGGGCACAATTTCAAAGTTTGCAGATGACACAAAACTTGGAAATGTAGTAAACAGTGAGGAGGATAGTAGTAAATTTCAGGAGGACATAGACAGTCTGGTGAAATGGGTAGACACATGGAAGATTAAATTTAATGCAGAGAAGTGTGAAGTGATTCATTTTTGGAGGAAGAATGAGAAGAGGCAATATAAACTAAATGGTACAATTTTAAAGGGGGGCAGGAACAGAGGGACCTGGGGGTTTACATATACAAATCTTTGAAGGTGGCAGGACAAGTTGATGAGGCTTTTTTTTTTAAAAAAAGCATATGGGGACTCTTGGCTTTGGGTACAAAAGCAAGGAAGTTAAGCTAAACCTTTATAAAAGATTTGCAGGACTATGGGGAAAGAACAGGAGAGTGGGACTAATTAGATCAAAGAGACGATGGGTGGAATGATTTCCTTCTGTGCTTTAAGATTCTATGAAAAATCATGAAGAAAAGCTTAATTTATAACAATGTTAACCCATTGGAAAAATATAAAGGTAAGTGTCCCATTACTAAGATTCAAAAGTGCATGGCAAATCTTATTTCAGTTGGCCGTGTGATGACAAATAATTGAAAAACGGCATTCAGATGGAAATGATGCTCTTCTGCCTCCCTGAGCAAGGGAAGCCTGCTAAGTAGTACCTTCTCGTGATGACATGATGCATTTTGGTAGGAAGAATAAGGAGGCCACATACTGCTTGGATAATAGTCTAAACGGGATAGAGGAGCAAAGGGATCAGGGATATAGATACGCAAATCACTAAAAGTAGCGACGCAGGTTAATAAGGCCATAAAAAAGGCAAATCAAGCAGTGGAACATAAGAACATAAGAAATAGGAGTAGGCCATACGGCCCCTCGAGCCTGCTCTGCCATTCAATAAAATCATGGCTGATCTTTGACCTCAACTCCACTTTCCTGCCGGATCCCCATATCCCTTGATTCCCCTTGAGTCCAAAAATCCATCTATCTCAGCCATGAATGAACTCAATGACTCAGCATCCACAGCCCTCTGGGTTAGAGAATTCCAAAAATTCACAACTCTGAGTGAAAAAATTCCTCCTCATCTCAGGCCTAAATGGCCGACCCCTTACCCTGTGACTGTGCCCCCCTAGGGTTCATTTCTGGAGGGATAGAATTGAAAAGCAAAGAAGTTATGTTAAACTTGCATAGATCCTTGGTTAGACCTCACTTGGAGTATTGTGTACAGGTTTGGTCTCCATATTATAAAAAGGATATAGAGGCATTGGAGAGGGTGCAAAAAAGATTCACAAGGGTGATACCAGAACTGAGAGGATATCCTTATCAGGAAAGACTGAACAGGCTGGGGTTCTTTAGAAAAGAGAAGGCTTAAGGGTGACCTGACGGAGGCCTTTAAGATAATAGGGTTTGATAGGGTAGACGCAGAGAAAATGTTTCCACTTGTGGGGGAGTCCAAAACTAGTGGTCATAAATATAAAATAGTCACTAATGAATCCAATAGGGAATTCAGGAGAAACTTCTTTACCCAAAGAATGGTAAGAACGTAGAAGGTGCTACCACATGGAGTAGTTGAGGCAAATAGCATGGATGCATTTAAGGGGAAGCTGGATAAGCACATGAGGGAGAAAGGAATAGAATGGTACCTGATAGGGTCAGATGAGGTAGGGAGGGAGGAGGCTCATGTGGAGCATAAACACCTATATAGACCAATTGGGCCGAATGGCCTGTTTCTGTGCTGTAGTTTCAGTGTAACTTGCTGTAACAATTGGGGTGATTTGGAGTGGGAAATGGCAGCTGCAGATTGACTTCAATGGAGAGAAAAGTTGGGTGGGTGTATAATGGGAGGCTGATCCACAACCGCCAGTTTTCTGCCCATGCTCAAAATGAAAATTATCCCAATATTTCTTTAAATCATGAAGAGAAAAAAAAAAGTGAGCATTTTAGTTTGTGTAAAAAGGAAATAAGTTGCCAAAAGTGCAATATATCAAGTTAGATTTCTTCGCAACATTTTGCAACATGTGTTGTGGACTATTAAAAGTTGCCATTATTTCAAAGAGCAGTGGAGTTCTCCCTGGTGCCCTGGCCAATATTTATCCCTCAACCAACATCACTGAAATAGATTATCTGGTCATTATTACATTGCTCTTTGTAGGACCTTGTGTGCAAATTGGCTACTGCTTTTCCTACATTACAACAGCGACTATTCTTCAAAAGTGGCTGTAAAGCGCTTTGGGACTTCCTGAGGTCGTGAAAGGTGCTATATAAATGCAAGTCTTTTATTATTTAACATGGAGTTGAGGTCTAGTTTAAGTTCAAAGTAATTCAACATATATCTCAAAACCTTATAATCTGGAGTCTGTTTTCAAGGGTTAATATATGACCGTGTGAATTTTAAGATTCTGCCTGAATTCACTAAATACATTCATAATGCCATTTATTAACATTCTTATTATTCTTTTCAGTACTTTGAGTATACCTCACTGCATGAAATTCGTCATAACATTCAGAAGGAGTTGTGTATTCATAACGTACAAGGCGTTGCTTTTCTTGAGGAATGTGCATATAAAGGTCCAAATAGCGTTGTTTCAGCAGAGCAGAAATGGGAACTTGAGGTGATTACTCCATTTCTTTGCTGAGATTGTAATTGATTCCGTTTAAATAAATGCGATACTATACTTTGAAACTAGCTTTAAAATGATCAATATGGTGATTATTGAAGTTAACTGTTGTATCAAACTTTTTTAAATGAATTATAGCTATGTTATTAAATGGTGCATGGATTTTCCTGTTTCTATCGTTCTGAATTATATGATTTAAAAAAAACAGCTTTAGGGACATTTCCCCTTGAGGGGGATGCTTCTTGCTTTTTAAAATCCTAATGTAAGAGTCCCCCTAATGGCTTAGTGCAAAAATGCAGCATCTGGAATAATACTGAATCATACAGAGCAGGAATGTCCCTGTTCAACCCCAAGTCTGTGCTGATTTAGCTAATCCCAGCCAGAGCAGCTGTTGAGGCAGAACAATTGGATCCCAAAGATGAATGACTGAAGAGTGGAAGGTAGCAAACAGGCAGGTCTAAGCACAATAACGCAGATATTCAGAAGCCAAATACGAATAACAGGTAGACACCGGGGACCAAAAAGGGAGTAGATCTACAATAGATGAACACTATAAAACTATTAAGAATAAGATGCCCCAACTTGTGACAGTTGTGGCAATAGGGAACAATTAAGTAGGAAGAGTATCAGAAATATGAATGACCGCAGAAGGTCAATAGAACATACAGGATTATAGAATGTTCAGGAAAGATAGTGTAGAGAAGAATAGAGGTGGGGTCACCCTATATATCAAGGACACCTGAGAGATTAATTTTTTTTTTACTATTGGTGGTGGAAAGCTACTCAGCAATCTACTTTGGGCATCTTTAATGTGAAAGCTGTACAATTAACACTAAGGTTATACTTAAAAAAAAAAACACAAGGTCAGAATGAGGAGGATGACAGTTTGCCCTATGAATAGATAAGAGGGTGTATGAAAACAACAAGGTTATTTTAATGGGGGACCTTCTTCAAACAGATATAAATTATGAATAACCAATTGGTTGAATTCAAGTTGATAAACAATGTATCTTGCTTTGTGACCCAGTGCATTCGAAGTATTGAACATTTTGACTTGGTAAGTGAACAAGATATCATGTAGAAAATGGAATTCTTGACACCCATGGGGAATAGTAAGCACAAAATGACTAAGTTGAACAATGATTTGAAGATTCAGAACTACTGAGGTCTCTGGTGTATAATTTTAGAAAAAGATAGCTTCAAGCAAATGAGGAAACTGATTAACAAAATTGGTAGTGGTGTGTTGAAGAGGAGGTTTGTTCAACAGTACTTCTGCATAATGCCTTTTAAAGGTATCCTCTACTGAACATGCAGGATAAATACATGCTTAGGATTACCAAGCATAGAATGAACAAGCATGACCACAGTTGGATTAACAAATGAATCAGAAGCAAAATCAGGAAGGAAAACAGCTTCTATGGATCATGCAGTGAAAAAGTTTAAAGGGTTCACTGTGAGGACTGTAGGAACTTGCAGAAATGTTAAGAGCAAAGAAGAAACTAAAGTGTATAACTGCAAATGCAAAACAAATCTTTCAGTACTGTAGCAATTAGAAGGCAATCAGTGAAGATTTGAGAACCGTAAACACAAATGGAGGATGACTATAAGATATTTAAAAGGCTAAATTGTTTGCGCAAAGTATTCATTATTGAAGAGAAGAGCTCTTTCTAAAAAGTGATAATCCAAGTAGAATTAACAACTTTCCCTTAAATGAAATGTAAGTTCCAGATGAGTTAAAGGATTCAAAAATAAATTGCCATTATGGATGGTATTTATCCCCAAGTATGAGAGATAAGGGATGACATTTCTGAAGGACTAATGGTAATTATGATGGAATTGATAAATGTACGGGAGGTCTTTGCAGATGATAAACTGATTCAAAAGGAGTGACGAAACAGATTCAGCGAACTACCAACCCATTAGTCTTGTATCAATAACAGATAGAAAAATGGACCGAATTTTCAGGAACCTGAGAACTCTAGAGCTTAGTGTTGGGACCCCTACTGTTTCTAATTTACACTAACAACTTGGACTCAGAAGCTCATTGCAAACTGGTCATAATCAAAACAATACAAAAATAGAAGGGGCAGTTAAATCTCAGAAGGCAGCTCAGGAAATATAAAATGTGTAATACAACATATGTAAATTAGTAGAACAATAACAGATGAAATGTAATGCAAAAAATGTAAAGTGCTGCATATTGGAATAAAAGTTGGGCCATATTACTACTCCATGAATGTTCTAGAAATGGCTAAGGATGAAGTTAACAGATTTAGGTTTAGTAAACTTGGCACACTATAAATGCAATCACTGCAAAGGAAAAATCCTCAAAGCCAATAGAATGCTGAACTATATAACTAAATCAAGGATGTAGAAGTCAGAGGAAGTTATACTCAAATAATTAGTGTTCTGGCCAGGATACAACTTGAGTAGTGTGTCCAGTTCTGTCCACTGTGACACATGGGAGAACATCAAGCCCTGGCGGTGGTGCAGACAAGAGGTGTGAGACTGTTCCCTGGTCTCATAGGACTGAGTTATGAGGAAAGACTGGAGAAACTTTAAAACTAAGTGGCTGAGAGGTGATCTTGGCAGCATGTATGGTGATAAGTAATATTGATGATTTAAATCTGAAATATTACTTCAACAACAATAATGTGCATTTATAGAGCACCTTTAATGTATTAAAACATCCCAAGATGCTTCACAGGAGTGATTATCAAACAAAATTTGACAACAAGCCACACAAGGAGATATTAGAAAAGGTGGCCAAAAGCTTGGTCAAAGAGATAGTTTTTAAGGAGTGTCTTAAAGGAGGAGAGAGGGGTTCAGGGAGGGAATTCCAGAGCGTAAGGCCTAGGCAGCTGAAGGCATGGCCGCCAATGGTGGAGTGATTTAAAATTGGAAATGCGCAAGAGACCAGAATTGGAGGAGCGCAGAGATGGCGGTGAGTTGTACGGCTGGAGGAGGTTACAGAGATAGGGAGGGGCGAGGCATGGAGGGATTTGAAAACCAGGATGAGCATTTTATAATCGTGCAATACCAGACCAGGAGCCAATGTAGGTCACAAACATGGGTGATGGGTGAATGGGACTTGGTGCGAGTTAGGATGCAAGCACCTGAGTTTTGGATGATCCAAACTGCACCTTGACAGAACAAGGTGATACAAATTCAAACTGGTAAATGGGAAATTTAGGACTGTCAAGGACTTTGCACAGGCTATTCAACACATGGGATGGACTCCTGCAAAGAGATTTGGAGACAAAAACAATGGAATCATTTCAGAATTATTGCTTGTGGGGGTGGGGTGGAGAAACTGGATGATTTTTCTAGATGGATGAGCTAAGATGTGCTGAATGGCCCTCCTTATCTGTAATATTTTGTGAATTGGCCTAATTACTCATGGGCTAGGGAGGGGAAATACTTCATGGGTTGCCGCTGCTGATTGCAATACAATGATTAATTATGCAAAGTGATAGTGTTGCAAAGTGCACTTGTGTGGACATTGTTTGCAGACATGTCCAGTTTCTGCAATGGAGGAGGACATAATCAGTCTCCACAATCGAGTGCTCGGCTTATTCATGACAGTCACTTGAGCCAGCTGCAGCACAACTGCTAGTGTCTGTGATTCTATACCCTAGCAAATGTTAATGCCTTCAGGAGAGATGGTAAAATGGGGAGATGGGAACATTAATGTAATTTTTTTTTAAGACATTCAGGAAAAGATGATGCAGATGTACCTTTTTGTAAATTATGTTTTGTCTTACAGGATATGCATCTGGTAAATCATGTTTCAAATAAGTGCTTAACTGCAAGAGGGGGAAAACCCAACTTGATCCCATGCAATCCTTCTGATCAATACCAAAAGTGGATTTTCAGCTAACATACAATATTGTTACTAAACAAAATGAAGAACAAGTGCATATTTTATATCAGAAATCAGGAAATATTTGCACGGGTTGTAAGACACGGGAACAGCAGAAGAATTCTAGTTGTTGTAATTTAAACTTATTTTCAAGACATTCTTACGGTTTGTAATGAAGCAAATTGCACTTGAATGTGTTAGATGGTGCTAGGGTTATCTTCCTGTTTTTCTCTTCTGGCGATGGACATTTTTTAATCGTTTTACAAATTTTTTTTATTTCAGTGCGTAAAAATGAATGCAGCGAATGTATGAGATTTTGATTACTGAGATGATGATTACATATGCTAGTAACATTTTTAATGTGTGTATAAGTTACAGAATAAATTACAATTTACTTCTGAAAAACAAATATTTACTAGAAATTTTTACTGTTGTATATATTTTGGGGATTTAGATAGGTATTTACTGGGAATGATCCTTTCCCTTCCCGTGATACTAAAATGTGTTCAGGAGTGTTTTTACCAGATGAACTGAGAGGAACTCTATATATTTTTAAAAAAACAAATACAGAAGTTTTTTTTTTGCGATCCCTCATTTATTTTCTCAGACCACTTGCATGATTTCATCTTTTCTGGTTTGAAGAAATTTATAAATTTAACAATGCTGAAAGCAGATGCTTTCAGCAATCTTTATCACAATTATTTCCTTTAGTATTTAAACTGAGAGCTTTTCAAGTTTTATTGAGATAACTAGAAATTGGGTTAAAATGGTCATTTTTTAAAACTGAAATGCAACTATTGTTGCAGGAGTCTTTTGTACAGAGATGTTCAAATTTCAGTAAATAATACTGTTAAATCAGTCTTTCCAGAAACTGTGTATATATTTTACAAGCACTATTTTCAATAAAATGTCTTGACTTTTACTGTCTTTGTCCAAGATTTATTTCCTAATGATGCTTGAGTCAAACATTAGCAAAAGGAGAACAATCCGGACCTGTGGAACTGTACCCTAGCAAGGAGTTGATGCCTTGAGGTGAAAAATTGCAGGAATAAGAGAAGAAAACACAGTTTTTGGAATATAGGGAGAGTAGTTTATAGCAGTGAGTTTTTATTGTGTCTTATTTCCCCTCTGCCCCCCCCATATTGCCAAAATTTTGGCTCCAGTTTGGCTTTTAACACCTTGACATCTCTCCTAAAACAGAATGATGACAGGGGGGTGGGGGTGAGAGGTTGGTACGTAAGGCCTCAAAGCAAATTTAGTCTCAAGTAGCTGGGGATTATGGATATTCTATTCCCTATTAAGGTGACACACATTGGGCATAAATTCTTTCTTTTATTACCCCTTCTCCTTTCTTCTGAAACCGACTGGCTCGTTAAAAGCCTGTACACTTATGTTTACCCATCAGAATAGATGGCCCAGAGACTGCTTATAAGCTGGGTGAAGGGAACAATATAGAAGCCTTAGGCATTTAGGTGCAAAACCTTTTGGGTCGATTTCCAACAGGAGATGAGCAATTTTGTGGATAAGTTGAATTTTTTTTTTGTGAATTACTTCAGTTTTCATGTGTTTCTTACAAATTATATACTTTTTTAACCTACATATAGTCAGCTGACTGAGGAAACAATGTGGCACCCAAAAGAGCTGTGAGGGTGAAGGGAACCAATGAATTAACTGCACTGTTTTTGGTCCAAATCAAGCCTAGAAATGGAATTAAAGTTCTTTTTACAGGCTTTAAAAGCCCTGTATGGAAATGACCAAGAAACCATAACTTGTATGAATAGTTTACAGCAAATTGCTAAAGTTTAAATCTTATGTATTTAATTCCTTCAGCTAAAATTAAAATTCATGGCTTATTATTTTCCAGTGTTAAGACGCACTGCTCAGAAGCTTTCAAACTTGACTGGGTCACTGGCATTCTTAATAAATTATATAAGAAGGTTCTATTCTTGCCTGGCAGGAAATAACACTTGTTTAGTGCTTTCAGTCATGCTGCAGGATCTAAGTTGATGTTTCTAGTGGAAATGGACAGATGCCTAATGGAAATCTCTTGTTTCGCAGTCCAGGTGAAATTCTGGGTCAAGTGTTGAGTTTTTTCCTGAAATATGAAGAGAAAAATGGGGGTGGGGGGGGTGGGGAGATGAATCTCTACACCAGTTGTTATGTTTAGCCATTTAAAATGATTCAGCTGCAAATTCACAAATATTGAAAATTTAAATTTTCAGCTCAAGTATAAATGGAGCTTTATACTACATGACTTATGAAGGCTGGGAACTGCAACTCTCCAGTTCTGACATTGTCCAAATAGGGTTGGCAATGCAATAGAAGAATTAAGTAAGAAAGGGTAGACAACAAATGAGAAATGAAAACCAGATTGCTGAATAAATCTATACCTTCAGGGCTGGATAAATGGATTTAAATTGTTTGAAAAACAGAATGTCATACTTCTAAATATATTATCCTGCTACTTGGTGTAACTGTCTGGAGGACAAAGGATCAAGGCTAAGGTAGAGGCATAAGTTTATGGAATATGCAAGACCAGGAAATCTGTAGTTTACTGACAGCATTTTAATATTGTCTTGGTACTTAATTCAAAATGCAAATGAAATAATATCCAGAGGGCAGCATTCAAGCAGAACAACCACGGCTAGCAGTATGACCAAGTTTAGCAGTGTAGACTGAGGCATATGCTTTGTGTGGTATTTTATGCTTTTAAATATGCAGTGTTTTTTTGCAAAGCACTTTGCAAACAAATAACTTTGTTATGCATATTATAATTTGCATACTACAACACTGAAATCGAGCAATGTTTGTTTGCCTCGGGTATCACACTGGTATTCATAATGTTGCAATTCAGTGGACTGGATCTAATTTATCAATTGCCAATGCTGGAATGAATTACTTTATACTCATTAGTGTGTGATTGTAAGGGTGTTCATTTATCTATCTGGATGTGGGAGTGGTTAGTGTGTGTTTATGATAAGTGTGTGTAAATGTGTTTGAATGTATGTGTATGTTTATGTCTGGTCAACTGTTGGTAAATGTGTGAGAAACTGTATATGTGAGTGTGAGATTGTGCTTGTCAGTGTATGCCCTTGCTTTGCTCTACTCTTACTTATTCAATCACAGGAGTATCTCTAGCATTGTCTTTTCTTCTGCTCCTGTACCATCATCTCTGGAATCTCAAGGATCTGCCTCCTCTTCCTTGTCTACATCCTGCCCCTTATCAACATCATCTGCAAACACAGAGGCAGTTTCAACATGTACACTAACATTCAGCTGTGTATCTGCACCACCAATCTCAACCCCTCCACTGCCTCTGCTGTCAGACTGCTTGTCTGACATACTCAATGTTTAGCTGGAGAGACCCAACCTAAAGAAGACCAAAGCATTTGTCTTTGACTGTCTCAGGCTGAACTAGACTGTTTGCAACTTTGGCATCCTGTTCTGAACTGATTTTCCAGTCACACATCCTCTCCATCACAAAGACCACCTACTTCCATCTCCGTAATGTAGCCCGCTTCTGACCCTACATCAGCCCATCTGTTACTGAAATCAGAATGCATATCTTTGTCCCTCCAGACTCGACGCGCTCCACGTCCGCTTCCCATCATCCAGTCCTTATAAATCCTTGTCCAAAACTCAGCTGCTCGTATCCTATCCTGCACCAAGTCTCACTCACCCATAACTTCCATTCTCATTGACTTACATTGACTCCCAATCTCCCAAAACCTCATTTAAAATTCTTGTCCTTGCCTTTAAATTCCTCCATGGCGTTATCCTTTGCTATCGCTATGACCTCTTCCAGCTCTACAGCCCTTCCCCTCCCAACTCTCCGTTCCTTGAGTCTGGCTTCTTGTGCACCTCCCTCCCTTTACCCCACCATTAGTAGCAGTGCCTACAGCTGCCCATGTCTCATGCACTGTAATTCCCCCCTTAATCCCCTCTACCTCCCTCTTTTTCTTTAAGATCCTCTTTAAAACCCACCTCTTTGATAAAGCTTGTAGTCACACATTCTACATCTCTTGTTCTTTGGCTCTGTATTTCGTTCACACAACTCTAAAGCATCCATGGACTTATTTCTGTTAAAGTCACTGTATAAATGCAAGTTGTAATTTTGGGGCTTTGCTCCATGTTATTTTTAATAACTTCTAATGGATTTAATATCCTTACTAATTTATTAAAAATATTTGAAAGGATTTAATTAAACTTCAACATAGCAAATTGTCTTTACAGCATTTTTATTCTGTTACTTTTGCCAAAGCATGCATCTAAGCCTAGAAATTACTGTGGCTCCCTATGACTGTCCTTTTCTGCTGTTTTAGTGGTAATGCTTGCTCTTTTAAAATAAATAGACTTATGACTGCATTAGTATTGTGGACAAGGGAATGTATTAGAAACACCTTAAGCGTATCAGAGGAGTCTTGCCTTTGCTGCTTCCATTTCACAAAACAGGATGCTACAGCGTTATGCCATCTGCTGCCCAATGATCTATACACAACATCCTGATCTGGCTTCCTGTAGATGTGAAGGTTAGCATAGCTTAAAACTTCATGCCACTGCATCCTTCCAAGCCACCCTAGGAGACATCTGCCACATTGCAGTCTGCAATGCACACATATATCGGTAAGTGACAACTGAGTGCTGGGTCCACATTTGTTCTTGATACCTATAGATGATTTGGACGTGGGCATCAGGACCACAATATTGAAATTTGCTGATGATGCTAAGGAGCTTGGCAAATGACCAGAAAGATTGTAAAAGACTTAAGGATGACGTAGACAGGTTAGCGAAACGAGCAGACAGGTGGCAGAGACACTTTAATGTGGAAAAGTGCCATAATTCATTTTGAGAGGAGAAACAATGGATGCTGAACAATATGAATGAACAGAGAAATCTGGAAGTTAAAATATATAATTATTTGAAAATGTGACTGCAAGTGAATAAAGCCCAAGAAAAGGCCAATTTTGGGTTTATAGAATACAAGAGCAAGGAAGTAATAGATTTGCAAGAAGCAATGATTAGGCCATAGTTTGAGAACCATATGCAATTTTAGGTACACCAGCTCCATCAGAGAGAGGACATTAAAGCCATAGTGAGCATACAGTATAGGTTCATAAAGGTAATACCAGGGATGAGCAACTATTGTTATGGAGAGACTTGAGATACTGGCACTATTTCCACTAGCGCAGAAAAGACTAAGGAGATTTTACCTTGAAAAATACACAAAGAACAATGGCCTTTTTCTTTCAAGAATTTTTGCAATAGAAGAATTCATCTCATTCCGAACAGCAAAGTTAAATCTAAAAAGCAGGGAAGCACTATTAGCTAATTAGCCTGAGAGAGTGTTTGAAGAGGGAGCTGGACTGAATGACCAAGGGGGTGGAGTTTGTGGGACTTGAAGATGAAGATTTCAGTTTTCCTGTTTGAATCTGGGATGTTCTTAGTGTGCATAGATCAGCTAGTAGTTATAACTCACTAGGGATAATGTTCTGATTTTTGCATTGTAGATGGGGAAACCTCACCTGCTGGAAGCTCGTATCTAACTTGAGGCAAAATTCTGAGATTTTCCTGGCCATTTAAACGGTCGCAAAATTGGGTGCATGCACACCTGGATTTCTAATTTCTGCTTCTGGCAGTTGAAGCTCCCCACTGGTTATAAAGTTGGAAAATTATCTGTAATGAGTCATCAGGAGAACTTTGGGGTAGAAATTGGTTATGGCTTTGTTTCAGGTCCATAACCAGCTGGGACCCTATAGCAGCATCCCAACAGAGAGGCCCAAGGCTGGCCTTAATTTAGCCCTTGAGCCTCATTATTGTGATTTGGGCAAGTCTGTCACGTGTCCACATATAGCTTGCTCCTTTTCTAAAGATGAATGTTGGGTCGCAGCCCAAAGGTTAGTCTTGGTGGGGGGGGGGGGGGGGAGTGGTAACGGGGCCGGAGAGATACTCTTGCTCCTGATTTGACAGCAGCGATTTCTGAATTTTAAAAAAAATGTACCTTTTCATTGACTGAAGAATCCTGAGCTGAGCAGTTCTGTCGTCCTGCATCGCTCATTGCCAACCAATTTCAAGAAGGGGACCTAAAACAGGTGCTGGGCCTCTCATTCACCTATGTAAGGGGCCTACCACGTATTTTAGGTGGCCACCACGGACGTGTGAAAAATAGGCCTGACGAATTTACCAGTGGCCCTAACGAATGCGCAGATTGGCCGGGGGCAGAGTGGTAAATTTATCATCTGTTAGGTCCATTTCACACCTGAGAAATGGGTGTAATGTTGTGGAATTTAGACCCCCTTGATTGTTTCCCTTAACTAACCATAGATTTTTGAATTATTTTGAGATTTTTCTTCACATTTTTATTTCTGGAGCTGACTCTCTGGTTTTCCTTAATTCACATACCTTCACAGATTTAACTTTGACACAATTAAATCCAGTTGAAATATATGTGTACATCACGACATATATACACACAGCAACGCCCAGGAGCTTGAAAGTTTCAGATTTTTTAGAAAAAAAATGTTTGTATTTGGTATTTCATATTCGCATTTCCTTTCTTAATTTATTGGCTATATTATGCTTTACCTTCAAAGGAAGTTTTCTATTTGATTTTAACAAACTATTGTATTAAATAGTATGATTTCAATGTAGTCCTTTTACTTCAGTGTCTAAATATTCTAAATATTTGTGGGATTAATTCAGTTGTATTTTTGTTTGATTTTTGCAGCATTTTGTAATTTCCATGAACTTTCACTTTCCTTTATCTGCTTCATGAAAGTACGTTTTATTGAAAAAAAAAGTTTGATTTTCTAGGAAAGCCTAGTTAGAAAGTGTATGAGGTTGGTATGTTCTTGAACAATAACGATCCAGAAAAATCAGTTTGATCCCTGGGCATGCTTAATTAGTTTGTTTCTGTCAGGGAGATGATGTAAATATTCAGCCTGTGAAAGTGAAGTTTGGTTCAAATATTTTCTTGGACGTTTAATTTTTCCAATTTTCCGGGGGCTCCTTGAATTTCAGAGAGGCTTTTAGTTATTTTGTGGATTTTCATAGTTTAATTTCTCATGCATTTTGTGATTTCACTTCTCAGAATTTTGGTTCCCTTGATAGTTTTTCCGCTTCAAGTTAATGCAATTGAAATGGATTACCTCAGTTTTCCTGGTTAAGTGTGTGAGTTGATGTGCTTTTTATCCTTTTGGCCTCAATAACCCAAGAAGGTCCTGCAGGATTCTTTCCCCAGAATGACCAAAATGATTTTTTTTAGAGAAGGGAGTAAAATTCTCTGGTTTACTGAGTCGCTCTGATTTTTCATTTTATTTTCCATAAGTGTTCTTGCCCAAGCATGTTTTTAAATTACTATTAGTAATGGTTCCCTTATTGCCCAGAAGTTTTTAATTGAGATTCTTGGATTTTAAAAAAAAATTTCCTCTTTTTTCAGTTTTTTGAATTTCTCAAATGTATTTTTGAGGCAGACTCTGAACTTTCCTAATTCCTACATATTTTGAGCATGATTTTGACACATTAAATCTAGGTAAATTTCCCAGATATCAACACGTTTGTGTAGAATTTTGTGAAATTCTCTTTTGTCTGACTGTATTTTAATCAAAACTGAAAGTTTACAGGAAAATTCTGACTATCGTGTGTGTGTGTATGAAACAATTATTTCCTCTATATATACATTTGTATTCTGCTTGATTCACTTACATAACTGCAGGCATCAGACCTTTTCCAATCTAATTAAGCAGGTGCAGAAGAAGGATGGTAATGTGATTTATTTTAGCCCACTTGCATCTCTTGTCTGACGCCACTGTACACAGAATCTAGGCTTCCTCTGCTGTCAGAACATGCAATTCTTTACAAAAAAACAGTATGAATATGGCATGAAACCTATAGCTAGAGTGGTGGCTTTTCATAGGGGTAAGGGATTGTACTGCAAAGTGGTGTCCATTCTGGAGTGACTGGAACTGAACATGACATTAGAAAATGGGATTTAGTATCCTTTTAAAAAGAGACGGTTGCACATTTTAAGGCAGTGTGATCTTAATACTGGTAAATGATGCATTGAATCTTCATTATTTCATAATGAATTTCTGAATGAAGGTGAATGCTTATTCATCCACTCAGCCTATTGATACTGATTTCATTACCAAACTGTTAGATGCACAGTTCAAGTACATACAGTATGCAATATTGTATGTACTTTACATATTAGAACATATATATGGCCCACAACTGGTTTAGCCATTCATCGCCAGATCTGGTTAGGCCACATCAAGTACTATCAGGGCCTGCTCACCACTACCAAAACAGCCCAGAATAATCCTGGAATGCAAAGATGACTTCTTCACCAACAATCAGCTCCTTAAACTCCTCTCCCCTGCCCCCTCCACCCTCACCTCCAACAAATGTGAGGAGCTCATGGACTTCTTTGTCACTAAGACTGAGACCATCCATTCAGTTGCCTCTACCACATCCCTCCCTTCTCCTTGCCCAAAACTCTAATCTTTCTCTAGTTTCTCTCCTGTTTCCTCATATGCTATCTCTGAGCTCATCTTATCCATGAGACCCATTTCCTGCTATTGCGACCCTATTCCCACTAAACTGCTGACTACCCAACTTCCCTTCCTGGCCCCCATGCGAGCTAATATTTTAAATGGTTCCCTCTCCTCTGGTACTGTCCACATCCCTTTCAAATCTACCTTCATCACCCCTCATCAAAAAACCCACCTTTTGACCCCTCTGTCCTTGCAATTTATGACCCCATCTCCAACCTCCCTTTTCTCTCAAGTCCTTAAACATCTTGTTGCCTCCTAAATCCATGCCCATCTTTTCCGCAACTCCGTTTGAACCTCTCAGCTTTCCGCCCCTGCCAAGCACTGAAATGGCCCTAATCCAAGTCAGAAATGACATGTCAATGCTTCTCCATTGTACAGCTGAGTGGGGTTGCCCTCTCCTCGTTCCACTTTTACCTATCCAGTCATAGCCTGAGAATGTCCTGCAGTGGCTTCTCTTCCCACCCCTGCATCGTTATCTCTGTTGTCCCCTAAGGATCGATCTTTGGCCCCCTTCTGTTTCTCATCTGCATCCTGCCCTTTGGCAAAATCATCCAAAGATATGACGTCAGGTTCCACATGAACTTGACGATACCCAGCTCTACCTCATCACCATCTCTCTTGACCCCTCCACTACCTCTGTTGTCAGACTGCTTGTCCAACATCAAGTCCTGGATGAACTGCAATTTTTTCCAATTAAACATTGGGAGGACTGAAGCCATCACCTTTGGCTTCCGCCACAAACTCTGTTCCCTCACCACCGATTCCCTCCCCCTCCCTTGGTACTCTCTCAGGCTAAACCGGACTGTTTGCAACCTCGGTGTCCTACTTGAGCTGAGCTACCAACCCCATATTCTCTCCACCACAAAGACTGCCTAATTCCACCTACGTAACATCACCTGTCTCCGCTCCTGCCTCAGCTTATCTGCTGCGAAAACCCTCATCCTTGCTTTTGTTACCACCAGAATCAACTATTCCAACGCTCTCCAACCGGCCTCCAATCTTACATCCTCCGTAAACTTGAGCTCGTCCAAAATTCTGCTGCCCATATCCTAATTGCACTAAGTCCCGTTGACTTATGTTGGCTCCCAGTCCACCAACGCCTCAGTGTTAAATTGCTCATCCTTGTGTTCAAATAATTCCATAGCCTCGCCTCCTCCCTATATCTGTAAACTTTTTCAGGACTGCAACTCTCTAAATTCTGCGTTCCTCCAACTCTGGCCTCTTGTGCATCCCCCACTCCCTTTATCCCACCACTGATGGCTATGCCTTCAGCCATCTAGGCCCTAAGCTCTGGAATTCCGTCACTAAACCCCTCTGCCTCTCCACCTCTATCTCCTCCTTTAAGACGCTCCTTAAAACCTGCCTCTTTTGACCAAGCTTTCATTCACTTCTAATATCTCATTCTTTGGCTGATTATGCTCCCGTGAAATGCCTAGAGACCTTTTACTACGTTAAAGGTGCTATATAAATGCAAGTTGCTGCTGTTATGTAGCACATCTTAACATTTATGTATTGGTATTGCCATTGTTTAAAATCAAGAACAACTAGAATGTAATTTTTGTCTCCAAATGATTGTTGCTGAAAATACAAAAAAGACAAAAGCACCAGTTGGCAATGATAAATTCATTCAGTACTGTATTTTGGCCTCATTTTCTACAGCGATGTGGAATAATTAAAACATAGAAATTTCACATTCTGACCATCTATAAGCAACAACTGTGTGTGCAAAGAAGGCAAAGAACTTCTGAAACAATATATTGTCCAGTTTTACAGGCCCCAAAAATGCAAGTTAATTGGACAAATGTTAAACCTGCACCTCTCAATAGCTGGAATACAAACAAGTAGGCATCAGAAAACTGGAGCTCATATAATACAGTACAGCCGTAACAATTAGCACTAATATACTAGCAACAAAAAAGATATTACAATAAAATTTGAGAAAAAAGTGTTTGCACTATACTGTTGCAACAAACCACAATAAATACATCGAGTGTTTGTATCATCATTCATAATAAATACTGCACAGATAAATACTACCAAGGATACAGCTACTGTGAAAAACTTTATTACAATATATAAGACCCAGGTTGAATTCAGTTGTTGGGATTGTGTGGCTTTGTAGCCTACCTTCCTCTTCTGTTTTGGCACAACTAGGGTCACAGGTAGACTGTATAAATTCTTGCATTATCCACAGTTATCTAAAATAGCAATGCAAAATATTGCTTGTACAGTAGGATCCTGGACGAGACAATGAAACTGCCTGTCAAATGTGAGTTGAGAAACTGCGAATGTGCATTTTAATTCCACTTTCAATAATGGAAAATATTATTTAATGTAATTTCCAAAAATTAAAGCTGAAATAGCAACCTGCCTGGAAAGTACTTGCCCATGTAAACTTACACTGTCTATTTGAGCCAAAAGCCTCCCATTTCTGTTAACTGTATTCATAACGCAAGCTGTTTTTCTCAATTTTTTTCCTGGATGAATTACCATTCAACTAATTTTGATCATCAGAAGTAATGGACTGAAGAGCTTTTGCGATTACACAACTCTATATTACTTGTGTCACCACCAACAACTTGAATAACATGTTTTTTGTACATCTTGTCCTTTCCCTGATGGTATTTTCTCAAAATACAAACAGCCTCAATATACTATGCCAGTTTAAGCCCTAGTGCTTTAAGTGTTTTCATGATTGCTGATAATTCAATAAGGTTAATTTTAAAAATTACTTAATGACATCAGTCCTATTTAGGGGACACCACCAATGTCACCCAGAGCTATTGACTAACCTGAATTAGTCACAAATTTATCTTGTTTATATGCTGTGTTACGACAATGCCTGACTGCTGCAAACTTAAAGCATATTCTCACCTTTATTACTGTATGGCAACTAAATCTGATTCTGATGACTGACTTTTCAGGGGCAATTAGGTGTTTTCAATTAAGTACAGCCATTTAGGCTACTCATAAGACCTCAGTAGATGTCCACATATTTGAAAATTTAATTTTTCTGTTTTTAAGTGTTAATTTCAAGGATGATTTTTAGAGATTTGCAAATGCTGCAACACAAGATGCACGAAGAACAGCAAGTATGTTTAAAAAGTGCTATGGCCTTGGTGGTGTCCAAGGAAGTACATGAAGAAATCTGCTGGAAAAAATGAACCTAAAACTACAAACCCTTTGAGAAATCAACAGACATTAATATGTAAACTCAGCTGATGTCTTTATTATCAGTGTATATATCTAAGCATTAGCTGTGTATATTGGATGTCAAAGTATTAATTAATTATCCATTGCTTGCCTACAAATAGAAAAACACTCCAGTTTCTTCAACAGGCTTTAAGAAGATATGAATCTGTAATTAAACCATCTCAATAGCCTGAATGATCACTGTTCCATTTGCTGTTAATATTTGCATGTTTAAGTAAATTGGTAATGCACAATTATATTTAAAAAGTTAGACTCCAACTTGATCATGTTTTTGTAATGTACAATTCCAAGACTGTACTAGTATTAACCATAACGTACTTTACTTTTGTCCCTGTGGCCACATGCTGAAGAAAGCTCAGAATGAAAGAAAAAAAGTTTCATATTTTGTCTTATCAAAGCTGTATTTTGGACATGGACTGTTTAAATAGTTATAGTAATTTTGGCAGCTCTTTTTAACTAATCATAAGCCTATAGTAAACATATCCAGCACCAAGTTGTGCCTTTAACAACCTGTGCACCCAACTCTAAGTAAGTGTAGGTCTTGAATATTGGAGACCTGCTGAATGCAGTTGTGAATCTTTATTTTGGGCAGTATGGAGGTAGTGAGGAGGTGTGTAGTTGGAGGCTGGTTATCAAAGCCTTTCCTTTGTTGTTACACAAACATATTGCATGCTACAAGTAAATTTTATCCAAATGGATAATTGTGATTTATATTCTATTTACACAACACAATTTAAAATAAAGTTCAAGTAGATCGGTATAAATCCGAACAAAATGAAACCACTGGGTTTTCAATTCGACAGTGATCTGGATATTATGTTATAATTATCAAATGATCGATCCATGCATTAGCAGAGTATGTTGGGTCTCCTGTTAGAATTTACAAAATAAGACATTTTGAATGATTTTTAAATAAAATCACACGTGGACTTTCTGAACCTTTCAATTTTATATTTGTTAAATTCTAAACCTGAAATCCAAGCATTTATTCACGAATGTAACTGCTGATTAGGAGCAGAGTTTAAAGTAAGATGCATTGTGTGAAATGATCATTCCACCAGGGAACCATCCTCCTCTCTTCAGGTATAACTTATTCCCTCTGAGTGCAGTCAGAAGATATCAGGAACTATTTAATGGAATGTTAAAATGAGGTTCTGATAATTAATGACCTTTTGACCTGAGCATTTTCTTCCCAAATATATATCCTAGCACACCCACCTGGGAATGTATGAAGTGAAGTAAAGTAAAGAGTGTTTTCCTGGAATGCCTTTTGAAAAGCTACCACTAGATTTCTATGTTACTGCAATTGAATCGCTGCACAATTTCATTTTGTAGGCCACTTTGTCTAGTGTTAGAAGATATTGGCAAGTGAGAGCAAATACATATATAAATAAATTATAAATCATAAGAAGCTTAAAATAGCAAAATAAGTTCAGGTCCTCAAACATGTAGCCTGACAAAACATCAAGATTTTTTTAAAAAAAGAATTGAATTTTAACTGGAAAATAGAACAGTAGTTAGAAAAATGTTGCGAGCTCTTTGTGAAAGGTCTCACTTTAGTCTGCCTGCTAGAAGGAATGTGCACCTCTTTTAGCTATTAATGGCAACAGGGTGGATTGTCTCTTCAGCTCCTCCACTTTGTGTTGATAGTATGACTTTTTTTTTGCTACAATAGATGGTAATTTCTATATGTCCAATGTAGTCAGTAGAGGAGTGGTAATGCAGGATTTCTCATTCAGTGCAGTGGACCTAGCTCAATTGCACAGGATATAGGCTGAAAACACACCAACCTGTTTTAGGATAATTCCTACAGCTGCAAGATACATTCATACAGAGCTTTACTTTTATGTTAGCTGTTCTGGCTCCACAACTCTATAGAGTACTGAATTAAAAACACAGAAAAGAATGAACTACCCACTTATCAAGCTCAAAATATCACCTTAATTGAAAATGAAATCTACATAATTTCAAACAAAATCTTTTGTTGCTAGCCATGGATTGGATCATCAGCTCCCAGCTGTCATAATCAAACAGGAATATTTAACATATACTTCACATAATTGCACACTAACTGGTATAAATAAATTCACAGATGAAACAAAATTATTTTCACATATACAGTACGTAAAAAGTTCCATCCACATGTTTTGTTGAAAACTGGGACCTTATTTAAATTTTTGAGATTATGTGATGCAGACTAAAAGCCAAGAGTAAAGTTTGTGATATAAATTTCAATCTGGCTGGTTTGGTATCCTTCACCAGTAATGCTTGTTTAACAGTTAAAATACTTATGCAAGTCATATAAATTATTAGTGACTAGGTTGGCTTATACCCCAAATCACGCAATGTCTAATGCAGCATTTCATAGCTGTGGATAAAGAATTTGTATAAAGTCTGCTTCTGATCACACCTTGCAGTCTTTAAAGCATTGAAAGCTAGTGGCATCGACCACCATTTCTGACCAGTCGTCTTAAAGACGGTGACTGTTAAAAACAGATAAACCATTTAAGTTATACTCCTTCCCATTCTGAATAACTGGTAAACTGTAGTAAAGGACTAAAAATGGAGTGACTGAACACACTAAACAAACACAGTTTCCACTACTGATGTTTTGATAGTCTCTTCTAACAGTGCATTGCCCTCTGGGAGGATGATAGTATTTTCTAGTGCCCGCTCAGGTGCATAAACATCCCCATTTGAAGCAGCAACATAGTCGTCTTGAACATGGTTAGTTAAATAGCTTTGAAGCTCTGCTTGAGAGTGGCTAGGTTGTTGCTCAGCATATAAACTGTTGCACTGAGCATTGTTTTCATGTGCTGAAGGACAACAAACTATCACAGAGGGTGTTGTCACAGGATAGTGAGCACTGGTAAAGCTTCCCTCTGGCTGCTGTGCATATTCAATATATTGCTCTGCAGCTGAGCCATAAGGCACCAAGGAAAGTGCTCCATTCTCCTGACTCCTCTCTGTATAGTTTGAAGTTAAAGTGGCTTCTACACAGAAAGGCTCATTGCCACAATCTGTAGTAGCAGTTGTAGTGCTGGTAGTTGTGGTAGTAGCAGCAGCGTTACCCTTTATCTGATAATATAGTGTTGAAGAGTTAGTATAATAAGAGGCATCTTCTGGTGGCGTGCTATCATGCACAGAAGTGCCATCAGCATAACATAACACAGAAGAAAGGGGAATAGCTTCAGTTTGTGTCACAACAGGGGCAGCCAATACTTCGCTAAAGCTTTCAGCTTTGCTGTCTGCCTCTTCGTCCGACTCGCTGGCTGCCAAGCTCTGAATGCTGGAGTCCGTTATGCCACTGCACAAACTACTCCCATCATCATCCTCCTCCTCTTCCTCGTCTTCTGCTTGCCAGTCCAGCTCCTCTGCTGATTGAAGGTGCATCACCGCAGTTTCAGGTTCATTTTCAATGTCAAAACTGTCCCCAACAGAATATTCGTGGGGCTGCTGGCTTTGTACCAAATGGCTAGCATGAGCATTCATGTCTCCTGAGAAACCGTTCTCCATCCCAACCTGCTGCTGATTTTTCTCCAACTCCAGCTTCATTATTGTGTGCAAAAAGTGTGTCCGTACTCTGATAGGGTTGAACTCAATCCTGCCTGCAGTATTGCTGCAGCCTTCTTTTGTGCATCCACATGGGAAAGACATGCGGTCCACCTAGGGAAAAATTGCACAGACCAATTATTACACAAGCAAATGCATATGTTGTATCCCAGGTTACAGGTACCAAGTAATGTGTTGGTGTCTGATATATTGTACTACGTAGTGACTAAAGCTCACTGTTGTCCTGATTTTATTTATTGGCACAAAATGCATCACCAGCAAAATAATCAAAGGTCCTTTTTCATCCATTTCTAATGTCACACAAGACTTCCAAATCAGCATCGGGGAGGAAACAACCTCATGTGGTGCAGGACAAATGCAAAAACTATTTACTCCTCAGGATGAAAAGATAAAGGCAGCAGGTCAGAACATTGAATATAGGAGTTGGGATGTCTTGTTGAAGTTGTACAAGACATTAGTAAGGCCACACTTGGAATACTGTGTACAGTTCTGGTCACCCTATTATAGAAAGGATATTATTAAACTAGAAAGAGTGCAGAAAAGATTTACTAGGATGCTACCGAGACTTGATGGTTTGACTTATAGGGAGAGGTTGGATAGACTGAGACTTTTTTCCCTGGAGAGTAGGAGGTTAAGGGGTGATCATATAGAAGTCTATAAAATAATGAGGGGCATGGATAAGGTAGATAGTCAAAATCTTTTCCCAAAGGTAGGGGAGTCTATAACGAGGGGGCATAGATTTAAGGTGAGAGGGGAGAGATACAAAAGGGTCCAGAGGGGCAATTTTTTCACTCAAAGGGTGGTGAGTGTCTGGAACGAGCTGCCAGAGGCAGTAGTAGAGGCGGGTACAATTTTGTCTTTTAAAAAGCATTTGGACAGTTACATGGGTAAGATGGGTATAGAGGGATATGGGCCAAGTGCAGGCAACTGGGACTAGCTTAGTGGTATAAACTGGGCGACATGGACATGTTGGGCCGAAGGGCCTGTTTCCATGTTGTAAACTTCTATGATTCTAGTGCCCATTTGTTCTAAATACTTTTACTTAAAGAAAAAAACTTCTGACAGTAATTCCACTCCTCTGTACAGCACACCTTAAAGCCAAATACTGTTGTTAGCACAGGCACCACATTAACATTCTCCCTTCTCCCTGCAGCAAATCACAAAGGAAATATGCTGTAGCAGAGAGGGAGGGGGAAGGGACAACAGCTCATTAGATTTGCATCATGACAAAATGTGTTTGTGTCAAGAATTGGGGCAGCACTTGGTAAAAATTCACTTGCAACTAAATAAAATCCAATGTTCATATAAATGACACAGTTATCCCCATACCTGGCATTTAATCCCTGCTTGACTACAAGCACAAAGCTCAGGATCACAGTATATTCGACAATCACAGCCACAATCTTCCCTGGATACACGAATTGCACGGAGCTCATGTTTCTCCTCTCCATCGATCTTTTTAACCCCAGAAGCGCGTAATAGTGCCCGTCGCTTTTTGGTTGGCAATGGTTGTAAAAAGAAGTAGTCATCAACCTCCATGTTATCTAGGTCAATGTCGTCATCAGAAATATCATCTAATGTGAGTGTATTGGCTTCTTCAGACTCTACTGTACCATTTTTTGTTAGCTGCAAATGCAAAACATGACTTACATTAATAATATCTGATCAATACCTATCTACAACAGTATTCCAAATGCAGTTTTAACATTTACTGAATAAATGAAACACTGTAACTAACATCAAAAGACCAAAGGTTACATTTATTATAACTATTTTTACTCAAAACTTTGATTATTTCAGAAACAGATCATACAAATTTCAATGCAAGAAATTCTGGAGAAACATGTTTTAAAGGGTCACAGTCTTCAGGATGGAAAGAATATTTGTTTATATAGAAAAACCACACTATTTGTTTATATAGAAAAATGTCACAAGCAAGGAAGGATATTGATGCTTTAGAGAGGGTACAACGCTGATTCACTAGGATGCTGCCTGGTATGAGGAAATATAAATACAAAGCAAGACTTGAAAAGTTGTGTCTTTTTTGGTTAGAACAATGCAGATTATAGAGCACTATAATAAAAGTTTTTTAAATTATGAAAGGTTGGGATAGGGTAGATAGAAGCAAACTGCTTCCAGTACTTCAGGGTCAAGAACAAGGGGGCCATAGATACAAAATTATATGCAACAGAATTAGATCAAAGAGCAGGAGAAACCTCTTCACACAGAGAGTTGTGAAGCTGTGAAATTCACTTCCAGAATCAGTGGTTGAGACAGAAACTATGTCAACATTTGAGATCAGATTGGATAGGTGGATGAAGAAAAGGGGGCTGAAGGGATATGGGAACAGGGTGGGTAAATATGATTAGAACTATTTGCTCGGGTGAAGAGTAAACATCAACATGGACTGGTTGGGCCGAATTACTTGTTTACGTGTTGCAACTTCTAAGTGTTTCTATGCTGTGATAATGTGTTTAGACACAATTAATATTATTGCAATATGTCTTTGCAAACAAATGAAAAATGTTACTTTTTCATGAAGACAGTGTACCTCTAAATACAAGGCACTTCTGTGAGCAGATATTAAATGTACCATCAACATAAACAACATAGACACATCATCAGTAAAATCACTGTAGATTTCAAGAGTTCTGTATCCTGTAAGTTCTGGGAACAAAATTCATGAGCAGAAAATACTGGCACTGATCTATCAATTGGAATGATTCATGCCTTTTTACAGAAGCAAAGATTTGCTTTGAATACTCCACAAAAGAGACATGAACAATGCTTTTGATAGCCGTACAAGATTATGTTTAAATTTACCCACATTTCATATTTTCCTTTTTGTTCTATCGACGGCTGTCCCATGTATCAGGATGGCTATGGCCACATGCACTCACCCTGTGCTCAATTCTGTAATGCTGCAGCACCCTTAAATGATGTGGCAGAGCAGTATGCTGGAGGATGAATGGAGAACATTCCTAACTTCAGTGCTGAGCTGAAGCTAACTGAAAATAAATCTTTTTCATATTCACAACTGCTTGCCCAGCGTTTCATTAATCTTATGAAAAGTGAAAAAGTACTGCCTGCTGGGAGAAGTGTGTATCAATATAATATTTTACTTTGATTCAGTGTCAAAGTCAGGACATAGTGGATTTAGTGTTGTCTGTACTCCTGCATCATTTTAGAGTACCACAGTGTCAGGACAGGGATGAGGATAAATATAATTGTAAACAATTTTACAACACCAAGTTATAGTCCAGCAATTTTATTTTAAATTCACAAGCTTTCGGAGGCTACCTCCTTCCTCAGGTGAACGATGTTCACATCGTTCACCTGAGGAAGGAGGTAGCCTCCGAAAGCTTGTGAATTTAAAATAAAATTGCTGGACTATAACTTGGTGTTGTAAAATTGTTTACAATTGTCAACCCCAGTCCATCACCGGCATCTCCACATGATAAATATAATGGCTTCAATCATATTAATATGTTGGGCAGCCATTAGTGGAATAAAAAGTCAAATATGAAACACTGGTAAGTTTGAATGTAATTTCTCACAGAATCAAGTCTGAGATATTGGAGCAAGACTCACAAAAACATTTTTGGAATCTTCACTGGAGTATTAATTTAATATCTCCAATACCAAATACATGATATCTCAAAACATATCCCATACAAATTAAAAATATATATTTCTCAAATTATCAACATAACAAGCGGTCATTTTCATTGCAACTCCAAAGCTTTCAAGCTCTGGCTACCGCTTTGAATCAGAAAAGCTACTGGTGGGATGAAAAGATCATTGTTGTAGAAAGCAAAATCTGGGCTGCAGAAAGTAGAATGTTCATGGCTTCAAAGCCTCAAGCCTTTGGGATTTCACTACACCCTAAGTTTTAATTATTATATTTATAATCCACCGACTTAGCTTCTGCAATCAGTCTACTTTTTCCATTATTTCCTCCTAGGCAGGCTTGTGCTATCTAATTTCTAGAACTAGAACAAATGTCTTATGACACATGTTATTTTAGTTTGAAGACCGGGTAGAGAAGTTTGCTTCACAAATTGGTACAAAACCCACTCAAGTGCATGATCTCTGTGATCTCTTTCCTTTAGAACTAATATATATGGAATTTGACAGTGTGAAAACCTTAAAATTGCATTATATCATTGCTAAATTGGAGCAGATTTGAGAAGTGATACTGATATGAAGTTGCAGTCAGATCAATGCAAATCATTTTATTTTCACTAGTACAGTATTACCTGTGATTACTCAATGGTTTGTGGCAAAGGTTGGTACTGACTGTGAACAGTTAGGACCCAGCTGTGAGCAGAATCTGATGTTTTCAATGCAATGAATTGCTGTAGCAGTTATTGTATACAAAATGGACCAAATTAGTTGTTTGCTGAACTAATTCCAATGTTTAGCATTAACAGTCAACCACATAGTGTAGGACTGAAGGACATTAGTCGCCAAGTTGGGTTTTTATGACAATCCAGCAGCTTTCATAGCCATTTTTTTCTGGTGCTAGCGCACAAATTTACAAGATTTATCATATTCAGTTTCACAACCATGGTGGGAGATCAATTCATGCATTCTGGGTTGCTAGCCCAGTACCATAACACTAGACAACCACGCTCATTTGATGCCTTTTCTTTGTCTTTAACTACTGATAGTTATTTTGATTATAATTCTGTTTGGTACTAAAGCAGGAACCCATTGTATCTTGCCCTCACCTTCAGCTTACTAATTTCAGAGAAATAATACATTTTATAATTCTGTTTGGTACTAAAGCAGGAACCCATTGTATCTTGCCCTCACCTTCAGCTTACTAATTTCAGAGAAATAATACATTCTATATAGATCGAGCAAGCACACTCTGGGGGTAATTTTGACTTTGGAAGATAATGTAAAACGGGCGATATCGGATCAGCTGGCAGTTATACATCTCTTCATAAAAAAGTATTTGGTAAAGCTGCTTTTCATTGTTTCTGAGTATACAATCACATGAATCATATCAAAACTCATCATCACATCACTTGAATGTGGCATCACTATGATGAAAAGGATGCCTGACTCCTCTGGCTTTTCTCCTCCCAAAATACTGTTCATAAAGACTGAACTTTAAGAGGTTCTAGCACATCTAACTATTCAAATTGCCATTTAAAAATTTATAAAATTATCGGTTGGTGTTTTTTTGGCTAATGAAGGTTTGCCTAACTTTTAATAGAATCGAATTTGATCACATTCCTATTGGGTTCATTGTTGTGGGTGCCATATATATATGGGTTTGATTTGCCAAAACCTAAACAAATAGCCTTTAAAGACCATAGCATGGAAATTCCTGGGTCCCCGATAACACGATGTAACTGCGGCATATATAGCTGCCAAACTCCAAGGAGGCTGACCCAGTCAGAAATCCAGGAGGCAGCTAATTTCAATAATGCTTGTGGAACAAGAGCAAGAGTCCCGCTAGCAAGAGGCCACATACAAGGGCTTATTTAAAGGACTGCAAGCAGTTAAAGGGCTGCGCAAGCTTTTGGAAGATTGACTGAAATGGCTGCTGCAACCGAAGGAAAAAGACGAGCATGTAACGTTTCAGAGGTTGATGTGGAATTGTTGCTATCTTACATTAGAGAACAGGGGGATGCCATTGTTGGAGTACCAGGGAAGAAGCCATCACATGCAGCAGCACGGCCATGTGGAAGGAAGTGGCTGTGAGTGGGACCTCCATAAGCCCAAGGACCCCCTTGTAGTATTGGAAGAAGTTTGCTGACCTAACTGGGTCAGTGAAGGTAAGAATGCTTTCAGATGAATAACAGGCTATATAACTGAATCATAGACAAACAAATCGGTATTCCCTAATAAAATAGTCAATCAATGCCCTTTGGGGAATCTTCTTGTCTCAGAAGCAAAGTAACTTGGCAGCATTCACATTAACTGTCTCACATCATGCAATACATGTTTTCACATTGAAGTCTCTCATCCCTGGTCCTTGCTCAGGTAGGTGCTCAGCTGGGAGGGGGCTGGGTTTGTAGGGTTCTAAGGGTCAGCCTTGGCTCAGTGTGTATCACTCTTGCCTCTGAGTCGGAAGGTCATGGGTTCGAGCCCCACTCCAGAGACTCGACGCACATAATCCAGGCTGACATTCCCAGGGCCTGAAGGAGTGCTGCACTGTCGGAGGTGCCATCTTTTGGGTGAGATGTTAAACAGAGGCCCCGTCTGCCTTCTCAGGTGGACGTAAAAGATTCCACATCACTAAAATAGATTATCTGGTCATTATCTCATTGCTGGTTGTGGGACCTTGTTGTGCGCAAATTGGCCGCCGCGATTCTTACATTACAGAAGTGATTACTCTTCAAAAGTACTTCATTGGCTGTAAAGCGCTTTGGGATGTCCTGAGGTCGTGAAGGCGCTTTATAAATGCAAATCTTTCTTTCTTTTTGGCTGTCAATTTTCAGCTATTACACTCCAGTGAAGTACCTTGGGACATTTTCCTATATTAAAAGGTGCTATATACATGTGAGTACATATACAGAGAGACTAGAGAAGCTGGGATTGTTCTCCTTAGAGCAGGGAAGATTAAGGGGGATTTAATAGTGGTGTTCAAAATTATTAGGGGATTTGATAGAGTAAATAAGGAGAAACTCTTTCCACTGGCAGAAGGGTCAGTAACCAGAGGACACAGATTTAAGGTGATTGGCAAAAGAACCAGGGGGGAGATGAGGAGACATTTCTTTTACGCAGCGAGTTGTTACGATCTGGAATGCACTGCCTGAAAGGGTGATGGAAGCAGATTCAATAGTAACTTTCAAAAGGGAATTGGATATATACTTGAAATGGAAAAATTTGCAGGGCTACGGGGAAAGAGCAGGGGAGTGGGACTAATTGGATAGCTCTTTCAAAGAGCCAGCACAGGCACGATGGGCCAAACGGCCTCCTTCTGTACTGTACGATTCTATGCTCCCTGATACCTACCATTATCACCATTTATTCCATAAATCCTGAATAATTTTGACTGCAGGATTTGGAGATTGCAACAGACAATTAGCACCATGCATTTACTTTGCAGGCGGTGATAACACGCAGTACCAGGGAACACCATGGCACTGGGGAAGGATGTGCTATCACGAGGGGTGTGCACAGTGACAAAACCAAGTAATGTTTTTATAAATAGTTACAATAAATCATTGGATAATTTGATGTAAGGACCGTTTGGTGTTTGGTACTCTTATAATGACAATGAAGAACAGGTAATATGCTGACGTTAAGGCTCCGAATTACAATGTGATAGCTAGCTGTGAGAAGCAAAGATTTTACCTAGACCATAGAAAGGTTGGTAAAAGGACGCAAATCTTTGATGGGTGGAGTCTTCTACATAATGCTGATTTATTCATCAATGAGTGTTGAATGAGTCTGTCTCTCAGCTGTCTTGCAGTAGTTGCCGCTGCACCCCATCATGAGCCATGGGAGCAGCAGGTATCTTTTGTCACCCAGCAGCTACCTTGAAACAAAGCTGGGAAACTGGACTGATGAAGTGTTGAATTATCATGGCAGCTCCCAACATACTGTAAAATCGCATGCAAGAAGTTATGCTTGACATTGCAAATGAGATGCACATTTGGGGAATGGAAGCCTTTGCGGTTCATATGTTTCGAATAATTCAAGGGTTCAGAACGAGGGGGCCATAGATACAAGATTAAATGTAAAAGATTTAGAACAGAGTGCAGGAGAAACTTCTTTACATAGAGAGTTATGAGGCAATGGATTTCACTTCCAGAGTAAGTGATTGAGGCAGAATCTATTGCTAGAAATTTCCTTAGAGCTCCTCTCGCTTCATCCCGTAATTTTTGACGGAAACTCCATTTGCGCATCTAAATGAGGAAATTCCTGGCTTATGTTAACCTCCAAGATTAAATTGGATAGGTGGCTGAAAGAAAAGCGGATAAGTGGATATGGGAACAAGGAAGATAAATATGATTAAGACTATTTGCTCGCGTAGAGGGTGGACACCAACAGGAACTGCTGGGGCTGAATGGCCTCTTTCCATGTTGTAACTTTTATGTATATCGATGAATATGGGGGTTTACATTTGAGTCATGCAATGCTAAAGGGGTGCAATCAATAACCCCTATAATCCTAAGGAAGTCAGCAATTCTAAAAAATGTGATGGTTCTCTCAGTCATCTGTGTGGGAGCACTGTTGAATTGTATAAATTGAGATGCTCTGGCAAAGAGGGCATTGATGACTTGCGTTATACAGGAGTGCACAGCAAATTGGCTGATCTGACAAAAGTCTCCTGTGGCTCCTGGAATAAACCTGTGGTCATTTTCCCTGCCACAATCACAGCTCTATATGCTGTGAACCTTGGTTGCAGTTCTGGCAGTAGCAACCAACAGAGCTGCTCCAAAGCTTCATGATTGAAGCACAGCCTCCTGAGACAGCTCCTGGGAATGTCTCAGAAAGTGCAACATGGATCTGTACACCCTCCTAGGTGGATAGAGCTGGAATGATCAAGCTCTACTCTGGTTCTGCCTGCTTAAACTGGTTTCCCTTCTTCCTCCAGCATATAGATCATGTAAAGTCATTTCCCATTGTGAATCCCATTGCGCAGCCCTCAGATTCTAGCTCAGTAGCTGTGTTGAAATAGAATGCTTTCCAACGGTAGTGCAGAAAGTGGGGGAAGGTTTCCTGCATATGATGGTGATTTTTTTTCCCCAATATCTGTAGAGAGTCCCAAGATATGGGCAAAAGTCTCCACAAACAATTTTAATTCAGTAGTGTCTCTCTAACCAAGTATGTCCACCTTGATAGTGGCACACATTCCCAAGGGTGGATGGAAAGGGGAACTAATGGAATTTAGGACATGTGATGTCATCCTGCCCTTGGAAGGGTGGGCGCTTCTTCAGCATGTCCTGAAACTCAATGGAATTTACACCAGGCCGCTTGTCAGTGGAACCCGACATACATCACCCTGGTCAAAAATTCCTGTCCTGCAAATTTGCAATTGCTGACTTACACCCTTCTCCAACCCAGGAATTTCAGGGCCGACTGGATTACCATTGCGCCAATCAGTATCAACATTGAAATTCAGCAAGAAACCACCTCTGGTCAAACTTGCAAATAATCCCTTGGGCAATTAAACTTTTCTCGTGATATGAATTAATACAGAGTTGAGTATTAAGGCTATTTATAGAGAGTGGAGAAAAAGAAGTGATGTGGGAAGATCTTTCTCTAGGATATGTACCATCTTGCAATCACTGTCAAGAAGTCAAATAACAAATATTCACAAGCTACAGAATCAGTCATAACAAAAGATAGAGAAAAGGTTTACTCTTAATTCCTGAGAATGCTGTTTAATTAAAGGAGCTGCACTCTCAAAAATCTCTGTCTTGTAATTCATGTTATTTCCTTAACATGAATTATTACCATAGTGACAACTGCATCATCATATTGACATTCATGCTCAAATAGTAACCAGTTTTTGTATTATCAAGAAGGTGGAAATTGCTAATCTGATATCATTTTATTTTGTAATCAAATGGTTTTAAAAATGTGATCTCCACAAACAGTGGTATGAAGGCTGTACTCACCATTGCCAGCTATAAATGTTTCTGAGTAAGGATAAATAAAGGATTCATCTAACCTTCAGTTTTAGTGAGTTGAGCTTTTCCTCCTTCAGGTGCTCTTTCAGCATCTCTCCGTGGAGTCTTTCTTGCTCCAAGGCAAATTCCCCAAGTGTGTACTGTCGTACACATTTGTGCCGATTGGACATACCTAGTGTGCTGCCACCCTGGCTGGGAACACTAGTGAAGCCCTGTCTCCGTGTGAAGTAATACACAGTTACGTAGTCAAAGCGAACATTCTTTGTCCTCATCCGCTTCTCCCTTTTTAAGATTGATGATGCTGTAGATGTAAAAAGATAAACTAGTTTAGACACTGTGGGGGAAAAAATTGGATAGGGCCTATTACTGGGTGGGGGTAGCGCGATCCGCTATTACCCCACGCCCAATGGCCCCTGCGCAGGCAGGATGATACTTCCATGAGATCTGACGACTTACCTTCAAGCAGCGTTCCAAATCAGCGTTAACATGAGGATTCAGTGCAATTTGCATTTTCCACCAGCAGGGGGAGCCCCAATCTCGTAAAGGCAGGCTGTCTCTTAAAAATCTCTTAAAGGTAGCTGGTACCTGTTATTTGCTAAAAAAAACAGTCTGCTGTCTGCACGGACTCTGAACGGAGATCAGACATCACTCATGCAAAACACAGATGCAGCTCCAGTCCCCATGTTTACAAACTGATGAGTTATGTTAGAACATTGAATAAAGGTTGCGCAACACTAAATCCCACATCCTCCAATCTGCATGCCAGACCTCACCAATACGTCGATCTGAATTTGAACCAGGCCTGCGAGAGTGCGTGCACCAAGGTTCTCTGATGATGCACTAGAGGCCTTGGTGCAAGAGGTGGACAGAAGGAGGGACATTCTATATCCATGGGGACGGGCGGGAAAAGGCTCTCCAGACATATAACCAAAATGCAGTGGGAGGCAGTGGAGGACGAAGTCAATGCCAGCGCACAGCATCACAAACATGGATGCAGTGTAGGAAGATGTTCAATGTTTTGACATGAGTGGTCAAGGTGAGTGAGGTCAACTGTCAAGTGGCGTCTCCTACCAACTACACCACTAGCCGTATCCACTGCTCCACGCACTACACCCCACATCACTGACATACCAACAAACTCTTTCAATCAGTACTCAACTCTCCAATCAGATGTTTCCTCTCTCCCTTACACATTACCACTGTTGCAAGCCGCCCACCCACAACTCTCAGGCCACACACACTGGCAACTATTCAACCATGACAGGCACATCAGCCAGACACATGTCCTGCTTTCTTGCAGGTGAAGGTGGAGCATATCCGGAGGCAGTAAGAGGCATTTAGCCCCTCGAGCCTGTTCTGCCATTCAATGAGATCATGGTTGATCTGTGACCTAACTCCATAACCCCGCCGTGGCCCCATATCCCTTGATACCTTTGGTTAACAAAAATGTATCAATTTCAGATTTAAAATTAACAATTGAGCAAATTAACAACTGCCATGTGCAGAAGAGGGTTCCAAACTTCTACCACGCTTTGTATGTAGAAGCATTTCCTAACTTCACTCCTGCACGTCCTGGCTCTAAATGTTTGGCTATGTCTCTGCGTCTTAGTATTCAAATATAGGAGACCTCCAAAAACAGTTACAAATGTCTCCGCAGCCAGAAGCAATAATCCAGCCACTAACCTGTAATTCCTGCATGGTCCCTTTAAATAGCGCTGGTGGGGGTCCTCCAGGCACTCTAAGACACTTTCAGATGGTCGGGGTTAAGACTGTGCGTTGAGTTGAGCGTTAGACACCATTTTGGGACTTATCACTTTAAATCAGCGTTGCACACTGATTGTATCCATTTTCTCTTTACTTTACATGCTTCCGGTGTTCGGTATTTGCGCATGCGCTAACTCCTATACCAAGATGGCTTCTGGCGCATGTCATGCTGGAAACATGCATGCGCAGCCAACATGCCATCTCGGATGTTGGAGAGGCCGCGTAGCGGCGAAACAACGGGCGTTACACGGCCCAATTTTTGATTGATTAGTATATTTTTAGGAGCACATTGTGACCATCAGACAGGGAAAAAAAATGAATTTATTTTATGCAGCTCTGACATAAATGACTGAGTCCTGTTGGCATTTGTTACCATTATTCTTTCAAACTTAGCAATAAGTAGTCTTAAGGGGTTTTATAAAACTATGATCAGACTTTGTTAAAAGTATATTCATATTTCCCTGATTGTTTAGTGGATAAATATACCTTCCAGTGTGCATTTAGCCATACAGATCATGACGGTTCGAGGCTCAATATCTGGTTTATGCTGAGTTTGGTGATCTCAACCAGGACAGTAATAGGGGATATAATTGGCCACAGTGTCCTTAGGCTATGGAGAGGAAAATCCACCAGGATTCCCCTTCAGATTGTTATTCAGGGGCCCATCCTGGAAAGTGTGCTTTTATGGGCTTCATGTAAGGACAGGATCAGACACAGCTAAAACGTTCTGTCCACATGCTTTAATAGCCTGATGATACTCACCATCATGGCTTATGAAGTATGGCTGCTTCTGTTAGGCCCCAGAGACTGCTTGCATCCACGAACTATACCAAAATATGAGTCAGGAGGAGAATAGTTGAAAATAAGGATATGTACAGGGTGAAGGTGCTTACCAGTATCCTCTAGTGGCTCAACTGTGCAATAAGTTTCACTACATATATCAACATTCCCATCAAAAACACCAGAGTTATGGGGGAAGACTGGGAGAACCCCACCCCCTCCAAGGAATTTCAGGGCCATTGATGTATAATGACAGTCCCAGCAATAATTGGAAGATTCAGACTTTAACATGTATGGGAAATCCCTTGTCAATAAAGACTAGACAAAAGTGTTTCCCGACGGTTGTCAATGGAAACAGCTTTACTGTAAATGGTTACTCAATAGATATTAGGGATTGTGCATTCCTGTATGTCTGGATAACAGATGCAAAACTGATGCAGAAAGAAGCTGAATTTGGAGGAGCAGGCCCTGCATCAACTTCCTTCTGGCTTGAAATTCTGTTCACTTCTATTTTTAGTGGGCTGAAGTGCTTGCATCTATTTCTGGTGTGAGCCTCATTAAGACTTCAGGATTTTTACAAAAATATTCAAATACACACAGTTCAGCAGTATCTGTGTGCCAGATTTGCTCTTTTTTTTTGCTTTGTGCACCTATTTGGAATGGGATCAATGGAAGTTCTATGGATGCAGGAGCTCTTAAATAGGCTTTGGAAAGATTTTTTTGTAATGTTTACAGTACCTTTATATTGCAATGTTTTTGTTAGATTTTTTTCTATATTTCTGCAATTTTTATTCATACATCTTAATTATTGGGGAAAATGGTGGCCATTCACTCCTTAAGGTAAGTTCATTTTTAAAGCACCTTCAATACAGTATTTCATGGAGGAGGTGGTACAAGATGCAAGAAGGCATGCCAGGGAGATCAGCAGGCCCCTATCATTCTGCAGATATTAGTACACCTAATTGCCAGTGACCAGTGATAGAGCAAGGCCTATATTGTGTGTAAGATTAGTTATTATGTTATATAATGGCTAGCAAAGGGAATGCTGTAACAATAGAGAAACTGGGTATAATCCAGTATGGGGCAGTGTATAGTGGCAGTGTTTTCATGGAAACTAGAAAGCTCCTGAAAACATGTAAATAAAGTTATGTTATGACTCTCTTGTGCCTGAGGCCATCTTGAGATGAATCCATAATGCCTTCCTATTGACTGGCATTATGCCAGCTCAGTTCTACAAAAAGACAATGATTAATAGAGCAGGGCAGTGAATGATTTAAATACTTTTTTACATTCAGCATTTAGTTTAACTGAACAGATTTCACTAGTTTTTTTTTTAACTGACTTGTCTCTTAAAGGAACTGTTAAGTCTTATTTGGCATTACGCATGAATGAGACCCAGCCCCACTGTTGGGGCCTCGCACTGGTTTCTATGGACAGAAACATTTCAGGCAGTACACATCTATGATTTTAGAATAAACAGTTGCGTGTGATCATGTGCCGATGTCATGGAGTCCCATAAAATTTCGCCCTTTATGTAATTGAATGATTTAGAGTTATATTTTCTGCATTTCTTTTATTCGTTCATGGGATGTGGGCGTCACTGGCGAGGCCGGCATTTATTGCCCATCCCTAATTGCCCTTGAGAAGGTGGTGGTGAGCTGCGTTCTAGAATCGCTGCAGTCCGTGTGATGAAGGTTCTCCCACAGTGCTGTTAGGAAGGGAGTTCCAGGATTTTGACCCAGCGACGATGAAGGAACGGCGATATATTTCCAAGTCAGGATGGTGTGTGACTTGGAGGGGAACGTGCAGTTGGTGGTGTTCCCATGTACCTGCTGCTCTTGTCCTTCTAGGTGGTAGAGGTCGCGGGTTTGCGAGGTGCTGTCAAAGAAGCCTTGGCGAGTTGCTGCAGTGCATCCTGTGGATGGTACACACTGCAGCCACTGTGCGCCGGTGGTGAAGGGAATGAATGTTTAGAGTGGTGGATGGGGTGCCAATCAAGCGGGCTGTTTTGTCCTGGATGGTGTCGAGCTTCTTGAGTGTTGTTGGAGCTGCACTCATCCAAGCAAGTGGAGAGTATTCCATCACACCCCTGACTTGTGCCTTGTAGATGGTGGAAAGGCTTTGGGGAGTCAGGAGGTGAGTCACTCGCCGCAGAATACCCAGCCTCTGAACTGCTCTTGTAGCCACAGTATTTATATGGCTGGTCCAGTTAAGTTTCTGGTCAATGGTGACCCCCCAGGATGTTGATGGAGGGGGATTCGGCGATGGTAATGCCGTTGAATGTCAAGGGGAGGTGGTTAGACTCTCTCTTGTTGGAGATGGTCATTGCCTGGCACTTGTCTGGCGCGAATGTTACTTGCCACTTATGAGCCCAAGCCTGGATGTTGTCCAGGTCTTGCTGCATGTGGGCTCGGACTGCGTCATTATCTGAGGGGTTGCGAATGGAACTGAACACTGTGCAATCATCAGCGAGCATCCCCATTTCTGACCTTATGATGGAGGGAAGGTCATTGATGAGGCAGCTGAAGATGGTTGGGCCTAGGACACTGCCTTGAGGAACTCCTGCAGCAATGTCCTGGGGCTGAGATGATTGGCCTCCAACAACCACAATCATCTTCCTTTGTGCTAGGTATGACTCCAGCCACTGGAGAGTTTTCCCCCGATTCCCATTGATTTCAATTTTACTGGGGCTCCTTGGTGCCACACTCGGTCAAATGCTGCCTTGATGTCAAGGGTAGTCACTCTCACCTCACCTCTGGAATTCAGCTCTTTTGTCCATGTTTGGACCAAGGCTGTAATGAGGTCTGGAGCCGAAGCATTACATTAATTTGGGAAGCAAAATAATTCCTTTATGGCAAAGAATTGATTAAATTACATTTTAAAAGGTTATATATGTGTTTAAAATTACTTGACAATCTATTACAGATATTGGTTTCAGCTTCATCTGGCAGGTGGGCTACATCCATTCTGCTACCACAAGAAGCTTTTCATCATTAAATGTTAATGGCCTTGCTAACTGATGAAACCTATGCTGAATATGACTTTGGAAAAACAGTCACAATTTGAAGATACAAACATACAAAATAAGGGACAGGAGAAGACCAGATGGTCTATTTAGCCTGTCCCACACAGTTGCGATGCCTTTACCATCGTGATTCACAACACTTCCCACACACCAGCAGCATGTAATCTCCTGGGTGAGACAAAATCCAGATAAAAGACCTAAGACCAATTACTTTCTGACTCCCCAAGGTGGTCAAAACTAGTCCAGGAGACCACACTGATCATGATTTATATTACCTACCTTTTGTACTCCATGATTTCTGCCCCAGCCAGGAACTGGTCCAGCTCTCTTTTGAAGGTATGCAGAGAATCATCATTCACTGCATGAGCCAGCAACTTGTTCCAAATGTTTATGATCCTCTGAGAAAAGAAGAACTCCCTGACATCTAACCTAGTTGAACCCTTATGTAGCTTACATGCATGACCCCTGGTTCGCCTGAACCAATCTAATTGAAATAATCCATCCATACGAACACGGTCTAGTCCCATCATATTTTAAACACTGACATTCAATAATGCTTGTTATGAAACAATACACTTTAAAACTAATATTTTGGTTCATGCCTGTTTCTTAATCTTATGGAGTAGCGACAATTTTTACCATTTTGAGAATAAACTTTCACCTTGTCTAATGTCACCATCTGAAACTCCTCCTAGTGTATCTTCCCTTCAAATCTCTTTCCCCTAAGACCATCGCCTGACTTCCCCAAATCTTGTAGAACAGAAAAAAAATTCACGGATGGTCATACTGTAGACTGAGGGGAAGAAAGAAACGGAGTGGAGATGTGTCAGAAAAAGTAAAAATAAAGAAACAGGGTGGGGATTGTCGGGATCATTTTCAAAAATTAGTTAGGCAGGAAAGCGTGACAGTGGAATCAGAGAGGGAGAGAGAAAAACTGGTGAAACAGGAAAAAGAGAGAAAAACTGGTGAAACAGGAAAAGAGAGAGAGAAAGAGACAACACAGTCAGGAAAGAGAATAAGGAGTAGAGAAAAAGAGACTGGGGAAATGGAGATGTGAAGGAAGATACTAGAGTCTGGACCAATTAGGCTTCTCCATTGTTAGCTCAGTTATCAGGATGTCCCTTCTATTTCTCTTGATAGTGGCAATGTTGTCTGTATAAAGTACACTGTCCTAATTTATCAGTGCTGGCACGTAATGAAGTGTTACCATCTACGTGTGCTATAAAAGTGCAGCAAGAGAGAAAAATAGGCGTTCACCCAGTTTTTGTTAAGAGAAATGATTTCATCCCCCAAAAAGCAGAGAAAGTTTAGCTACTTTTATATTCGGCTTAAATATAGCTAGCTAGGGTCTTGTGCGGCCAGCAGCAATTCAAAATACTTGCCTGATTTGTTAAAGTTAGCAGCTGAGACATTTGGGTCATCCCAGCTGCCATCTTTCGCAAACTAGGCAAGTTTACGTTGCCTTAGTTTGTGAATCAGACTCATCCCCATAGCAATATTTCCCCGCTTCCACCCATTTTTTTTAAATGTAAAAAAAGGTAATTGGAAGTTTGATTTGACTGGTGTGACTGCACGTGCATCACATAAAAGAGTTAACACAGTACTCTGTTTCAGTGCCTGATCATTTAAGGTATATGCTGGAGCTAACCTATCAATTTATCTCAAATCCTGTAACAAACAAATCTACTTTTATGTCTTTCCAGGTTTACAAAATTAGTTGAAATATGCATTTTCCAATAGATTCTCTTTCACAGTGTTAAAAATTCTACTGCATGTGAAATATGCAGTGAAAAAAATTTCATCTCATTTCATATGTACTATCATGACACTGAATAGCAATCCATTATTTCATAATTAGACTGCTGGGTACTGAATATCTGACACAGTGTGCACCACAGCAGTTATCTTGGGTTACTGTTTGGTGTTACAATTTTGCTGAAATAGAAATGGTGCGGAAACATATTGATTCATTTAGAGCAATTTGGCTCTTTCTCCACACGTATGTATTGCAGAAATGGAATTGTAAGCTGTGATACGAGGTGTAAGAAACCATCTTTTGAACAAGAAGAACAAGGTGCCCTAAAGAAATAACATCTGCCAAGCATAAATAATAGCAGAGCTGGCTGAACTCCAGAATGTAAGCACTTTCTAGTGCTTTCTCAGCTACGTTAAAAAAAGAATTAGAGCATGTCAAAAGATTGATTAAAATAAATGTAAAGCATCTGGTTTCTCAGCAAAATGCTAGCTGAGCTACACCAAAGATAATATTCAAAATGTGTTCCAAGATTATGAACTTTACAAGGAGATTATAAATCCTGAGCTTTCATTAACGAGCAGCACATTGTGAATTCAAAGCTCGTTCTTCCTGAAGCTACTGCTGGGACACCGTTTGAGGAATCATCTGTCAGCTAGTTCAAGAGAATTGAGTCAGTGACTTGACAATTTTATCTCATCACCTAGGTATCACTTGCTAAAATAGCATTTCCCTCTCTCCTTCCCATGGACATCCCAACAGTGAGCAGCAATCTCACTCCCAAGGGAAGCCCAAGTACAAATACCAGACGAGACTGCGATTTCAACTCCTAGTTAAGAATCCAATATTGTTGTGGGCATTGTAGCTTTCCAGCTGCATTTCTGTGGCTTAATGTAACCTGGCTATTACTGTGGGTCCACACAATCTCCCAATTACAGTATTAGTCATTTTGAAAAACTGGATATATAAACAAATTCCACTTCTTTCCACTACAAATGTGTCTCAAACGCTAAACAGCACATTGTATCAGTTTATACAATTATTTCAGACATGAGAGGCAATGGGAGCAATAATTTAATTTAAAACATGACCTCACTGTAAACTTTGTGATGTTTCTACTACAAAACACTGAAAAGTGCATGCTAGCCAGGCATATTATTTTATGTGCGGGGATAAAGCTCATTTTTTTTTTAACAGTACTTGCGTCTTTTTTCCCTGGTAATGTGCCAACTGTGGCTGAGTGACCTGCTGCCAGGCCTGTGCCAATACTGAAGAGAACCAGCTGTTAAGAACGGCATGAAAATGGCCTGAGGAATACTCTCTCTGAGTGCCTCTTCATAGTGAACACTGGAACTTTTGTGGTATGAGGGATTGTAGGTCCATGCTCCATGTGTTCACTATGCTGCGCAGAAGTGTTTCATACTGCCAGTCAGGACTTCCAAAAAAAATTCAGTAATCTGTTGCAAAAGCATTATTTTGCCTACTTATATTTAACAGAGGGGTTCAGCTCTCATTCTGTTCTAACAGTCTTTCAGTGCTGCAGGGAGCTGTGGGTAAAGCCAGTAAGCACACTGAAAAAATGTAGTAAGCAGGGTATAGAGTGAGTAAATTAAACCAGCAAGCACTATACAGAGTAGGAACTGTTTAATGATGATAAAGTCCATTAATTTTATACTGATAACTAATTCAATTCAGCTTTCATCTTTCTGACAGTTACCATGCATAATTTCTAAGAAATGGATCATTAGCAGTGGAGTAATGACAGACTGACAGGAAAACATATTCAGACATTCTAAACCTTCATAATGTTTGTTTCTCATTTTGATATCTGCAATTACCTCAACTTTGGAGACATAACATGCTTTTAGTCTATATTTAAAATATCCAGGCCCTTCCATTTGGATCATTTTTTCTTGAGCACATATTCATGTAATTCTGAGATGTGTGAACTAAAATTCTATCTCATCCACAATAGTTAGTTGGTGCAGAATGTTCTAGATTCTCAGTCTCAATATTTGATTGTAAACAATTTTACAACACCAAGTTATAGTCCTACAAATTTATTTTAAATTCCACAAGCTTTCGGAGGCTTCCTCCTTCCTCAGGTGAACGGTGTGGAAATGAAATTTTCGAATCCTTCGCATTTGAAAATCACAGAACAATGCCTAGTGGCCTTTTAGGTGACACCTTTCTGTCTGCTCACTGTGATTGCCTTGGCAACGGGCAGTAATCACCAGGCATTGTTCTGTGATTTTCAAATGCGAAGGATTCGAAAATTTCATTTCCACACCGTTCACCTGAGGAAGGAGGAAGCCTCCGAAAGCTTGTGGAATTTAAAATAAATTTGTAGGACTATAACTTGGTGTTGTAAAATTGTTTACAATTGTCAACCTCAGTCCATCACCGGCATCTCCACATCAATATTTGATAGTTAGGCCTGTGTTAGTCATTAGCCATGCTCTTCACAGACTACAATAGCAATTAACATTTCTATACTGCTTCACACATTTTAAAAATGCCTCAGAGCACTTAACAAGGTGGAAAAAAGACACCAAGTAGTTAAAAAGGAAGAATAAAAAAGTTGATGGAAAGCAGAAGGCACAGTTTTTAGAAGGCTGTTGAAAAAACTCATACCCTTAAAAAAAAATACCTCCCAGCTTCCTCATCAACTCCTAACTTATTTTCCTCTGCTGTCCACCCGCTATATGTTGCTGTTTCCATTGATTTACTCAACAGCTCTTTCACTTCCACATTTTCCGCGCTCGTTCCCACCCAAAGATGTCGGCCCAACGCCTGATCGAATTTGGGGCTCAGGCCTCATCTGCATGAAACTGGAGAGCACCGGAGGCAAATTGGTTGCAACTCACTGGTCAGGGCCTTAGGAATTTAGGCTAGCAGGTAGGTACTGCGGGAGGAGACGAAGCGGAGGGGGGTGAGCCAGGTCCGGCAGCAACCCACAGCATTTTTATGGATGAAACTATAAAAAGGCTTCCATACTGTTTTGTGGCCAGCCTGCAGCAGTTATTTTAAGGACCACTGGTTGGGCCACTGAAGACTTGGAACATGCTCTGCTCAGTTAATGGCCAATTTTGCACTGGGGTCCTAAAACCAGTATTAGGACTTATACTTGTATATTCAAGGCACCTAGCACCTATTTCAGGAGGCACACACTTGCTTTTTGGCAGCTGACGTACTTCCGGGGGGAGATCGGGCAAGAGAGATCGCTTGGGAGGGTGCAGACAGGAGGCCAGATTTTGAACTCCAGAGCAGATGGAGAACAGAACCACAGTGCCACCTATGTTGGAGATACAGCTGGAAGGCCTCAGAGATAAGCAAGGAACAGTACTGCCTTTCTTGGAGATCAAGCTTGGAGGAGTAAGTAAAATGAAAAGCCAGGTTTAATTGTGACAGAAGAACATGATAGATGGGCATGACAGAAATAGTGTGACAGAAACAGAAAGTGATTAATTGTTACTTGACCAGAAGTGTGTGCATATGCAAGATATATTTTAATACATTATAGATCTGGTAAAAATCAGGATGGCATCAGAACCACACATAATGGATCAAGAGGGAGAAAGGAAAAGACTGAAACAGAGATAATTGTGGTAACAGAAAATAAATAGAGCGAACAATGCAGCAAGTAAGATACAGACTAAAGAAAAACTAGATAAAGGAACTGAAAGAAGTTGACGGAATTGCAAGAAACAAAAAAGGAAAGTGAAGGAAAATACTTTAAAAGCATACTTTAACAAAACAGAATAGATTGTGAGACTAGAGCATCAGCTATACACTGTAATGTGAGCTCAGGATGCTGATTACATACTCTCCCACTTTATAATTTGGATTGCATTACACCATCATTAAATCATCATCATACACCTCCACTTTACAATTTAGAATTATGAAGAATATTGTACTAGGAAAGAATATAAGTGTAATTTCATGCTCACATATTGAGGGACATAAATGCTTGCCTCTCACAAAAGAAAATTTTCATTTAGTGTGCATTATTAATAAAGCTGTGTAATTATTTTAAAAAATGATTCCTGAGTGAATGTAGCCTTCATCACAACCATTAATATATCTAATGCACATGATGGATAATATCTCATAAGTTTGTCAGTCAATTTTCAGGACTGCCATGTAGTTCTCCAAAATTTCCATCAGCGTCCAGGGATGAGGGTCTTGAGTTGACAGAGAGAGGGACTCATTTGGCTCAAATATGTGTCTTTTGTTCAAAGTTTAGGCCAGTATAGCCAGGGTGGTGATAGTATGTTGGGATGTTAACTTGCTGAGTCAAAGATTAGTTTATGCTTATGATTTATGCTTATGAACCAAATGTAATATTTCCAAGTTTGCTGACGACACAAAACTAGGTGAGATTGTGAGTTGTGAGGAGGATGCAAAGAGGCTTCAAGGCGATTTAGACAAGTTGAGTGAGTGGGCAAATACATGGCAGGTGCAGTATAATGTGGATAAATGTGAAGTTATCCACTTTGGAAGGAAAAACAGAAAGGCAGAGTATTATTTAAATGGTGATTGATTGGGGAATGTTAATGTACAAGAGGACCTGGGTGTCCTTGTACACTAGTCACTGAAAGCAAACATGCAGGTGCAACAAGAAGTTAGGAAGGTAAATGGTATGTTGGCCTTCGTTGCAAGAGGATTTGAGTATAGGAGCAAGAGTGTCTTACTGCAGTTATACAGGGACCACACCTGAAGTATTGTGTGCAGTTTTGGTCTCCTTACCTAAGGAAGGATATACTTGCCATAGAGGGAGTGCAGCGAAGGTTCACCGGACTGATCTCTGGGATGGCAGGACTGTCCTATGAGGAGGGATCGAGTCGACTTGGCCTGTATTCACTCGAGTTTAGAAGAATGAGAGATGATCTCGTTGAAACATATAAAATTCTGACAGGGCTAGACAGACTGGATACAGGGAGGATGTTTACCCTGGCTGGGGGGGGGGGGGTCCAGAACACGGGGTCACAGTCTCACGATACGGGGTAGGACATTTAGGACTGAGATGAGGAGAAATTTCTTCACTCAGAGGGTGGTGAACCTGTGGAATTCTCTACCACAGAAGACTGTGGAGGCCAAGTCACTGAATATATTTAAGATGGAGCTAGATAGATTTCTAGACACAAAAGGCATCAAGGGAGAGAGCGGGAATATGGTATTGAGATAGAAGATCAGCCATGATCATATTGAAAGGCGGAGCAGGCTCGAAGGGCCGAATGGCCTACTCCTGCTTCTATTTTCTATGTTTCTATCGAAAACTTCTAATCTTAGTGATACCACTGGATGCCAGGAGGGTGGGAAAATTTGGGGAGCCCAAAGGTGAATTATTCCAAGGCGCTTTGCACACCTTTTAGTGACTTCTTTAAAAGTGTCACTATCAGAGACCTGGGGGGAAATTTTAAACCCCAAGAACGGGTGGGTTGGGGCAGGTGGCAGTTGAAAACAGTTGTTTTTTGGGTCGTGACCACATCCTGGCTTTATTTCTGGGTTTAACGTCGGCGCGGAAAAGTACAGGCTTCCCACTGGGAATGCCAAGTCCAAATATTTTGCGGTTGCGACCCGAAAAAGCAATCGTTTTCAACTCCCACCCGCCCCCAACCCACCCGTTCTTGTGGTTTAAGATCACCCCCTGGTCACAAGATACAAGTTACATGCCTGCCCTCTTAGCTGGGATATGGTATGTGGCCCAATGAGATGGGAAAAAGTTAAAAATAAATAAAAACTGGATAAAATGACTGGGATAAAATGGGGACAAATCTAAACATGCTTGCATATTGCCGGACTGAAAACAGAATTCAAACTGTGTCAATATCCGTTGGCGAATAACTGGAGAAAACGGAGGTAACGTGGAAAAAATATGGAATAAGTCAAGTGGAAAAAATGTGGAATGAGTCATCTATACATAGGGTGGTTGGGGTCTGAAACTCACTGCCTGAAAAGGTGGTAGAGGCAGAAACCCTCACCACATTTAAAAAGTACCTGGATATGCGCTTGAAGTGCCATAACCTACAAGAGCTGGAAAGTGGGATTAGATGCATTCCCCAGGGGTCGGTGCTGGGACCACTGCTTTTCTTGATGTATATTAATGACTTGGACTTGGTTGTACAGGGCATAATTTCAAAATTTGCAGATGACACAAAACTTGGAAGGATAGTAAACAGTGAGGAGGATAGTGATAGACCTCAAGAGGATATAAACAGGCTGGTGGTGTGGGCGGACACATGGCAGATGAAATTTAACGCAGAAAAATGCGAAGTGATACATTTCGGTAGGAAGAACGAGGAGAGGCAATATAAACTAGAGGGCACAACTCTAAAAGGGGTACAGGAACATAGACATCTGGGGGTATATGTGCACAAATCATTGAAGGTGGCAAGGCAGGTTGAGAAAGTGGTTAAAAAAGCATCTGGGATCCTGGGCTTTATAAATAGAGGCATAGAGTACAAAAGTATGGAAGTCATGATGAACCATTATAAAACACTGGTTAAGCCACAACTGGAGTATTTGTGTCCAGTTCTGGGCACCGCACTTTAGGAAAGATGTGAAGGCCTTAGAGAGGGCACAGTAGAGATTTACTAGGGGATGAGGGATTTTGGTTACGTGGATAGACTGGAGAAGCTGGGGTTGTTCTCCTTGGAATAGAGACGGTTGCGAGGAGACTTGATAGAGGTATTCAAAATCATGAAAGGTCTTGACAGAATAGATAGAGAGAAACTGTTCCCATTGGCGGAAGGATCAAGAACCAGAGGACATAGATTTAAGGTGATTGGCAAAAAAATTTCAAAGTGATTAATTGCATGGCCAAAGAAGCAAAGATCGGCTTTTAAAATGTTTTGGCCTAGTTTCTAGAGCCCAGGGGCCTGTTAACACTATGGAATTGGGGCCACAGTGAATTCTCTGCACCCCCTGCTCAGGCAGTGCCCCAGTTGTGCTGCAAACAGTGTCCACTTAAAACATTTAAAAGACCCTGAACCCTGGAATCTGGACAGAGTCAGGGTCACATGCAACAGGCAAGTAAAAGCTCCACTTCACCCTAGACCCATTCCCTAGCTTCTCCACTCAGGAATTTCAGGGCCTACGAGGGTAATTTTAACTTGTGGCAGTAGTATAAATTGGATGATATTCGATTGGCCGCCCGTTATAAACATCTCCTGATTTTCCTTATCACTGAAGTCAATAGAATGGAAAATCGGTAGACGTTTAAAGTGGGTGGCCAAAACATATAAAGACTGTTATACATTATTGCCAAAAGTTAAAATGATCTTCTATGTATCTACATTATTCATGTTTGACTAATCACATGTATAGCACAGATCATTCAAAATGACAAGCTCCTTCAATGAGATGGGGGGAGGTCACCACTTATGAGGACAAATTTTCATATATTTAGATGATGTATGCAAAGCTGCTCTGTTCTATATTGTATGGTACTTATATAGTAGAACCATAAAATGTTGTACCTATGCCACCTCTCTGAAAAAGCTATCTACTTAGTCCCAATCCCCATCTCTTTACAAATTTTCTTTTTCAATACCTGCCATGGTGCCAGGAAGTCAGCTGGAGCAGACTGCCCCAGCAACAGCCAAGATGTAGCAATCTGCAAAGGAGCCCTCATAGGCTCAAGCATCCAGAAGTTGCTGGCCACGAACATGAAGAACATCAGCCTTCCATCAACTCTGCTGAGGCCACCAGGGGAACACCTCATAGGAATAGTAGACTTAGACTGGCCCTGATTTTAACTAATCTGCCTGCGGAAACCAGGCAGGGTTGCGGGGGTGGGTGGGGGTGGTTAGTTAAAATGAGGCCAGTCACTTACCTGCTCTGATCCCTTGCAACTGAACTGCAATTTGGCAACAGCTAAACAAATTTAATTTCAGTTACACCATCATAATAACAGAGAACATTAAAAAATATACTTACGAGTAAAATGGCTAGAAGTGGACGGGTTCACACTGTCACCACTCTCTGCACTCTCGCTGCCAGAGATTTCATCATCCGATTCCCTTACTGAGGAACAGGGTGAGGCTCCTTCAACATCTTCAAACTTTCTCTTCAAAATCCCACTCATGGTGTTTTCAAATTATTAACTGCAACTGTAACAAATATGTATATGTAATTGAATAATGTATCTCACTTTAACTTAAACAAGAAAAAAAACACTGAACCCATCACTGATAGTAACTGGAACGTGTGAGTAATTAGTTGTAATGATAAAGAGTAATTAAAGCTGCAATGACCCACACATTTCTCAATTACAGGAAGAACTAAACAAGTTTATCTTCAAAATAATAGGTTTGCTTTTGTGCCATCTATTTTCAGATCTGTAACTGAAGCAAGAGTTAAGTAGTGCAGGATTTGACACATATGGCACTGACCTTAGCTCTTTACTCTGGTTTCAGGTTCCACGATTAGCAAGAACTGCAGGCAAAATGCAAAGGTCAGCAGTATGAGTCTACTAACTGTGCACAACTGTTCTTGATCCCCTCTGCGGAAAGTTAAAGCTCTTAATAATGGGTGGTGCAGCGAGCAATGTTTCCCACAAGCAGATATCTAGGGCTCTGAGGAAAAATACGTATAATCCTGAAGCCCTGCACCATTATATTTCTTTTGTGCACTCCTAGAAACTTCTGATTATTTTTTAGTAGGTTCACAAAGGCATGTGTTGGGTTGATTCATGAAAAAGGATTAACTTTGCGATTCATAAAAAATAACTGGGTTTCATTCTGCCATTGACAATTAGTTTCAGATTGGACACATGTTTGGTCAAGGAGGTGATTTGTGTTCTACATTACATTTACAAAGAGTAGTAATTAAAAAGCACCAAGTTGGGCTAGCAATGAAATGAATGTATCTGCCGCTATTGTCTTAGTTTTAACTAACCTTCCACATATTGCTTACTAAGCAATTAAAGCTACTCCAGACCCCGAGGTAAGATGGTTAAATGTGTGCAAATTACAAATTAAGAAGGAAATTGTTGACTACTTTATCTGGAACTGAACATTTGGATTAAATGTTTACTTTAATCCTCTGGCTGTCCCTTATAGCTTTCAAAATATAAGTTTTCAATCACACAAATCTACATATTGGATATTTGGAACACTTTAAATTTGTAACAATTCCATAAATGAACGCCCGCTGACTAAAATTGGCACTATCATAGAAAGTTACTGCACAGAAGGAGGACATTCGGCCCATCGTGTCCGTGCCGGCCGAAAAAGAGCTATCCAGTTTAATCCCACTTTCCTGCACTTGGTCCGTAGCCCTGTAAATTACGGCACTTCAAGTGCACATCCAAGTACTTTTTAAATGAGTTGAGGGTTTCTGCCTCTACCACCCTTCCAGGCATTGAGTTTCAGACCCCCACCACCCTCTGGGTAAAAACATTTCTCCTCAGCTCCCCTCTAATCCTTCTATCAATTATTTTAAATCTATGACCCCTGGTCACTCACCCCTCTGCTAAGGGAAATAGGTCCTCCCTATCTACGGTATCTAGTCCTGTCATAATTTTATATACCTCAATGAAATCTCCCCTCAGCCTCCTTTGTTCCAAAGTAAACAACCCCAGCCTATCTAATCTTTTCTCATAGCTAAAATTCTCCAGCCCTGGCAACATCCTCGTAAATTTGTACCCTCTCTAGTGCAATCACATCTTTCCTGTATTGTGGTGACCAGAACTGTACGCAGTACTCAAGCTGTGGCCTAACCAATGTTTTATACAGTTCTAGCATAACCTCCCTGCTCTTATATTCTATGCCTCGGCTAATAAAGGAAAGTATCCCATATGCCTTTTTAACCATCTTATCTACCTGTCCTGCTATCTTCAGGGATCTGTGGACATGCATTCCAAGGTCCATTTGTTCCTCTACACCTCTCAGTATCCTCCCATTTATTGTGTACTCCCTTGCCTTGTTTGCCCTCCCCAAATGCATTACCTCACACTTCTCTGGATTGAATTCCATTTGTCACTTTTCTGCCCACCTAACCTTCTTTGATATCTTCTTGCAGTCTACAGCTTTCCTCCTCACTATCAACCACACGGCCAATTTTTGTATCATCTACAAACTTCTTGATCAAGCCCTCCACATTCAAGTCCAAATCATTAATATATACCACAAAAAGCAAGGGTCCTAATACTGAGCCTTGCGGAACCCCACTGGAAACGGCTGTCCAGTCGCAAAAACACCCGTTGACCATTACCCTTTGCTTCCTGCCACTGAGCCAATTTTGGATCCAACTTGCCACTTTCCCTTGGATCCCATGGGCTTTTACTTTTTTGACCAGTCTGCCATGTGGGACCTTGTCAAAAGCCTTGCTAAAATCCACATACACTACTTCAAACGCGTTACCCTCATCAACCCTCCTTCTTACCTGCTCAAAAAATTCAATCAAGTTAGTCAGACACGACCTTCCCTTAACAAATCCATGCTGACTGTCCTTGATTAACCCATGCCTTTCTAAAAGACGATTTATCCTGTCCCTCAGAATCAATTCCAATAATTTGCCCACCACCGAGGTTAGACTGACTGGCCTATAATTACTCGGTCTATTTCTTTCTCCCTTTTTAAACAATGGTACAACATTAGCAGTCCTCCAATCCTCTGGCACCACGCCTGTAGCCAGGGAGGATTGGAAAATGATGGTTAGAGTAACCTTTAGAAATATAGTAATAATAACTTGACTATTCAGATTAATTCAGGATATACTTACACTACAATGGTAGTGTCAATTTGGGTTTTCTGTTTCAACCACTATATAACATCTAGCTTGCATTTTGGGGAGGAAAATACTCCCAAAATAGCAAATTTATTAAATGATTCCTTGATTATAGATATAATATGTAGAATATAATCATTTACATTCTTCACAAACTTTAGCAAGCATGTTGAACTCTATTTAATCTGTACTGGGGTAATTTTAAATTAACCCGCCCGGCGGCAAACTGATGTGATCAGATCGGCCGCCTGATTTTACTTTCCATGGACGAAAAAGCTATATTTTTCAAAAATGAACATTTGGTAACTTATGCCATATAAAACTGTCTATCACCTTACTAAATGAACTGTTGAGACAGTAGACAGCTGGGCAGCAAAATAAAAGGCTTGTTATTAATTGGACACTGTTTTAATGAAAGTGCTTCCATCAGTCTGAGCTGGATTTGAAGCCAGGTCCCAGAGCTGAAAGGAATCAAAGATTTATAAAAATCTTGGCACAAATGCCCATCGTGCCTTTGCAGTTGGTAGCTTCGCATTGGAGCTATGTACTCTAATCCCCTCTCTAGACTTTTTGTACCTTTTAATACTTTTCTTTTTCGAGTATCTATCTAATTCTTCAATGTCGAGATAGAATGACCCCAACCAGCAATGTCTATGACAACAGATGTGGCTTCCTGGGCCTCACAGAGAAGTACTGCCTGAGGAGGCTCATGCTCGGCAGGGAGCTTTGTCTGAGACGTGCCATCTGGCCCAAGAGGACCTGCAGAACAGTGAAGCACCCACTACCAGTGGCAGTGAAGTTACCAATGCCCTCAATTTTTGTGCCTCAGGGACCTTTCAACCATCCTCTGGAAGTCAGCCTGTTTGCTGAGTACCTCTAATAAGAAGATCACTGAGTTTCACCGTACAACCACATATGCACACTTCAGCAACAAGCAGCACAGCAGAGGCAGCGAAAGTTTTTGAAACAGTTGGCAAGCTCAAGGTACAATATATCAATGACCATAGATAATGCACCTACCAATAACCCTATAGCACAGCAAAAAAGGAAGGGCCATTATATATTAATATGCAAATAGTATGCGATCATCACTAGAAAGTAACACTTCAGTGAATGCTATCGGTACCCATGGATGCCCATGATGCTTTCATTCTAAAGCAATCAAATGAGCTACAACACTTTAGAGGAAAAGGAAAGATGGAACACTGGCTCCTAAAAGATGTAGACCACACAGTACAACCATAGCCACTGATGTATCAGCACAATCCTGTACCTGTGCAGAGAAAGGTACAACATTGCACATGGGTGAACCAGGTGGCACAGAACTGCCATGAGTGTCAACCAGCTGCTATTGTATTCATGCCTCGCTTGATGGCATTTCCTCCTAAAGCCAACTGATCAGTTGGAGTGTAGAACACTCGGTCTCTATGAGGCCCTTTCTTGTTGGTTCCCTCTATTCTTTTTCCTAGAGAGTCAAAGTTGACTGAATGCTTCATGGGTTTTGAACCCCAAAGCTTCTGTAGCAGCAGCAGGGGCATTCATGAGAGATGTTCCTAATGTGCCCATGGCCTGCACAACTGCAGTCCCCAATCCAAATCTTACAGTTGTTTTATTCTTAAAGAAGACTGCAGTCCAGACAACCGTTCCTCCATGACAGCACATCTCTGGATGTTAGACTCCTCCATATAATCCAGACTACCTTCCACCATCATGTGCATGGAACCAAGTGTGCTCTCATGCTGCTGTAAGTTTCAGTTTCAATTCACAACCATAATGGCCTGCATTCTCATGCAACTTAGGAGTGGCAGTCATGATGGGACAGACTTCCAAGGGGGGCTTATCATCAGTGCTCTATGTTTCATGCTCTGATCTTCCATCAGTATATATGCCTCCTTTTGTGTCTGTATCTGTGTTGCTAATTGGTGTAAATGTGGATGTAGATAGTCGGTATTATATTCATAACTCTTCTGATTTTGTTGGAGGTGACTATGATTTCTTAGCTCTGTGAAGAGAGCAGATGATACATTATGATTAAAGAAGCACACATAGCCATATAGGTCTGCTCTATTATGTGCTTGTGTACTGTGTGCATGGATAGGTTCATGAAACATATATAGCAAATTACTGAATAGTTTAACTACCACAAGCCTTGTGCTCTCCTCCAGCTTCCAAAGACACCACAGCCAGATTATACTCATGTTACTGCCCAATTTTTAGTTGGTATTCAGGCAGCTAGTATCAGAAAATGGGCAGAAGTCCTGCCCCACTGGAAACGCAGTGAATTCGATTCCCAGCACATTTTCTGGTGGGCAGAAGTACCCACCTCAAGCAGACGGGCCTTTTATTTACATCTTAATTTGTGGGCACATCAGTTCCAAATGACATTTCCCGCTGTTCTGTGATGCACTTAAGTTCTCTTTTGCCCTTGTGCCAATAGTTGTAAATTATTAATTGTTTCCTTCCAGTACCATTACTGGCATCAGTCAGTTTCCCAATAGGATTCCAACTATGGAGGATGTGTGGAGGGAATCACAAATCTGCACAAGGGAAGCTCTGTGCCCATCTGCTGGTACTCACACTCAGGTAACTGGTAAAACATACCTCACTTTGGCAGATGATTAGTGCTGCTGGAGACTCCTCTTCCAAAAGCAAACCCAATGTTATCACTAAGCTATGTAAATGCCTGACTAATTGTAATGTTGGATGCTTCTTCGGAGGCACCCTGATCACAGTATGTCATACTTTCAGTCTCACTGCAAGAAAGAAAGCCTGTCAGGATAGTGAAGAGCCAGCATTGCCTGCTTGGCTGCATCCACTAGGATGCCAACAGCCATTTCTGCAGGTGCTAGCATACCCACCAGGCACTAACCATGAACAATTGCCTTCTCATGATCTGAATTAGCAGAGAGGCAAATGCAGTGATGTACCATATGTGGCAATGACGAGGCTTGGTTGTGAGTTCCCTGCTACTTGGTCAACTTATTAGAGGATGCCCAGGAAGAATGCTTTCAGGACAGGAGATGGAGAGAGGAGAAGCTTGGCTAACTACTGAAAGTCCAACCCTGAGTAAGGATTTCCAGTTTTCAAAGAATATATTTTTAATTTATATTTATTTATTTAAGCATTGAACATTTTTTTTGAACTTTTTTGGTAATTTTCTTCGGTGCTCTTCAGGGTGGGGGATATCAATGTTGACGAATGAAACACTTCTGCACTTCTGTAACCAGTGTCAGCACCAAACACTCGCAGGTCAGGTATAGCATGGGCCAGATGAAGAGTAAGGTTCTATTTACAGTAATGTGCTCTAACTTCTCCCTCCCTCCAACTCAGACCACCACCTATTAATAATGCATAAAATTTTCCTTTCCTCAAAGCAGCAGCTCTTGTGACATTTCAGAATAAGATTACCAATTATTGCCACTATAAGAGCAGTTTGTGCACTGGAATTTAACCTACTAGGAACTAGGGTTGGAACTTCCCAAGCTTATTTCTCATAGAATCTTTAGTCCTGGGATGGATTTACATCTAGGTATCAGAAGAGAAAGGACAGTATTTTGTCCTTTGTGTCATCCACATTCTCACAGTAAAATTATCTGAGCAATCACTTGTACACAAGGTACATATTCTGGTGTGAAGGGTAAATGACTAAACTTGCCCATAATAAAAGAAAATCAAATACCACAAAAATAGTGACCTACAACAAACACCTCACAACATTATCTGTCTGTGGAACTTCACCAAATGACCATGAAAGTGAGCTAACGACGCTGTTTACTTAAATACATGGCAAACACAGCACATTTAAAAAACAATGGCCAAGCAGGGGTACAGTTGCATGTAATTTAGGAGCAGGCAAGATAATGGAAGGATAAGCTGCAATTCTCTATTGCATCCTACTCATATTCAAGTTTTGTTTTACTGCTATTTGAATACTTGGTTTTTCTTATAGAACCACTCTCATTGTCGAAAAACAAGTGTCCGCAAATTTTCTTTTCCATTTTATTTTCTTTATTATGATGCTGCTCTTGCTGTACGCCATTAAGTCTTCCTAATTATTTAGCCACTCTGCATCTGCATCCTGTATTTACTGTAATGCAAACCAAATTGTATGAGCTGTATTAAAACATGTGGCACAGAAAAATTAAAGTCATTCTGTCAAGCATGTAAAACTGAACTGAATAATGCACCTTTCTTGCTTTGAGCAGCCATTTGTAAATCTCTCCTTTCTGTTCTGCAGTGCCTTGCTCAGGCTTGCTCGGTCGCACTAGTTAAGAGGATCTCACGAGAGCACCGCCTCCTTGTACCACCAAAAAAGCTGACACTACACTTACAGGCCCTGAAAATCTATGTTTGTAGTGGCAAGTAAGGAGAGCAATGGCAGCGTAACCCAGTTTGGAGGATCATCATTCTCGGTGGGTCATTTCTGTCATTGTTCCACCCATTTTTCATTCCCCAAATTTTCTGATTTGGTGGGAGATGCCACTTGCCACACACACCTCTTCACCAGCACACTGCAAATGATTTGGATGGCTTAAGGAGTCAGATGGGGTGATTTTCAAGTCACGCCCAAAACTGGCGTGAAAATGTGGAGCAGCCACTTCACCCACTCATTGATGCCAGTGTGAGGCCCGAGCCACTTTGAGGCCTGGGCCTCATTAACATGCTCCAGTTCGCTAGCACTAGGAGGGCGGGAAATTGGTTGCTCCTATACTGAGCTGGCTGGCAGGTCAAGCCTAGGGGGAAGGGGGAGGTGATCCTGAAGGGGACCTCGAATGGGCGGCAACAGGCTGGAGATTTTTTTGGAGGCCTTCTCCTGGGTCCACCAAAAAAATTAAAAGCCTCCTGGGTCATTTTTTGAGTGACCACCCTTTAAGGACCGCTGGTTAGGCCACTTAATGCCTAGTACAACAAGTGCATTGCACTCTTTGAACAAAAGGGAATAATTTTTCAGACACTGAATATTCCTTCATTTACAGTTCACAGTGAAGAAACTCAAAATGCTTCATGCAGCCCACAGCAGCTAAAAATACTTTGGTTTCTAAGGAGACAAATCCAACAGTTCCTTTGTACCATTCAAGCTATTAGGAACCTGCCCAAAATATTATGAATGTATTCATAATATGATAGATAGCTCTGCTCTTCAATCTTTTCCTTTTACCTTGAAAATTTCACTTAGTTGTGTTTTATTGTTGAGAAATTACTGAATTATTTACTGTTTAGTAGGTCTCCTTTTAATAGATGGTAGATTGAATTTTGTCAATAAGATGAACCACGATCTATACATTACATTATGTTTTGGATAACAATGAGGCATTTTGACATTGTGAATAATATGTGCATTTACCTAAGGTTTTAGAACACTGGGGACAAGCATGAGGTAAAACTGTGGTGCTAAAATTCAGATACACACACTCCTTTGAAATTATTATTGTCATTAGGTTGCAGACATGATTATTTTTATTTGCTTGTAAGTTTCTGAATTAATTTTAAGTTGCAGTCTGTAAATCGTTTGACTTTCCAATAGTACTTCTGATACAAATAATAAGACTCAAACTCTATGTATATTGAGCTTTATAATAGTTCTCAACCTCTCCTGTTTCCCTATTCATAATTTAATTAAGAAAATGAGTGACAGTTCTTTTATCAGACCAGTGATTACTTGTCATAGGGGCAGCAAGCATATCACTGTACAATTATCTAATAGATATATCGAAGGAATCATCCATGAATGTGCTCGGGAATCTGAAAATACATTGTGGCACTGCTGTTACAAAAATGACACAGAGGAAGAAACAGCTATGCCATTGCATTCAATGGATTGCACGTCAAACCACATCATGTTAAAGCACCATTCACAGACGGAACATAGAAATGGTGATTATGTTCAATGGTGCACAGTGTTCAGACTTACATTTCAAAATGATCAATGAGTGAAGGTTATAATATTTAAAAAATATAATGACGACTAGCAAATGAATTTTAGATCACCAAGCTATTCCCTGGAATATTTGTTCAACACAAAATACTGACCTACTAACAATGTGCCTGTTCAATACAACATGCATTGGACCTACATTAGTTTCAAAATTAAATGATTCTATTTCCTGTTACCAATACAATTTATGGTACAATTCAAGGCCACACTGTGTTTTCTAAAAGTAAGAAATTAGAGCAGAAAAAATAATTGTGAATAATCCCTCATTAATGTATATCTTTAATAAATATTATTAACTTCATAACCTATGAGCAAGAAATCTATTTTTTTAAATAGCAGTTTACAAGACTCTCCTCTCATTAAATTATTTTGTACAGATAAGATCTTGTTTTTGATAAGTTTGTATAAGTGCAGTTAAATTTAAAAAGTGAAACTTCTAAGATTTAAGAACAGAAAATGACAGCTGACCCAAACTGCTAGTCCTGATCACTTTAAAAGGAATAATTTGCTTAATTGAATTATTGGTAGTAATCGCGAATACCACCAACAATCTACTAATTGAATCCTTTTTAAAAAAGCATTTGTAGTGGAGTGTTACACAAGAGACACTGCCATGGTAGGCATTTTTGATCTGGGCAGGTTGAACAGACAATCGCTGTACGTCCTTTCCATTTGCAGCTGGCTTTTCCCAAGGCAATGTGTGTGATGGCGTTGGTGGTAGTAGCCTCACTAACGTGTCTGTCATTTCAGCTGATACGGAATGAGACACAATTGGCTGGGCTAGACCAATCATTTTTTTAAAAATAGATGTTAAATATTATCACCTGAGGGATGAGAGCACACTTATTTTTGTTATTCTTAAAGTCACGCTATTGCTTTAAAATGGAATCATTAAGATGAATGAATCCTTTGGGTCTGCTTTATAATCACCAAGTTATTCCCATGATGAATAACAATTAGTTGTGATCTTGATCACTGCATTTCAGACAGAAAATTACAAGGAAAATGTAAACTTATACTCCACAGCAAGGCCTTATGATTGTCAGTATATGTGAAAACTACATTTTACACAACAAATCTTATTAATTGAAAAAAATACATATAATTTTTTTTATGCACCCTATGTGGTGGTTGGCCTCTCTTTGAAGATCTTTGTTTATTTCATGTTCCAGAGGCTAAGCACAAAAACATGACTTTTCTTCACCAAAGCTCCCAGCACCCCCAATTTGCACAGGAGTTACAAGCACCACGTTTTTAAACTCAAACTCAGAAACATGCCATAGAATGTACTTCCCTATCAAGAGGCCAGACTTCATGTTGTGAGCTTTTTAAAATAGAATTTTTAAAAAAACTATTTTTAAATGAGGCAATGGGTGTGCATTTCTCAGACAAATACTTGAGGATAAAACCATTATTAGGCCTTACTGTGAAGTATTCCTTTAATGGCTAAGTTTCTTCTATCTTCAGTATTTATAAGGCAAGTCTTTAGAAAATCAATGAGCAATTCGACAAAATGTTGCCAAGTTGCATGATGTCTTTTAGTAATTGCTGGTTTGTAGCATCTTGTATAATGGAGTTAAGTAAATTGGAATGAGCTTTGCTATCTCCAGTAGAATAGTAACATTAGAAAGGGTAATAAACACTGTTTTCACTATTCATGACATCTGTGGCAAAATGTAATCTCATCAGTCCACAGCTAATGAAATAAATAGGCATACATGTAGTATGCAATAAAAATACCGCAAATAGTGACTCATGGCATTTTCCCCTGGGCTTAGATGATAAAACACATCAAGAACAGTGTTGCACGCAGAACTTGCAATGTGAAAGGATCTATCAACCATTATGCACAGTGCGAAACTTGCATGCAATGTGCTGTATCATTTTTATAACACCTAGTGCATACTAATTGTCTGCTTTCTACTGTACTGCTACTGCAGAATTGCTACAAGCTAATTACCAATGTTTTGATGCTAATGTAACATTGTTCGCAACTATTTACATCCAAACTGCACACCATAATGTTTCCCTTCTTTTGATACTTCAATAATACTGCATAACAGTTGCTGCGGATAGCAAACAGCATCTCTACTTTTATTAGTTCTTTAATACAATCTTTTGCTTTACCAGATATCAAACAAAAGAGATGTACCTTGTGTAGCACACGTTCATTCAGTAACACCGGTATCTCCTTAGATCTGAAACCGTTATGCTTCCTAGCATTGAGAGAGGAATACTAGCACCATATGCTTTCATTGTTTAATGACAACAGCAGCGCACTCTACAAAGGCTCATTAGCTTCTGTTGGCTGAATAGCTCCAGTCTGACTCAGACTCCCTGTGCAATCACATGGGAGGAATGTCTGAAGCAGCCAGGCGTGCCAATGTTTTACTGTCTGGGGATATTTTTATCAGCTGAGAAAAAGATATGACCACATGCCAGCCTGATTTCGGCCATTATTACATGTGAATTAATGGCACAGGCTTCTTACAGTGTGTGTTAAACCTTGGACCCATGAGTAGCCAGCCTGATGCTTGTAATTGTGTATGAGTGCCGGGGGAGGGGTGAGGAGGATCGTCATCTTACAGTACTAGTGCAAAGGAAATTTGCTTCTGTAAATGTTTCTCTTTTGTAAAATTGTCTTGGTAAAGTTGAATATACTACATTGTTATGATTTATAAGAATATTCCTGTCAGCCAGAAACCATCAGATATTCATTTGCATTTTAATTTATTCCTTAAGTATTTTTTAAAGAGTTTTTACATTTTTCTTATTCCCCTTTTTGTTGGTCTTCTATGTGAAACATCTCTAGCCAAGAGGACCATTTGGTAAACTGCTCCTAACTTCCGTTTCCTGGGCTGCCTTGTTCAAGAGGGACACTGGGGGCCACGGATCAACTGCCCTCCTTCCCAGTTAGTGAATAGTGTAGAAAAAAAATAAAATGTTGTAAATTGGGGGTAATAAAAATAAATAGTCAGTGGTGTTTTCTCTCTTATGTCCTTTAGAATTTTTTTTGTTCACCTGAGGAAGGAGGAAGCCTCCGAAAGCTTGTGAACTTAAAATAAAATTGCTGGACTATAACTTGGTGTTGTAAAATTGTTTACAACTTTAGAATTAGAACTTTACTATAATCATTTGATATTTGGTTAGAAAACTGCACGTCAGCTCCCCCAATGATAAAAGCAGCATTTAACTTAAGCCACTTGGACCAAGAAAGTGCCAAGTTCAATATCGAATTAGCTGATCTCAGATGGAATGGCAGTGGCAATGCCACAAGTGGTCTGTGCATCTTTGAGCTAAATAAAATAAGCCAGGCTGCTATCCAGTGTCCCTGCTGGAAATTGTGTATGGACATTTCATGAGGACAAAATCAGGTTTGACTGTGATGCCCGAATAGCCTTCTCTGTGGTTTGAATAGCCTGCCAATGCTCACTGTTTAGGCTCACGCATAAAGAGCTGCCATTTGGGCAAGGTATTTGATTGATTTTGATCTTCCAGAATTCCCTAGATCCTAGAACGGTCCCGGTGGATTGGAAGGTAACAAATGTAACCCCTCTATTCAAGAAAGGAGGGAGAGAGAAAAGAAGGGAACTATAGGCCGGTTAGCCTGACATCAGTAGGAGGGAAAATGCTAGAATCTATTATAAAGGACATAGTAAAAGGGCACTTAGAAAATCATAATATGTTTAGGCAGAGTCAACACGGTTTTATGAAAGGGAAATCATGATTGACAAATCAATCAGAGTTTTTTGAGGGCATAACTAGCAGGGTAGATAAAGGGGGACCAGTGGATGTAGAATATTTGGATTTTCAAAAGGCATTTGATAAGGTGCCACACAAAAGGTTGTTACACAAGATTAGAGCTCATGGGATGGGGGGTAATATATTAGCATGGATTGAGGATTTGTTAACGGACAGAAAAGAGAGGGTAGGAATAAACAGGTCATTTTCGGGTTGGCAGGTTGTAACTAGTGGGGTGCCTCAGGATCAGTGCTTGGGCCTCAGCTGTTTACAATATACATCAATGACTTAGACGAGAGGACCGAGTGTAATGTATCCAAGATTGCTGATGATACAAAGCTAGGTGAGAAAGTAAGTTGTGAGGAGGACACAAAGAGGCTGCAAAGGGATATAGTAAGTGAGTAGGCGAGAAGTTGGCAGTTGGAGTATAGTGTGCAGAAATGTGAAATTATCTACTTTGGTAGGAAGAATAGAAAAGCAGAATATTTTTTAAAAGGTGAGAGACTAAGAAATGTCAGTGGGATTTAGGTGTCCTTGTACACAGAGTACAGAAATTTAACATTCTAGTACAGCAAGGAATTAGGAAGGCAAATGGTATGTTAGCATTTATTGCAAGGGGGTTGGAGTATAAGAGTAAGGAGGTCTTGCTGCATTTAAATAGGGCTCTGGTGAAACCACACCTGGAGTACTGTGTACAGTTTTGGTCTCCTTATCTAAGGAAGGATTTTTTTTTTTTTAATTCGTTCACGGGATGTGGGCGTCGCTGGCAATGCCGGCATTTATTGCCCATCCCTTGCCTTAGAGGGGGTGCAACAAAAGTTCACTAGATTGATTCCTGAGATGAGAGGGTTGTCTTATAATGAGAGATTGAGTAGGATGGGTCCCTATTCGCTGGAGTTTCGAAGAATGAGAGGTGATCTCACTGAAGTGTAGAAAAATCTTAGAGGGCTTGACAGCATAGATGCTGAGAGGCTGTTGCCCCTGGCTGGAGAGTCTAGAACTAGGGGTCATTGGGAGAAAAATTGGATAAGGGTCCATTCTGGGCGATGGTAGATGCGCTACCAGCCCGCGCCCAACGGAACCCTCCGCAGGCAGCACGTGAACTTCGTGCTGCCTGATACTTACCATGAAATCTCATAGGAACATAGGAACATGAGTAGGCCATTCAGCCCCTCGTGCCTGCTCCGCCATTTGATAAGATCATGGCTGATCTGTGATCTAACTCCATATACCTGCCTTTGGCCCATATCCCTTAATACCTTTGGTTGCCAAAAAGCTATCTATCTCAGATTTAAATTTAGCAATTGAGCAAGTATCAATTGCCGTTTGAGGAAGAGAGTTCCAAACTTCTACCACCCTTTGTGTGTAGAAGTGTTTTCTAATCTCACTCCTGAAAGGTGTGGCTCTAATTTTTAGACTGTGCCCCCTACTCCTAGAATCCCCAACCAGTGGAAATAGTTTCTCTCTATCCACCCTATCTGTTCCCCTTAATATCTTATAAACTTCGATCAGATCATCCCTTAACCTTCGAAACTCTAGAGAATACAACCCCAATTTGTGTAATCTCTCCTCGTAACTTAACCCTCGAAGTCCGGGTAACATTCTAGTAAACCTACGCTGCACTCCCTCCAAGGCCAATATGTCCTTCCAAAGGTGCGGTGCCCAGGAGTGCTCACAATACTCCAGGTGCGGTCTAACCAGGGTTTTGTATAGCCCTCGCTGCTGAGAGGCTGCACGGAGAATGAGAACGTTGGAAATGGGGCGTGGACAGCCCATGCCATCAGCAGCCTGCACTATTTAAAGGTGCAGGCGCATTTCCAATGGCAGATACACAGCCAAGTAGGAGAAGGGAGAATGGCATCATGAGCAGCAGCACCAGCAAGAGAGCGGGCTCCAAGATTCTCGGACGATGCTCTGGAGGACCTGGTGGAAGGTATGGACCAAAGCAGGGTGGCTGGAGACCATCTAGACTACAGCTACGGAGGCATTGGCAGGCAGAGGCACAGGAGTTGAATGGCAGGAGCATTGCACCACACACGTGGGTGCAGTGCTGCAAGAAATTTAATGATTTGACACGAGTGGTCAAGGTGAGTGAATGCAAGTGTCAAGTGGCACATCCTATCAACTGCACCAATACTCCATGCACGACACCTCCCGTCACCCACCCACTCACCCATCAACAAACACTGCCCATCCATACGCAATGCTGCATCTCACACGCACATAATACCACACTTGCAGGCCTCACAACCACCACTCAAGTCACACAAACTGGCAGCTATTCGACCATGACAGGCACATCACCCACACACCATGCAGGACACTCATTGACACACTGTCCTCTGTCGTGCAGGAGAAGGTGGAGTATAACACCCGCCAGCAGGAGGGACCGGAGGCTGGACGGGCATGTCTACACGTCCTCACCCCACCCCTAGAGACGACAGTGCTGCGGATCATTGGGCGGCCGTCGCTGCAGCCGTTACAACGTGCCGCGCTGGAAGTCCTGGTCAAGGGGGTCTCTGCATTTCTAATGATCCTTCTCCTTTTCCACATCTCCCTGCTCCCATAATCTTTTCTGACTCACGTGCTGCACATGCTGTCAGCACGTACCTCTTACTTGCTCCTCTCCCCACTCCACAACTCAACCTGTTTCCCTTTTTCATTGCAGATACCCAAGAACACTTGGTGGTACCCGAGGAGGAGGAGGAGGACACTGAAGCCACATTGTCACTCGATCTGACACTTGCTTCCACCAGCTCCCACCAGCTCAGAGACTGACATTATGTATCCTTTAGAGGTTGGGTTAGAGGAGGGATCTGCATGTGGTGAGACACCGAGCACAAGTGCACAGGAGCCGGGGTGGAGGGAACAGATACCACAGGAGCCAGCTCGCCGGAGGGCGAGGTCACTCACTAGTTCTGCTGCAGAGGAGTCAGATGAGGACTTCGATGGGCCAGGCTACAGGAGACGGCTGATGGGCGTACACCACAAATTATTGGGGCACTGGAAAGCCTGCTAGAAAGCCTGCGCATAATGAGAAGGGGCATGGGGGAGTCCAGCTTCAATTTGGCGCAGGGCTTTGCGCAGAGCTTGGAGCCCATCCTCCAACATGGAACGGGTGGTCACCTCCATCAGCGCACCTGTGGAACCCACCATGATGCAGCGTCTGATGACCGATGTCACAGCATCCATTGCAGCACAAACATCTGCCATCCAAGGTCTGACTGCTGCATTTGCAGCTCAGACTGCTGCATTGGAAGCTCAGACTGCTGCTATCGTGGCTCTGGGGAACGGGGCTTCCAGGGCATCACAGCACTCCAGCAAACTGTTCTCCAGCTGAGCACCAGGAGTGCTGAGGCGCCACCCCGGGAGCATGGCAGTGGCGCCATGGCAGTCGGACCTACTGTCCTCTCTCAGGACGACAGCATTCCTGCTCCCACCCACCACTCCGCCAGTGCCCCTGTTGGTGCCTCTCGGCCAGCCAGGCTAGACTGCTGCAGCCCATGCTGAGATGGTACAGTCTGAAGCCGGGCCCACCAGGCCCAGAGCTGCTCGAGGTCGTCCTCCAAGGCCATCTGGACGTTCCTCCATCGAAAGCCAGCAGCCTTCCACCACCCATGCTCCAGCCACTGGGGAAGCACCTCATAGGAGCACTAGGATAGGTAAAGGCACAAGGAGAACAGGCACTAAGGGAATGCACAAGGGTGAATAGTTCTGTTACGTTTGCATATTTCCATTTATTAATCCATAAATCAGAGTTTGATTTTGCATTTGATGGTGGTTTTTATTCACTCAATGAGCTGAGAGGGACACCAATGCGTAATCTGATGGAGGGCGATTTGATTGTCTTGTGGGAGAGGAACGGTGGGGAATGTAGGACTGTTGGTGAGTTGGGGGATGTAGTTCCAATTATTGATAGCGGGCATGGATCAGGTGAGCACGCACAGCCCTTGCAGACAAGGCATGTGGTTCCTGTTGCAACTTTGCATCTTCCTCCACCTCCTCTTCCAGCTCCACCTCCTCCTCCTGCTGCTCCTCAGCTTCTTCCTCCTCCTGCTCCTCCGCCTCTGGCTCAGGATCTTCTGCAGTCATTGGTGGCAAAGGCTGGTCCCTCATGATGGCGAGGTTGTGCAGCATGCAGCAGACCACCACGAATCTGCCCACCCACTCAGGGTAGTACTGCAGGGTTCCTCCAGACCGGTCCAGGCAGCGGAAGCGTTCTTTGAGGAGGCCTATGGTGTGGCTCCACGATGTTGCGTGTGGCAGCATGGCTCTCCTAAAGGGCCTGCTGTGCACGTGTGCGTGGATTCCTGACCGGTGTCATGAGCCACGTCGTGAGGGGGTAGCCCTTGTTGCCCAGTAGCCAGCCTTTGACTTGCCGAGTCGGATGAAAGATAGCTGGCACGTTGGACTGCCGCAAGACGAAGGCGTCGTGACTACTCCCAGGGTAGCGGGCATCGACCTCCAAGATGCGATGTGTGTGGTCGCACACCAGCTGCACATTGAGAGAGTGGAAGCCCTTTCGGTTGACGAAGAGAGCCGATGTGCGGGGCACGCAGGGCAATATGTGTGCAGTCCTTGGCACCCTGCACCATGGGGAAGCCAGCATTGCAGGCGAACCCCCGTGCTCGCTCGTTCTGATTGTCTCTGTCGAGAGGGAAGGTGATGAACCTGTTCCTCATGTGGTACAGTGCGTCTGTGGCCTCCCTTATGTAGCAGTGCACTGCATACTGCGAAATGTTGCACATGTCGCCAGCAGAGGCCTGAAATGCTCCTGAGCCATAGAAATTCAGTGCCACGGTGACCCTCACAGCCACAGGCAATGCTGTCCCCTCCCTGCTCTGAGGCTGCAGTTGTGGCCGCGCCAGTTGACAGATCTCGGTGACGGCTTCCTCGGTGAATCTCAGGCGTCGGATGCAATCCTCCTCGGTCATGTTGAGGTAAGAGAATTGATCCCGGAAGGCCCTCATTGGGTAGGGCCTCCTGCTCAGTGCCCTGTGCCTCCTCGTCCTCCGTCTCCTCTCAGCTTGACCTGCTGGGCGTGGCCTCTCTGCATGCTCCCGGTCATGCTCAATGCCCAATGGGAGCCCTAGCAGACCGCCTATGTTGTTCCTCCAGGGTCGTAACTTTACGACCCGTAAGGCAATACCTGCCAAAGCACTCTCAAAAGTAATGTAGGAACTCTCAATAAGAATAGGGAGCTTCAAAAAACACTTCCCACTCCTCCAGCAGCTAGAAGCAATAATCCAACAACTAACCTGCAACACCTGCATGGCCCTTTAAGTAGCGCTGGTGAGGGGTCCTTCAGGCACTGTAAGAAACGTTTAGATGGTCTGGGATAAGACTGTGCGTTGAGTTGAGTGTTAAGGTCCAAAATTGTGTGTATCACTTTAAATCAGCGCTGGACACTGATGGCAGCCATTTTCTCCCTACTTTACATGCTTCCAGCGTTTGGCGCTAACTCCTATATCAAGATGGCGTCTGGTGCACGTCACGCAGGAAACGTGCGTGCGCATCCAAGACGCCATCTTGGATGTCGGAGAGGCCGTGTAGCACCGAAACAATGGGCGCTACATGGCCCAATTTCGCGCCCACTGTCTCAAATAACGGGTCGGCCATTTAGCACTGAGATGAGGAAAGATTTCTTCACTCAAGAAGGTTGTGACTCCTTGGAATTCTCTACCCCAGAGGGCTGTGGATGCTCAGTCGTTGAATTTAATCAATACTGAGATCGATAGATTTTTGGACACTAAGGGGAATCAAGGGATATGGGGATAGGCTGGAAAGTGGAGTTGAGGTGGAAAATCAGCCATGATCTCACTGAATGGTGTTGGAGGCTCGAGGGGTCGTATGGCTTACTCCTACTCCTATTTCTTATATTCTCATGTACCAAAGGTGCCCGCCAACTGTAGAACAGTAACCCAGCAGGAGTCGACACATTCAGGAGATGAGGAAGGAAGAAACTGACAAAAAAAGATTTCTCTGAATGCCGTTTTAGAAAGCCCTGTAGTTCCTTGGTCTACATAGTTATGCAATGAAATCAGGAATGCGCATAATAAGCACACAATTAGCATACTGTAGCCTTCACCAGAAGATCTATGAGATCACTTTCAGAATTTAATTTAAACACTGCAAAATTATTCTTGTGCACCTCAGAATAACTGTGAAGCCCAGATCCTGCAGTACATGTTTCATATTGAAAATTTATTTGAAGCAGATTAATCAAACAATCAGGAAAAGGATTTATTTCATTAAATGTGTGAAGGCTTTAAATTATTTTTAAACTTCAACTTATTCAGGTCAATAAAATGAATACAGGAATATTTATAAAGCTGAATTTTTGACAATTAGATATTTCAATTTAAAAAATAATTCTTAATCTAGTAATATATTAAAAAGTTTGCTTATGATGTACACTGTCACACACTTCCCATAATACCCTTCCTGTAACACTTCTGTGTAACAGTCTGTGTCACACTTGATCACAGTCAAATCTATAAATATATTGAGGAAATGATAACTCTCTCCACTCAGCAGGAATGGAGCAGGCAAGCAGTTAAAATGAGCTGCTCCATTTTCCACTCTGTTCCTGCTAATTTCCAATATTAACGCCGCTGGTTTGGCGGTGGAGGAAGTGCCCCCCCCGGGACTCGGGCGGTGTCTCATGAATTAATGCGATCAGGGTCCCATGACGTCAACGGTACTCCAATCGCATTTTAACCTGTGCCTGAGTGGCTTTCCCGCCTGGTAAAACCAGATCGGCAGCTGTCAGGAGGACGATTAGACCCTTCAGGACAAGTTAAAAACCTTCCTTCGTGGGCCCAGGAAGAGCAGGAGTGCTCCTCCATGTCCCACAAGGATAGCTGCAGCCTTCCCTAACCCTAACCCCGACTTATGCTCCTTCCCTCCCACGAGACCCCACTGTAACATGGCCCATGCCTTACTTACTGGCAGGTTAGTCTTCCTTTGGTGCCAGCCGCTCATCTCCGGCCACCCAACATCCATTGCTGCTCGCCGGCCAGCTTCTGCTTTCCGCCCGTTTTGGGTGGACAACTGACCGGCCTCATGCAGATGAGATCTGGGAGTTAAAATACCCCAGGCCTCAAACTTAGGCCTGCGGCTGCGTTTTTGGACTGTTATATATTACAGTCACACACAAACATATGGCTAAACAATTGAATTTAATGCACACTGGGATCCCCTTACCAACTATGCATATATAAGGGCAGATTTTCCTCTTCTTTGTACCTGGGGAATGAGACCTGTTGTGTTAGGTCTCCACACCCACAACAGGAATTCCTGGGTTTACACAATTCAACACAACTGTGCCTACACTTGCAAGAAGCTTAGGCCTAGCAGAATAATGCAGGGATCTGTCTTGGGGCCTCAATTATTCACAATATTTATTAACGACTTAGATGAAGGCATAGAAAGTCTCGTATCTAAGTTTGCCGATGTCACAAAGATTGATGGCAGTATAAGCAGTGTAGATGAAAACATAAAATTACAAAGTGATATTGATCGATTAGGTGAATGGGCAAAATTATGGCAAATGGAATTCAATGTAGGCAAATGTGAGGTCATCCACTTTGGATCAAAAAAGGATAGAACAGGGTACTTTCTAAATGGTAAAAAGTTAAAAACAGTGGATGTCCAAAGGGAGTTAGGGGTTCATGTACATAGATCATTGAAGTGTCATGAACAGGTGTAGAAAATAATCAATAAGGCTAATGGAATGCTGGCCTTTATATCTGGAGGACTAGAGTACAAGGGGGCAGAAGTTATGCTGCAGCTATACAAAACCCTGGTTAGACTGCACCTGGAGTACTGTGAGCAGTTCTGGGCACTGCACCTTCGGAAGGACATATTGGCCTTGAAGGGAGCGCAGTGTAGGTTTACTGGAATGATACCCGGACTTCAAGGGTTAAGTTATGAGGAGAGATTACACAAATTGGGGTTGTATTCTCTAGAGTTTCAAAGGTTAAGGGGTGATCTGATCGAAGTTTAAGATATTAAGGGGAACAGATAGGGTGGATAGAGAGAAACTATTTCAGCTGGTTGGGGATTCTAGGACTAGGGGGCACAGTCTAAAAATTAGAGCCAGACCTTTCAGGAGTGAGATTAGAAAACATTTCTTCATACAAAGGGTGGTAGAAGTTTGGAACTCTCTTCCGCAAATGGCAATTGATACTTGCTCAATTGCTAAATTTAAATCTGAGATAGATAGCTTTTTGACAACCAAAGGTATTAAGGGATATGGGCCAAAGGCAGGTATATGGAGTTAGATCACAGATCAGCCATGATCTTATCAAATGGCAGAATAGGCTCGAGGGGCTGAATGGCCTACTCCTGTTCCCTTATTCCTATGTTCCTATAATATCCAATAGGTGGGAAGGGGCGTTCTTGCATCACTTTCTCCTGATTTTGCTCATGGGTCACCCAAACGGAGTGGCACCCCAAGAAACCTGGAAGTGGGACTTGTGCCAGGGCCTGTTGCAAACTGCAGCGGTTCTGGGGAGCAGCCCAAAGATGAATGGATGCAAAATGTACTGTTGATCAAATATTCCCCCCCTTCTGCAGCAGCTGGAAAGCCCTGCTGCCAGCAGCCAAAGTGTAGCAGGCAGCTACACTCCTGTTTCCACCCCAAATCCCAGCCTCGGGATGGGATGGTGTCTGGGCCATGCAAATGGCTCAGGCCAGGAGCATTGGGTGCATTTTTCCCCTCACAGGTGCAATGCACCTCCAGTACATTAGGCCTGTCTGCAAGATATGTTGGGAGTGGGGGGATTATTAGGAACTGGGTTTTGCAGCCCATTTTCAGTTACCTAAATATCTACCTAAGATCGGTGAGGCTGAAAAGGGACAGGCAAAACATTATTAAAGTTGCTGATTTAACCAATGATGTTGCTTATCTACTGTAGAACTAACAGATGGTCAATGCAGAACGATTAACAAAAAATCATTCTCTCTCTATAACATATATTCTCTCTCTTGCTTTTCCAACTAATGGTTCTGTGACAGAGTTTATTTGTAAATCAGCTGATCAAAGCACCACCTGCAGGCATAATTGGTACTGCAGATAAATGTTGACAATTTTAAAATGGGTTTCCCATTGACAAAGCCTGATACAGCAAGTTTCAATGTATTTTGTGCTGCAATGTTGTAGCTCACTCTTCATTTTTAATATGTAATAGGTCTGAAAATTCTAATTTAATAATGTTTACATGAACTTTGTGTGCATATTCATTTGAGAGTGTGTGCACATAAGTGGGGATGGTCCGTGACCAAATAAGGGTCAATTCATTCAGATTTTACGGGTTTCATTGTCTCAAAATCTCCTGAGTTACAAGCCAGGTCTGGACCCCCCCCCAACTGGATGCAGCTCTGGTAGGACAGATGCCTCCTGACATCAGTTGACATTGTGGGCCTGGGGTCATTTGCATGCTGGAGGTGGGCTTCTCAACTCTAAGGGGAATCATGCTGAAATGAGGCCAGAAGCTTGTCTTCCACTGTTCAAACAGGGTAAATGGTGGGAAATACAGGTGGAGGCTGTATCTCTTTCCCTGTAGTCTGATTTGTTTGTTCCCGCCCATTTCGTGGCAGGTGAATTTTATACTACTGGGCCTGCCCTCCAGAAAAGGGGGATGTATGCGCGGGGCTGCGTTGTAGTGCATTCTGGAGCACATTTCTGGGTCCATCTGCCTCAGATCAACTTGGAAACCATCAGGAGAGGGTGAAGGTGCGAGTGGCAAACCCAAATAAAAAAATTTTACCTTTTCCAACGCGATTGCGATGTAATTGGTGGTGATTAAAGTTGTTTCTGGGTTTCGTGCCCGGCAGCCAGCCTGATTGACAGGCTGGCTGCCGACAGGGGCTGCAATGCAGAAGTTGGGGGGGGGGGGTGGGGGGAGAGAGAAAGAGAGAGAGAGACATCGTCCGGCGTTGCAACAGAGAGTGGAGGGCGCTGAAGATCGGGGGTGGGGGGGAGATTGGGGGTGGGGGGGGGGAAGAGAGATCGGTGAAGAACATCGGGGGGGGCGGTAGAGGGGGAGATGGAGAGGGAGACATCGGGGGCTGAGAGGGACATTGGAGAGGGAGACATTGGGGGCTGAGAGGGACATTGGAGAGGGAGACATTGGGGGCTGAGAGGAACATTGGAGAGGGAGACATTGGGGGCTGAGAGGAACATTGGAGAGGGAGACATTGGAAGCTGAGAGAGACATCGGAGAGGGAGACATTGGGGGGAAAGGGGGACATCAGAGAGGGGGACATCGGACATGGAGCAGGGTGGAAAGGTAGGTTTATTTTGTTTTTTAACTTTGTGCAATGGTTTTTTAATTTAATTTATTTTGTTTCTTTTTGCCTGAAACGGCCCTGGTTTCACCAGGCATGAATCGGAAGCTGTGGGAAAGCCGCCCAGGTAAGCTTAAAATTGTTTTAACTATCTACTATGTCAGAAATAAAGTTCCTTAAGTACCTCAATGAGGTACATTTGGTTCTTTAACTATCATCCCGCCGGCTTTAATTGCCGACGGAACTTCCGTATTCAGGAAGCGCGGGCGGACACTGGCACATCTGTGGGAAACCCCGAAGTTGGCAGGTTGGGGCCGGCTTCCTCACCCGCTCGGGATTTTCCCGATTTTCGCAGCCCCCCCACCCCCAACACACCCGCAATTTCCTTTGAAAATCGGGGCCCATATCTCTCAATTCGGGATCCTGCTCTCAAGAACATGTCATGCCAGACACAAAACCAAACATCCCTTCTCTGGCAATCAGTACTTCCAGTAAATAAACTTAGAATAACTTTTATTCACTGCAATGCTAACATCAGGATTGATAAACAAAGAAAGGGTTTAAAAATGGTATTAATAAACAACCTGAAATATCTCAACTGCTAAAGCTACAACTCATAACAAAAGATATAAAAAAAACCTGAAAAGTGGTCAGGTACCATGAAATATTTCAGACTGAAGTGGAAAGAAGTATGAATTTTTAATATCACAAATCAGTTGTTTTGTTTCTACTGTATGCTAGTAAGGTAGAATCATTTACATTTATAAACAAACTGGGAATGTTCTAATGCCCAGTTATCTGGGGTCAAATGACAACAGCAACACTATTTCCATCATACTCAGTTCCTGGAAAGGCCTATGTTCAGGGTCTGAGGGAAGGTTGGTCCACTGTAACACAGACCTATGGACCAACATGAATGCATATAATGCGTGTCTGTCACCTTGCAGCACAGGGAGATTCAAAAAGGAGGCAGCAGGCTCCTTCTGGTGCACATGGCGCATTCATCTGTTGGGTTTATTGAAGGCTCATGTGGAGCATAAACACCGGCATGGACCTGTTAGGCCGAATGGCCTGTTCCTGTGCTGAACATTCCATATCAGGTGACCCTAAAACTTTTAACCCTCAAGAGCCAACATTTCCACAGATTTACTCAATAGTCTAACCATCAGGAATCAAGGTCACTAATGAGGGGAAGGGACAATAAGGTGAGAGTTATAAAGGATGAGATTATGAGAACTGTGCACCATTTTTGCCCATATGCTCAATCTAGTGGTGTGTAACACCCTGGAGAAATACATTACAATCTACACCTGCAGCTGTAAACATCTGTCCACATTCTAATTCCCTCTAAAAGCCAACAAATAAACTGACAACATCAGGCAAATAAATGTTCTGATATACAATGTGCAACTCCTTTAGTAGAGGTGTTCACTTTTATAATCACGTGTTTATTTGTGTGGTGATGGCAGGTTTGGACGAGACCAATTCTTAACATGATAGCGTAAAAACAATATTGCACTATTCTCAGAGAATTGTAGACAATTTTACAACACCAAGTTATAGTCCAGCAATTTTATTTTAAATTCACAAGCTTTCGGAGGCTTCCTCCTTCCTCAGGTAAATGTTCAGGAGCTCCTCGAAGCCTACGCATTTATACATATAGAACAATACATGGTGTTTACAGAATGCCCCTGCAACTGCCCGTTGCCAAGGCAATCACCGTGTTCAGACAGAGAGGTGTCACCTGCAGAACCCCCGAATACACATTCAACAAAAAAACAAACAGGAAAAAAAACAGAGAGAGGCAGAAACATCCGGAAGGCAGAGAAAGCCAGCAAATGACCCATTATATTAAAAACAGATAACATTTGTTCGCTGGTGGGGTAACGTGTAGCGTGACATGAACCCAAGATCCCGGTTGAGGCCGTCCTCATGGGTGCGGAACTTGGCTATCAATTTCTGCTCGACGATTTTGCGTTGTCGTGTGTCTCGAAGGCCGCCTTGGAGTACGCTTACCCGAAGGTCGGTGGATGAATGTCCATGACTGCTGAAGTGTTCCCCGACTGGGAGGGAACCCTCCTGTTTGGCGATTGTTGCGCGGTGTCCGTTCATCCGTTGTCGCAGCGTCTGCATGGTCTCGCCAATGTACCATGCTCTGGGGCATCCTTTCCTGCAACGTATGAGGTAGACAACGTTGGCCGAGTCACAGGAGTATGAACCATGCACCTGGTGGGTGGTGTCCTCTCGTGTGATGGTGGTATCTGTGTCGATGATCTGGCATGTCTTGCAGAGGTTACCGTGGCAGGGTTGTGTGGTGTCGTGGACGCTGTTCTTTTGAAAGCTAGGTAATTTGCTGCGAACGATGGTCTGTTTGAGGTTGGGTGGCTGTTTAAAGGCGAGTAGTGGAGGTGTGGGGATGGCCATAGCGAGGTGTTTGTCCTCATTGATGACATGTTGAAGGCTGCGGAGAACATGGCGTAGTTTCTCCGCTCCGGGGAAGTACTGGACAACAAAGGGTACTCTGTTGGTTGCGTCCCGTGTTAGTCTCCTGAGGAGGTCTATGCGATTTTTTGCTGTGGCCCGTCGGAACTGTCGATCGATGAGTCGAGCGTCATATCCCGTTCTTACTAGGGCGTCTTTCAGCGTCTGTAGGTGTCCATCGCGTTCCTCCTCGTCTGAGCAGACCCTGTGTATTCGCAGGGCCTGTCCATAGGGGATGGCCTCTTTGACGTGGTTAGGGTGGAAGCTGGAAAAGTGGAGCATCGTGAGGTTGTCCGTGGGCTTGCGGTAGAGTGAGGTGCTGAGGTGCCCGTCTTTGATGGAGATTCGTGTGTCCAAGAAAGAAACTGATTCTGAGGAGTAGTCCATGAATCAGTTTCTTTCTTGGACACACGAATCTCCATCAAAGACGGGCACCTCAGCACCTCACTCTACCGCAAGCCCACGGACAACCTCACGATGCTCCACTTTTCCAGCTTCCACCCTAACCACGTCAAAGAGGCCATCCCCTATGGACAGGCCCTGCGAATACACAGGGTCTGCTCAGACGAGGAGGAACACGATGGACACCTACAGACGCTGAAAGACGCCCTAGTAAGAACGGGATATGACGCTCGACTCATCGATCGACAGTTCCGACGGGCCACAGCAAAAAATCGCATAGACCTCCTCAGGAGACTAACACGGGACGCAACCAACAGAGTACCCTTTGTCGTCCAGTACTTCCCCGGAGCGGAGAAACTACGCCATGTTCTCCGCAGCCTTCAACATGTCATCAATGAGGACAAACACCTCGCTATGGCCATCCCCACACCTCCACTACTCGCCTTTAAACAGCCACCCAACCTCAAACAGACCATCGTTCGCAGCAAATTACCTAGCTTTCAAGAGAACAGCGTCCACGACACCACACAACCCTGCCACGGTAACCTCTGCAAGACATGCCAGATCATCGACACAGATACCACCATCACACGAGAGGACACCACCCACCAGGTGCATGGTTCATACTCCTGTGACTCGGCCAACGTTGTCTACCTCATACGTTGCAGGAAAGGATGCCCCAGAGCATGGTACATTAGCGAGACCATGCAGACGCTGCGACAACGGATGAACGGACACCGCGCAACAATCGCCAAACAGGAGGGTTCCCTCCCAGTCGGGGAACACTTCAGCAGTCATGGACATTCATCCACCGACCTTTGGGTAAGCGTACTCCAAGGCGGCCTTCGAGACACACGACAACGCAAAATCGTCGAGCAGAAATTGATAGCCAAGTTCCGCACCCATGAGGACGGCCTCAACCGGGATCTTGGGTTCATGTCACGCTACACGTTACCCCACCAGCGAACAAATGTTATCTGTTTTTAATATAATGGGTCATTTGCTGGCTTTCTCTGCCTTCCGGATGTTTCTGCCTCTCTCTGTTTTTTTTCCTGTTTGTTTTTTTGTTGAATGTGTATTCGGGGGTTCTGCAGGTGACACCTCTCTGTCTGAACACGGTGATTGCCTTGGCAACGGGCAGTTGCAGGGGCATTCTGTAAACACCATGTATTGTTCTATATGTATAAATGCGTAGGCTTCGAGGAGCTCCTGAACATTTACCTGAGGAAGGAGGAAGCCTCCGAAAGCTTGTGAATTTAAAATAAAATTGCTGGACTATAACTTGGTGTTGTAAAATTGTCTACAATTGTCAACCCCAGTCCATCACCGGCATCTCCACATCATGACTATTCTCAGAGAGATAGTTATTGGAATTCAGATAACATCATTTAAAGTTAGTTTTGTTTCAGGTACATACTTCAAGTTTGAAGTATCTTAAATGTTCGTATTGATAGATATGAAGCTATTCATGTCAACTGGGCAGTGCACAAGCATAACTTTTAAAAATGTTTGTTTGCTGCTGCTTCAACTTGTGCTTTGACTATCAGCTTTTATTTATTTTTCAAATCTAAATGTTATTTTTTGTATATTTCAAGGAAAGGTACTGGGAAGCAGAACATTTTGCAGTATTACTAGTGTAAAAGATATTTTGTTGTCTCACCTCTAATATACAGTGGAACTCACTAATTGTGAATTTAGATAATAATTCAGTTCATTACAGTGCCAAAATTTCAATATTTCAATTTACTTAATAGACATCTGAATGGTATTTTCTTCCTTTTACAGTGAAAATATGCATAAATCTTTCATTGTTTAGCCCATTAGGAGCAATGGGAAGTATCTCACAAATAAAGATAAAAGCAATGCCTCAATTTGAAGCATTTGATTTTCAATTGCATTCTAAGCATATTTGCAAGGCATGTGTTCCCCCCAATCCCAGCTTTGCCATCAAGAGAAACAGCAAGTTGGAAGCTCAACACAGCTCCACATTGAGGGAAAAATCAGTGAGCAAGCCATCCTTGTGTACCTCCTAGCAGCTGGCTCATGAGCATCATGAGCAGAGGCTTGGGATCACATCATCTTTTTGGTGTCTCAGTTGATGAATGGCATATGGTGAATATTTATTTACCGAACGGAAATAAATGAGACTTTTCTCATACAGGAATAAAATTCCAAGTCAATATAGGTCAATATTATGACTAATTCACTGAAATGCACTTCTGGATATGGGAACTTTCAGTTACTGGCTCAATGGTAACACTCTCTGCGCAACCTAGTGTCCTATTTGACCCTGAGATGAGCTTCCGACCACATATCTGCTCCATTACCAAGACAGCCGACGTCCACCTCCGTAACATCGCCTGTCTCCGCCCCGCCTCAGCTCATCTGCTGCTGAAACCCTCATCCATGCCGTTGTTATCTCTAGACTTCACTATTCCAATGCTCTCCTGGCCAGCCTCCCACCTTCCACTCTCGATAAACTTGAGCTCATCCAAAACTCTGCTGTCTGTATCCTAACTCTCACCAAGTCCCGTTCGCTCATCATCCCAGTGTTTGCTGACCTGCATTGGCTCCTGGTCCGGTAACGCCTCGATTTTAAAATTTATCGTCCTTGTTTTGAAATCCCTCCATGGACTCGCCCCTCCCTATCTTTGTGATATCTTCCAGTCCTACAACCCTCCGAGATCTCTGCGCTCCTCCAGTTCCGGCCTCTTGCACATTCACGATTTTAATCGCTTCACCATTGGCAGCCGTGCTTTCAGCTGCCCGAGTCCTAAGCTTTGGAATTCCCTCCCTAAACCTCTCCGCCTCTCTCTGTTCCTTTAGGATGCTCCTTAAAACCTAACACGTCGGCCAAGTTTTTGGTCACCTGTCCTAATATCTCCTTATGTGGCTCGGTGTCATAATTTGTTTGATAACCCTCCTGTGAAGCATCTTGGGGCATTTTACTATGTAAAAGGCACTATATAAATGCAAGTTGTTGTTGCTGAAGTTGTTGTTGTTGGTTCAAGTCACACTCCAGACACTTGGGCCCCGATATTACCAGGGAGGCGGGATGGCAGCGGGAGGGCGACTGGGCGCATGGGTAACCCGCTCAGTGAAATCGGTCCATTGCCCACACGATCGCTGGTAAATTGAAGGCACTTACCGTGGCTTCCGGGTTTCCCGTCGTCAACCTGCGCAGCGGGTGGACTGCGCACCCGCATCACAGGCTGTCAGCTGGAGGAGCCCTATTTAAAGGGGCAGTCCTCCAATGCTGCTCCTGCAGCAACCAACCAAAAGTACAGCATGGAGCAGACCAGGGGAAAGGCTACTCCCAGATTTAACGATGCCTCACTCCAGGTCCTACTGGATGGGGTGAGGAGGAAGAGGGAGATTTTCTACCCAGCGGAAGGGAGGAAGTGGCCTATCTCTGCCACCAAGAAGGCCTGGCTCGAGGTGACAGAGGAGGTCAGCAGCGGCAGCAACGTATCCCGCACCCGGATCCAGTACAGGAAGCGCTTCAATGACCTAACTAGGTCAGCCAAAGTGAGTACACTTACTCATTCTCCGACACTCCGTCTTCCACATCATCGCCCCCACCCCACAACTCCTTCTGCATTGCCAACACTGCTCTGTCACATCACTCCTCACACCCACTCAAAACTCATCCTCAACTTATCTGCACTTACTCACCTCCCCAGTACTCATCCCACCACTACCACTCAACCCAATCCTCATACAATGTCATGGCTCTGTCTCATACTCACCCTCTGATGCATCTCTTTCACGGTCAGCCTCACTCAAACCAATGCATTCAGCGGTTGGCCACGTCACAATCCCTCACTCACGCCTCTCTACTTTCTCCCCTTATAGGAGAAGAGAGCCCAGAATGCACAGGAGAGGGTGAAGACTGGAGGGGGGCTGCAACATCAGGTCGTCCTCACGGAACCAGAGCAGGAGGATCATGAATTGAGCTGCACCCTCGAGTGCCTGTCCGTCGGGGACGCCGAGACTGCCACCCGACAAACGGCTGATGACAGAACTTTAACATTCAGCACTCACAATAGCAAATGATGTTAACATGCCTTGCCGTCTTCAGCACCTCAATATCTGTCATCATGCTTAATATTGCCTTCTGTTCTCTTATAGGGCCTTCAGCGACTGCTGTGACGGCGGAGGGAGATTCCTCAGAGGACCTGCCGGCCTCTGAGGGGGCACCGTCACATCTGAGTGAGCCATCCACCAGCGCAGATACACACAGCTCAGTGGGTCCCTGTCATCACTTAGTTGGGGTCGCACACGGTGAGTCACCACACACGTGAGCACGAGCAGACACTGGTGGCAGGGGCAGCTGTGGAGAGTCCGCCTCGGTGGGAGCATTCTTCTCCAGGCTCTGCTCAGCTGGACACAGATGCTGAACCCTGGGGGCCATCCTTTAAAAGGAGAACGATTGAGGGGCTGCAGCACATTTGCGAGGTGCTGGAACAGGTGCCACGCGCACTCTCCGCAATCGCGCAGAGGATGGAGGAGTCCAACTCCCGCATGAGTGGAATGGTGGCACAGGTACAGAAGGGGATCTCCGAGATACTGTCACAGGGGCATGAGGGCATCTCTGAGCTAGTGTCACAGGTAAGTGCGGGAATGTCTGTGATGGAGGGAAGGCTAGCCTCCATCGAGCTTCAAGCACGGCTCACCAATGAGTCCATTGAGGCCCTGACAACGACCCTTCAGACTCAGGGTGAGCAACTTTCTGCCGCCTTAAACAGGCAGGCAGATACACTAGCACTGGCCTTACAAGGCTTCACACGTGTCCTCCAAACTGTCGTCCAGCAGGGTGGTAGGAGTGATGTGGGCCTGGTCCAGTAGAGGGATGATAGTGAAAGGGGACATGGAAGTGGGGACGCCACTCAAAGCACTCCCACGTCTCACCCGTTGCCCCCCTCTCAACCAGTACCCGCAATGCTGCCTCCTCTCCAGGTGGTCGAGTCTGCCCCTGCACAGGTGCAGGTGGAGCAGTCTTTGGAGGGGCCCTCACGGGCACCGAAACCCGGACGGCGTCGGCCCAAAGCATCTAGTCGGTCAGGGCATGACTAACAGCAACCTGCCACTACCTCTGCTGCAGCCACAGGGGATGCACCACTTAGGAGTACTCGTAAGCGTACGGCAAAGGTTTTGTGAGCACAATGGGGATGCACAAGGGTGTTTGACAGTTTGCCATGTTTTTTATTTCTATTTGATTTTTGTTAATGGCACATCAAATATTATTATTGTCACCACTACTGCCACGTCTTGGCCATTCTTGACTGGCTTATGTAATAAGTCCCTTTCATGAGGTTCTCCATGAACACCCACACTTGATGCCACCCATTGGGTCACTCTACAGTGGGTGTATGTGTAGTTGCACCACTGTTTTGTGCAGGGGGTGGGGGAGGGGGCTGGTGTGGTCGCTCCTCTGTCCAGGTGGTGGGACTGGACTCTTCACACTGTCTGATGTTAGGAGAACCGTTCACATAATAGTGACTCCCTGGCCTCACGAGCAGTCAGATGAGCCGCTGTGCTGCCCATGGGTTGCTCCTCCTCTTCTGCCTCCTCCTCAATATGGGTGGCAGATGTGGATAGGGCCTCTTCCAGCGGCACCCCCCTCTGTTGTGCCATGTTGTGCAGGGCACAACAGATGACTATAATGTGTCCCACTCTGTCTGGTGCATAATGAAGCGCTCCCCCAGGACGATCAAGGCACCTGAAGCCCTATAGTCTGCTCAATTGTACACCTGGTAGCAATGCGGCTGTTGTTATATCAATGCTGTTGCTCGGTGGTGGGGTTCCTCAGAGGTGTCATGAGCCACGTGTGCAGGGGGTATCCCTTATCCCCGAGGAGCCAGCCCTTGCGGATATTCGGTGCGTGGAAGAAGGGCGGGATGTTGGACTCCCGGAGGATGAAGGAATCGTGGCAGCTGCCAGGGTATCTGGCGCACACGTGAAGGAATCTCTTGTGGTGGTCACAGGTGAGCTGAGTGTTGATGGAGTGATAGCCCTTCCTGTTGATGAACAGTCCTGGCTCGTGTGGAGGTGCTCGTATTGCTATATGGGTGCAATCGATTACACCCTGCACCCATAGGACCATAGAAGAGATATAGCACAGAAGGGGGCCATTCGGCCCATCGTGTCCGCGCCGGCTCGAAGAACAACCAGGTGCCCATTCTAATCCCACCTTCCGGACCCGGTCCATAGCCCTGCAGCTTGAAGCCAGCCACAGCGTGGAATCCCACTGCCGTCTCCATCTGGCTGAGGTCATCCATGGGGAAGTTGATATAGTGTGAGGCCCTGCGAAACAAGCCGTCGGTGACCTGCCTTATGCACTTGTGTGCAGACGACTGAGAGACCCCGGCGATGTCCTCGGTGGTACCCTGGAACGATCTGGAGGCGAGGAAGTTGAGGGCAGTGGTGACTTTGACAGCAACAGGTAAGAAGATGCTGCTCGGGCCAGCTGGGAGCAGCTCGGCATGAAGGAGGCTGCAGATGTCCACGACTACCTGGCGACTGACTCTGAGCCTCCGTATGTACAGCTCCTCAGAGAGGTCCAGGAAGCTGAGCCTTGGTCTGTAGACCCTGTTGCGAGGGTAGAGCCTCCTGCGACATCACTCTCTCTGTTGTTGCCCTCCGTGCTGTTGGGCAGGTGTCTGTGGCGCAGCATTGTGTTGTGGAGCTCCATGTGGCGGAGGTGGACGGCATGCCTGACGAGGCTGGTGACGTTGCTCGTCCTCAGATGAAGTAATGAATGCAGCTGTGGCGCCCCCCATCCTGGCAGTGTGAGTTTGAGGGGGTCCGCAAAGTAGGTAAATGTGTTTGCACAGCAGAGTTTAGGGTATAAGTTAATAACTTTGAGTGGAAAGACAAAGGTGTTGTAGCCAAAAATTTGTCTGCTGCAATAAATGAGATATTCCCCCCAACTGTCAAATAATCCTTTGCATCTCCCACTGGCTGCTGGCTGAAACTCGTCTGCTCCAACAGGGAGTGTTTCCCACAGCACGAATAACACGCTGAGGATCCCTCAAAATTGCACACCTGCCAAAATCTCCAGTCAATGAGGTCTGTCAAGTACCTCAACTACCTAAATAACTATCTAAATTATCATCCCGCCGGCTTTAATTGCCGGTGGGAGTCCTGCATGCAGGAGCGCCGTGCGCACCCAAATGTGTCATTGGGGAACCTGGAAGTGAGCGGGTTGGAGCCGGGCTCCGAACCCTCTCCGGGATTCAGCCATTTTAGGAGCTCCCCCGCCCCCAATGCACCCGCTCGGCCATCCAAAAATTGGCCCCTTGAGCACATTGTCTGGACTGAAACTTCAGTGAGAGTTCTGAGGGAGTGCTACATTATTGGATGTGCCTTCTTACAGATGAGGTGTTAAACTGATGCCCCATCTATCCTCTCAGGTGGACGTAAAAGATCCCATATTCCAAAACAAGCAGGGGAGCATTGTCCTTGGGAAATACAGCTGCTACAATTGACATGTGCAATTCATTTTTGAAAAACTTTTTAAAGTACATGTCTAGTTACTGTGCTTTTGTGTTGCTGACTACTAATTCTGAAAAGGGCTATTTGCAAGATCAAGGCTGTGATCTCATTTGAACGATGAAAATAAAGTTTAATATTATATTTCATCATTAGCTGTGGCTCATTTGGTAGCACTCTTACCTCTGAGTCAGAAGGTTGTGGGTTCAAGTCACATTCAGAGAGTTGAGCACATAATCCAGACTGACAATTTAGTGCAGTACTAAGGGAGTGCTGAACCGTTGGAGGCGTCGTCTTTCAGATGAGACGTTAAACCGAGACCCCGTCTACCCTCTCAGGTGGACGTAAAAGATGCCATGGCATTATTCAAAGAAGAATAGGGGAGTTATCCCTGGTGTTCTGGTCAATATTTATCCCTCAACCAACATCACTAAAACAGATTATCTGGTCATTATCTCATTTTGTTTGTGGCACCTTGCTGTGCGTAAATTGGCTGTCACATTTCCTACGTTACAACAGTGACTACACTTTAAAAAAAGTAGTTCATTTATTGTAAAGCGCTTTTGAACGTCCAGAGGTCATGAAAGGTGTTATATAAATACAAGTCTTTCTTTCTTTCTTCTATTATATGATTTTGCATAAAGTACTTGCATAGCCAAGAACTCTCCTTGAATAGAAATGAAACAGACTGGCTGCAGACAAAACCATCAGACCATGTAGAGATTCATGTCCTTGTCTCACTTGTCTCACTGCGCACAGGCCAACAGCTGCCTCTTTTTTCACATGTAAGAGCATCAACTCTTTCATCACAGATTCAAACTGCCAATTACAGTAGCTTGTCATTATAACAATCTTATATATATATATATAATAATAGGCATAGTTTATGACTCACACTTTAATAAATATACTAAACCATATGAAACACTGCCCATAACATACTATTTGTTCCCTGTAACATGATTAATGGTCACATATTTTCAAAAAAAGTTTTTCCAACTTTCCACCCTTTTTTCAAATTTCCCTCCTCTTCTAAAGGCCTCACCACTTACTGGAGTACAGTCCCACATGCACTGGCAGCTCTACAGCACCTCACATAAGTGGCCATTCTTCATATGTGAACCTGGACACTGAATATCAGCAGGCTATTTTATCATGGGGGCATCGCATTCAATCCTTTTGCTGTTATCACCTGATGTCTGTAAAAAACAAACCACTGGATAGCAATCAGGAGTGGATATGTTACCTGGCTTTCCCATCCCTAGGCTAGGGACACTGAAATTAGTTGTCGTGTCCCAACTGTTGCCCCAGCCGAGATCATCTAATTTAATACAGACTCAGAATCAAGCAGTGACACCAGTGCAATGCCTTTAACCATTAAGTTGTCACATTTTTAATCTGCTCTCAGAAATGTTGAAAACCTTAGACTTGTCTTTAAGATCAGATAGTACAAAGTACACGATCACAAATACACTTCCCATTTGATCCTGCCCACTTTATTTCTGAATCAGGACAGTTGAAAAGCAACTCTAGAATGCCTTGCTTATCATATTACCAACAACAGAAAGCTCCATTAGATCACTTTGTGTTCTAATTGCATTAAGCATTTCAGTGATTGCAAAATACTTTGCTTCCTAAGATATGCTGCATCATGTGACTGAACAATACATTATTTTACATAAATTAGACATTAGCACCTCTAAATAGAATGATTATTTTGAGTAGTTTGTGTACAGAAAACATTTGCTAATATTTTGCTGTAAGTAGAACATTTTACCATTTCACGGGTCAAAGCTTCTATCATCTATATGCTTGACTGACTATTCCAGAGTTTCATTCCGACACATTGCCAGCATCCCATGGGTAAATATGCTTCATGTCCTGCATAATTTTCTATTTTACTTCCCTAGGAAAATGCCAGAGGCATTGGCAATAAAGAATATTCTGGCTTCCAAGACCTACAAACTTGTTTTCACTGATTTGTAGAATTGCTTGATTGGAGCAGTTCAGTCTGCATGAGGCAATTAAACAGAGTCATATGTCTGTTTGGGAGGCAGAAGAATTGGAAGCATTCTCAATTAAATTCTTTCTAAGACCGAATGCAAGTGCATTTTGATCTGCCAGTATGTTGTTGTCCTATAAAGCTCACAGGGGAATCATTCATTAGTACATACCTCATGATATCTGTTTGTAATAAATGAGTAGAAATAATGGATTTCTTTTACTACTCTATAACTTTGATTTCAACATTCCATACTATTCATAGGTCTGAAATAATTATGTAATTTTATAAAATATATAATACATTTTTGCGGTGTCACTTCAAGAAAAATTTTAATTTCCCTGTGCCATGCACAATCTAGAAGAGGCATCTACCATATGACTTCTGGAGCAAGGGGTGGCCAAAAGCCACTTCCCCGAGAAATAGAAAAAGAGAGAAAGAGAAAGAGAGAATCATCTGGGGTGTCTCAGATATCTAAATGCCACATTAGCTGGGGACTGGTGCACTGCATAAAGAGACCTCTAATGGGGAGAAAGTAAACAAAAAATAGAACATTCCAGATGCTTGCGCAAAAATTGGGGAAAAATGAATGCTTGCCTTTAATTAAACTGAGATTACAGAGTACTATCAAGAGCAAAGCAGAGCAGAACTTCAGCCTATACCACCAAAAACAGGTTAACTGGGTCATTCGTGGCATTGTTTGTTTTTGGGTATGTTGCTAAACCAAAATTCTGTAACATTCACTGCACTTTAAAAAAAATGCATTGTGTGAAGTGTTGTGAGATGTTTTGGCATGGTAGGGTACTATATAAATGAAAGCAGGATTAAAGTAAAAATAGTTGAAAAATAGTGTTTCAATCCATCACATGTAGATCACACTAATAGTGGTTACCACTGTTAGACATTGCTCATGACTACACTAAAAATAATCTGTGTACCAGTGTTCTGTAATCAATTTCCTCGCTTTCCATTAATATACTATCCAGCAAGGGGTCCCATCATTCATTGCGAATAGTTAGGTCAAACTCATCTCTAGAGTATTCTTAGTGGCAAAATCCAGAACCATCAGAATTTAACAAGCACAAAAATTCCTTTTATAGCTTTGAAATAAAGTCCTGGGGATATGTTTCTTCTGTTCGATATTTGTAGTGAAAGTATAAAAGCCTGTAAAAAGAACACATTTATGATTTTGCTACAAGTAACAAACAGAAGAAATCTTCCCTCACACTGTCCTGAACTATGTGGCTTGACCCTTCACTTTCACTTCTAATAAAAAAATACAGATGTGAATTTTACATGGGGCGGGTATCGTGCATGCGGGGGCCGGGGGGGCCGCAAGCCCCCATGACATTGTCGGTGTGAGGCCTGGGCGATTTTAACTTCGGGGCATCATTAACTTTTGAAGGACGGGCTGTCCTCCCAATCGCCTGCAGAATTGGCCTTGGCTCAGTTTTAGCATTCGTGCTTCTGTCAGAAGGTCGAGGATTCATGCCCCACTCCAGAGACTTTGAGCACACAATTCAGGCTCATACCTCAGTGCAGTACTGAGGGAATGCTGCACCGTTGGAGGTACTATTTTTTGGGTGAGACGTTGGGCCGAGGCTCAATCTGCTTTCTCGGATGGACGAAAAAGATCCCACGGCACTATTCGAAGAAGGGCAGTGGCGTTCTCCCCGGTGTCCTGGCCAACATTTATCCTTCAATCAACAGCACTAAATACAGATTATCTGCTCATGTATCTTATTGCTGTTTGTGGGACCTTAGTGTCTGAAAATTGGCTGCCACGTTTCCCTACATTACACTTCAAAAATACTTCATTGGCTTTGGGAATGGTAAAGCGCTTTGGGACATCCTATGGTCATGAAAGGCGCTATATAAATGCAAGTCCTTTCATTTCCTTGTGATGCTCGTGTTTGGCAGGGTTGTGCAGGGGTGTTATCAGCTATGTCTGCATGGGGTATCCTTTGTCCCCAGCAGTCAGCCCGTCACATTCCTCCCAGGGTCGGTTAGCAGAGGGATGGTAGAGCGTCTGAGAATAAAAGCATCGTGGCAGCTCCCTGAGTACCTTGCAGAGACCTGCATGATGCTGTTCCTGTGATTGGCCACTATCTGTACATTGATAGTGTGGTAGCCTTTTCTGTTGATGAATATTGTTGGCTTGTGCCCCAGTGGCCATGTGAGTAGTCAAACACACCCTGCACACGAGGGAAGCCAGCCGCTGCTGCAAAGCCACGAGCTCTATCCTGTTGCCTGCTGAGGTCGGTGGGGAAGGTGATGTACTGCTCGACCCTTGACAAATATGGCGTTAGTCACCTGCTTAATGCAGCTATGAACTGCAGACTGGGAGATGTGGCTGGGGTGACATTGAGGGCCACTGGCATGGCATGGCCCAGCCCTGATCCAGCAAGCAGCAGATTGTGTTGCAGGAGGTTGCAGAGGTCTGTGGCAGCCTGCCTGGAGAAGCTCAGCCTCCTCCTGGACTGCTCCTCAGTTAGGTCCAGAAAGTCTTGACCTGTAGACCCTGTGTGCTGAGTATAGCCTCCTGTGCACAGTTCCCCACAACTGTTGACTTCTGAGAGGCTTGCGTGCTGGTGATGGTGGCTGTTGAGGCTGCTGGTTCTCCATCCAGAAGAAAGAAGCAAGAATGGCAAAGTAGAGAAAGCTTACTAAAGGGTTATAAGGCATTAAAAGTGCAGTATTCACGATCTGTTTGCTGGAAACACTCCAGGCAATCCAGACAGCAAAACATCCAGTGATCCAGTGAGCTGCAGTTGAGAGCCCCCTTTTATATTGCTTCAAGAGTTCTCAGACACCAATCCTGCTAAAGTTTTGCTGGTGGGTCCGAAAGTGGGTGCAGTATCCACAAATTCAAATTAAAATGCAGTGGGGGCATGTATAACGTCATCAGAGCGCAATTTTGACCTTTTAATTAGGACCCCATTTGTCTGGGGCGAGCAACTGACACCACAGCTACAAACAGGTCAGTTAAAATGGTGGGGGACGAGGTGGGAGAGGGGGGTAAATTCGGCCCTTACAGTGCAACTATAGAGACCAACTTTGCTGAAATAAGCACACTAAAAAATATGCTGTGTTAATGGGAAGTAGGGGAAGAGATCGCACGGGACTGTCAGGTTAGCAGTTAGCCACTTTAACAGTAATCACTCAAGCAGTTAAACCACTATGGGCTCTGCACATGACAGGCCTGAAGATTCATTTTTGCATTATTTATGCAGTCAGAAAATGGTTTGAGAAAACCTGGCTGTCTTAGATTTATAACAAGTACTCCATGCTTTCATTTTGAATCCGGCAACTGGAATATATTCCATTTGAAATAGGCAACAAAAACCAAAAGATTCTGAGGAAATGATATGACCTAAAAGTGTGTGCCGGTAAAGCCAATTTAGGCCAGTTTAAAATAGTTTAAATTTATTTTTGGAAACAGAGGGTGGAACTTTTAACTTCAGCGGATAGGTAAATGGGGTGAGGTATGTAATGGGCTGCCGATCCGATAACGTATGGTTTTATGTCCCAGCCGATGTGACATCTGAGTTGCAGAAGGGATGGAATGTCATGTGCTTAATGTGTTAAAGGCCATTTGTCATAAGCATGGGTGGTATGTGTATTTGTCTGGATAGTGTATCGCCCAGCATCTTCAACCTGCATCAGAGAACACTCCCTTCACAGAAGCACAAAGATTCCTCTCAAAAGTCTAGCCTCACTTTTGTCCCCATAATATCCACACTTGGGTGGTAAGAGGTTAAGATCAGATACTTCCTTTCCCTGAAAGATGCAGAATGTTCAATGACCCCATCATCTAAGTGTCCATGTTACTAAGTAGTTAAAGGGACTATGGACCCAGATACAAAAAGCATCTCATCCAAGCTCTAATAACTGACCAGGCCCTACTGTATTGAAATTCGGGGTGTGCTCAGCTAACATTGTCTGGGCAAAGCTGCCCTTTAATAGGTCACGCCTACTATTATTTCCTCCTTTGTCTTGGCGTCCATTTTTGTCTGATCATTCGCCCCTTGAACAACGTACCCATCTACTGTCTCATTTTCAATCTCGAATGCTCTTTTCATTGGCTCTCAGTGTTCCACTCTCCAACTCATCCAAAACTCTGCAGCCTACATTCTATCCCACACAAAGTATTATTCACCTATCCTCATTGACTCCCCAACCCTCAGTGCATCGATTTAAACATTTTCACCCTTGCCTACAAGCCCCTCTATGGTCTCGGTCCTCCTTACCTCTACAACCCACCTCCAGCTCTATATCCTTGCTCATGTCATTCCTTCTTCCAACTTTAGTCTTGTGTATGTTCCCTTCTCGCTGCGCTGCACCTCTGTGGCAGAACCATTATCCATCTTACCCCGGCATTTTGGATTTCTCTCCCTAAATCCATCTACCTTGCTATATCCCTCCCTAACTTCAAGAACCTTCTGCAAACCTACCTCTTCAATCACACTTTTTGTCATCTCCCTAAATTCCCTTCCTACAGCTGCTTGGGTCCAACCATAACTGTGAAGTGCCTTGCGATTTTTGCTATGTTAAAGATATCATATAAATGGAAGTTGTTGTTGTGGTTCAAACATCGCATGGCATTTTACCCAATTAGTTTTTTTTTGGAAGGTGTTCAATGACTGTTATATAGACAAATAGAAGTGTCATTATACAAACAAACACCCCACAAACAGGTATGAAATGAACATGCAGTCTATCTGTTTATAGGTGGTATTGACTCAGCCAGGAATGTTAGTTGGGACATCAGGGCCTCACTATTCCCCTCCAGAGCCCCTGATGAATGTTCAGTTCCCAAGTGCTACAGATGCAAATGCACGCACTGAGCATGGAGGCTCAGCTGTAGGAGCACAATTTCATAATATCAGCTTTACATGGTTTTATTTGTTTATATTTTCATTTTTCAGGTGACAACAGTACTATAAGAATAATTCATCCACTACCACATCTGATCTTGAGAGGACAGCTCCTTTTAAGTAGAGTAAGTAAAGTTAATTTGTTGACTGTGGAGAGAATTGTTCGAGACTCTAGCAAAAGTAAGCCCAGGAGAAGGCTGTGATTTCAGGCCTGCAGTCTTTCATTGTGACAGTGCTGTAACCTAAATGGGGTGTTAGATTGTTCATGTTATGTGTGCATATTTATTTTGAAGATCAGGCTAAGAACCCTGATGCACTGTTTTCCACAGTGTGCCTGTATCACCCACCTCATTTGATTAGAGGATATTCACAGTACACAAAACATAGAAGATGACTGGCACATATAACTTGAATACCATGCATGTATCTTGAATGGGCTGTCCGATATTTTACAGGAGACCTACTCCAACTGACAAGAGAGTACAACATTTACACAGTGCCATATCAATCTGAAATGTTGGGTCAATGCAGCTTGAACTGCTCCTTCACTATGGCGGCCATACGACTTTGTTCCTTTACTTCACAGCAGACATATATAGGAGTCGTATATGGCCCACATAATTGACAATCACTGCGTGTTGGATTGTGACATATTAAGTTACAAGAATAAGCAACTTTAAAGGCAATCACAGTCGGAAATAATGCAACTTCCTTTGCTTTCTCAGTGAGAAAATATAAAATAATAACAACACGTAAGATTGTATCGTACAGCTCCATGGCACGTTATGTTACAGCTCCAACATACTGTGCCAAAGTTCATCATATTATAGTTAAGCTCCACTACTGACTAAAATGGAGCTTTTTCCAAGACCAAGGAATACATTTACTGCAATGAGGACAATTCTATGTACAGAATATATTTCAGATCACACTATTTAATAATTCATTTTTCTTCTGTCAGTGAAAACAAAATCTCAGTTATCTGTGCTCACTAAGAAACAGAACTTCAGTTTCTACCAGTTATTGTTTCACTCAATTACTATTGAGCTGATATGTAATAATTTAAAAAATATTTATTTTTTCCCAAATCCTTTGTTTCTTCACTTTAAAACAAAAAATACATTTTTTGTGAAAGGCCATGGATCTATTGGCAGTTATAAAGGAATTATTCATGCAAGGAGTTCCTGAACCATTGCTAATTAACACAATTTTTGATGTGCCAAAAAAAGCCTGTGAAATTTTCAAAGATCAGAAGCCTTGTCATTAAAGACAAGAGGAGCTTACAGTGCAATACTGTAAAAAAAAACCTGATGACTGTAAAGGTCAGCTTTGTCTTCATTTCTCTCTTGCTTTCTCTTTGCAGGCGTGAAGGGTTATTCTGCCTGTCAGAAAGCCAAGTTGTTCCCACAGGCAAAGCTTTGGCGCACTGCACATGCTGTATACTGTAGAACAAGCTGAGAGTTGCTGAGCAAAGCAGCCCAGCACTACAGTGAATTTAGTCAAAATATAATTCCTTGTGAATCAGTTAGGGGTCTGACTTGTGACCCTTTGGGCTGCCTAAGCCTATTACATTCAAATTTAACAGCTCTTCTTCAAAATATTAATCTAGTTAAACCATGCTTCATTGCCCAGTACGCTCTTGAAACAAACGGACTGTAGTAAGAGGTTGGTATTACAGCAACTACAATATTGACTTCTGCCAAAACAATGAAAAAAACCACCCAAAGCTATTCCTTTTCTAGTATCAAATTAATGACACTCTTATGTCGAGTTTAAACTCTTTTTAGTCTTCTTTCATACAAAATGACACTGAAACAGCCGTTTCAAGTTAATCTGTCTGTAAACACAAAAACAATTCTTACTATGCCATGCTTAGCAATAGGGACATTCAGGCCTGCGTTAAATATTGGCCCATCCCTATCTTCAGCAAACTTGTAGGTCACATTACTTTGCCAGATGATGGTGACACAATGAGCTGTTGTGCTGAGGTTTACTGAATGGCATTGTAACATCATTGCAGTTCTGGTGCCGACTGAATTCCAATCTTTGTATAGTTTCTAAACTTCACTGTATAATAGATAAGTTTCACTTTATCTTTCAGATCCACCTGCGCACAGCTTCCCAAGACAATGGGTTGGATTTTTTCTTTCTGGCAGTGTAAACACAAGGCAGGACTTCTGCCTGCCCCACTGACTATGCCATGGCCCCAGCCTATTTTCCTGGGTTGAAGGTCACTTAACATGCAGGGTGGGCTCCAGCGGGATTCTTGCCACCAAGGGGAAGCCCATTTCTGCCAGGAGGGAAAGCCTGGTGATGTTCCATCAGGACCACTGCTGCAGCATGAGAAGAGATGGACATGCCACTTAAAAGGACAGAAAAGCCCTTTAGAAGAATTTAGGAAAGTTATTGGGGCTGAAGACCACTGCAACACATTTGAGGTTCAAAGTAGGCACATCATTGATATGTCTTTAATGTGCACTCACCTTGAAAACTTTTGTAACTTTAATCTGGCAGAGATTTCCTGGTTAGTTCCTGATTTTCTTTGCCATCATTCTTCCGATCTCAGGTTGTGTCTTAGTTTACCTAAAATAATAAGTTAAAAATTAGCTAACATGCTGGCCACTTTTAAGCTCTTTTGGATAAGCAGCAAACAGATTACATTTTAAATAGTTTATTCATCTGCTCTAGAAGTTGTTTTGATTTTTGCTGTGTTCCTTCAAAGCTGTTTAAAGTACCCATTACCTGCTGAGGCTTCAATTTGCTGCATTGCATTTCTAAAATAGGCAAATTTCTTAAAGGCAAGTACAGAATTAAACATGGAGGTTGATTTTGGTTTCCATGGGGAAAGTGGGCTGGACAAGTGCAATGGCCACTCACCCTAATGTTCATGGTGGAGGTTAACTGTCAGCATGAAACATGGTCCCTATAGGCAGTTCACTGTTGCAGGTTTTTAAGGGCCTACAGCAGCTTAAACTGGGGTGTATTTTTTGTTGTCAAAGCAGAGAAACACTATGGATCTGCAGGAAGATGTCTGGGTGTAAGACGAGTTCCAGCAGGGCTCTAAGACTTTCAGATACAGCTGGTGGAAAAATTCAGAATAGAAAAGCGAGCCTCTTCTACTCGGATGGTCAGCAGGTGCAAAGAGAAATTGGTGAACATGTATGGCGAGAAGCAGCACTAGCAGAAGACAATCAGCAACAGCTTCAGGACCTGGTTGCAGTGCAGAAATAAATTTAACGATCTTACTGGGAGTGGCAAGATAATACACCCCTTCACATCTCCCATACTTTCTGGACAGTGCTGCAAGACCCTACCTTTGTCTCAGTGCTATCAATCCTTCCCTTCCCTGCTTCCCATGGTTGTTCCTAAATCAGCAGGGTAGATATCACTGTACATCCTGGTTTCCAAGGAGCCAGCCTTTGCAGGGGCAAACAGTAGAGGGATGAAGGATTGGTGCAATATAAAAGCATCACAGCAGCTGACAGGAAAGCATACAGCATGATGTGCTGCTGATCATCACATACCAGCTGAACATGGAAACCCTTACAATTCATGAAGACAGTTGTGTTGTGTGAAGGAGCCCACAAGGCGACATGGGTGCAGTGAATTACATTCTGGGCTTGGGGCAATCCTGAAATCTGTGTGAACTTCAGAGCCCTAATCCGCTGCTTCCGGATATTCATGAGGAAAGTGATTAATGTTTCTGTTCTAGTAAATAAGTCTTCAGTCACCTATTTAATGCAAACATGGATTCCAGATCGGCTGATATTACTGACACCCAATATGGCACTTGGAAGGAGCTGGAGACAAAGAAGTTTTATGCTGCGGTAACCTTGACTGTAACAGACAATGCTGTGCTAGCTGTAGCAATTGGTTGTAGTTCATTTTGCAGAATGTGACACGACTCTGTCACTACTTCCCCGGAGAATCAAAAGCCTCCTTGCGCACTATTCCTCAAAGACTTGCGGGTATGTTGCGCGGGGCCTACGAAATCTATTGAGAGATAAGGATTCCTCTGAGCACACCTCCTTCGACTGGCACACCCTCCAGCTGCAGCTCTGTTTGCTCCTTTCTCCTGCCCATCCTCCTCCTCCCAGAGTGGGATTCCTAGAAACAGCTGCAATGCCCAAAGTGCCTTAACAGTTCAGAACCTACAATAGTGTCTTCAAGCACTTTGTCGTCAAAAAAATCCACGAGCCACTGTAAGTACTCCAAAAGCTCCATACAGCTTTACCTGAGAACAGCTAAGATCACTTTAAATAGCATTTGAAATGGCTACCAGGAGCAGGAAGTGACTTCCATCAGGCGATAAAGTTGGGAAGCAGCACTGGCTTCATAATGATGTCATTTGACCCAGATATGAATATATTCATGATGCTTCCACCTGTTTCAGACAGGAGCTCTGGCCACCAGGAATTATGTCTCCTGGGAAATCAGGTGTGTTGTAAAATCAGCAATAACTGGGCCCGTGCAACATACATTCTGCTCGCTACCGCTCAATTTTCAAGTGCATAATTCTAGTAGTCCCACAGTCAAACTTCTGACAAACGTCCTGTTCACTTGGTAGTGAAATCGATACAGGAAGACTACAGCAAGCACAGATTGATGAAATAGAAAGGGAGGCATAAATGAGAAGCTGGAATAAATTAACTGAAGTCCTGCTATTTCTTATCAATTCTGACATATGAATGAATATCAATATTTACTAGATTTTCATCACATCTTTTCTGACGAATACAACAGTTTAAGCTGCAATTAGCAAATACTTTGGAATAATTTGAATTGTCTGAAGACTGAAAGTTTATATTTCCTTTTTTATTTTTATTTTCATCTGTTTTTTTCTATAGTATCCTTGGTTACGAGTCACATCACAAAACAGGCCCATGCAGCTCCTCAATTAGCTAATGGGGGACGCTTTTGGAACTCACAGGGCCATTATGCTATTCCTCCCTTCACTCTGTGGAGGGAGCAGTCTGGCACAGCATTTCCCTCTCTCTGATTTAGAGACTGCAATGCTAGTTCACAAGAAGATGCTGGCAAACCCAAGTGAAAGGTAGCCCTGATGATTTAACACACAACCATCTGGTTTGATCGCGGATGCACTGCCAGGTTGCATGTTCAAAAATACAGTTTGACTAATTCTTCAAACTATTTTCAATCTTCTTTACATTCCTTGAAAAGGCTATGGCCTAGTAATCAATTTAACGAGGATGAGTAATGAAAAAAAAACTGGCCAGTAATTATACAGAGGAGTTTAATAATTTTAAATCTGAGATTGATAGATTTTTACTAGCCAACGGTATTAAGGGATATGGAACCAAGACGGGTAAATGAAGTTAAAATATCAGCCATAACCTCAGTGAATGGTGGAACAGGCTCGAGAGGCTGAATAGCCTAATCCTGTTCCTATGTTACTATTTTACATAATTCCATGTTCTGTTGATTTTAAAAAGATAAGTTTATTCAAGTTTTGCAATATACGATATATAAAGCATATGAAATACAAACAAATAAAACGCTATAACCCAACACAGCCTCTATGTGCAGTTTGATAAAGTTCATACATTTTTGAGACATTCTGTTTAACCCCTTCAGAGAGGATGCTTTTGTGCAATATCCCTTGTTCTACCACTCATAATCCTATCATCAAGATGGATATGGAATATTATAATTATCCAGGGGACAGGGGAAGGGAAAAGGAAGAATCCCACAATACTCCTCAGTTTCCTGCAAGAACCAAGGCTCTTGGAGAGAAGTTTATCCCTGCATTCAGTGGTCAGTCTCTGTATCCTCTTGTAAAGTTCTAAATATACAACTATACAGTTTTCATTTTGAAATAAGAGACAGAATTTATTTTTTATTCATTCATGGGATGAGGGCATCGCTGGCAAGGCCAGCATTTATTGCCCATCCCTAATTGCCCTTGAGAAGGTGGTGGTGAGCCGCATTCTTGAACCGCTGCAGTCCGTGTGGTGAAGGTTCTCCCACAGTGTTGTTAGGTAGGGAGTACCAGGATTTTGACCTACTAATGATGAAGGAATGGCGAGATATTTCCAAGTCGGGATGGCGTGTGATTTGGAGGGAATGTGCAGGTGGTGTGTTCCCAGGTGCCTGCCGCCCTTGTCCTTCTAGGTGGTAGAGGTCGCGGATTTGGGCGGTGCTGTCAAAGAAACCTTGGCGAGTTGCTGCAGTGCATCTTGTAAATGGTGCACACTGCAGCCACAGTGTGCTGGTGGTGGAGGGAGTGAATGTTTAGGGTGGTGGATGGGGTGCCAATCAAGCAGGCTGCTTTGTCCTGGATGGTATCGAACTTCTTGAGTGTTGTTGGAGCTGCACTCATCCAGGCAAGTGGAGGTATCCTATCACACTCCTGACTTGTGCCTTGTAGATGGAGGAAAGGCTTTGGGGTGTCAGGAGGTGAGTCACTCGCTGCAGAATACCCAGCCTCTGACCTGCTGTTGTAGCCACTGCATTTATGAAATCACAGAATTCTCTAATATGCTTGTTGTTTCCAGCAGTGCTAACAACAATCTGGTGTACTATGACAAAAACATCAGTCTGATATACTATAATAAGATGGTACTGGATTTAATAATTCTCAACACATATACATTCCCTTGAGGAATTAAAATTCCACAGGAAAAGTGATCCAACCATGGCTAACTAGAGAAGTTAATGATCGTATTAGATTAAAAGAAGATGCTTACAATGTTGCCAAAAAGAATAGTAAGCCTGAGGATTGGGAGGGTTTTAGAAATCAGCAAAGGATGACCAAGAAATAGATGAAGAGAGAGAAAATTGAATGAGAGTAAACTAGCAAGACATATAAAAACAGATTGTAGGAACTTCTACAGCCATATAAAAAGGAAGAGATTAGCGAAAGTAAACGTGGGTCTCTTAGAGGCAGAGACAGGAGAAATTATAATGGGAATTAAGGAAATGGCAGAGACGTTATACAAATATTTTGTATCTATCTTCACAGTAGAAGACACAAAAAACATACTGGAAATAGTGGGGAACCAAGGGTCTAATGAGAGGTAGGAAGTTAAAGTATTTAAGATTAGTAAAGAAAAAGTAAAAGGAGAAAGTAATAGGACTAAAAGCCGACAAACCCCCTGGACCTGAAGGCCTACATCCTAGGGTTTTAAAAGAGGTGGCAGCAGAGATAGTGGATGCATTGGTTTCGATCTTCCAGAATTCCCTAGATTTTAGAACGGTCCCAGTGGATTGGAAGGTAGAAAATGTAACCCCACTATTCAAGAAATGAGGGAAAGAGAAAACAAGGAATTATAGGCCAGTTAGCCTGACATCAATAGTAGGGAAAATGCTAGAATCTATTATGAAGGATGTAGTAACAGAACATTTAGAAAATCATAAGGCAGAGTCAATATGGTTTTATGAAAGGGAAATCGTTTTTGACAAATCTATTAGAGTTTTTTGAGGGTGTAACTAGTAGGGTAAATAAGGGGGAACCAGCGGATGTAGTATATTTGGATTTTCAACAGGCAGTCGATAAGGTGCCACACAAGAGGTTGTCACACAAGATTAGGGCGAATGGGATTGAGGGTAATATATTAGCATGGATAGAGGATTGATTAATGGACAGAAAACAAAAAGTAGGAATAAACAGGTCATTTTTGGGCTGGCAGGTTCTAACTAGTGGGGTGCTGCAAGGATTAGTGCTTGGGCCTCAGCAGTTTGCAATACACATCAATGGCTTAGATGAGGCTCCAGACCTCATTATAGCCTTGGTCCAAACATGGACAAATGGGCTGAATTCCAGAGATGAGGTAAGAGCGACTGCCCTTGACATCAAAGCAGCATTTCACCGAGTGTGGCACCCAGGAACCCTAGTAAAAGTCAATGGGAAACAGGGGGAAAACTCTCCAGTGGCTGGAGTCATACCTAGCACAAAGGAAGATGATAGTGGTTGTTGGAGGCCAATCATCTCAGCCCCAGGGCATTGCTGCAGAAGTTCCTCAGGGCAGTGTCCTAGGCCCAACCATCTTCAGCGGCTTCATCATAAGATCAGAAATGGGATGTTCGCTGATGATTGCACAGTGTTCAGTTCCATTCGCAACCCCTCAGATAATGAAGCATTCCATGCCCGCATGACAGCAAGACCTGGACAACATCCAGGCTTGGGCTCATAAGTGGCAAGTAACATTCGCGCCAGACAAGTGCCAGGCAATGACCATCTCCAAGAAGAGAGAGTCTAACCACCTCCCCTTGACATTCAACGGCATTACCATTGCCGAATCCCCCACCATCAACATCCTGGTGGTCACCATTAACCAGAAACTTAATTGGACCAGCCACATAAATACTGTGGCTACAAGAGCGGGTCAGAGGCTAGGTATTCTGCGGCGAGTGACTCACCTCCTGACTCCCCAAAGTCCTTCCACCATCTACAAGACACAAGTCAGGAGTGTGATGGAATCCTCTCCACTTGCCTGGATGAGTGCAGCTCCAACAACACTCAAGAAGCCCGACACCATCCAGGACAAATCAGCCCGCTTGATTGGCATCCCATCCACTGCCCTAGGCATTCACTCCCTTCACCACCAGCACACCGTGGATGCAGTGTGTACCATTCACAGGATGCATTGCAGCAACTCGCCAAGGCTTCTTTGACAGCACCTCCCAAACTCGCGACCTCTAACACCTAGAAGGACAAGGGCAGCAGGCACATGGGAAAAACAACACCTGCACCTTCCCCTCCAAGTCGCACACCATCCCGACTTGGAAATATATCGCAGTTCCTTCATTATCGTTGGGTCAAAATCCTGGAACTCCGTACCTAACAGCACTGTGGGAGAACCTTCACCATATGGATTGCAGTGGTTCAAGAAGGCGGCTCACCACCACCTTCTCAAGAGCAATAAGGGATAATAAGTGCTAGTGACACCCACATCCCATGAACAAATAAAAAAAATTATCCAAGTTTGCTGATGATACAAAGCTAAATGAGAAAGTAAGCTGAGAGGAGAACACTTAGATGCTACAAAGGGATACAGACAGGTTGAGTGAGTGGGCAAGAAGGTGGCAGATGAAGTATAGTGTGTGAAATGTGAAATTATCCACTTTGGTAGGAAGAATAGAAAAGCAGAATATTTTTTAAAAGGTAAGAGACTAAGAAAGGTTGGTATTCAGAGGGATTTGTATGTCCTTGTATACGAATCACAGCAAATAATTAGGAAGGCAAATGGTATGTTAGCCTTTATTGCAAGGGGGTTGGAGTATAAGAGTAAGGGGGATTTGCTGCAATTAAATAGGGCTCTAGTGAGACCACACCTGGAATATTATGTACAGTTTTGGTCTCCTTACCTAGGGATGGATATACTTGCCTTACAGGCAGTGCAAAGAAGGTACACTAGATTGATTCCTGGGATGAGAGTGTTGTCCTATGAGGAAAGATGGAGTAAAATGGGCCTATATTCTCTGGACTTTAAAAGAATGAAAGGTGATCTCATTGGAACGTATATAATTCTTAGAGGGCTTGACAGGGTAGATGCTGAAAGGCTGTTTTCCCTGGCTGGACAGTCTAGAACTAGGGGTCATAGTCTCAAGATAAGAGGTCGGCCATTTAGGACCAAGATGAGGAAAAATTTCTTCACTCAAAGGGTTGTGAATCTTTGGTATTCTCTATCCCAGAGGGCTGTGGAGTATATTCAAGATTGAGATCAATAGATTTTTGGACGCTAAGGGGATCAAAGGATATGGGGATAGGGCAGGAAAGTGGAGTTGAGGTAGAAGATCAGCCATGATCTTATTGAATGGCGAAGCAGTTTCGAGGGGCCGTATGGCCTATTCCTGCTATTTCTTATGTTCTTATGTTTATAAATCCCAATTTCTCTATCTGCTGCCATGTGCATTCTACAGTGCCAGGGAGAAATGGGCAATTCTATTATGATTAGCTAAAGGGCAATTCCCCAATATGAACATTAGATTAAGTGTACTGTAGAACTCAGCAAATGTGAGGAACTGTTGTGTTGTCTTTTGACTGAGCAATAATAGTCCAATTGTGCCTTCACTGCACCACTGCCAAGGTTGTGGCAATGAATTTAAGCTTCTGCAATGGTAAACTTTCAGGAGAATTACCATTACAGAATTTACTATAAATTAACATAATTGTAATGTTCCTGACCCTCACATTAAGTCAAGCACTAATCTCTGGTGCCACTGTTAAAATCCACAAATGGGACGTTGTATCATTTTGATGATACCATAAACCACTTTTGCAGTACACATCATGCTGCAAATTTATTTTTACTCAATTGCAAAAAAGTTCTGCCTATCAACTATCTGTATCTGTCACACTACATGTGGTTCTAACTGAGTCAGATGAAAACCTACTTTATTGAAACATGATGCAATGTTATAAAGCATTGACTTTGAAGCGACAATTATATTGGAAACACTGAATGACAATAAGCATAGCTACGTGGGCCAGAGGGAGCTAAAGTACACTTACTATACATACATGTGGTGAGTACAATCTGCATGTTACAATGACCATTGTCACAATATTGGAAGAACTGAACTAAAGAAAAATCATCAAACAGGTGAGATTAGAAATCAGTGGCAGTATCAAATCATTGATCTGGTCTATGAATATACCTCTTCTGATGAAGCCAGGCAACAAAGACCCCTGAAGCTTCATCTCCAGTATAAGAAGCAATGACAGGATGAGACACATTATAGTCTGGTATTAATCCAACTTGTCCAAAGATTACTCTTTGTCTTTCATAGTATGTTATGACATTTTATATCTCATTTACAATGACTGATCTTACTTTGCACAACTTTACCAGATACCAGTTAGATGTGGTATGGTATCTTGTGTTGCTATAAAAATTAGACAGCACCAATCTATTCAGGACTTGTTACTCTGTTGAGGGCTCATATTACATAATAATACACTTGGGTTACAGTACTCAGCCGCATAGCATAGCTAAAAGAATCTTGAATTCTGTAACTCTGTCAGTTAGATTAATAAGAAATTATAATTCTCTAGAAATGTAACAAAGTGAGAACAGGGAGCCAGCCAAAGTTTCCCAAAACAGCAAACTTGTTTACATGTCCCTTTAGGCTAGGATTTAGACTAAATTAAATGGCTGCATTCTAATCATATTTTTCTTTAACTATTTAAATTACTGTTATGCACTTTATTTGCATGGAAACTTCTGCACCAGCTCATCAACATTATGGTTTTCATTAACTGTTTTTAGCTGCCACACCAAGCTTAATTAGTCAATCTGCCTTTTATAGGGTGGGGGAGGAGAAAGCGAGAATGCACATAAAAGTAGCTGAGTCATGCCTGGTTTTATTGACTGGTTCATTTGTTTGGTTACTAACTGACTTTCCTCTCTTGTTTTTCTACCATCTCTCAGCAACATGTCCTTGTTCAACAGGGAGCGACGGTCAACAGATTTCACAATGGGCCTGCAAAATGTTATCTACCAGATGATGCACTTCAGTAGGTCACAACTGTACTGTTAGTTGCTCCCTAGTCCCCACACAGCCAACGGCGGAGCATTCTGTGCAACGCAACGCACCATCTAGTATTGGCCTGGCAGAGAAAATGTTTCATCCACAGTTCGTACTTGTTTCTTAAGAAAGACCATAGGCCAATGTAAGTCAATAGGTTATCGTAGAGAATGTAAATTATGTTTTATCAAAGTTAATTACTATAAAGTAGGGAACTCTTAATCAATTTAAAATCAAGTTTAAACCAAGCATGGCTTTACAATACTTTATCTCAGCCTTATCTATAAATGTGTCTTCCAGTTGGAATGATCTCAACATTGTCTATAAAACTAGAAACATTATTTAGACTAAATCAAAGAAATGATCAAAGATTTTAATTAACAACTACAGCACTGAATACATATTGGTGTGAATTTTATTCTTGCCAGATAATTAACGTGACATTTTACAGTTGTGAAATTGTGTTGGAAGAGTTAGCCTTTTAAAATATATAGATTCAAAAATGGATATTAATTAGCATAGCGTGTGATCAACTCTCTGCAAGGTGCAGTTTAATTATTTTAATATTCTTAATGATTAATCTTGCACACTCCTATCCAGCTGGTCCTGCCACCCTCGAGTAATCTGTGTTATAAGTAGAACCACCATCAATTTTAATTTGATATTGTTACATTTTGCACAAATTACTAACATACAAATTAAAAGACTGTTACTGGTGTACTTATCAAACTGTTACATGGCTTGAAAGGGAGTTATTAGATAATATTGCTAAACCTTGGATTACTCCTTTCAACTGATGTTATAAATTGATGACTTTTATGTAGGTAAGTTTATATAATTTCTTTCTCCTGGTTTAATTTAAAGATAAATACAGTCTGGTGTCCAATGTCTGGAGGAAAATCGAATAAAAATCCTCCATTTTACTTTAGCTGACACAGTGGCCTGTCGGTTGCTAGGTAACACAATACACAGCCAATACCACCAAGACAGTGTGTAAATTTTGCAGAAATTGTTGGTTCTGATACATCATTTGTTATTCGAGCTAAGCAATCAGTTTTCCTGAATGGTCAGAAGAGTTTTAACATTTTATGTAGAAATCTAATGCGCGCAGCAATGGTATTACAACCCTGCTGGTACCCTTTTGATTTAAGACCTTCGGTGAAGATCTATTTACTTGTAAAATCATGAGATTTTAGATGGTTGTGTGTGGATCTCCAGGACTCCTTAGTTTAGTTATGGATGCTAATATCTGCAGCTATGTAGAAACTGAACACATCCTGAATGAAGTGATTGATGGATTGATCCTGAGCACATTGATGACGCAGCATCGACTGCTATGCTGCAGCATATGGTGCCTTACTGATTTGTGCACGTTTTAACATTCCTTTTATTCTGGACTCAGAAAAGTAATGCAATGGGTGATAATTATTAACTTCAGTGTCACTTTGCCTTTTATAGCTGTAATGTCCAGTCATTTACGACAACAAAAAATAGATTCAATTGAAATACTTTTTATAACAGAAGCCATCTCTGTAAGATAATCGATTACTGAGCTATCCTTTAGGAGACAGAGATTTCATACATATGCTCTGCATAAAAAATACACTGACAATGATTCTGTAACACTGGTCTTACCAGAAAAAGAAACGTAAACTACCCGTATTTAATGTTTCTTTTAGACCTAGGAAATGATTAAATATAAAACTATAAAGCCTCTTGACAATATAGCCCAATACAGAATCATTTGTGGTAAGTAGAATACTTCAATTATTAGGAAATTATGATATTATTCTGCATGGGGATAATGAAGCATTTTTGCTGATAACTATGTACAAACAATATATATTTAATGTTCATCCATAACTACTTACTATTTACCACTGACGGTAATTTATAATAGATTAAAAACAGATTATAGGACAACAGATGCCAATCTGGTAAAAGAGGAATATAAAAAGATAAACAGAAAGATTTCAATATGTGAAAGGAATCAGTAAGCAGGACTGAGTAAATTATACCAACGAAAGCAGGTGACAAAATGAAAAGTCAAGAGAAATGCTGAAAGTAAAGATCACTAATATTAACTCCAGTAACAATAAATGGTTTTTCAAACATATACAGAGTAAACAAAGAATGAAGGAAAGTATTGATCAACATAACAATGACAGTTGGAAGTGGGGAGAAAGTTATTAAATAGTCAATTAAATCCTGTTCACACAAGAAGGGGAGGGTAATAAGATATCACCTAAATAAGATATCAGATCCCTAGGAATGTAAAAGGAAAAGCTAGACAATGTGCAAAGAAAAAAATATATATTTGCAAAAAGGTTAGACAAAGTACTTGGTCCAGCCAACTTGCACCCATGCACCTTAAAAGAGATGAGAAATCAGTAAAGCTTTCAAGTGACTTTTTTTAGGTGTGCTAAATTCGGGTCCTGAAAATTGTAAGTGTTTAAAATAATTCCAGTATTTTGAAAAAGGGACACGAGACATTGCTGGAAATATTGATGCAGTATATTTAACATCTGTTTAAGGATATATTTCTAATAATTTTGAAATAATTTTGAGAAATCTAATTGGTGAATGTTTGGAAAAGCATAACTTATTAAAGGACAGTCAGCACAGCTTCAGGAAAGGGAGGTCAAGCTTAAATAACCTACTGGAGGTTATAAAAGATATTACTAACATGGTGGACAGGGGAAATGCAGGTTTGATACGTACTTGGATTATAAGAAAACTTCTAACAAGGTTTTACATTGGCAATGAATGGCAAAGGTTATGGCCTCGATTTTAGGAGGGAGGCGGGTTGGGAGTGGGGGGTCGACTGGGTGCGTGGGTAACGCGCCCAGTGAATTCGGGGTGCTCCGCCTGCGATCGCAGCTTGATTGAAGGTACTTACCTTGGCTTCTGGGTTTCGCGCTGGAAAGCTGCGCAGCAGGTAGACTGCGCAGCCGCATCATAGGCTGTCAGCTGGAGGAGCCCTATTTATAGGGGCAGTCCTCCACTGATTGATGCTGCAGGGGAAAGGCTGCTCCCAGGTTTAATGATGCCTCACTCCAGGTCTTACTGGATGGGGTGAGGAGGAGGGGGAGGACAGAGAACTTCTCGCTGCCGGACGGAGGAAGTGGCCTGCCTCTGCCACCACGGAAGCCTGGCTTGAGGTGGCAGAGGAGGTCACCTGCACCATCAACATATCGCGCACCTGCATATAGTGCAGGAGGCGCTTCAATGACCTAAGTAGGTCAGCCGAAGTGAGTACACTTACTCATTCCCCTACACTCCATCTGCCACATCACCGCCCCCACCCCACACCTCCTTCTGCACTGCCAACACTACTCTGTCACATCACCCCTCATACCCACTCAAACCTCATCCTCATCTTACCTGCACTTACTCACCTCGCCGGTACTCATCCCACCACTACCACTCAACCCAATCCTCATACAATCTCATACTCACCCTCTCATGCATCTCTTTCACGGTCAGCCTCACCCAACCTGCCATTACCTGTGCTGCAGCCACAGGGCATGCAACACATATGTGCAGTTGGAAGCGTAAGGCAAACGTGTTGTGAGCATGAAGGGGATGCACAAGGGTGTTTGAGGGTTTGTCATGGTTTTTACTTATATTTAATTTCTGATCAACTCACATTACATATTATATTGTCACCACTACTGCCATGTCTTTGCAAATCTTGTCTGGTTTGTGCAATAGTGCCCTTTCCTGAGGATCACTATGAAGACCCACAACTGATGCCACCCATTGTGTCACTGCAGAGTGGGTGTAGGTGTATTTGCAGGGCTCTTTTGTGCAGATGACAGAGACGTTGGCGATGTCCCCGGTGGCACCCTGGAAGGATGCGGAGGAGAAGTTGTTGAGGGCAGTGGTGACTTTGACAGCGACAGGTAAGAAGATGGTGCTCGGGCCAGCCGGGAGCAGCTCGGCATGAAGGAGGCTGCAGATGTCCACGACTACATGTCGAGTGACTCTGAGCCTCCGTGTGCACTGCTGCTCAGAGAGGTCCAGGAAGCTGAGCCTCGGTCTGTAGATCCTGTGGCGAGGGTATTGCCTTCTGCGACTCATCTCTCGCTGCAGTTGCCCTCCCTCCTGTTGTGCAGGTGGATGTGTCACAGCACTGTGTTGTGGAGCTCCACGTGTCAGAGGTGGACGGTGTGGCCGGCGAGGCTGGTGATGCTGTTGGTCTTCCGAGGAGGTCATGACTGCAGCTATGGCAGCCCCCATCTGGAAGATACATATTTGAGGGGGTCTGCAAGGTAGGTAAATATGTCTGCACACCGGGGTTGAGGTTCCAAGTTGGTGAATTTTATTGTTTGGAGGAGGTTGGTGGAGGCCAAACTTTGTCCAAAGTGACAGAGTGGCCTCCTGCAATGAGTGAGTGTCTCCCCCCACCCCCCAACCTGTCAAATGTACCTTTGCAGCTCCCACAGGCTGGTGGCTGCAACACATCCATTTCAATTGGGAATGTTTCCCCCAGTACAGGAAACAGTCTCAGTTGAGTTGAAAATCCCACCTGTCCTAAAATATCATGTCAATCAGGTCTGCAAACGACCTGAACTATGTAAATAACTGATTTAAGTGGGATCCCGCCAGCTGTAATTGCCGGCGGGAGTCCCGCATGCGGGGGCTGCGCGCGCATCTAAGCGCATCACTAGGGAACCCGGAAGTGGGCGGATTGGAGCCGGGTTCCGGACCCACCCTGGGAATCCCCGATTTTCAGAGCCTCCCCGCAAGAACCCGCCAGCTCGGAGGGCCGAAAATCGAGCCCAGTGAGTCACATTTAGCAGGCAAAGTAAGGCACTGGATAGTAAATGAGCAGAAAAAGTTAAACAGGATAAATGGGAACTTTTCAGGCTAGAGAAAGGTAAAGAGCAGGGTACCCCGAGACTCAGCAAAAAGACCGTCACTATTTTTAATACATAATGACTTGGAGGAGGGTATAGTAAACAAGTTGTCCAAGTATGTAAATACTAGTGAAACAGGATACAGGACAAGTAATGAGGAAAAATGTAACTGGATTCAGAAGGATTTAGACTTAAGTAATTAAGCAAATAAGTGGTAGATGGAACTCAATGTGGAAAAGTATGAAATAATTAGAATGGGAGGAAGGAACCAAAGGAGGGAATATTTGTTGAATGCACCTGTGGTAGAATATGCTGATTAGGAACATGATCTAGGATCACATTGGATAAATGTGACCCTAGCATTGTGCATTGTGCTATGAAACCACTAGCATTGTGCTTAGCCGCAGTAAAAAAAAACACGGCTAATAAGGTACTGGGTTGTGTTAGCAGAAGAACCGAGTAGACAGTGGAATAGAGTAAAAATCAAAGAGTTTGTTTTGTGTGTCTGGAGTACTAGGTGTAGTTCCAATCACCTAAGCACAGAAAGGATGTTATTGCCCTTGAGAAGGAACAACGGCGAGCAACAAAGTTACTTCCGAAATTCAGGAATTTAAATTATGGGAAAAAGTTAAGGAAATCAGACTTATTTACATTGGAAAAGAGAGGACTTTGAGGTGATCTAAATGAAGTTTATATGATAATGAAGGAATTCACTAAATAGATCTATGCAAATTTTTAACTATGGTGAAGGGTTCAAAAACCTTGGGATACAAGTTAAAAATAAGTAAGAAAATCAGCCAGAACTTTTTCACTCAAAGAGTAATAGAACTGTGCAATAAGTTAACAATACCAATGGACATTACAAATGGTTCAAAAGACAACTGGATGCATTTCTGAAAAGAAGGAATTGAAGAATATGGTGGGCAGATGTGGTTGACCTATGGAATATTTGTGAACTAGGATTAGTCAAGATAAGGGAGGTATTAAACCCGACTATTAATTTGATGTGAATATTATATTTGAATCCTCTTCTCCTTCTGTCTCTCCCTTCCAAAAATAAACAAAGATTCCTGTCTGGTTTATCCAAATAAGATGCACTGCCTAACAACTGTCTTAATTGGCATGTTAATCGATTTGATTTATTCTTTTAAAATTGTAAATGTTGGATTACCACCAATGATAACATTCACAATCAAGTGCATGCATGGACCAATATTACCCCAGCCACTTAGAGGGCAGCACATCACTTTGTATTATATCTGTAGTTTGGATTTATTCTGTATTCACAGTGGTTTCAAATGAAAGCAAAATATTTGAACGCTACAGAGCACGGTTAGCAGTAAATGGTCCCATTTGGTTTAAAACTCTCCCTGGGATTGAGATGACCTGAATGTCTGTTGTTCTTGTATACAAAAGTACGCATCAGTAATTTAATGTCATCTCACACACGAACTGATTCGAATTGAAAAAGGTGTAACAGGAAGACAATTGAATTCCATCCTGATCAGTACAATTCAAACTAAATTTGATCCCTAAAGTAATAAGAGAAAATGAATCAGCATTTCATTCAGATGCAAGTCAAATTAACTTTCAACCTGTTCTGGCTTGTATTTTTCAATATAACTTGAATACCTGTTACTGCTGTTGGGTGCAGACATGGCTGCAGGTATCACAAAGAATCTTACCTCCCACTCTGCACTCCATGCCAGCCTGAAGCTGCTGTGCAGATTCAGAAAATGACCATTATTGATCTCTGCTTTGACACAAACAAAAGAAAGCAGACGATAGCTTCTACTATAGTCACATGGATATTTTTCTACAGAACGTTTGGCATGGAGGAGTCAGACTTGGAATTGTATAACATCCAACCTATCTAAATACTTGCCTTTCATCTTTGTGGTTAAGATCTGGAATGCACTTGCAGAGGGGGTAGTGGAGGCAGATTCAATCATGGCCTTCAAATGGGAACTGGATAAGTAAAAAAATTTGCAGGGCTACGGGGATAATGCGGGGGAGTGGGACTAGCTGGATTGCTCTTGCATAGAGCCGGCGCGGACTGGATGGGCTGAATGGCCTCCTTCCATGCTGTAACCTTTCTATGATTCTACTTGGAACATATAATAAATAAATATCAATTGATGTATTTCTTGCAGAAAAGATATGCATTCAGGAATCTATCACCTTCGTGTCACTTTATTTAATTGTGAAATAAGCCTAAGAAGGGTACTGTCTGAGTTTCATCTGCAATCAAAAGCAAACTAGGTCATTTCTTGCTACAGTAACTTTGCTAAAGAAGAAAATAAGAGACAGAATTAAACTACAGCATCATTGCCAAACATTGTTTAATAGGAGTTACTTTAAGTATTATCTGGCAAAAAGTGAAGAACTTGAAAAGGCCCAAACATAAAAATAGAACGGTAATAAAACGTGATTGCACACAAATACCCAACTTTAAAAAATGAACCTGTGTCCATTCTGGACTGGAAGCATGTTAAAGAACAGTACAAATATGCAATCTATGCTGTCAATGTATACTCCTCTAAATGCCAGATTGAGAATACAAACAACTGTTATATCAATGAGACAACCAGTTTATGTTAACATTATATTAAATGTTTAAACATATTTATACTTGAAGCATTAATTGCTAAATGTGTGCTAGTTTCCAGTTTCAACTTGTCATCTGTTTGTAATGTTTGGCTTCTTGAAATTGAAAGAAATATTTGTTTTAGCACCTTTCACATCCTTGGAACATCCTAAAGTGGTTCACAGCCACTGAAAAATATTTTAAGTGTTGTCACTGTTGTTATGTAGGAAAACACACCAAGGACAACAAGGCCCCACAAAGAGCAATGAGATAAATGATCAGTTAATCTGTTTTTGGTGTTGATGGTTGAGGGATAAATATTGACCAGGACAAATAAAATGTTCATAAAATAATATATTTGCTTGCTTGCTTTCTCTCTCATAATCTCTACTAAAATGAAAAAAAAAATCAACGTTTTATTAAGGCAATGGGGAGGATTTTAACCTCCAGGACCGGCGGGAGAGAGGCGAAAGTTAAATTCTTAAAAATGGTAAATCTGACCCCAACCCACCGCGAACGCGCCCACTTCCGGTTTAACCAAGGCAGGTTGGGGGGCAGGCGAGTAACCTGCTCTCGAGAGGCGGGTTGGTAATTAGAATATGTTAATGAGGCTGCATGCCTTAGATTTTAGCAGCCACGTGGATTTAACAGCTGTAGGCCGGGTTTCCCAGGGCTCCCCCCGGCCCCCGCAAGTTAACCTGCCGACACCCTCTCCGTGATCCAGTATCTCCCCCTTCATGATCAGCTGATCTATCCGTGATTCAATGTCTCTCCCCGCGATAAGCCAACCTCCCCCCTCCCCCGCGATCTGATGCCTCCCCCCGCCCCGCGATCTGATGCCTCCCTCCTCTCCAGTCCCTGGCTGCAGCCTTCTACAGCAGGCCTTCCTGCCTGGCAGCCAGCCAGCCTCTCAATCTGACCAGCTGCTGGGTGGAAAATGGAGAAAAAAATATTCAAATGAGGTCCTGCCGTTAAAAAAACCTCTGCCGTTCCCCTAATTCCGGCTGACAGTCGCCCCCACTTCCTCCCAGCCTCCCCATAAATATTGGGCCCAATGTTTCACTTTAATTAAAAAAATTATTACCAATTCTTTCATCCTTCAAAATGGGAGGGGGGTGGGCGAGAAAGGAGCTAATACCTCAAGAAATGTATATAACCGACAGTGCACAATATTTCATGGTGAAAATATTCCTTGGAAAAATCCGATTCATGGATCTAGTCCAGGATATTTGTGGTTTGCTGTTTCTGGATATTAGTGCAGAAGTTGACTGATGTCCTTTGTACATTTGCATCATTACATATAAAAATACCATGTCCATTCAGAACAACTTCTCAATTTATATTAGGGTATTTAACCTCCGATAAAGACATGAAGCCTCTTTTTCCTCCTTTTTACAATCATAGAATCATAGAAGTTTACAACACGGAAACAGGCCCTTCGGCCCAACATGTCCATGTAGCCCAGTTTATACCACTAAGCTAGTCCCAATTGCCTGCACTTGGCCTATATCCCTCTATACCCATCTTACCCATGTAACTGTCCAAATGCTTTTTAAAAGACAAAATTGTACCCGCCTCCACTACTGCCTCTAGTAGCTCGTTCCAGACACTCACCACCCTTTGAGTGAAAAAATTGCCCCTCTGGACCCTTTTGTATCTCTCCCCTCTCACCTTAAATCTATGCCCCCTCGTTATAGACTCCCCTACCTTTGGGAAAAGATTTTGACTATCTACCTTATCTATACCCTATTCTATCTCCTCCATTCCCTGCCCCCACCTTCAGGCGACTTGCGCTCTGTGCTCAAGGTGGCAGGTCAAGTAGCTTACTTCCAGATCAAAGCAAATACTGCTCTTTAGTGTCCTCTCAGGGGGTGATTTAACAGAAGTCCAGTGCACACTCCCCATCCAAATGTTACTTCTCCCACAGGGGGTACTTGTTCCTAATTTGGCACCTCCCCTTGTAGCATAGCTGGTATTAAAACTGAGTAGTGGCGGATTGAACCTGTAACAAGTTACTCCACTGCACAGCACATTGGTGATTCAATGTGCAGCATCCTAACAATTTGTATTAGGTCCAGTATAACCCATACCTAAAGTAAGCAGGTTCCCGTCAGGGAACTGTATACATTATTAGGCTGTCACTGATCAACACTGCCACTGGACTGCTGGAAATTGTACAACCCCACAGAATACACTTGCAAAGATTAGATGCCCCTACCAGTTTGGAACACAAGAAAAATCAATTCCTACCTGTCACCACACTGTTTGTCCATAGCCACTATGATAGATCGAAAGAAAATAAATTACTCACAATGGTGACCTGTAAATTTTTTATGTTTAAAGGGGGAGGCCAACTTGAATAAGAATTGGGAATATTTTGAATATATTCAACTTAACCCAAATTAGTCTAACTTGCATCACTTGAAGTTTTGAATATAATTCATTGCCCACCTACACCAGTTTGTCGAACAGACAACTTAACAATACAAATATGTAGAATTTCCACTGCTGGTAAATAGCCACCTATTGCTTAAAACTCTCTCTTTTGTAGTGTTGAGAACACATAAATTCAGGATTTAGCAGCTGGATCAACAGGAAACAACAGCCTTAGCAATCAGCCTGCTTACCTCCATGTCCATTAATTTTTCATACTCTATATTCTTAATTCGCAGTCACTTCATTCAAATTATCCGTTAATTCAAGTATTTTTAGCACTAAATTCCCAATTTTCTGTGTTAATTACATTGCTTCATTCAAAGCATTGGATAATTACTTTTTTTAGTGCAAAAAACGAGTTTGGATTATCAGGAGTAGGATTTTTAAGATTGCTCGTTAGGCTGCTCAACACCTGATACAACTAGCTGAACCATACCTGGTGCATGCTCCACTCATTTGTACCTGAATTTTGCATTCGAGATCCTACAACCGGCATAGAACCCTGATTTGCATATTTAAGAAACCTAACGTCTGTTTAAGGTGGGCGCCCTGGATGACTAAAAGTCACCCGAGTCATTAACACATCCGGCGCAATTCCAATGTAGTGCAGGTGGAAAAATTCGGAGGTCTTACACAATTTTGCATGAGAAAAACATATGTCTATGAGTTAAGCTTTTCCCCCCTGGTATCCAGTGACAAAGACACAGGATCAACTGCAACTCATAGGTAAAACCTGGGGTTTTGTGTGGAAGACTGGAATACCATTCAATTATTTTGCTCCTTAGAAATGGTCTGCATGCTGAGGCTCTCTCCTATGAAAAGATATGGTTTAAAGGTTCTTTCAAAATTTTTAGTCCAAAAAAAAGCTGCATTATTTTAATATAGACCTTGATTTCACCTGCGAATGAAATGAAGGATTCATTTACTGTTTGCACACATGGAAATAAAGGCATGAAACTCCAATAATGCTTCTATTTCAAACAGCCAAATGAATACGCACTGTTATTTACAATGGGATATTACAAAAATATAGGACTTGGAGGCTCATCACTGTGTATTTTAACCATAAAATTGAATTTTAATAGCTACTATTTTCATACCATACTTAATCCTGCCTTCACTCTATATCCACACTTGTGTATTTTTCAGCAGGGTCATTAGAAAGCAGGCATGAATGGAAATTTTGGTCAATTTTTCTCCAAAATCAAATTTGTGCAGGTTAGTAAGGTCAGAAAAGCCAGCAGGGAATGACTGGGAATTTTCTTTTTAAAAAAAATTTTTTTGAAACTTTGACACATGAACTGATGTGGCCAATCAGGCTTTGTTCATCATCCTACAATGCCTTGTTTTATGCAGTACCATGTAAAGCATGACGTACTGTGGTCTCATAATTTAGAGCTAGTTCCATTATATTATTTGCTTTGACACTTCTTGACTTTATTCCTCCCTTGCAACCGACATCTTATTGAAGAGTGTTCCTAAATGACTATTTTCAAATCCTTTTCCTAACTCAAATCTATCATTGTTGAAGTAAACAGCAAAACAAAAACAGATAAATAACAGGTTTTCTGATCATTGTAAATTGGCACTAACCACTAATATATCCAAATTGAAACTAGTATTATATTGAATAGAGATAATGCCAAGAAAACTGAACATCAATAATGTAATGCTGCAATACACAGCTATAATATTATCAATTCTTCAAAATAATTTCTGGAATTAAATAAGCTGCTTCCAATTATCTACTTTATTCACTTTAAGCAAAAGAAATAACTGATGTTATTTTTAAATGTTTTCATTCACTGAACGTTCTCCCCAGGCAATCTTGTTTGAAAAGTTCACCAAAATTCAAAATGTGTGGCTATCTTTGTTTTAATCACAGCTGTTCCTTAGTTGCAATTCATTGCCATTGAGTGATCAACTGTTGTTTGATAAGCTTGATTCCTCATAAAGCAAGCTCAGTTTTGGGGGTGCCATTAGTGGGAGATGCCAAGCAGAGTTCAGGTGCTTTCTTTGGAGAATACGAAAAATAAGCGGTCATGGGCCTACTAGCAGCAAGAGATGACCTTTTCATTTAATTGTGCAATGACTCAGATAGAAAAAATAACAATTGGAAAAGAAACCAAACAATAGGGGAGAACCATTAGTACCAGAATTGTGAATTGAATAACATCCATCTATTCCAATTATTACACCCAACATTATCAGAAGATACAGACAATACATTGCTCCACTTTAGAGTCAGTGGGGTCAATTTTCATCTCCTACCATGAAAACAACAGGAGGTGGGTGGGACGAAAGCAATGGCTGCCCAAAGGAGTCGCCCCTCACTTGAATGCGATAAAGCGTGCTACCAGCACGAAATGTGTTTAACATGGCAGCTCATTGATCAAGAGAAGGAAAATTGTTACAGGTCTGCAGCACCTTATAGAGGAAGTGTTTCTTTTGTGGCCAAACCAGGGAAGCAACTCTGTGGAGTCGCAGGAAGATGTCTAGGGATAAGAATAGTTCCAGCGGGGCCCCGGAGTTTTCAGATACGGTCAGATACCTCAGATGCTGAGTTCTTGCAGCTAGGCCCTTTCAAGCCCGATTTACAGGTCACTGACCATAAGCATCTCATAAGCCCATGAATGAGCCACAGCAGCCAATCTCCTTCCGGGTTTCAGCCACTGGGGTGCATCTCATAGATGCACTAGAGTAGGTAAAAGAGCACTGTAATCATGCGCTAAAGGCTTACACTGGGAGTGTTCCTGTAATAGCTGGTCATCTTGTAATGTTAGATGACATGAATATCAATTTTGGTATTTGGGGAGAAGTTGCTGTTTGTAGGGTGGAAGGACAGAGACCGATGTTGTACATGACCATTAATACAGGGGAGCAACGATTATTCAGCTTACGTTTTCTTCAGTGAGCTGTTGCCGAGCAGCTCTGGCTGCAGACAACTGTTGGAACTCTTCTACTTCCTCACCATCCTACATGTCTTCTGCTTCATCATCATGCTGTTGGCCCTCCTCCAATGGTGGCTCCATGTGTTGTCCCCATTACAAACTTATGCAACCTACAGCAAACCAGTATCATTTGGGACATTCTCTCTGGGCTGCATTGCAGGAAGCCACCAGACATATCCAGGCATCTAAGTCGTTGACTGAGGACTCCAATGGTCTTCTCAAAAAGGGCTCTAGTTGACCCCTGGATCTGACTGTCACGGAGCTCTGCAGCTGAATGTGGGTTCCGAAGGGGAGTCATAAGCAAAGTGTGTAGGGAATAGCTCTTGTCACTAAGCAGCCAGCCTTCAAGTTTTTGTGCAGGGGCAAAAAGTGGGAGGATGAACAATTAACACGATATAAAATCATCATCACAGCTGCAAGGAAAGCATGCACAGACCTCCATGATGCGCTTCTGGTCATCATACACCAGTCGAACATTAATATTGCAGCCAATGCAATCTGGGGGGGGGGGGAATGACGCTCCATCGTCTGCTCCCTGCCACCCCGTTTTCTAACACAAGGAGGGTGGTAAGGAGACAAAAATCACACCTAGTGTTACCATTTTAATCGTAGCAAATATGATTGTATTTTTCTCAAAATTGAATAAAATCCAACTTTTGTTCATAACTATAAAATTGGTGAAATTATGTATTCTGAAATGGTGTTGGCATAACTCAGACCTATCTCGTGTCATTGTCAATTCAGAAGTATATGGACATGTGTTAATATAAACTGACGGTAGATTTACAGCTGAACTTCCCCCCCCAGAAAACCCAGCCAGCATATTGTTCCTCCTACCAGCTGCCACATCCCTCCCTCTGTATCACCCTTTGCATCACTTGCATAATAGCTACCATCTGTTCTCACCACTCTAATTGAAACCTTCCAAAGTAATAAAAAAAACTGTTCATGCACACTCATGTAAACTATGTACACAAACAGGAATTGGCTTACACTCACAGTGGGTGCACACGCAAAAACAATTTAATTTTAAAAAGATAAAAGTATAAAGCAATTGTGGAACACGGCAGCAATTTAATCCATTCAATTTCACTCCATCCCCAATTCAGATTAAAGCTATATCGTGAGGGTTGCTATAATCTGATTTCTGAGATTACACAGGATTCATAGTAATGTTCAATGCAGGTTAATTTTTAATTAAAGTTGAACCAAAATTAAATGTGTCCCTTTGAACAGAGATACTGAATACTAAATGCTTATGTCAGATACACAGCATGTACTTGAATCACTAAGAAGACAGAACCAGATTGGTCTATGGATAACATCATAGTTTGTGTAGCTACCCGCAGAGATGCACTGGCCTTGATTTTTACTGGGGGGGGGGGGGGCGAGTTCGGGACAGGCGGGGATACGGGCAGGGGGAAACCCCGACGGGGAGCTCAAGGCCAGGCTCATGCCATTTTAACTCCTGGACCTCATGTGAACATTCCAGCACTGTCTCCCACCTGAAATTGGCAGGACTGACATCAGGGCGGGCGGGCAGAAGCAGGAAATCGGATCGGGAGCCTTAGGACGCCGGGGACCCAAAGGAATGATTCTCGGCATAACCTCAGCATTGGGAAAGGGCTTTGGCAGCCAATGCAAGAGTGCAGAGAAAGAGGCAAGGCCAGGGCTGGGGAGATCTAAGGACTCTTTATGGGGCCTATGGGAAGCACTCCTGCAGCCCCTGACCCATTGGGAATTCTCACAAAAGTCATTTTGCAAAACCTATCTTGGCCTATTCTGGCCAGTTGGCGCCTCCAGCTGTGGTTCGGCTGTCGGGTTTTACATCATGCAGGCCTCCCCGACTCGACGTTAAAATCACGTTGCGGTTCCTGCCTGTAGTGGGAGCCTCAACCGACTTGAAAGTTGGCGAAGATGAAATGGCGCCGGGCGGGAACAGTGACCTCAGGCCGGTAAGCCGACTCGGCCTAACCTTAACCCCTCCCACACACCATTCTCACTGGCCAAGGGGGGTTACAATCGAGGCCACTAAGTTTTTGGTGGGGGGGGGGGGGGTGCTGGATTTCAGGTCAGATCCAACTTTTTAAAATCCAGCAGAAATCTGATATAAACTGCCCTAAGGGAAAAAGTAAATTCTTAAACTATCTTGACTTGACTTCTATCAGCCTAATTGAATTTAAACCACTCTGTATGGAAATAAGATATAATTATCAGTAATAGAAAAGAATACAGATCTGTGCCATTGCTTTGAATTTTACAAACTTTTCTACTACTGAATTTTGCCAACACATCTTCCTTGGCTACAAAAAAACCATGTCAGTAAAATTGTAATATTGCTATTGCACAACAGATTTATGTTACTTTTCTATCGAAATATCACATCTATATCTTTGCATCCATGTAACAAATCATAAAAAGCTTCACCAATTAGGGGAACATCTAGGCAATAGCGATCATAACATAATACGGTTTAAAATAATGATTGAGAAAGACATAAGTAAGACAAAAACCAAATAATAGATTGGAAAAAAGCTAATTTCAAGGGGGATGAGAATGGAACTAGGGAAGGTAAACTGGAAAAAAATGTTGAAAAAAAGATTATAATTTAAATTAGAAATATAGCATTTTAGATGCAGTATTATTAAAGTCCATAGAGGAATGTGGAGCTGCAAGTGGTTTATGTAAGACTAGAGAAGATCTGGAGTGGTGGAGTAAAGGCCTGACTAAGCTTCCAGTCTTAAGCTACATATACATGTAGAAGACTGCAGCCAATTGAAAGCAACATGATCCAGGACAAGTACAATCTCTCAGTGATTGAGTCCAAGCCCATTTATGCTCCAAATCAGCGTGATGCATGCCATAGTTTTGCAATCTGGTGTGTGACTAGGATTCTAATCAGACAGTTTACACTAGTCTGCTTCATGACATTAACCCAGTTTGTACCTACAAGTTCATACTGCAGTTAATTCAGTACAGGCTGCACTCCAAAGTAAATGTCCCACTGCCAGGTTTCACGTTCAAATAGCAGGCTGGCAAAGAAACTCGTCTGGGTTTGCTGCTTGTATCACTACAAGACAAAATAAGTAATGATGTAGTCTTGATCTCAAATGACAAGGATGCATACACAGATATTACCACATAAGTACCAACCAAGACATTGTGCCCTTTCTCAGCTACTGTGCTGCAGCTTATTAGAGGTTAATCAGTGGAGATGTTGGCTTGCTGACAGGAGAAATTTAATTGCTGCAGCACAGATTCCTTTATTTTGGCTCTGATTATAGTAATATGTATTAGTTTAATCTGGCCTCAATGCTTGAATCAGTGCAAACAGATTGAAAGGAAACGGTCCAGTTGTGTTGTGATGTGGTGGTATAATCCATGTCAGTGTTTGAATCAAATCCCAACCCCATAATAAATATAAAAGAAGACTAGCTGGTATTTGGCATGTTTCCTAGGTTAATGAATATTTTCATTCTTATTGTATTTCAGGCAAACTGCAGCAATAGCTTTATATAGGCCAAAATATTCAGTGAAGAGAATTGTTTTTCATTACCATATTGCATCTCCTAGATATGAGATTGCCTCATACTAAAACATAAACCTGGTTAAATGTGATATGCCGGTTTGTCAATGGTTGGCAGGACATTTCCTGTCTGTGTTGTACTTTGAGTTTGCTATCCTGTTAGCAGTGTTGGGGTAATTTCAAGCCACTGATTTTAGAAAAAATGCTACACAGCTAAATATCGTTCATGTATTTTTACATTTTACAGCTATTGTGGACAATTGTCATTTCACTGTATTTCACTGAGAGACACTCTTCCTGCTATTAAGAGAAAATACATGAATGACATTTAGCTGCATAGCAAGCTCACAAGATAGATATAGATGAGGAAATTTGGTCCAGCTTAATTCATCTGTCCAGAAAGAACTGACATCACAACATCTACCTGTTTCTTAAATGATACCAGGGTTTTTGCCAGCACTACCCTCTCTGGAAATTCATTCCGTGTGTTGATTACCCTTTTGTGTGAAGAACTTTGTGATATCATTACTAAATCCGTCTTTCATTAGTTTGAACCTTGGTCTAATTTCATATTTTAATTCCATGTAGTGTTCCAGATTTATATTTTCTGTACCATTTACTATCTTATATACTTCAATAAAGCTACCTCAAAAGCACCTCCCATCAGGGCTGAAAAGACTAAGTTTCTCCAGTTTGAATGTCTCCTTTGGCTAGATGCAGATCAGAACTCCGGGAGTGTCTGAGCAGAGTGCTGTACAGTGTGAGCATGACTTCCTCCGGAGCTTGTACTCTGCTGTTTTGGCTACGTAGTTCAACATTCTATTTGTTTCGTTAATCACTGCTCTGCAGTGATATATTGGATGGATGAATTAAGATGGGCCCAGTGGCCTTCCTCATCTGTAATTATAAATATGCTCAATCTTAAATCTACTAAAACCCCCACATCTTTTTCTGCTTTGCCCTGAGCTGTTTTATCAAGGCTTATAGAATACTCATGCCGTTCCTTTTTTATCCCTAAATGCAGTATTTTAGATTTCACTTGCCATTGTACTTCCCAATCATCGTGGTCCATGCGGAAGCCAACAATATAGGAAAGGAAGGATGCAAAAAAATTGTTTAGGAGATTAAGAAACAGGTTTAACAGCAGGGTTTCAAGGATGGGAATCTCTGGATTACTCCCCCAGCTACGTACTAGAATAGGGATGGAAAGAAAGATCAGGGAAGAGGTGGTGACCCGAAAAGAGTTTCTCTTTTAAAGGATATTGGCACCAGTTCTAAGAGCTATTCTGCAAAGATGGGCTAAATCTGAACAGGAAGGGAGATAATGAACTGGCAAAAACTATAAACAGGGAAGTAAGGAGTTATTTAAACTAGGAAGGAAGAAGGGCAAGGAAAATAAAAGAAATCAGAAAGAACAAGTAGGGAAGGTAGAAATTGATGAAGTAAATATACAAATAAAAATAATTTAACGATAGGATACAAAAGGAACAAAGGGACTCAGGAGGAAAGTCAAATTTGTCATATTTAAGCAGGATAAAGACTGATTTACAGGAAGAGTGTTAGCTTGGACAAAAAACAAATCAAGGGAAAAGGAATAGCATTAAATACGAACAGAAAGAAGATAAAAATGCATGTGTTACAATGCTGAAAGTGTAGGAAATAAACTGGGGGAATTCAAAGCAATTATATCACAGGAAGATATAGATTCAAAAGCACCAACAGAAACTTGGCTGTAAACTGGGCAGAAGTGAGAAGCATATCAGGTTATAATATTTTTAGGAAGGACAGATTAGGCAAAAAAGGAGACTAGTGGCATTATTGGTGAAGGAGGGAATACATGCTGTGAAGAGGACTAACATACACAAAAGGAAGTTCAGACAAAGTCAATATGGTTTCAGATCAAAGGTACAAAAACGGATTGTTGCATTTGTGAGGTTGTACTACATATCCCTTCTCCTAACTCTGGAAGGAAAATGGAAGAGGAAATCTGTAGAGAGATCAGGGAAACAAGTAGGAATAACAAAATTATAAGTTCCAGGAGATTTTAATTACCCAATCATTGATTTGGATAGGGAGTAAATGGAAATAAGAGAATCAGAATTCCTAAAATGTGTGCAGGATTCCTTCCTCGCGCAGTATGTTTGTATGTCTACAAGTGGAGAGGTGTTGATTGATCTAGTTATGAGTAATGAAAAAGGTCAGGTAGATGAGTTAATATGATACGATTTAAGGACCAAATAAAAAGGAAAAAAGTTAGTACAAAAACAAGAGCACCAGGTTTGAATTGGGTAGATTTTAGAAAGATGAGGAGTGAACTACTTTAGGCGAAGTAAGAAGAGAAATTGGTACACAGGACTGTAGATCAACAATGGGATATTTTTAAAAAGGAGATTGCAAAATTGCAGAATAAATATAAACTATTAAAAAAGGAGACTACTTCAAATTTCAGGATGCCGTGAATAAATAAAGAGGATAAATGACGTTATTAGGTCGAATAAAAATGATAAAACTAAGAGAACACAAGAAAATAAGGAAAAAAGGCAAAGAGAAAGATAAAGAAAATAAGGAGGGAGTAGGAGGAGAGAATCTCAAAAAAAAAATCCACAAATACATCAGTTAAAAAGATAATTATTAAATATGAGGTGGCACCCCCCTGATGAGAGGATACTGAGTTAGTAGAGGATAAATGGAAACTGGCAGGGATACTTAAGAAGTACTTTGCATTGAAATTTACAAATGCGAAGGATATTGGGAAGGAGGAAAATCCTGAACTGGTTAAAAGTGAGATGAGAGATATTGTAATAAATAAAACAAGAGTATTAGAGAAGTTAATTAAACTAAAGGACAATAAAGTGCCAGGACCTGATGGGATACATTCCAAGACAGAAATGGGGGGAAGAAATAGTGGAGGCCCTAAAAATATTTCAGGGTTCTATTGAGAGTGGATGTGTGCTAGAGGCCTGGAGAGTGGCCAGTGTAATACCTATAAAAAGGGAGGCTAAACTAACCCAGGTAATTATACGCTAGTTAGTTTAACGTCTGTGGTAGGGAAAATTTTGGAATCTTTAATTGAAGATGAAATTACTAAATATCTAGATGAAGAGAAAATAACGAGAAAAAGCCAACAGGAAAGGAAGATTGTGCTCAACAAACCTGATAGAGGAAGTGAAATATCTGGTGAATGGGGAAACTGCATTCGATGTGGTGTACATGGACTTTCAGAAAGCCTTTGACAAAGTACCAGCCAGGAGATAATTGGAAAAATTTAAGGGGTATGGGATTATGGGGAAGGGTAGCAAATTGGATTAAAAACTGGTTGGAAGGGAGAAAGGGAGAAGAATTAAGGGTAATTTCTCAAAGTGGTTGGAAGTGGGTAGCTGTGTCCCATGAAGTTCTGTTCTAGGACCACTTCTGTTCATTGAGCACATCAATAATTTGGATATATGGCTAGAGGAAGTGGTGTCCAAATTTGAGGATGATACTAAAATAGAAGGTGCATTAAATAATTCTGAGGAACAAAGGAAGCTGCAAGGGTATATTGATAAGATAGTGGAATGGGCAAAAAGTGCCAGATACAATTCAATGTCAGTACGTGGTACATTTTAGTAAAAAAAAAGCAATAATTATACTTTGAACGGAGGAAGGTTGGATAATGCGGAAGAGCAGAAGGATTTGGGGGGCTCAAGTTCACAAGACATTAAAAGCAGCACTTCAAGTGGATAACATTCAATGTAATTCTATGTAAGATTTCTCCACTATTGATTTTACTACAAGTTGGCAACCTATGGGAATTCAGAGCTCTCTTATAAGTGAGTGAGTGAGAGACACTTTCAAGTAAAAATATAGACTGTGCCGACTGAAAGTGACACTACACTTTCCACCCTGTCTCTGTTGTGTACACAAAAAGAAAATCACAGTTGCCACTGCAGCAGGGAGAAAGTTTGATGATATTGTGGCAATATGATGAGAATGAAACATTTTTAAACTTCAAAATCAAGCATTTCTTCAAAACTCACTGAAAAAGGGAGATGCAAATCTGTTCCACCAATAAAGTTTCTCAGAAGCCTCCGAGGGAATGAGAGGATGTCCAGGCATCTTAGACAAAGTGTTTATAAAGTCTTAATGTTGGATTTAAATAATAGCACTTCTAACATTACTGTGAACTAATCACCAAACATCTATAGACCTAAAATTGTAGTGTCCTTTGATTTTTCAAACTAGTCTACATTAGCAAAATTAATAAAAAATGTTATGTAGTCTTCTTCTTCAAAAAATTAAAGCATAACCAACCAAACAATGTTTTGAAGCCTTGGAATTTGTGCTTACTGTAAACCAGCTGGCACAAAATATTGACAAAGCTATATATATTCTAGATTTGGACTATAACATTATATTGTAAATCATATTCCAAAAATACATATTGAATATGCTGAAATTATCATTGCCTTCAAGAGTAGCTATTTTTAATGAATATTTTGAAACTCCAAATACATTTATAGATTGAAACAAATACTACTTAATCATATTTCCTGCTGAGTGTAACCACATTATTAAACTATTATGTTTCTTTTACCATAAATCTACACCATAAACACCCTTTCACACTGTTTACATTAAAGAGGCAGTTCATTCTGAGTTGTAAAAATCCCACAATCATATTCTGTGGAAAAAAAATAAACTATGGCAGCTCGATGTACCATAAGCTCTTGAAAATATCTTCTTGCTGCAGTCCAATGTCACAAATGAGACAATGTAAAAAAATCATTGTTACATTGCCCCAATGTTACTGGTGCTTGATGAGAAACTGCTGTGAGGAGTGAATTCTTCCAAAATGTGGATACAAAAAGTCATGCTATTTATCGCATTTAAAAGTATATAAAATCTGTGATAATTTTGTGATAACTGGAACTCCAAAAACACTCAGGTATTGTTCTGTGGTTTTCAGTGATTCAACAGCTGGTCCTAAACAGGTGCAATATGGGAATAATATGACAGGATAAAAATACAGACCGAGGATAAAGGATTTTTTTCAGGCACCTTAACTGCTTGTAATCAACGGGTGAGAACAATGAACAGCTGAAGCTCCTTTCACGAGTGCACTGTTGTATACAAGCTTGTCTTGTAGTGCAACTCATCCATTCTGCTTTATCCACTTGTCTTTAGCTGTGGGCGACTGTGACACAGAAACACTGTTGTAACTAATCTGCATAATCAGTATGTGTTCTCCTTTCCTTTAGTGCTCTTATTCTCTGCCAGACTATCTGACTTAAACTTTATTTTAAATATGTACAAATCAAGTAAAATACGTGTCCAAGTATTCTCTAGTGCAGGTATACTTGTCCTGTTTCCATCTGTATGTAAATTAAGATTGTCAGAATTCTAAAGCAGATATTGCTCTCTGTAACTCCCTCTTTCAGACCTTTGTCACTCCATCTTTAAAAACCTTCTCAAAACCCATCTTTTCGACTAAGCATTCCTCTTAATAGCTTCCCTTTTGGCTAGGCACCCATTCCTTTATCTACCATTATCTGTGAAGTGCTTTTAGATTTTTTTTACATTAAAAGCACATTATATATGCAACATCTAGTTATATTGCCCCAACGTTGCCAGTTCTTGATGAAAGATTGCAATTAATTTCCTTGGCTTGTATTTGTTATTTTAAAATTTACTGAGGCCAAACCATGTTGAGACCCCCCGATTACTGAATTCCTGTTTCACATCTTGCGCAGCAGATGGTATTTCCTGTACCTCAGGTAGAATGTGACTCTAGAGGAATTATATTCTGCAAAATGATAATGCTGATAATTACATTGGAAAATTAGGTGGCACACAATACAACAATCCTTTGTCTTCAGTGTTGAAAACAAACACGGAGCATGTTTTTCAAATAACGCAATGTAATTCTTTTGTCAGTTACCATGTCTACATACCTTTTCAATTTAAAAAAAAACTGGTGTTTTGTTACTAAATCTAAATGACTTGTAAAGTTCAATGTTCCAATGACTCTATTCCTGGCTTTTGAAAGCAATTGCAGTCAACCCCGATGGTGACAGACTTCAATTGCATTAATAATGAACTGGTGGGGGAATAAAAAAAATAGAATAAACTCCATTACATATGAAATAAATATGGAAGAGAAATAAGAGGATTTCAAATCTACAAAGCAACAAAAAAGCAAAATATCGGAGGGTGACTGAAAGATATGTTATAAGATCAAGAAGTTTGTTTACCCAAGGGTTTACGGTTAACGTCTTTATCCGAATCTTGGCAGTTACTGACAACTCAACTAAATGTTATCTGAACTAAACCTACTTTGTAATTTTTCTTCCTTTAAGCCCAACTGGTGATATACTGAATGCCGTAGAACATTTTCAAAACATGCATGTTTTCACATGAATATCTAAAAAATTGATCTTGCACAGGTTGATATTACAAAATATTACTGAAACAAAGGACTCAGAACATTTCTTATTCTACTATATGATATAAATCAACAAAGCTATGGTGAGGATAATGATTGAGATTTTGGGTGTTGCCGCTTACGGCCCTCTAAGTTATTTGTTACACAATGTGAAGAATGTATAAAAATGTGGGAACAAGTGCAATGCTACCTGCGATTAGTGAAACTTATCAAATTTAATGCAACTGATCACAGCAGGCTAACAATTATCACAATTTTTGCACCATAATCAGTGAGAGATGTGCATTTTGACCACTATTAAGAAATGACCTCTTCGACAATCTAGAGGTTCTGATGAGATGCTTCAGAGTCAAGGCTAGAAAAACTAAAAGAAAAGCAATTTTACCCACATACTAATGGTGGAACAGGTACAGACAAAGAAAACGACAATATTTAACTGTTGTTCATTCCTCACCCAAACCAAATACAAGAAAGCAAGCCTGGAAGGAGATTCCAGCTGAAACAACACTATGGTCGCTAAATTGAGCCGTGTAACGCCCATTGTTTCGGCTGGACGCCATCTTGGTATAGGAGTTAGCGCAGGCGCAGATAACGGACACTAGAAACATGTAAAGAAAGGAGAAAATGGCTTCAATCAGTGTGCAAAGCTGATTTAAAGTGATAGACACCATTTTGGGACTTAACACTCAACTCAATGCACAGTCTTAACCCCGATCATCTGAACGTGTCTTAGAGTGCCTGGAGGACCCCCCACCAGCGCTATTTAAAGGGACCATGCAGGATTCACAGTTTAGTGGCTGGATTACTGCCGAGACATTTGTAACTGTTTTTGGAGGTCTCCTAGACTTGAATACTAGGACGGGGGGACATAGTCTAACATTTGGAGCCAGGACATGCAGGAGTGAAGTTAGGAAATGCTTCTACACACTAAGGTTGGGAGACGTTTGGAATGCTCTTCTGCAGAAGGCAGATGATGCTAGCTCACTTGTGAATGTTAAATCTGAGATTGATAGATTTCTGTGAACCAAGGCTATTAAGGGATATGGGGCTAAGGGATATGGAGTTAGGTCACAGGTCCACCATGATCTCATTGAATGGTGGAACAGGGTTGACGGGCTAAATGCCACTGCCACTCGCTGCCTCCTGATATGCGCCACCTCCTCCTGCAATAAAGCGGGACATGTGTCTGGTTGATGTGCCTGTCATGGTTGTATAGCTAGTGTGTGTGGCCTGTGAGTTGTGGGTGGGTGGCTTGAAACATTGGTAATGTGTGAGGGTGAGAGGAAGCATCTGATTGGAAGAGTTGAGTGCTGATGGAAAAAGTTTGTTGGTATGTGGGTGATGGGGGGTGTAGTGCGTGGTGCAGTTGGTAGGAGACGTCACTTGACAGCTGACCTCACTCACCTTGACCACTCATGTCAAAGCATTGAACTTCTTCCTGCACTGCATCCATGTTCATGATGCTGTGCACCTGGCATTGACTATGTCCCCTGCTGCCTCCCACTGCCTTTTAGATATATGTCTGGAGAGCCTTTTGTTCCCCCCCCCCCTCCACTGTGGATATAGGATGTCCTTCCTTCTATTCACCTCTTGCACCAAGACCTCTAGTGCATCAGCAGAGAACCTTGGTGCATGCACTCTCGCAGGCCTGGTACCAATTCAGATCAGCAGATTAGTGAGTTCTGGCATGCAGATTGGAGGATGTGGGATTTAGTCGTTCGCAACGTTCAATGTTTTAACATAACTCATCAGTGTGTAAACATAGGGATGCATCTGTGTTTTACATGTGCAATGTCTGATCTCCGTTCAGACTCTGTGCAAAAGGTAGACTGTTATTTTTAGCAAATAACAGGTACCAACTACCTTTAAGAGATTTCTAAGATTCATCCTCCCTTTAAGAGATTGCACTCCCCCTGGTGGTGGAAAGTGCGAATTGCATTGATTCCGCGTGCAAGGCCCGGAATGGAACGCTGATTGCAGGTGAGTCCTCGGGCGGGCCGAAACTTGCGTCCTGCCTGCACAGGGGTCATTGGGCACAGGGTAATAGCACATCATGCTACCTGAGCCCAAAAACGGCCCTTATCCAATTTTATCCCCCTATAGAACCTGGCATGAGGTCTGGAGAAGGTTCCATGATATCAAAGAAAAAAGGCAAACAAAAGTTGACTTTTAATCTAATGGGTGGCGAGGCATAGAGGTCAAACAGCTAACATCAGCAGAAGAAGCAAGTGCATAATGGTTTGGCCTAAAAAGTCTGGAGAGGGTGACAAGCCTACATGGGTTTATCAAAGGTACCTCAGGTGAATGTCTTTTTTATATATGCTTTCCCATGCATCGCATCAGGTGGAAAGTGTAATAAGAGTTAGAAAGTACGGCACTACCAAGCCGTGACTGAAAAATGGAGCGCAAGATGTTGAGCCATACAGACCAGGGAGGTCCCAGATTCAATTCGCTGATCTGCACTGAGTTTGCTGATTGTGGCTGGGATAACGGTGGGCCTTAGTGTTGCAGGCTGGGGGGGGGGAGTGAGGGGCGGGGAGGAGAAAAAAATCTTACATCTGATGACTATCCAGTTAATTTTGATGGAATTTCCATACAAGTATCACTCATCTGGGATACCTCCACAGCTGAATAGTTTGCCAACTTCTAAGCACATAAAAGATGGCCACCAAAGCTCCTGATAACAAAAGCTGCCAATGCCGGTGAAACAATTTCCCAGTGTGATTCTCTGTTTTCAGAAAAGGAGGGAAAATCCACGAATCCTTATACGGAACGAGTTGTTGTTGTATGTAAACAGTACATTTAGCTGCTTTCATTTAAACTCTCATTCAGTCTTTCCCACATTGTGAGGGTAATTTTGAACCTTGGCGGTGGTAGAACGCAGGCTGTTGTGGATCGGCCGTCCATTATACATCCTGCCTAATTTTCCTTTTAGAGTTTTCCACCCCCGTCAAAGTTGAAAATGAATCCCTGTAAGAGTGATCCAACTTCGGAAGAGGCGCAAACTGGATGGTAGCGGATGAGCTGCCCATTATACAACTTGCTCGAATCTTCAATCCAAGTCAATGGAAAGGAAAATCGTGCAGGGTGTATAATGGGCAGCCAATCCATTATCATCCGTATGACACTCCACATAAGTTGAATTTCACCCCATAATCTTTAATTCACAAAAATGAGTAACAGCTGTTTACATCTGGCATGTCCTGGGTGATACATGGCTATCATACCATGACTGTAGCAATTTATTAGTACAGCCGTTATTATTGCCACATTTACTCCAGACCTGTGTCGATTGTACTGTTTGACATCCTCTCACGCAACTTGGGAGGATTAACAAATAAATTATGCTTCATAAATAGCTTCAGAATTTTTTCAAAGTGACCGTGTTTCTAATTTGATAAAATTAGTAACTGAGCAAATTTAAACAGCAACATTTTGTAAGTCACTAAATGGTGATGCTATTTTGGAGCTGTTGGCTAGTAATTCATTTTGCAATAGTTTGCTTTAGTCAGGCTTTTATTTCCCCAAGAGCCTTAAAACTCTTCATTCAACACAAGGCCCATTCAGGACTATAATAATCTGCTTAAGACCGATTTCAAATTCTTTCTGGCAACCCATGGCAATTTCCCATCAAAGATAATCAAGACAGCTATCATTAGATTCAGCTTCGGTGGTCCAACTTTGATATTACAAAATCCTTTAAAGGAAGAACTTCATGTAATTTATATATCAATTTCTAAATATACAACAGATTCAAGTTATAATTGTTAGATAACTACATTACCCGTCTGGCTGGATTCTAAAGGGCTGATTTTCCAAATGTACATCCTCGACATGGAGCCTCGCCTGCCAGGACTGTGCCTCAGAAAATCAAAGGCAAGCTCCCCACGATTTCCCACCCATTTTGACATAAATGGCGATTAGGAAATCGTTGGCGAGGTCCCCCTGACTTCCCAGTTGTGGACACCACCCGCAATTTCCCAGTACGCACTACCGGCATGCATGAGGCTCTACATCTCGAGCAGCCGTCAGCTGTGACTCAGTTGGTAGCGCTCTCATCTCTGGATCAGAAGGTGGTGGGTTCACATCCCACTCCAGAGACTTGAACACAAAATCTAGCCTGACACTCAGTGCAGTACAGCTGAGAGGAGCGGATCGGAGCAGAGGGAGCGTCCCCTAAAAAGGCGGGATTTCGGAGCGCCGAGAACAGCTGAGAGGAGCGGATCAGAGCGGAGGGAGCTGCGACGGAGTTCGAAGTGACGTCAGGAATCAGAAAGGGACGCGACACAGGGGAGGCACCTGATTGGTAAGTAGGTTCAAGTGAGTATTTCTACTATTCTACAGTAACTAAAGTAAAAAAAAAGGTAAGGTCTGCAGCTCTTATAGCAGGTCGTGTTTTTTTAGTGAATTAAGGTCCCTGGTGCAGTTAACATTCTCTAAATTAAGAGTAATTTAAAGGAGTAAACTCCTTAAAGGGAGTAACTAACGAGCTTAATCTAAGGCAAGTCATGGCAGCAGAGCTTGCACCCGTGATATGCTCCTCCTGCGCTATGTGGGAAGTCGTGGACACCTTGGTGACCATGTGTGCAGGAAGTGTGTCCAGCTGCAGCTACTGACTAACCGTTTTTCGGAGCTGGAGCTGCGGGTGGATTCACTGTGGAGCATCCGCGATGCTGAGATTATCGTGGATAGCACGTTCAGTGAGGTGGTCACACCGCAGGTAGAGATTATGCAGGAAGAAAAGAAATGGGTGACCACCAGGAAGAGTAGAAGGACTAGGCAGGTAGTGCAGGAGTCCCCTGGGGCCATCGCCCTCTCAAACAGATATTCTGCTTTGGATACTGTTGGGAGAGATGGCTTATCAGGGGAAAGCAGCAAGAGCCAAGTTCGTGGCACCACGGGTGGCTCTGCTGCACAGGAGGGGAGGAATAATGAGTGGCAGGGCTATAGTTATAGGAGACTCAATTGTACGGGGAACAGATAGGCGTTTCTGTGGCCGCAAACATGATTCCAGGATGGTATGTTGCCTCCCTGGTGCTAGGGTAAGGATGTCACGGAGCGGCTGCAGGGCATTCTGGAGGGGGAGGGTGAACAGCCAGTAGTCATGGTCCATATCGGTACCAACGACATAGGTTAAAAAAAAGGGATGAGGTTCTGCAAGGTGAATTTAAGGAGCTAGGAGATAAATTAAAAAGTAGGACCTCAAAGGTAGTGATCTCAGGATTACTACCAGTGCCATGTGCAAGTGAGTATAGGAACAGGAGAATAGACCAGATGAATGCGTGGCTGCAGGGATGGTGTAGGAGGGAGGGATTTAGATTCCTGGGACATTGGGACCGGTTCTGGGGAAGGTGGGAACTGTACAAGCGGGACGGGTTACACCCGAGCAGGACCAGGGCCGATGTCCTCGTGGGGGTGTTTGCTAGTGCTGTTGCAGAAAGTTTAAACTAGAATGGCAGGGGGATGGGAACCTGAGCAGGCAGAGAAAACAAGGGTGAAAAACAAATAGGGCCATAGTGCAAAATAAAACTAAGATGACCAGCAATCTTAAAAAGACAAGTCTAAAGGCATTGTGTCTTAATGTGCGGAGCATTCTCAATAAGCTAGATGAATTAACAGTGCAGATAGATATTAACGGTTATGATATAATTGCGATTACGGAGGGTGACCAAGGATGGGAACTGAACATCCAGAGGTCTTCAATATTTAGGAAGGACAGGCAAAAGGGGAAAGGAGGTGGGGTAGCATTGTTAGTAAAGGAGGAAATCAATGCAATAGTGAGGAAGGATATTGGCTCGGAAAATCATGATGTGGAATTTGTTTGGGTGGAGCTAAGAAACACCAAGGGGCAGAAAATGTTGGTGGGGGTTGTCTATAGGCCCCCAAACAGTAGTGGAGATGTAGGGGAGGGCATTAAATAGGAAATTAGAGACACATGCAAGAAGGGTACAACTATAATCACGGGTGACTTTAATCTACATATAGATTGGTCAAACCAAATTAGCAATAATACTGTGGGGGAGGAATTCCTGGAGTGTGTACGTGATGGTTTTCTAGACCAATATGTTGAGGAACCAACTAGAGATCAGGCGATCCTAGACTGGGTATTGGGCAATGAGAAAGGATTAATTAACAATCTTGTTGTGCGGGGTCCCTTAGGGAAAAGCGATCATAACATGATAGAATTCCTCATTAAGATGGAAAGTGAAGTAGTTGAATCCGAAACTAGGGTCCTGAATCTAAATAAAGGAAATTACAAAAGTATGAGGTGCGAGTTGGCTAGGATAGATTGGGGAACTTTACTAAAAGGGATGACGGTGGGTAGGCAATGGCTAATATTTAAAGAACGTGTGCAGGAATTGCAACAATTATTCATTCCTGTCTGGCGCAAAAATAAAACAGGAAAGGTGGCTCAACCGTGGCTTACAAGAGAAATTAGGGATAGTATTAGATCTAAAGAGGAGACATATAAAATTGCCAGAAAAAGCGGCAAGCCTGAGGTTTGGGAACAGTTTAGAATTCAGCAAAGGAGGACAAAGGGATTGATTAAGAGGGGAAAAATAGAGTATAAGAGTGAACTAGCAGGGAACATAAAAACTGGCTGTGAAAGTTTCTATAAATATGTCAAGAGAAAAAGATTAGTGAAGACAAATGTAGGTCCCTTACAGTCAGAAATGGGGGAAATTATATAATGGGGAACAAAGAAATAGCAGAACAATTAAACACATACTTTGGTTCTGTCTTCACAAAGGAGGATGCAAATAACCTGCCAGAAATGTTAGGGAACCAAGGGTCTAGTAAGAGGGAGGAACTGAAGGAAACCAGTATTAGTAAAAAAAAGTGCTAGGGAAATTAATGGGGTTAAAGGCTGCCAAATCCCCAGGGCCTGATAATCTACACCCCAGAGTACTAAAGGAAGTGGCCCTGAAAATAGTGGATGCATTGGTGATCATCTTCCAAAATTCAATAGACTCTGGAACAGTTCCTACAGATTGGAGGGTGGCAAATGTAACCCCACTATTTAAGAAAGGAGGGAGAAAAAAAACAGGGAATTACAGACCAATTAGCCTAACATCAGTAGTGGGAAAAATGTTAGAGTCTATTATAAAAGATGTGATAACAGAACACTTGGAGGGCATTAACGGGATTGGACAAAGTCAGCTTGGGTTTATGAAAGGGAAATCATGCTTAACAAATATACTGGAGTTTTTTGAGAATGTAAATAGTAAAATAGATAGGGGAGAACCAGTGGATGTGGATGTATTTGGATTTTCAGAAGGCTTTTGATAAGGTCCCACACAAGAGGTTAGTGTGCAAAATTAAAGCACATGGGATTGGGGGGAATATACTGGCATGGATTGAGAATTGGTTGACAGGCAGGAAACAGAGAGTAGGAATAAACGGGCTGGCAGTAACTAGTGGGGTACTGCAGGGATCAGTGCTTGGGCCCCAGCTATTCACAATATATATCAATGATTTGGATGCGGTAACTAAATGTAACATTTCCAAGTTTGCAGACGACACAAAACTGGGGTGGAATGTGAGCTGTGAGGAGGATGCAAAGAGGCTCCAATGTGATTTAGACAAGTTGGGTGAGTGGGCAAGAACATGGCCGATGCAGTATAACATGGATAAATGTGAGGGTATCCACTTTGGTTGTAAAAACAGAAAGTTAGATTATTATCTGAATGGTGATAGATTGGGAAAAGGGGAGGTGCAACAAGACTTGTACACTAGTCGCTGGACGCGAGCATTCAGGTGCAGCAAGCAGTTAGGAAGGCGAATGGTATGTTGGCCTTCATCGCAAGAGGATTTGAGTACAGGAACAGTGATGTCTTGCTGCAGTTATACAGGGCCTTGGTGAGACCACATCTGGAGTATTGTCTGCAGTTTTGGTCTCCTTATCTGAGGAAGGATGTCCTTGCCATGGAGGGAGTGCAATGAGGGTTTACCAGACTGATTCCTGGGATAGCAGGACTGACGTATGAGGAGAGATTGGGTCGACTAGGCCTATATTCACTGGAGTTTAGAAGAATGAGAGGTGATCTCATCGAAACATATAAAATTCTAACAGGACTAGACAGACTAGATGCAGGGAAGATGTTCCTGATGGCTGGGGAGTCCATAACCAGGGGTCGCAGTCTCAGGATACGGGGTATGCCATTTAGAACCGAGATGAGGAGAAATTTCTTCACTTAGAGGGTGGTGAACCTGTGGAATTCTCTACCACAGAAGGCAGTGGAGGCCAAGTCATTAGATGTATTCAAGAAGGAGATAGATATATTTCTTAATGCTAAAGGGATCAAGGGATATGGGGAAAAAGCAGGAACAGGGTACTGAGTTAGACAATCAGCCATGATCATTTTGAATAGCGGAGCAGGCCCAAAGGGCCGAATGGCCTCCTCTTGCTCCTATTTTCTATGTTTCTATGTATTGAGGGAGTGCTGCACTGTCGGAAGTGCCGTCTTTCAGATGAGACATTAAACCTTTCAGGTGGACGTAAAAGATCCCATGGCACTATTTCGAAGAAAAGCAGGGGAGTTCTCCCCTGTTGTCCTGGCCAATATTTATCCCTCAAGCAATGCCACTAAAACAAATTATCTTGTCATTATCACATTGCTGTTCGAGGGACCTTGCTGTGTGCAAAATGGCTGCCGCGTTTCCTGCATTACAACAGTGACTACACTTCAAAAGCATTTCAATGGGTGTAAAGCACTTTGGGTCAGCCTGAGGTCATGAAAGGCACTATATAAACGCAAGTTCTTTCTTTTCCTTTCACACTTTCAGAAAATCAGCCATTAAAATAATATATTTACTAAGGTCAGTAACGGCAAGAGCCTTAGTAGAAATCAATACTATTTTATCACATTGGAAAATTAATACATAAAAATCAGGCAAACACATTTCTGAATTGTGCAAACATCATTATTCTGATAAGCTGAGGTCACTGGGAAAGATGAGTGGTAAGCTTTGACTGAAAATCTTATTTGGCCGTACAATTTTTTTAAACCAATCTGCACGTCCCCATAAAAACAGAAGTTTGTTGCAGTGAGCATAAAGCCATTTGCCACTGAAATAATGAATAGATGAATCAGACTGTAACTGAGTCTGGCAGCTCACAAACTGATTGATGAGCAAAAGTGCTGGTACAGTAAAACCTTCAAATGGTTCAATATTCTAAGACAGAGCCCCGTTTTTTGAGATTTTAATGGGATTCATTCTTGTTTCTTTTCCATTAGAGACCACTTACTGTTTTGTAAGGGTGCTCTGTATTATTAAAGAAGGATTGCTTCCTGCCTGTACTTTAAAAAAAAAATCAAAAAACAACCAAGTACAGTTGGTATTGTGGCAGATGTAATGGAAGTCTCCTGTCTTTGCTTATCTAAGTCATATAGGTTTAGACGGTCCAAAGTTTTAGGCAGATTCTGGGAAGTGGGGGAAGTGAGGGAAGTGTTCTGATTTGGGGAGCAATTTAATGCAACAACTCTGGACAATTTTTCCCTTCCTAGCTCTTGAGATGTTGCTGTTCACTGCAATTACCCTTGCTGAGATCAGTCAATGAAACAGACCTAGGACGAAGACCAGGACCTTTCTGTTTTGTATGCCTTAGTTGTAAACCATATGATGCATCTACCCATTGAGCTAGTAGGGAGCACTCTGGATCATCAACTCCTCAATATTTAGAATTCTTGATAGCTCAAAATAAGGGAATGACTGAATCATTCAAAGTTCCCGAGCTAGAAATTGGGCCGTGTAGCGCCTGTTGTTTTGGCGCTATGCGGCATCCCGAAGTGCCAAGCTGGAGTCTTGGCTGCGCATGCATGTTTCCAGTGTGACTTGCGCCGGACGACATCTTGGTATAGGTAGCAGCGTATGCGCAAATACTGAACGCCGTCAGCATGTAAAGTAAGGAGAAGATGGATACAATCAGTGTGCAATGCTGATTTAGTGACAGACAACATTTTGGGACTTAACGCACAACTCAACGCACAGTCTTAACCATGACCATCTGAACGTGTCTTAGACTGCCTGGAGGACCCTCCACCAGCGCTATTTAAAGGGACCAGGCAGGATTTACAGGTTAGTGGCTCGATTATTGCTTCTGGCTGCTGATGCATTTGTAATTGTTTTTGGAGATCTCCTGTATTTGAATACCAGGATGAGGGGAAATAGCCTAACATTTAGAGCCAGGACATGCAGAAGTGAAGTTTGGAAACACTTCTACATGCAACATGAGAAGTTTGAAACTTTCTTCCGCAAACAGCAGTTGATGCTAGCTCAATTGTGAATTCTAAATCTGAGAGGGATAGATTTCTGTGAACCGAGTGTATAAAGGGATATGGGGCTAAGGTGGTTATTTGGAGTTAGGTCACAGATCAACCATGATCTTATTGAATGGCGGAACAGACTCGAGGGGATAAATGCCACTGCCACTTGATGCCTCCTGTTATGCACCACCTTCTCCTGCGAGAAAGCAGGACATGTGTCTGGATGATGTGCCTGTCATGGTTCAATAGCGGCCAGTGTGTGTGGCCTGTGAGTTATCAGTGGCCGGCTTGCAACAGTGGTAATGTGTAAAGGTGAGAGGGAGCATCTGATTGGCAGAGTTAGAATCATAGAAAGTTACGGCACAGAAGGAGGTCATTCGGCCCATCGTGTCTGTGCCGGCTGAAAAAGAGCTATCCAGTTTAGTCCCACTTTCCAGCTCTTGGTCCGTAGCCCTGTAGGTTACGGCACTTCAAAGTGCACATCAAAGTACTTTTTAAATGTGATGAGGGTTTCTGCCTCTACCACCCTTTCAGGCAGTGAGTTTTAGACCCCCACCACCCTCTGGGTGAAAAAATTTCTCCTCAGCTCCTGTCTAATCCTTCTACCAATAACTTTAAATCTTTGCCCCCTGGTCACTGATCCCTCTGCTAAGGGAAATAGGTCCTCCCTATCCACTCTATCTAGTCCCATCATAATTTTATATACCTCAATTAAATCTTCCCTCAGCCTCCTTTGTTCCAAAGAAAACAACCCCAGCCTATCTAATCTTTTCTCATAACTAAAATTCTCCAGCCCTGGCAACATCCTTGTAAATCTCCTCTGTACCCTCTCGAGTGCAATCACATCTTTCCCGTAATATGGTGACCAGAATTGTACACAGTATAGTTGAGTACTGATGGAAAGAATCTGTTGGTATGTGGGTGATGGGGGGTGTAGTGCATGGAGCAGTGGATGCGGCTAGTGGTGCAGTTGGTAGGAGATGCCACTTGCCAGTTGACCTCACTCACCTTGGCCACCAATGAACTTCTTCCTGCACTGCATCCATGTTCATGGTGCTGTGCATCTGGCATTGACTTCATCCCCCGCTGCCTCCCACTGCCTTTTGAGCATATGTCTGGAGGGCCTCGTGACACACACCCCTGCTCCCCCCCCCCCCCCCCCCCCCCCCCCGGATATAGGATGTCCCTCCTTCTGTCCACCTCTAGCACCGCACCAAGACCTCTAGTGCATCAGCAGAGAACCTTGGTGCACGCACGCTCGCAGGCCTGGTACAAACTCAGATCGGCAGATTGGTGAGTTCTGGCATGCAGATTGGAGGATGTGGGATTTAGTAGTGCACAACCTTTATTCAATGTGTTAACATAACTCATCAGTTTGTAAACATAGGGTCGGTTCCTGCATCTCCGTTCAGACTCCTTGCAGACTGCAACTATTATTTTCAGCAATTAACAGGTACCGGCTACCTTTAAGAAATTTTAAGAGACAGCCTGCCTTTAAGAGATTGGGGCTCCCCTAGCTGGTGGGAAGCACGAATTGCACTGATTTCCAACACTGATTTCCAACACTGCTTGAAGGCAAGTACTCAGGTTGGACAAAAATCTCGTCCTGTCTGCGCAGGGGCTATCGGGCAGGGTCAATGGCGGATTGCACTACCCACACCCAATAATAGGCCTTATCCAATTTCCCCCCCCCCCACCATTTCTAAATACTACAGACAAGTACACAGTCTCAACCCACTTCCTATTTGGCACAAATTAGGAAGGCAAATGGCATGTTGGCCTTTATTGCAAGGGGGTGGAGTACAAGAGTAAGGAAGCCTTATTGCAATTGTACAGGGCTCTGGTAAAACCACACCTCGAGTACTGTGTACAGTTTTGGTGTCCTTATCTAAGGAAGGATATACTTGCCTTAGAGGTGGTGCAATGAAGGTTCACGTGATTAATTCATGGGATGAGAAGGTTGTCCTATGTGGAGAGGTTGAATAGAATGGGCCTATACTCTCTGGAGTTTAGAAGAATGAGAAGTGATCTCATTGAAATATATAAGATTCTGAGGGGGCTTGACAGGGTAGAGGCTGAGAGGTTGTTTCCCCTGGCCGGAGAGTCTAGAACTAGGGGGCACAGTTGCGGGATAAGGGGTCGGCCATTTAAGACTGAGATGAGGAGGAATTTCTTCACTCAGAGGGTTGTGACTCTTTGGAATTGTCTACTCCAGAGGGCTGTGGATGCTGAGCCGTTGAGTATATTGATGGCTGACATCGATAAATTTTTGGACTCTAGGGGAATCAAGGGATATGTGGATGGGGCAGGAAAGTGGAGTTGAGGTTGAAGATCAGTGATGATCTGATTGAAAGGCGGAGCAGGCTCGAGGGGCCGTATGGCCTGTCCCTGCTCTTATTTCTTATGTTCTTAAATCTGCCCATAATTTCATTGATTTATTGGTATTAAATGAACAATCCTCATTTCAAAAAAATGAAATAAAAAGGGTGTCTAGGGGCATAAAATAGCAATCAGGCCTGTAACGCCACAACCTAGAACAAATTGGAACCAACTCCAGTGAAAACAAAGTACTTTATTATTAATAACCAAGTAGGGTAATAAATGCAACAACACTGCTGTCTCCCCAGAAGCTGTGCTCACCACCAAAAATAGGTGATCTACTTAAGCATCTTCAGTGGCCACACCGCCCCCAGTATAACATAAACAGAACTGAACTTGCCATTGATGACAAAATTTCTTCCTTTACAATCTACCTTATTTGTCTCCTATTGCTTTATGTCCTTGCATGCATTTTTCACGCCTCTGACTTCTGCTTGTCTCCCATTCTCTCCACCCTGCCACTGGTGGCCACTCGTTCAGTTGCTATGCTCCTGTTTCTGGAACTCCATGCCCACTTCCCTCCTTCTGGCCCCTCCTCCATTTTTGAAAACCTTCTCACAACCATTATCTTCAGCCTTGCAGTTGATTCCTCCCTCCTAACTGTCTCTTTTTTTCTTTTCCCCATTTACTGTTTTGCCCTCTTAATGCTTAGTGATTTGAACACAGTTACAGGAGTATGCCATTCAGCCCCTCGAGCCTGTTCCACCATTTTATTACAACACCAGGTTATAGTCCAACAGCTTTATTTGAAATCACAAGCTTTCGGAGCTTTCCTCCTTCGTCAGGTGAGTGTAGGATTCCATAAAGGTACAGCATATATAGTCATAGAACAATGCCTGGTGATGACAGATAATCTTTCCAACTGCCCGTTATCACCCTCGGCAGAGATATAATCAAAGCAATCAAAGGAGTGAAATTGTGTTCAGACAGAGAAACATTACATACAAGACTACTGAATACACAAACGGTCAGAACACAAAGACAGAGACACAGAGAGAGAGAGAGAGAGAGAAAGACCCGAAAGGCAGAGAAAGACCAGTTGTATTAAAAACAGATAACTTTTTTTCGCTGGTGGGGTTACATGTAGCGTGATATGAACCCAAGATCCCGGTTGAGGCCGTCCTCATGGGTGCGGAACTTGGCTATCAATTTCTGCTCGACGATTTTGCGTTGTCCTGTGCCTCGAAGGCTGCCTTGGAGAACGCTTACCCGAAGATCGGAGGCTAAATGTCCTTGACTGCTGAAGTGTTCCCACACTGGGAGGGAACCCTCCTGTCTGGTGATTGTTGCGCGATGTCCGTTCATCCGTTATCGCAGTGTCTGCATGGTCTCGCTGATGTACCATGCTCCGGGGCATCCTTTCCTGCAACGTATGAGGTAGACAACGTTGGCCGAGTACTCAAACGTTGGCTCAGTACTCAACACCAACAACAGCCAATCTCCAGACGCCATCCTACAACTCATCCGCTTCATCCTGGATCACAATATCTTCACCTTCGATAACCAGTTCTTTACCCAAACACACGGAACAGCCATGGGGACCAAATTCGCACCCCAATACGCCAACATTTTCATGCACAAGTTCGAGCAGGACTTCTTCACTGCACAGGACCTCCAACCAACGCTATACACCAGATACATCGACAACATTTTCTTCCTTTGGACCCACGGCAAAGAATCACTGAACAGACTACACGATAACATCAACAAGTTCCATCCCACCATCAAACTCACCATGGACTACTCCTCAGAATCGGTTTCATTCTTGGACACACGAATCTCCATCAAAGACGGGCACCTCAGCACCTCACTCTACCGCAAGCCCACGGACAACCTCACGATGCTCCACTTTTCCAGCTTCCACCCTAACCACGTCAAAGAGGCCATCCCCTATGGACAGGCCCTGCGAATACACAGGATCTGCTCAGACGAGAAGGAACACGTTGGACACCTACAGTCGCTGAAAGACGCCCTCGTAAGAACGGGATATGACGTTCAACTTGTCGATCGACAGTTCCGACGGGCCACAGCGAAAAATCGCATAGACCTCCTCAGAAGACAAACACGGGACGCAACCAACAAAGTACCCTTCGTCGTCCAGTACTTCCCCGGAGCGGAGAAACTACACCATGTTCTTCGCAGTCTTCAACATGTCATCAATGACGACGAACTCCTCGCTAAGGCCATCCCCACGCCTCCACTACTCGCCTTCAAACAGCCACCCAACCTCAAACAGACCATCGTTCGCAGCAAATTACCCAGCTTTCAGGAGAACAGCGTCCACGACACCACACAACCCTGCCACGGCAACCTCTGCAAGACATGCCAGATCATCGACACATACCACCATCACACGAGAGGACACCACCCACCAGGTACATGGTTCATACACCTGCGACTCGGCCAACGTTGTCTACCTCATACGTTGCAGGAAAGGATGCCCCGAAGCATGGTATATCGGCGAGACCATGCAGACACTGCGACAACGGATGAACGGACACTGCGCAACAATCGCCAGACAGGAGAGTTCCCTCCCAGTCGGGGAGCACTTCAGCAGTCAAGGACATTCAGCCTCCGATCTTCGGGTAAGCGTTCTCCAAGGCGGCCTTCGAGACACACGACAACGCAAAATCATCGAGCAGAAATTGATAGCCAAGTTCCGCACCCATGAGGACGGCCTCAACCGGGATCTTGGGTTCATGTCACGCTACATGTAACCCCACCAGCGAAAAAATTTTATCTGTTTTTAATACAACTGGTCATTCTCTCTCTTTCTCTGCCTTTCGGGTCTCTCTCTCTCTCTCTCTGTCTTTGTGTTCTGACCGTTTGTGTATTCAGTAGTCTTGTATGTAATGTTTCTCTGTCTGAACACCATTCCACTCCTTTGATTGCTTTGATTATATCTCTGCCGAGGGTGACAACGGGCAGTTGGAAAGATTATCTGTAATCACCAGGCATTGTTCTATGACTATATATGCTGTACCTTTATGGAATCCTACACTCACCTGACGAAGGAGGAAAGCTCCGAAAGCTTGTGATTTCAAATAAAGCTGTTGGACTATAACCTGGTGTTGTAAGACTCCTTACATTTGTCCACCCCAGTCCATCACCGGCATCTCCACATCATGACCATTTTATTAGATAATGGCTGATCTCTATCTCAACTCCATTTACCCAACTTTGCTCCATATTCCTTCATACTCTTACCTAACAAAAAATTATCAAGCTCAGTCTTGAAAATTTCAATTGATTCAGGATCCACAGGCTTTGGGGTATTGAATCCCAGATTTCCACCATCTTTGTGCAAAAAAGCGATTCCTGATTTCACTCCTGAACAAGCCAAGTAAATGCAACCTGTCCTTATAATTTAACCCTTTTAAACCCTGGAGTATCATTCTGATGAATCTGCACTGTTCCCTCTCCAAGGCCAATATATCCTTCATGAGATGCAGTGCCCAAAACTGAATGCAATACTCCAGATGGGGTCTAACCAAGGCTCTGTACATCTGTACAACTGAAGCATCACTTCCTCACCTTTGTATTCTAGCCCTCGAGGTAAAGGCCAGCATTCCATTAGCCTTTTAGATTACTTTTGGTATCTATGCACTAGTTTTTAGTGATTTGTGTAGATGGACACCAAAATCCCTTTGCTCTGCCACCGCTCCTAGTCTCTTGCCATTAAGAAAATATTCCAATTTGTCTTTCTTGGATAAAAAGTGGATGACCTCCCCACATTGAAATCCATGGGGTAACTTTTAACTTCGAGCCAGAAAGAGAGCGGGTGGTGGTGGGGGGGGGGGGGGGGGCGGGGGGAAGATTTCCGGGTGCGATACCCGGTAGGTAAGTGGGCGGGTCACAATCTGCGATCATGACCTTAATGAGACTAATCAATTTTATTTCTGCGTTTCGCACCCAGCAGCCAGCCTGATTGACAGACTGGCTAGCTGTCGGGCAGGAAGGCCTGCAGTAGCAGTCCATAGCCGGGGTTCGAAGGGAGGCACGGAGGGAGGGATCATGGGCCGGGAAGGAGACCGGGGGGACCGGGGAGGAGGAGGCGGGGAGGAGATCGGGGGGGGGGGGGGGGGAGGAGGGCGGGCCAGGGAGGAGATCGGGGCGGAGATTGGGGGGTGCTGGGAAGAAGATCGGAGGTAGGTGGGGGTCCAGCCGATCCTGTCAACCAGGTGAGCTTGTTGGGCTTGGATGAAGCACTCCTACTCCTCCAGTCCCACAAGCAGTGCAATAAAGGCACTTATCTCATTAATCCGGCCCTTCCCGTCCGCTTTCACCTGACGTGAATGGGAAGTGATGGGAAACCCCAACAGCTTTGGTTAAATTAATTTTAATTGTCCAATACACAAAATATTAAGTACCTCAAATACCTCAATGAAGTACATTGCCCTTTTAAGTATCGGCCCGCCGGCTTTAAGTGGGCGCGGGACTTCTTGGTGTCTGTTGTCCACATGCAGACAAACCTGCCTGGGTTAAACCCAGAAGTGAGCATGTTGGAGCCGGGATGTGGTTCCGCACCATAAACCTGTTATTTTAGCCTCCCATCCGTCCCCAACCCTCCCGTTCTTGGGGGTTAAAATTTAACCCCATCTGTCAGAGTTTTGCCCACTCACTTAATCTGTCTATGTCACTTTGTAACTTCCTGCTCTCATCTACACAATTTACAGTGGCACCTAATTTAGTGTCATCCTAAATAATGGAGTGGCCGTTGAAATTTTCTAATACAAAGGCACAGTTCCTGAATCAAGACAGCTTTGGAAAATTATGACTAATGCATCTGTAATTTCTTCACCTGGAAAACAAGCTACTGGATTTCATTATCCATGTGAGCCAAAAGGAACTAGGCCAAAGCACACTGAAGCATACAAAGCTATAGAGGCAATACAAGAAATAGAGGCAATGCCATTAGTGAATCATTACAACTTTCCTGCACCTGCAAGTCTAACAATCTGCTGAACATCCAAAACATCGGATGTTTTTTGGACCTTAGTTCCATGGAGTTTATTAAAATATGCTGTGTTTTGGCAGCCATATGGTGTTCATGATTGTTATCTTTAAGCATATCAGGTAGCACAAGATCACAAGACAACCACTGATTTTTCCACTTCTCAGGAAAAACAAACTTCTGGATTTCCTTGAGCTCTCAACTCAGTCTTTAATACGTGCCAGCTGTATGCACACTGTGGGCATTTAGGTATCAACTTGGACCAGAAGAAACTCAGACCAAGAAAATGTGCATCAAAAAATCCAGTGTAAGAAATAAATAACTTGAAGCTTTAGTGTGTTTTTAAATCAGTGAAAATGTAATTATTGTGCAACCAGAAAAATGTCTAATCTAATTATCTGTGACCACTGCAGCATAACTATTTTAAATAGTCTCCACATCCTGACATAACACAGATGTGTCTGTATGCACATCAGCGAAAATCACTAAGCCAAAGCGAACTGACAAATGGCATCAGTCACTATGCATCACTATTGCAACCAACTGAGGTAATGCCATTAGTGAACCATACCACTGCTGAACAATACCAACACAGCTAATATGCAATATTAATGGCAACAGCACTGTTACTAAGAAATATCATTGGAGCCATCAATATCAATGGACGTGGAGCGAGCCTTTGACTTAGCGGTAGCAATTCTGTCTCAGAGTTAGAAAGTGCAGGATTCAAAGCAAGCTCCGGACAGTCCCAGCAAGTGGGGACCGAAGCTCCGGCTCTGGGTTGATATCCAGTGGGATATTCGTGTCCAGTGGGTGTGGGCAGCGATCCCTTATCGGGTGACCAAAAGCTTAATGAAGAAGGTGAATTTTAAGTCGTGTGTTGAAAAGGAGATGAGGGAGGTTGAGTGGTGGAAGAGTTTAGGCAGGAATTTTAGAGCATTGGGCATAGCAGCTGAAGGCACAGCCGCCAATCACGGTATCGTGGTGGGTGGGGGGGATACACAAGAGGTCAGAGTCAGAGTTTGCCATCCCATACTTTCTCAACTCAATGCATCAGGTTTCAGTTCATAGAAAGAAATTGTTGTCAAGCCACTTACATCAGGAGGTAGGTTTTGGAGAAGAACTATTTCCCTCAAGAAACTTCACAAGCTCCAATAGCCACCAACTCCACCCTCCCCTCCAGCACGGTCTCAGCTTCAGCCAGACTGTTTGCCTCTGCCCTTGCCTCAGCCCATCTGCTGCCAAAATCTTCATCACTGCCATTGTCACATCCAGCCTTAACTATTCCAATGCTTTCCTGACCAGTCTCCCATCCTCTTACCTCTATAAACTTCAGCTCATCCAAAACTCTTCTGCACGTAACTTACCCACACCACGTGCCACCTATCACCCTGTCTTTGCTGACTGACATTGGATCCTGGTCCTCCAAAACCTCCAATTTAAAATTCTCATCCTTGTGTTCAAGTCCCTTCATGGTCTCACCCCTCCCTCTCTCCACAACCTCCTGCAGCCATACAACTCCCAACCCCCCTCCCGAATTCTCTATTCCCCTTTGCTTCACCCCACCATTGGCAGCCCTACCTTCAGCCAACCTTGCCTCACATTCTGGAATTCCCTCTCTTAAGCCCCTGCCTCTTCATCACCATATCTACCTTTAAGACCCTACGTGAAACCCACCTCCTTGACCCAGCTTTTGGTTACCCCACCTGATATCTCCTTCTTTGGCTCAGTGTCCATTTTTTTTTTATTATGCCTCTGTGAAGCATCATGAAACATTTTTCTATATTAAAGTCACTATATAAATGCAAGTTGCTGTTCTTATTCTTGTTCTAGTGAACAAGACCACTGTTGAATATCATGAGAGGTAAAATGTATTAAAATAGCTGAAAAATTCCAATGTGGATTGTGACTGGAAGGAGCACTTCCTTTGCATGCAATTTAATTACATTTTAATTATTCAAGATGCACTGAAACAGACTTTAGAATAACATTTACAAACCATGCAAAACACTGCAATTAATCATAAAAAGGTTACAGTACAGAAGGAGGCATTTTTGCCCATCGAGCCCGTGCCGGCTCTTTGTAAGAGCAATCCAGTTAGTTTCATTCCCCCGCTCTTTCCCCATAGCCCCACAAACTTTTTCCCTTCAAGTATTTATCCAATTCCTTTCTGAAAGCCAAAATTGAATCTGCTTCCACCACCCTTTCAGGCAGCGCATTCCAGATCATAACTACTTGCTGCATAAAAAAGTTTTTCCTCATGTAGCTTTTGATTCTTTGCCAATCACCTTAAATCTGTGTCCTCTGATTCTCGACCCTTCCACCAATGGGAACAATTTCTCTTCCTTTACTTTATCTAAGCTCTTCATGATTTTGAACACCTCTATCAAATCTCCTCTTAACCTTCTTTGATCTAAGGAGAACAAACCCAGCTTCTCCAGTCTATCTGCATAACTGAAGTCCCTCATCCCTGGAACCATTCCAGTAAATCTTTTCTGCACCCTCTCCAAGGCCTTTACATCGTTCCTAAAGTGCAGTGCCCAGAATTGGACACAATACTCCAGTTTAGAGTACTCTAGAAAATGGCACTCAAAAGCAGTTCATTAAAGTTCTGAATACTGATTGGACAGTAATTGTTCTCAGTTTTCAACTGAAGAGCTTTTGGGATAAACTGAGAACCCCTCCCCAAAAAGCAATAGGAAATAGCTCCGTCAGAGGAAGTACATAACGTTTAGTTACAATCATTGTTTAATTGTAAAAGTACACAATCATACTTTTATTAAAACACCATTTCTCTCTGACGGTGCTTAAAGCACATTATAAAGAAATGCTGTATGCTTCCCCCAATAGCTCAATATTAATAGTAGATTATAAGTACTTCGGGCATGGACGAAAAGCTAGCAGTTGTGAATCGGCTGCCCGTTTTGCACCTCGACCGACTGACTTCAATGGAAAGGAAAATAGAGCGCTGCAAAATGGGTGGCTGATCTGCTACAACCAGTTTTCCACCTGATGGTGAAAGTTAAAATCTACCCCAGCGAGTGGCTGAGGCAAAAAGACCAGAAACATTCCAGGTTCATTCCCGGATCTGTGCTGCAATAGGTAACTTCATCCAGGATGGTGATAGGGTCTCAATATCTTGACGGTAGGAAAGGGAAAACTGGTTAGGGTTCCTACTCCTGAATCCTATCCGGCAACCCTTACAAGTGCATGCCTGTAGTTATCAGATGAAAAAAGGAGAGGGCTTACTGGTGATGCCCCTTGCAGTTCAGTAGTCCATCAATAGTCAGTGCACATGGAGGAAAGCACTGAGGTAAGCTATTTGGAGGGTGCCACAGAAGTTTACAGAAGAAGGCGATTCAGCCCACTGTGTCTTTGCTAGCACAATCCAAAATTAATCCCGCTGCCCTGCTTTCTCCCCATATCCTTATATCCTGTGGTGCTTTATAGAATACCAAAGGATCTACAGGGGAGATTTTGTGTTCACACATATTTACCTACATTTTGACCCCCATCAAACTGACAACATCAGGATGGGGGCACAATCGATTTATTCCACAGTATATCTGAGGAGGAGGCACATCACCATCCACGGCAGGCATGGTTGTTGTGGGAGTTGCAGCTCCACAAGACAGAGGTGCGCCACAAAGACCTGCAGAAGAGCAGAGAAGGGACCAACGGAGGGGCCGAGGTCGCAGGAGGCACTACTCACGAGAGGGTCTACAGACAGAGGCTGAGCTTCCTGGATCTCTCTGAGGAGCAGTGCCTACGCAGACTGTGATTGAGTTGCCAGGTGGTTGCAGATATCTCCTCCTGGCTGGGCCTGGTGGCCACGCATTGCCCGTCGCAGTTAAAGTCACCACTGCCCTCAATTTCTTTGCCTCCGGATCCTTCCAGGGCACCACCGGTGACATCACCAAGATCATGCAGTCATCTGCACATAAGTGTATACGACAGGTGACAGATGGTTTGTTTGCCAGGGCATCCGACTACATCAACTTCCCAATCGACGACATCAGCCAGACTGAGAGGGCAGTGGGTTTCCACTCTCTGGCTGGCTTCCCACGGGTACAGGGCACAGTTGATTGCACACACGAAGCACTCCGAGGACCTTAACATAAGTCAGGACAGTTCATAAACCGAAAGAGATATCATTCCATCAATGCACAGCTGGTTTGCGACCACTGGAAGAGTGGAGGTGTGTGCCAAATTCCCTGGCAGTTGCCATGATTCCTTCGTTTTGCATGAATCCAACGTCCCGGCCCTCTTCCACACACAAGACAGACTTAAGGGCTGGCTCCTTGGAGACAAGGGATACCCCCTGCAGACGTGGCTCATGACACCTGTGAGAAACCCCACCAGCGAGGTACAGCAGCGGTACAACAACAGTCACAGCACCACCAGGTCTGTCATTGAACAAGCCATTGGAATGCTTAAGATGCGCTTCAGTTGCCTGGTTCAATGTGGGAGAGCCCTTCAGTACTCACCAGTGAGGGTGTGTAGAATAATAGTCATGTGTTGCATCCTGTACAACATCGCCCGACAGAGAGGGTTACAGGTGGATGAAGTCCCATGTGCTCATGAAGCATCCGCATCTGCCATCAACATCGAAGAAGACGAAGATGAGGAGGAAGAGGAGGAGGACGATGGGCAACCCATCGGCACACCTGGCTGCTCATGATGCCAGGGAGTCACTCATATTTGGTAGATTCTCATAAGGAGATCTGCAAAGTGTCAAGAACTCAGACCAACTGGATCGACCACCAGCACCACCAACAACAGCACCCCTCCCACCCCCATTTGCACAAAACAGTCTTACAACCACACGTTCCCATTGTAAATTCACCCAATGGGTGGCATCAAGTCTCGCCATTCATGATGAGGGACATGCAAGGGCGCATTCACAAAAGGGACTCAAGAATGGTCAAGACGTGGCAGTGGTGATGAAAATTATAACATTTAATGTGCAAGTAAGAAAAAACAATTATAAATGAAAAACATGACGTTGCGTCAGACACCCTTGTGCATACCCTTGGTGATCACAAAACATTCGCCTTCCTCTTCCTACTACTTCTAAATGGTGTATTCTTTATGGCTTCAGCAGAGGTAGTGGGAGGTTGCTCAGGTCCCTGCTCTGACCACTAAGCTGCTCTGGACCTACACCCTCTGGGTTTTGGAGCCCGTGAGGGCCCCACCAAAGACTGCTTCACCTGCACCTGTGCAGGGGCAGACTTGGCCATCTCCTGGGCCAGGGCCACATCACTCCTACCACTCTGCTGGACAACAGCTTGGAGGACATGTGTGATGCCTTGTTAGACCACTGCTAATGTATCTGTCTCCTTGTTTAAGACAGCAGAATGTTATTCACCTTGAGTCCGCACGGCCGTTGTTAGGGACTGAATGGACTCATTTGTGAGTGCTTGCAGCGCCATGGAGGCTGCCATTCTCTCCATCACAGACATTCCTGCACTTACCTGCTCCACCAGTCAACTAATGCTAGAGGTGGACTCCTCCATCCTCTTTGCTAATGTGGAGACTGAGCGTGGCAAGTCTTCTAGTACGTCACAAAGGTGCCTCTGTACCTCGATCATTCTCCTTTTCAAGGATGGCCCCCAGGGTTCAGCATCTGTGTCCAGCTGAGCAGATCTTGGAGAGGAGTGCGCCCATCGATGCGGACGCTCCACAGCTGCCCCTCCAACAGTGTCTGCTTGTACTCACTTGTGTGCGGTGACTTACCAGGTGACACCCAACTAACTCTCTAATAGGACCCACCGAGGTGTGAGTATCTGCGCTGGTGCATGGCTCGCTATAATGTGACAGTGCGCCCTCAGAGGAATGGAGCTCCTCTAAGAAATCGCCCTCGTCCATGTTGTCGGCCTGTTCAGCACTCCTTGAAAGCCCTGGAAGAGAAAGTACAGCAATATTAAGAACTATCGCAGAAGTGATGTTGCAATGAGCATCCAGAGGTGTGCAAGAGGTCAATCATTGATAACATCAATTCATTCCCAAAGGTAGGGGAGTCTATAACGAGGGGGCATAGATTTAAGGTGAGAGAGGAGAGATACAAAAGGGTCCAGAGGGGCAATTTTTTCACTCAAAGGGTGGTGAGTGTCTGGAATGAGCTGCTAGAGGCGGTAGTAGAGGCGGGTACAATTTTGTCTTTTAAAAAGCATTTGGACAGTTACATGGGTAAGATGGGTATAGAGGGATATGGGCCAAGTGCAGGCAATTGGGACTAGCTTAGTGGTATAAACTGGGCGACATGGACATGTTGGGCCGAAGGGCCTGTTTCCATGTTGTAAACTTCTATGATTCTATGATTCTATGTCGAGTGTGAGGGATGTTAAAATTCTGTTACCAGATGTTTGCGGAGTGCCAGTCTCGGCATCTCCCACAGCTAGGCATTCCTGCATCCGGCTGAGCTCCAAAGCCTCCTCCTCTGCCTCTATAAGGGCCACTATTTGTGGTGACCCCCCTCCAGTCCTACTCCTCTCCCGTGCATTTTGTACTCTCTTCTCCTACATGGGGAGTAAGAACAGATGCGTGAGTGAGTGAGGGTGACGGGGTCACCAGATGGATGCATTGCTTTGGGTGAGGCTGACAATGAAGCAGAATCATCAGAGGATGACGATCAGACAGATTCATCACATTGCATCAGGATTGGGGTGAATGGGTTCACAAATGGGGAGGTGAGGAAATACACAGAAAGTGAAGGTAAGTTGATATTGAGATTTAAGTGGGTGTGAGGAGTGATGTGATGGAATAGGCTTGGCAATACAGAGTGAGGGGGGAGTGATAATATACACCGCAGGATGTAGGTGAATCAGTAACTGTACTCACTTTTCCTGACCTAGTTAGGTCATTAAATCGCTTCCTGCACTGCACCGAGGACCTGGGCACCATGCTCCTGCTGCTGACCTCTTCTGTCACCTCCAGCCATGCCTTCTTGGTGGCAGAACCAGGTTTCTTCCTCCTGTCACCTGGTTATAACAACTCCCTCCTGCTTCTCACAGCAGCTTATAGTATCCCAGGGGAAGCGTCCAAGAACCTGGGTGCTGCCTTTCCTCTATGCCCTTCCATTCTGCTTTTTACTCCTTTCTCCTTCAAAATCCATTGTTGCATTGGCCCTTTAAATAGTGAGCTTTAAATCGCGTCATGCGGGTGCGCAGTATGCCCGCTGTGCAGCTTGGAGACGCAAAACCTGGAAGTAGAATTAAGTGCCTTCAACTGAATCGCGATCGCTCGAGAAGATGCACGAAAAAACGTTCCCGGCTTCTCACCAGCTTATTGACCTCCCTCACCCCCGCTGAGATCCGTCCTCATTGTTAAAATTTACCCCTTACTGTCTGCAAGTTGAAATGAGTACTTATTATAAAACTTTTTTTCTCTCTGAAATAGCTACACTGATGTTTATTAAATATTATTTCTTAATATTAAAGCCTTGCTATGTTTCTATTATTGATGAAACAAGAGTTTCTGACACCAACCTGCAACAAGAACAAATTTCTCATTTAAAACTAATCAAAAAAACATATGTTTGATTAGAAATGTCATCAGCACTCAGTGGAGTAGTGGGGTCTTGAGCAACATGGCATTCACACTGTCCTTAAACCAACAGAATCAATCGGACAGCACAAGGAGACCGTATGGAGTTTAGCTGACCCTTCCTTTGTGCTGCACCAGAAATTAAATCTAATGCAACAAATGGGAAAATAACATAAATTATTTGCAATGCAGCAAATTATTCTTTTGCATGACATAAAAACACAGATTTTCCCAATTGTCAGAATTGCTCTAGTACGCAAGGGCGTATGCTTTTAGGACCATTATACTGTGTGATGCACTATCTGAACCGATGGCCATTGTGAAACATTCTAGCCTAGAAATTACAGTTGGCGAAATTAGCGGCCAAATGGTTAACAAATATGCATGACAATCCTCCGTCCGTTATTTTAGCAGAAAGGTTTAACCCATTTAAAATAAACAGTACAATGCCCATATTAAAATAATGGACAAAAGAGTGTCATACGAAAGCATTAAGCATGTGTCTACGTATACCACCACCAATAATTTCTAAGCTTACTTACTAGCATTTTCTGGGATGTGATAACAAGGATGAGGGCCCTCTTTATTGTACAGCTGCAAATTTGCATTTGATCTACACATGAGGGAGTTAAGAAATGTGCATCATTCACTCAATCTTGGCTCTTGGATCTGTGGCCAATGCAAAACTCTTTCAATCGCTTGCAAAACAAACTGAGTTGAAAGATCAAATCAGACAGCTCACAATACACTGTAATAAATATAATCGTCCTGCTTTGCCATCCCACACCAAAATGTACTTTTCTATCAAAACCCAGCTCTGCATGGGCAGCAGGAAGAATAGCGATCATTGAAGCTGCAAAATATACCGTAAATTGCTTGAAAGTAAGAAACTCGATCAAGTGTTTCACATGTAATTTGTTGAAGTCTGACCATAATAAGTCTATTCTAAAGTGTAGTTTGCATAGATCAAGCTATTAGATTCTTTCAATAGAAAGTCTGTTTGTGTTTAGAAGTCTCAAATAACCAGCAGATTTTGCTGTAAAAATTGAACCAATCTTTAATTGACACCAAACTTCAATCACCATCATCGAGATCTGTAGCACAGGGGGCCCATTGAGCAGCTTCAAATCTTATCAATTCTTCTTGGCTAAACATCATCTGCATGGCCACTTGCCAGCTGATACAAGTATTAAAGAGATCTTTCTTTACTGGCTGACTACATCCTGGGTTACCTCCTTTCTGAGACTCTTCACTCAAACTTTTAATGTGTTTCTTCAGCAGCTTTTATACAGCAGTAATATTTCCAGTAGCAGCAATGATCTATTTACCCTAATCCTTTTCCAACTTACATTACATTAAATAACTTATTTGTGATGCCTTTTTTAAAAATCACACATGTTCAAACACTTCTTGCATCAATAATAAGTGTCCAGGTGCCCGTCCTCATATTAGATCAACCAAGGTCTATGAAATGCCCTCTTGAAGTCAGCATGTGGGTATTAGGGGGAAATAAACTGCCTTTGCCTGATAGCAGCAGGAAATGAATGTAAAGTCAAAAGGAAGTTTGAAAGAAGGCAATTCAGAAAAAGGAAGAAAACACAGCTCCAGAGTATTCTTTTCGTAAAATATAATGGTGACCCTTTGAAAGAACTCTTTGATTTTCAAAATATGACTTTTCCCCCTATTTGTTAAAAGCACATTTTCCCTTTTTTGACCCTCTTGTCCAAGCCAAACATCTTTTATTGGCAGAGAGTTTAGGTAGGCAACCTACCCCCAAGCTCTTTGTCCATGTCACTCTGTAACCAGTTGCTAGGAGATGTATGAAAGAAGCCCAGGATGATTCTCCTTCTAATGCTCTAATTTTTGTTCCTTTCCTCCGAGTAAGCAGTTCTGACGAAAGGTCTTCGATCTGAAACGTTAACTCTGTTTCTTTCTGCAAAGATGCTGCCTGACTTGCTGAGCTTCTCCAGCATTTTCTGTTTTTATTATCTCAGAGTAAGAATTCTGCTCTCAGCATCTCCTTCATACAAATCAATGTCATAAAATTGCCAAAAAATAATAACATTTAGTATGTATATTGCTGCAGGCATGATCCCAAATCCTCATACACTTTCCTTACTCATCTGCAAAACAATTTTGCAATGTTGGAATTACAATTAGTAGATTTAGAGAACTCTAAATCTCCCAACAATCTTATTATCAACTGAAGCTTTGTAATCTTACTGCATTTTTAATTTTTGAAATACTAATTCAGTCGTAGAAATGCTAACCTGTCCTTGTGGTTACCTGTGTAATCACTTCCAGAAATGTGTGACCAAGAACCAAATTTAACTAAACCAACATGTCACCATATTTAAACATAAGGACCACATTAAGAAATACACTAATAGATTATTTTAGTAATCATACATGCTATTGTTGACCGGAGGTCACCGGTTACGGTTACTGGCTTAGTACAAAGAGGAGAAGAGTCAATTCTCTCTTAACTCTCAATTCACTTTATTCATGCCGTTAGATCATATACATATAGCTTATATGTCCGGTTAGATATAGGCATGCAGTTTACACCAGGTTATACAGTTTTATACCCAAACTAAGATCTAAACGCACACCCACTAGGTTTCTCTGACACTCCCTTAGTGGTCACAGAATATAAAGGATAATACCCGAAAAGGAGAGCTGACGCTGGCCAGGCGTTCCGTTCTCTCTCTCTTTCGACGTTGTCTCTACGTCCCTGACGTAGGGTCTTCCACTTCCGCGATGGTTGGTCTCCGGAGTCTTCGCTCTGGCTCCACGCCCTAGATCCTTCATTCTTATTCCGAATCTTATCTCTTCAAGCTGTGCTGTCTTTCTATTTTGTTGGTTTAGGCTTCCTCGGTTACCCTGTGTCTTCTCCTCATTGGCTCTGTCCCAAGGACTTAGGTAGCATTACCTCATTACTCCTTTTCTAAATAAGGGCTTGTGTCTTATTACATCTCCTTTGTCTTTCACAAAACTTAGCTAATTCAAACCGGTTCCAGCCAGCTAAGGTCAGTGACTGAACTCAGGTTACTTTAGTTCAAAAGTCGTTCCTGCCTGTGTGTATCAGCAGCTGACGCCTCAGGTTACTTTCTGCAGCCCCTGGCCAACACTATGAAAAATTGAAATTGCCCTAATCAATTATTATAGGTGAATGAAATTACTCCAGAACAACAATTTCTTGATCAGAAATGCAGGCCGGGGTTTTCCACTTGTGCATCTGCCAGTCCACGATATCCCCCCCCCCCCCCACCGTTCATTTTAATGGACAGGAAAATGATGGGCTGACGAGCGCAGATGTTCAAACCCCAGCTGCAGTGTCTTACAGAGAAATGCATTCATACCTCTATGAATGAATTCCAAACTTCTTCCAATTACATTTTCTAAATAATGCAAGTCAATAGTCCTCATCAATTAAAATTCTGTTGTAACATCATCACCAAACAATCAAATGAAATCTGTGTACAGTACTGCACCATAGCCACACTCAATGTCCTCATCACACCAAATGACTCATCACACTGAATGGCTTTACCAATGTTAATTCAACAACAAACTAACAGCTACAGGGAATTGTTTACCACCTTGGTCAATCTTTCTTTTACGACTCCAACTCATGTACTGCAATAGTCAAAAAATATTCAGATATTACAGTAATAATCCAACTCAGATGTCAGAAGTAACTTTATTACTGTATTATTGATGCTATTCTAATAAAATATATTTTTAAACTATGTTAAATAAAAATAAAATGTTTTAAGCATTTTAAAAACATTCTGAGGAAGGATACATACCCGAAACATCATAACCTGTCTTTTCATTTTGCAGAGGCTGATTGACCTGCTGAATATTTCCTCCACTCTTTGTTTTTATTTCAGTTTTCCAGAATTTGCACTTTTTCCTTTTTTTCCTAACTTCCCCTCTGCCAGGATGCTGGATTGCCACAGATATTTGCATGTGTTCAGGCCTCAGTATGCCTGAATTTGGTGAGCCAGGAAATTTAAATGGTCCAGTTGCACCCCAGGCACAGGTCCACATCCTGGCAGGGCCTAGAACCTGGGAATGGGAAAGGAAAGTCAGTCACTACTGCAGGACTGAGAGGCCTGGCCTGATACCCCTGAAAAGCAGAAAAGGGACTTGATCACAATGCCACTGCCTGGCCCTATTCAATCCTCCTGGCTGCTTCTTCTGGGCACCTCACAAAATGAGCATCTGGCTGGTAAGGGAACAAAAAATGAGGCAGGAGGGCCAGGAATGTCCCCTACACCTCATTTGAATGACTGCCCAATTTTCATCCTATTGAAAATTACTCCCACTGACTGTTTTGACAAGGATACCATATGTATGTATAAGCATTGTGGCAAAAATGAAGCATTTTTGTTTAATGTGCAGAATGGACAATGTATTGGGTTCTTTTTTGCTGTCATGATACATAAGGATTAAAATAAAGCTACACTTGCAGTAAAGCAAGATTTAGTTTATTTTGATGCGAATATTACAGATTTTAGTCATTTTAGCCCCGATTTTAAATTGGAGCAGGAATGAGGCAGGTGGGGGTCAAGGCCAGTGCCAAACTACCCTGACCATGGCAGCATGAGGCCTGGGAGATTTTAACTCACGGGACTCAACAGCATGGCCCTGGATCAGTTGCCCGCTCAAAACCAGCAGGTAGTGGCAGCTGGCCAACCGGCGGGTGATCGAAATGTCGGGTAACAGGAGACTACCGGCCAGGACTGAAGGAACGGTTCGCGGCACTCAGGTATGTCGCAGGGAGGGGGGTTTGGGAGGGTCTCGCAGGAGTGGTGGGGAGAGAGTCGGGAGAGAGTCAGGAGAGAAGAAGACCTAAATACTCCTTGTTGGGTCAGGAGGAGCACTGACAAGTTCTGAAGATCAAGTGTTAAGAAAAAAATACTCCATTAAGGCAGGAGACAACCATGAACATCCTTGATGCTCATATGCAGTGATTCATAAAATATTAACAGGATGGGAAGAAGTGCTCATTTAAAATAATATGTTAATTTTATTTGGCTGTTTTGATACACTTTTTCTTTCTTCCTGTATTTCCTGTGGCACACAGCTGCTGTCTGTGTCAGTTATATACTGCAAAGCCATCAACTGTAAAATGCTATGGCAGTTTTAAAGGCTTTTTGCCAAAATCACGAGAGCTGTTATAAAGCTCTTGAGGGACAAATCACTGCTTAGAGGCCTGCAGACAGGATGCAAAGACCATTCCCAGCTTGTGCATGTTTAAAAGGAAGTCAGTGTTGGATGAGAGAACAGTGGTTCTGAACTCTAGTTAACATCTGACCAAGCATTCTTACTCAGTTTTGAAGTGGCCTGATGTTTGTTTTTTTTAAAAAAAAATTTGTAGCAGTGGAAGGGCTTTAAGGCTGATATGCAAACACCTGCTCTGATTTCTTCCACCAACCTTTCTTGAAAAGCAACACCTTACACTTTGAGGTTGATATCATTTAGAGGAGATTTTCAAAACACTTAATACAAATTCTCAATAAAAATGACAAATATGTAAACCTGCATAATATACCCTGTTATTTCTTGAAAATTATTATTCTGAGCATTGAGTTAATTAAAACAAAGGATGCTGGGAAGATTCCCGGCATCACATTATCTAATGCTGCATTTATATTGGAGAACAGTCCCAGGAAATAATTCTCCAATGTTAGCTCTCACAGTATCATAGTAGGTACAGCACAGGAGGAGGCCATACGGCCCATTGAAAGAGCTATCCAATTAGTCCCATTCCCCTGCTCATTCCCCATTGCTCTGTATTTTTTTTCCCTTCAAGCATTTATCTAATTACCTTTTGAAAGTCACTATTGAATCTGCTTCCACCACGCTTTCAGGCAGTGCATTCCAGATCATTACAACTCGCTGCGTAAAAAAATGTTTCCTCTTGTCGTCTCTGGCTCTTTTGCCGCTCACCTTAAATCTGTGTCCTCTGGTTACCGACTCTTCTGCCATTGGAAACAGTTTCTCCTTATTTACTCTCTCAAAACCGTTCATGATTTTGAACACCTCTATCAAATCTCCCCTTAACCTTCTCTGTTCTAAGAACAACCCCAGCTTCTCCAATCTCTCCACATAACTGAAGTCCCTCATCCATGGTGCCATTCTAGTAAATCTCTTCTGCACTCTCCCTAAGGCCTTGACATCCTTCCTAAATTGTGGTGCACAGAATTGAACACAATACTCCAGCTGAGGCCTAACCAGTGTTTTATAAAGGTTTAGCATAACTTCCTTGCTTTTGTACTCTATGCCTCTGTTGATAAAACCCAGGATCCTATATGCATTTTTAATAGCCTTCTCAACTTGTCCTGCCACCTTCAAAGATTTGTGTATGTGCACCCTCAGATCTCTCTGTTCCTGCATCCCCATTAAAATTGTACCATTTAGTTTATATTGCCTCTCCTCATTCTTCCTACCAAAATATATCACTTCACACTTCTCTGCATTAAATTTCATCTGCCATGTGTCTGCCCATTTCACCAGTCTGTCTATGTCTACCTGAAGGCTGTTACTATCCTCCACATTGTTTATTACATTTCCGAGTTTCATGTCATCTGCAAACTTTGAAATTATACCCTCTATATCCAAGTCCAGCGCATTAATATATATCTATTGCTTGTAGAAACCATCCAGTTTATTTTACAGAGTGATTTTTAGAACAGGCAGAAAGATTTGTGCCTTTCCTGTCTGGCTACAACCTTTAATTTGCTACAGGCCCTTGAGAACCTGCAGCAGGGCCTAATCTCCTAACCAGGTGGCAGTCTACGGGAAGCAGGTTTCCCACCGACAACTTACTTACTGCATGCTAATGAGAGGCAACCTAGAAAATGGGATCGGTCTTTCCCCAACTCTGCCAGACAGCCGTTACTGTTGCCCCCTCCATTTCCCACCACTTTTACGTCAAATATCAAAATCAGCCCTAATGTTTCAACAAATGCTTAAGAGTTGTTTGGAGTAACACATACACATATACAAGGTACAGTAGTGTAGTGGCATAGTACTGGACCAGCAGCCCACAGTCATGAATTCAAATCCCGCCAAGGCAAGCTGTGAAAATAAATTAAATAAATCTATTTCACTAACATCTTTCAGAAAAGACTCCAATCCCACAATATGTGGTTGGCTCGTATTGACCTCTGAAGTGGCCTAATAAAACCACTCAAGTTAAAACAATCATAAGAGAAATATTGATAGGAGCTGTCAGCAATCAGATCAGGACAACGCTCAGGCAATCCCAGCCCAAACCCTGTAAAGTCCTAACATCTGGGGACTGATGTCCAAATTGGAAGAACTAACCTTCAGATTCAGCAACAAAAAAATTCCCTTAACTCCTACCCTCTGTTTTCTATTTTGTAGCCTTCTTTCAATCCATTCTGCTACCTGGCCCCTGGCTCCATATGCCCTGTCATGGGTCTCTAATGTGGCACCTTTTCAAAGACCTTCTAAAAGTCCATGTACACTACATCTACTCCATTGCCCTTGTTTGCTTTTTCTGTTATTTCTTCACAAAGAATTCAATAAGGTTGGTTAAACATGACCTACCTTTAAGAAATCCATGCTGACTTTTTTTTATTATATTCTCCATCTCTTGATTTTTTTTTACCTGATCTTTTAGCAAAGATTATAGTATCTTTCCTATCACTGATGTTAAGATAACTGGTTTATATCTGCCTTCTTGAAGATAGGAATTACATTTGCTGTTCACCAGTCCTCTGGCACTATTCCTTTTTCTACAGAATTTTTATATATGGATAATATTCTCTCTCCTATCAACTCCCTAGTTTCCTTGAGTATCTGTGGATGCAATCCATCTGAACCTGGGATCTTGTCCTCCTTAAGTTTGGCTAATTTGTCTAGTATCTCCTTACTTTCTATCTTAACTGTTATAATATCCCTCTTGACTGCTTCCACTGCTGTCATTTCCTCTTTGTTATCCTCTACAGTGAAAATTGAGGCAAAGTATTGATTCAGTATCCCTGCAATTTCAGTAACATCTTTCTCACGCCTTAGTAGCCCTATCCCTTTTTAATTCTACTGCTGTTATGTTGTTGATTTTATTAACACAGGTACCCTAGTGCCTTTTAGTACTCTTTTACTAGTACTCTAGTACTCTTTTACCTTCCCTATCATTTCTAAATATGTTATAGCCTGCAATATGCAACTGCCAGAAGAAATCTACAATTACATGAAAGCTTATTACACCAAAACTATATTGTACAATACAATTCCAACTGTACAGAGTACCAAGCAAAACACAATCAAATCAAATTGCGAACCCATAATTTCCATTAAAAAACTGGTTCTAAATAAGAAGAAAGCAATACAGGCCCACCAAATGAATCTGGAATCAACAATGTTTAAAGCAGAAGGACAGAAAATTATAATTTCTAACCAGCAACCATGCTACCAATTTCATTTTTATTTCAAATAATTTATTTTGGTCTGTTTTAATCTTTGTTATTTCATTGCATTTAACATGTAGTTATTAAGGTATATCATGTTAAAATGACACCTATAACCTATAATGCGAGAAAATTTTATATCTGCAGAGTTTCTGTAAACCAGAGGTTCTCAAAATGTCTGTGTGGAGATCTCCTGCAAATGGTGACACACTCCTAAGTACCTCCTGTTCTAATTTTCAAAAGACAGGATCAGCTGGAAATTGTGGCATCTTTGCAGCAAATCTTGTTGAAGTAGACTGACCACAAAACAGTGCAAACCCAAATGTGAGGGGTGATTTTTGTCTTTTGAACTGTATCTAATGTTTAATGAAATACATAGGGCACAATTTTAACTTTGAAGTCCAGGGGGTTGGGGCGGGGGCAAACAAAATTGGGCATTTCTGGAGCGGGAAGGAATCCCAGCTCCAACTTACCGAAAAACATGCACGACCCAGACCCATCTGGGTGCGTGCACCGTTCCCGAACACAGAAGTCCCGCCGGCAATTAAAGCCGGCGGGACGATATTTAAACTAACAATTAAAGTGTTTGAAATCTGCATTAATACAATTAATTATGCTGGCAAGTGATTTCAACGCTGCCTCAGTGTGTTTCCCGTGCTGTGTGAAACACGCCATGGGAAAGTCAGCGGGTTGCAGCCGGCAGCCATTTGGACATTTAAATCCCTGTTTGACAGATGCGGATAAAAGGTGAGTTATTGCACCAGGGCACTCAGACAAACTTTTGGCTGGGAGATCTTTGTGTTTAGACTGAAAATTCTTGGTTCACATTCAGAATTGTTCTGTTTGCACATATTTACCTGCTTTTTGCCCCCCCTCAAACTGACACCGTTAGGATGGGGGGCACGATGGCTGCATTCATCAGCACATCTGAGGATGAGCAACATCATCATCCTCGCCAGGCATGGCGTGCACTTCCTCTACTTGCAGCTCCACAACACAGAGGTGTGCCACAGGCATCTGCACAAGAGCAGAGAGGGCAACAACAGAGGGACCAACGACACAGGAGGCACTACCCTTGTGAGAGGGTCTACAGACCGAGGCTGAGCTTCCTGGATCTCTCGGAGGAGCAGTGCCTACCGAGGCTGAGAGTGAGTTGCCAGGTGGTCGCAGACATCTGCAGCCTTCTTCATGCCGAGCTGCTCCCGGCTGGGCCCAGTGGCATCTCATTACCCATCACAGTTAAAGTGACCACTGCCCTCAACTTCTTCGCCTCCAGATCATTCCAGGGTGCCACCGGTGACATCACCGGGGTCTCTCAGTCGTCTGCCCACAAGCGCATAAGGCAAGTCACCGATGGATTGTTTCGCAGGGCGTGCCACTACATCAACTTCCCCATGGACGACCTCCTCCAGACAGAGAGGGCAGTGGGTTTCCACTCTGTGGTTTCCCATAGGTAGTACAGGGTGCAATCAATTGCACGCATATAGCAATCCGAGCACCTCCACACGAGCCAGGACCGTTCATCAACAGAAAGGGATATCACTCCATCAACGCGCAGCTCATTTGCGACCACCGGAAAAGATTTCTTTACGTGTGTGCCAGATTCCCTGGCAGCTGCCATGGTTCATTCATTCTGAGCGAATCCAACATCCCAGCCCTCTTCCTTGCACTAAACACCCTTAAGGGCTGGCTCCTCGGAGATAAGGGATACCCCCTGCATCCGTGGCTCAAGACACCTCCGAGGAACCCCATCAGTGAGAAACAGCGTTGATACAACAACAATCACACTGCCACCAGGTCTGTCACTGAACATGCAATAGGACTGCTAAAGATGCAATTTCGGTGCCTCGATCATTCTGGGGGAACGCTTCAATACACACCATCGAGAGTGGGTCGCATTATAGTCGTCTGTTGTGTCCTGCACGATATGGTGCAACAGAGAGGGGTACCAGCTGATGAGGCCCATGCCCTCATCAAGCATCCACATCTGCCATCAACATTGAGGAGGAACAGGAGGAGGAGGACGAGAAGGAGGAACCCATCGGCAGAGCAGCGGCTCACCTGGCTGCTCGTGAGGCCAGGGAGTCACTAATATTTGAACGATTCTCATAAGGAGATCACAAAGTGAGAATAGCCCAGTCCTTAGACCACCTGGAAAAACCAGCGCCAACACCATCCCCTCACCTCCCCTGCACAAAAGTGTCCTACAACTACACATACACCCACTGTAAACTCACCCACTCGATGACAAGTCTCGCCGTTCATGATGAAAGGGCACTATCACAAAAGGCAGTCAAGAATGGGCAAGACGTGGCAGTAGCAATGAGAAGTATAACATTTAACGTGAATTTAACAAAAACCAAATGTAAATGAAAATCAAGACAGTCTATCAAACACCCTTGTGCATACCCTTCGTGATCACAAATCCTTAGCCTTTCTCTTCTTACTACTTCTACGTTGTTCATTCCCTGTGGCTGCAGCAGAGGTAGTAGCAGGTTGCTCGTGTGCATGCCCGGACTGCTTAGATGCTTTTGGCCTTTGCCTTCAGGGTTTTGGAGCCCGTGAGGGCCCCACCAAAGCCTGCTCCACCTGCACCTGCGCAGGGGCAGACTCGGCCACCTGGAGAGGAGGCAGCATTACATGTACTGGTTGAGAGGGGGGCAACGGGTGAGACGTGGGAGTGCTTTGAGTGGCGTCCCCACTTCCATGTGCCCTTTCACCATCATCCGTCTCCTTGGCCAGGCCCACATCACTCCTACCACCCTGCTGAACAACAGTTTGGAGGACATGTATGATGCCTTGGAAGCTCAGTTGTAAAGTTTCTGTCTGCCTGTTTACGGCGGCAGAATGTTGTTCACCCTGAGTCCGAATGACAGTTGTCAGGGCCTGAATGGACTCATTTGTGAGCTGTGCTTGAAGCTCAATGGAGGCTAGCCTTTCCTCCATCGCCGACATTCCCGCACTTACCTGCGTCACTATTCCACTAATGCAGGAGGTGCACTCTTCCATCCTCTGCACTACTGTGGAGAGTGTGCATGGTACCTGTTCCAGTACCTCGCAAATGTGCTGCTGTCCCTCGAACATTCTCCTTTAAAAGGGTAGCCCCAGGGGTTCTGCATCTGCATCTGCATCTGGAGAGGAGTGCGCCCACTGACGCGGACTCTCTACAGCTGCCCCTGCCACCAGTGCCTGCTCGTGCTCACGTGTGTGGTGACTTACCAGGTGCCAACCCGACTAACTGACTACCAGGACCCACCGAAGTGAGTATCTGCGCTGGTGGATGGCTCACTATGATGTGACAGTGCGGCCTCGGAGGCCGGGAGCTCCTCTGAGGATTCACCCTCTCCTGTCACTAGAGTCAATGAAGGGCCTGTAAGAGAACAGAAGGCAATATTAAACATCATCTCAGGTGTGTCATGTTGCGATGAGCATACTGAGGTGTTCAACATGCCAAGCATTGTTAACATCAATTCATGTTGTGTGTGATGAATGTTAAAGATGTGTCACCAGATGTTTGTCAGCTGATGAATGCATTGCTTTGGTGAGGTTGACTGTGAAAGAGATGCATCAGAGGGTAACTATCAGACAGTCATCACAATGGATCAGGATTGGGGTGAGTGGTTGTGGCAGGTTCATAAATGGGGAGGTGAGGAAGTGCTCAGGAAGTGAATGTAAGTTGAGGATGAGCCTTAAGTGGGTGTGAGGAGTGATGTGATGGAGTAGTCTTGGCAGTGCAGAGTGAGTTGGGGGTGGGGGTGGTGATGTGCACCACGGAATGCAGGAGAATCAGGAAGTGTACTCACTTTTGCTGACCAGGTTAGGTCATTGAATTGCTTCCTGCCCTGGATCCAAGTGCAGCAGATGATGCTCCTGCTGGTGACCTCCTCTCCCACCTTGAGCCAGGCCTTCTTGGTGGCAGAGGCAGGGCACTTCCTCCTGTCAGCCGGGTAGAATAGTTCCCTCCTCCTCAGCCCAGCCAGCAGCCCCTCAAGTGAGGCGTCACTGAATCTTGGAGCTAGCTTGCCCTCTGCTGCTCCAGTCTGTGAGCTTGCTCCTTCCTCCAGCAAAAGCCATTGGTGCAATGGCTCTTTAAATGCAGACACTCCAGCTGACAGCAGGTCATGGGAGTACGCAGTCCGCCCGCTGCGCAGCGTTCGGACGGCAAACCCGGAAACAACGTTAAGGGGCACCAATTAAGTCGCGATTGTGTGGGGAACGGTAAGATTTTATTATTTGGGTTTGCTGCGCGCCCATTGACCCCCCCCCCTCACCCCACCCCCGCTGCCAGCCCGCTGCCTTATTAAAATCGTGCCCATAGAGTGTTGTTTGGAGACATACATACATATACAAGATGATTAAGAAATAAAAGAATGGCCAAGATTACATTCTTGCTCTCAGGTCTGTAATAACATGAAAGGTTGTTACACCAAAACTACATCGTATAACAACAAAAATAATGTGCTCGTAAATCAACAAATATATTAAAATACAGAAATCTGGTGACCCTGGAACTCCTCACAGATCATCTGGGGTTCAGGGACCCAAGTTTGAAAATCTTTGCTGTACCACAAAATCGGTAAAATTGACAATAAAATGCTACACCATCTGAAACACACCCATGTCAAGTCTGCCTTCTTTTCTTATATTAAATCAGAAAAATTGAAAAAAAATGTGGGAAAACAAAGTATTTTTGGAATGGAAGAAAAACAATCCCTTTTGTTCACATTTGCCTGCAAAATGAAACCGTATCTGTAGACAACGTTAAATTATTTTCATGGCATTTCTTTAAGAGTAAGTTCTCAGCATTCATTTGGAAAAATGGAACAAGACTTATTTGCATATACCTTTAAATTCTAGCAGTTTTTAATACCCTGCACTATTCCTAACTTGGTTGAACTAACAGATTATCACCTTTACCACTATTTAGGGCATTTAGAGGACCCTGGTGAATGTAAAATATTCAACAATGCAGCTAAAAATTCTAACCTCATTGAACAGACTTAATATTAACATATTTTCAATATAGGTTAACTTACTGCAAACCACAGAAGTCCAATATCTCCTGCTTTCTTTTTTAAGAACATTTAACAAACAGCATAAATCTAAGTAACAATTGGCAAGAGCTGAAAAAATTCAATATTTTTTGTACCCCTAGAATTGATTTAGTCCTTTACAATTTATCTAATTTCCATAAAGTTTAGGTTAAGAGCATGGTTTTTAGAAAACACTAGCAGATATATAAATAAAATAATCAATTTACTCTGATCTAATTTTAACCAATTTAATAAGTATAACCTCCCACTGCCCCTTTTTCCACAACCAACATGACTACTACAGTTTCATCTCACAGAAAATCTCAGTGCTCACATACACTGCAAAATCTTTTGACCTATTTGCCTGTGGCAGGTCTATTGTATTAAGATTTATGTGTTTTCTAAGATTAATATGAATTTGTATGCTTTTCAGACTCCCACAAACAGTAAACTGGTAGTAATAGCAAGCTGCAATGTAATAACTGTAATCATATTTTGAAAAATACAAATATTGGAAACAGACTATCATAATCCTCAAGGGTTATAAAACCTTTACAGTGGGGATGCAGAGCATGACCTCTACTATTTGTAGATCATATTCTACATGAAGCATGTTGCACTATTTTGACCATTACCTAGAACTGTCTAATTTTCTACCGGTTTTATACTTTCACTTTTTCAATAAGTGAAGCACCAAGTCATTTAAAGATGTTCTCATCTACCTTTTAAAGGGAAAAAAAGCTAAAATAATTGTTGGAACAATATTTACTGCCACAGAACAAAATCTGTATTGTCTACTTTTTTTAAAAAGGAGAGAGAAACGGGGATGAGAAAGGGCTTACACTTTATATTTTATGAATATATATAAAATACACAGTACCTGAATGCAAGGTGGAAAAATAGTCCTGCAGTTATACAGATGTGAAGTTAAAATTTTCAAAGTGGGTGCTGAATTGTAGCAACAAAAGCCAGCAACCTTTCCTCCCTTATTTCCTTCAAGATCTTGTGTGAATACACAAAACCCAACAGTAAATCCAATAATGCCACAAAATAAAACAGAAGTGTGCAAAAAGAGCATCAGATACATTCCTTAAATCATGTATCCATTCATTAAATGGTTCTTATGAGATTAAAGTATATTTTTACATACAACTATGGAATCAAGTCCTTAATTCAATTGATGCTGTTTCCATCAGTCTTGTCTCTAGATCAGGTGAAATCATGAACATGATAGTGAGGATTTCACATCTGCCACTGTATCATGTATTATCTTGGAAATGGACTCGCTGCAGATGGGCAGTTTACTCAATACACCAAGCTGCAAAATAGCAGCCCCTGCAAGATAAGGAAGTGACGTACAGTTTCTCTAAACTATTCACTGTATTACAATCAGAAAAAAATATTAAATTACATGTGCTGTGATTCAAAGCATTACGCATGAATTACTTTTACTCATAATTGAAGGGAAAAGTCGACTCCCAGCATATATAGCAGCAATTTTCCTAACCTATGCCCCCAAAGAACACCCATTCCCCAGGCAGAAAGTGAGAAAAAGTGGCAGAGATCTGTTTCACTGGGTCTCTGTCCCCTTTACATTGGCCTGGGATTTCAGGAGCTTATTGGGGTGGCGGGGAGGTGGTGTAGGTGGGAGACAGAGGTTGGGCTGCACCTATGATAGGCGCAGGCCCAAAGGTGGCATATAAATCAAATGGGACATTTCTGGCCTCCCACCTCTATTTTCTGTACATGCAGCCAAGATGCAAGGGTGCCCTACATAGCTGGCGTTGGGGGCTTGTACCGAGACCCTCATCAGATCGGAGGGTTCGAGGGGGCCCAGCAGCAAATTGAGGACAGGCCCAAAGGTAAGTGGGTCTTCTTTTTCAATTTGCAGGAAATTTTCAGGCCATGGGGCCTTCTCCAGCAGCAGCTAAAAGACCCTGAAACCAGCGTCCAGACATGCAGCTACACTTTCCATCCCTGCTTTCTGCCGCTGATTGTGTCAGGAGATGAAAGAGCAACGTGCCATTTCCATCATGATGATATCAGACACAAATGACACAGTGATGTGTTTCAACACAACTTATAATTTTATCATGTATTTGCAAACATTTTTCATGAAGCCGGTGCTACTCAATATTTCAAATTATTCCTGCTTCTTGTGGTGATCTGAGGCCATCTAAATTTAGGTGCAGTGACAGACAACAACAGTCAATTACCTCTAACAATGATCCAATTATATTATAGACAGTGAGCTTCCTGCAGATATGGGTCACAGCAGGTTCCATCTAACCTGTATCAATGGGGATTTATGATAAAGAAGTGATTTGACTTCTCAGATTTTCATTTTATAAAAACGCATGGCGAGTCATTCTATTTTTTAAATTATGTTTTTCAATCTACAAGCTACAGAGGTGCTGTAAAGGTCATATGTATAGCCATTATACAAATGCCCCAAAAGAGCATGATTTTAAAGTGATTGCTTTAGACATTACAAATGGATTTTCTCATACTGTCAATGTACTGGAATATCCCAAAACTATTATGGTGACTTTCTTGAGCTCCATTAACTCATTGAATAAACAGGATTTCCATGTTGTTAGCATAACAGATGTTGAGACCAACTCTTCAAGGATTAAGGTTATGTAACATTGGGAACTGGTTACAAAAATGATTGAAATGCTGTTATTGTTCATGGAATCATCTGGTGAGTAATGTCAAAAGATGACCATAGACTGTGTAGGATGCAATTTTATACAGAACAATGCAGTAGATGCAATGGCATTTTCAATTGGTTATTCAATCAAAAGTAGAATCTACAAGTGATTAATGTTATCAGTCATTTGAGCTTTGCAAATCAGAAATTTCTCTAAGAACATTGCCTTTAATAACTGCCTATATATATATATTGGTGTTTCCAAAAAAAAGTCTTAAATGCAGTACACACTAAATGGGCAGACAGACTGAATAGATCTACAGGGGCAAGTGTGATATTACCTGTCTGGTCATTCTTCAAATAGCAATCTATTTTTATTGATTTGGTACAGAGAGTTTAAATGATCATGAAACAATCTGCGTATTCTCTTAGGTTACACTCACATACTGATCAAGCCAGTCTTTTCGAAGACCTTGGTGAAAATACACTGGATACTGTTTATGAAATAAACTGTGTAAGTTATCTGAGCTACCAAAAAGTCAGAAGGATATTTGTGGCGATGCTACAGGCTATTTTCAATCTTGTTACAGAAACCCACTCCATTGAGAAATTTAAACCTACACCATATCAACCAGTGCAGACTAAGTACGGGATTTATGCAGTTTTGTTTTTATGTCCAGTCTCACTAGGAAGAGGTATGACCATTACTGCAGTAATGTCATTAAACTGCATCTTATTAATATTGCAGTCCATTTTGAAGTAACAGCTCTATGTAGCTTTACTTGAGGTAGATTAGAAATATTGCGATGTATTTTAAGGATTTATTATTTTCTGCTTAAGTGCTTAATGTTTGGCGTTGCATAAACTCAAGTGAATTGCCTCAGAGACTAATTAGAATTAGCTATGGGCCAAAGTTAAATTTGGATTGTCCTATTAGAGCTATGGGGGTAAATTTTAACCCCCAAGAACGGGTGGGTTGGGGGCGGGTGCGCAGCAAAAATACTCTGTTTTCAGAGCAGGAGCACATCCCGGCTCCAACACACCTACTTCCGGGTTTGACCCGCCCGATAGTTCCGCCGGCACTTAAAGTCGGCGGGCCGATATTTAAAGGGCCGATTCAGGTATTTAAGTTACTTAATCCTATTAACTTTTTGTGTATTAAGTTACACAAATCATTTTAACTTCTCTTGAAACACGCCATGGAAACGGAGGTGAGTTGCTGCCGACCCTCATTTGGACCTTGATTGACACATATAAAGAAAATGTGAGTTTTTGCAGCAGGACAATCAGTTCTCTCAGACAAACCTTCAGCTGGGAGTTCTTTGTGTTTAGACTGAGATTTCTTTGTTCACATTCAGAATTCTTGTGTTCACACATTTTGGACCCCCCTCAAACTGACATCAGGATGGGGTGCTCAATGGATCTATTCCACAGTAAGTCTGAGGAGGAGGCACATCACCATCTGCGGGAGGCAAGGCATGAAGTTCTGGGAATTGCAGGTGCACAAGACAGAGGTGCGCCACAAGGACCTGCAGAAGAGCAGAGGGGGGGCCAGTGGAGGGGACGATGTCGCAGGAGGCACTACCCTCGTGAGAGGTTCTACAGGCAGAGGCTGAACTCCCTGGACCTTTCTGAAGAGCAGTGTCTACGCAGGCTCAGATTGAGTTGCCAAATGGTTGCAGTCACCTACAGGCTCTTTCATGCAGAGCTGCCCCCGGCTGGGCCTGGTGGCCACGCATTGCCTGTTGCACTCAAAATAACCACGGACCTCAATTTCTCCACCTCCGGATCCTTCTAGGGTGCCACTGGTGACATCGATAGGGTCTCTCAGTCATCTGCACATATATTCAACAGGTCATGGATGGCTTGTTTGCCAAGGCATCTGACTACGTCAACTTCCCCCGCGATGACATCTGCCAGGCTGAGAGGGCAGTGGGTTTCCACTCTCCGGCTGGCTTCCCACGGGTGCAGGGTGCAATTGATTGCACACACGCAGCTCCACATGAGTCAGGACTGTTCATAAGCTGAAAGGGATATCATTCCATCAATGCACAGCTGGTTTGTGAACACTGGAGGAGGTTTCTGCAGGTGTGTGCCAAATTCCCTGCAGCTGCCATGATTCCTTCATTTTGGGCGAGTCCAACATCCCAGCCCTCTTCCATGCATAAGACAGACTTAAGGGCTGGCTCCTTAGAGACAAGGGATACCCTCTGAAGAGGAGGCTCATGACTCCAGTGGCTGGAGTCATACCTAGCACAAAGGAAGATGGTAGTGGTTGTTGGAGGCCAACCATCTCAGCCCCAGGACATTGCTGCAGGAGTTCCTCAGGGCAGTGTCCTAGGCCCAACCATCTTCAGCTGCTTCATCAATGACCTTCCCTCCAACATAAGGTCAGAAATGGGGATGTTCGCTGATGATTGCACATTGTTCAGTTCCATTCGCAACCCCTCAGATAATGAAGTAGTCTGTGCCCGCATGCAGCAAGACCTGGACAACATCCAGGCTTGGGCTGTTAAGTGGCAAGTAACATTCGTGCCAGACAAGTGCCAGGCAATGACCATCTTCAACAAGAGAGAATCTAACCATCTCCCCTTGACATTCAACAGCATTACCTTCGCTGAATCCCCCACCATCAACATGCTGGGGGTCACCATTGACCAGAAACGTAACTGGACCAGCCACATAAATACAGTGGCTACAACAGCAGGTCAAAGGCTGGGTATTCTGCAGCGAGTGACTCACCTCCTGACTCAACAAAGCCTTTCCATCATCTACAAGGCACAAGTCAGGAGTGTGATGGAATACTCTCCACTTGCCTGGATGAGTGCAGCTCCAACAACACTCAAGAAGCTTGACACCAACCAGGATAAAGCAGCCCTCTTGATTCGCACCTCATCCACCACCCGAAACATTCACTCCCTTCACCATCGGCGCACCGTGGCTGCAGTGTGTACCATCCACAGGATGTACTGCAGCAACTCGCCAAGGCTTCTTCGACAGCACCTCCCAAACCCGCGACATCTACCACCTAGAAGGACAAGAGCAGCAGGCACGTGGGAACAACACCACCTGCACGTTCCCCTCCAAGTCACACACCATCCAGGCTTGGAAATATATCACTGTTCCGTCATCATCACTGGGTCAAAATCCTGGAACTCCCTACCTAACAGCACTGTGGGAGAACCTTCACCCCCACGGACTGCAGCGGTTCAATAAGGTGGCTTACCACCATCTTCTCAAGTCAATTAAGGATGGGCAATAAATGCTGGTCTTGCCAAAAAACCTGTGAGAAACTCCACCATCAAGGCACAGCAGTGGTGCAACGACAGTCACATTACCATCAGGTCTGTCACTGAACAAGCTATAGGAGTGATCAAGAAGCGCTTCAGGTGCCTAGATCGATCTGGGGGAGCCCTTCAGTACTTACGGCGAAGGGGTGCATAATAATAGTCCTGTGTTGCGTCCTGCACAACATTGTTCAAGAGAGGGTTACAGGTGGATGAGGTCCCATGTGCTCATGAAGCATCTGCTGGCAACATTGAAGAAGATGACAAAGAGGAGGGGGAGGAGGAGGAAGAAGATGGGCAACTCATCGCCAGAGCAACAGCACACATGGCTGCTCGTGTTGCCAGGGAGTCATTCATATTTGATAGGCTCCCATAAGGAGATCTGCAAACTGAAGATAGTGAAGTGCTCAGACCGCCTGGAACAACACCACCACCATCACCAGCTGCCCCCTCCCACCCCCCTCTCCCATTGCACAAAACAGTCCTTCAACCACGCATTCAACCATTGAAAACGCGCCCAATGGGTGTCATCAAGTCTTGGCGTTCATGATGAATCACATGAAAGGGTGCTTTCACAAAAGGAACTCAAGAATGGACAAGATGTGGCATTGGTGGTGAGAATTATAATATTTAATGTGCATGTAAGAAAAAACAGGGGTGAGGGGGGTGATTTACGGGTGCCAGACCTGGAAGGGAAGTAGGTGGGTTGCAATTGCAACCCTAATGAGGCCAATTAAAGCCTCTTCCGGGTTCGACGCCCAGCAGCCAGCCGGATTGACAGGCTAGCTGCCAACAGGAGCTGCACATCCGAGGGGGAGGTGGAGAGAGAGAGAAAGAGACCTCATCGGCCATTGGGAGAGCGATTGGGGGGGGGGGGGACGGTGAGACAAAGATCTGAAAGGGGGTGGGGAGACATCGGACATTGGACGGGGGTGCAAGTGACACCGGACATCGGAGGGGGGGGTGCAGATGACACCTTTGGAAGTTATATTTATTTATTTTTTTACCATGTGAAATGTATTTAATTTATTTAGTCTATTTTTCACTGATCTGGCCCTGCACGCCTGGTTTCACCAGGCACGAATCAGAAGCCGTGGGAAAGCCGTCCAGATAAGTTCAAAACCGTTTTAACTGCCCAAAAGACAAAAAATAAGTACCTTGGTACATTTGCTGCTTTAAATAGCGTCCCACCGTTTTAATTGCCGGTGGGACTTCCGGGTTCAGGAACGGCTCGCGCACCCAGATGACTCTGGTCAAACGCGAAAGTCCATGGGTTGGAGCCGGGATTCGTTCCTGCTCTGGATTTCTCCAATTTTCTATGGCCCCCGCCTCTAACACACCTGGACTTGGCTTTTAAAATTGAGCCCCTTGTGCATACCCTTGGTGATCACAAAACTTTCACCTTCCTCTTCCTACCGCTTCTACGTGGTGCATCCTGTGGCTTCAGCAGAGATATTGGTAGGTGCTCAGATCTCTGCCCTGACTGCTGAGATGCTCTCAGCTTATGCCCTCTGGGCTTTGGAGCCTGTGAGGGCCCCGCCAAAGACTGCTCCATCTGCACCTGTGCAGGGGCAGACTCGGCCATCGGGAGAGGAGGCGGCATTGCACCTACTGGTGGGGAGGTAGGGGGGCAACGGGTGAAATGTGGGAACATTTTGAGTGGAGTTCCCTTTTCCATGTCCTCTTTCGCCATCACCCCATTCCTGGACCAGGCCACATTACTCTTACCACTCTGCTGGACAACAGCTTGGAGCACATTTGTGACGTGTTCTAAGGCCACGGCTAAAGTATCCGTCTGCCAGTTTACGGCAGCAGAAATGTTGGCGACCTGAGCCCGCACGGCGATTGTCATGGCCTGAACGGACACACTTATGAGCTGTGTTTGAACTTCAATGGAGGTTGCTATTCTCTCCATTGCACACATTCCCAAACTTACCTGTGCCACCAATTCACTATTGATGGAATTGGACTCCTCCATCCTATCCGCTATTGTGGAGAGTGTGCAAGGCACATTTTCCAGTACCTCGCAAAGTGCAGCTGTAGCTCTATCATTCTCAATCTCAACAATGGCTCCCGCGGTTCAGTATCTGTGTCCAGCTGAGCAGAGATTGAAGAGGAGTGAGCCCCCGACGTCAACTCTCCACAGCTGCCCCTGCCACCAGTGTCTGCTCATGCTCACTTGTGAATGGTGAATCACCAGGTGACAACCCAACTATCTGCCTAACAGGACCCAATGAAGTGCCAGTATCTGTGCTGGTGCTTAGCCGGCTACGATGTGACGGTGCGCCCTCAGAGGAATGGAGCACTTCTGAGGAATCGCCTTCTTCCATGGCACGTGCCTCCTCATCAATCCTTGAAGGCCCTGGAAGAGAACATAAAGCAATATTAAGAATCATCGCAGAAGTTAGTTTGCAATGAACATACTGAGGTGAGCAACAGGTCAATTACTGATCATCAATTCATGATCTGTGTAAAGGATGTTAAATTTCTGTCACCAGCCATTTGCGGGTTGCCAGTCTCACCATCTCCAACGGCCAGGCATTCAGCCGTGTGGCTGAGCTCCAGGGTCTCCTCCTCCACCTCTGGCAGGGCCACTATTTGTGGTGGCCCCACCCTCCAGTCCTACTCCTCTCCCGTGCATTTTGAGCTCTCTTCTCCTACGAGGGGAGAAAGAACAGATGTCTAAGTGAGTGAGGGTGATGGGGTCACCCGATGGATGCATTGCTCTGGGTAAGGCTGAAAGAGATGCATTAGAGGATGAGTATCAGACAGATTCATCACATGGCATCAGGATTGGGGTGAGTGGGAGTGGTGGGTTCAAAAATAGGAAGATGAGGAAGTGCACAGAAAGTGAAGGTAAGTTGATAATGAGACTTAAGTGGGTGTGAGGAGAGATGTGATGGAGTCGGCTTGGCAAGACAGATTGAGAGGGGGGATAATGTGCACCATAGGATGTAGGTGAATCAGTAACTGTACTCACTTTTCCTGACCTGGTTAGGTCATTAAACACTTCCTGCACTGCATCCATGACCTTGCCACCGTGCTCCTGCTGCTCAGCTCCTCTGCCCCCTCGAGCCAGGCCTTCTTGGTGGCAGAGGTAGGGTGCTTCCTTCGATCAGCTGGATACAGTATGTCCCTCCTGCTCCTCACATCGGTCAGTAGCAACTCAAGCGAGGAGTTGTTAAACTGAGGTGCTGCCGTAGTCCTTTGGTGCTCTATATCTGCAAATTCCTCCTTTCTCCCTCAAAATCCATGGTTGCAATCGCCCTTTAAATACTCCAGTTACCAGCACGTCATTCGGGTGCACAGTACGCCCGCTGCGCAGCTTGGAGACGCGAAACGTGGAAGTTACATTAAGGGCCTTCAATTGAGTCGCGATCACTCGAGACAGTGCACTCAAAATTTTTATGGGTTTCCCACGCGACTATTCACCACCCCCCACCCCGCTGAGTTCCCACCACCAGTGGTTAATTTTAACCATGTTAAAATTATGCCCCTGGTATATTTATAAGCACTGAGAAGTAATCTTTTTAAAAATAGTCCAGAATATTTTATAAATTAAAATGGATTAAATCGAATACATATTTCAGTCATTAATGTGTAATACGGGCAAATATTATGTTAAAGTGTTCTACATTGCAAATATATTAAAAATATCCATTGCAAAATAGATTTATTTTTTATATTCCGATTATATCCCATTATATGCTTCTGATCACTATACAAATATTGAAAAAAAAGGTTTTCATCAGCTCAACAAATAATTGACGTTAACAGATTGCCCACAAGGCCATTTCATAATGTTAAAATGTAGCACTGCATCATTAAATGGCTTCAGTAGCAAAACTTTATCAGGCATTCAACACTTTATCAAACTGCTAAGTATTTGCCAGCTCTGACAAAATGAACTTGAATATTAGTAAAGCTGATGAATTTTCCTGCTCACTACACTATTATGGTCTGCTGCTGAAGAACGTTAGAATGAATACGTTTATGATATTTTAACAATCAATGAGAGTTAGTGGTTTATAAAATAAATTATGTTCTGTAGGTAACATACAGTGTTGTGTTTAGTATAATAAGAATTCTTGCAATTTTTATAATAATCTAATTGAACTGGAATTCCATATACCATTGTAAGCTACATTTTAGATTATCTGATCTTTTAGCAGTGACAGATATATTTGGTTAACTGTAATCAGCCTCACTTTTTATAGAGCAATACAGACAGAAATTTATCATGTATCTGAAGAAAGAACAGTGAAGATTACAGGGCGATATGAAAGAAGTGTTTAAAATTATGAAAGGATGAGACAGGGTAGGTAGAAGCAGACTGTTTCCAGTAGTTGAGAGGCCAAGAACAAGTGGCCATAGACACAATCTAAATGCAAGAGATTTAGACTTGAAAGCAAGAGAAACATTTTTGCACAGAGTTGTGAGGCTGTGGAATTCACTTCAAGGGTTAATAGCTGAGGCAGACGTTGTCGGCATTGAAGATTCAATTAGATAGTGGATGAAAGAAAACAGAATGAAGGAATATGGAAACAGGGTAAGTAAATGAGATTAGGACTATTAGACAAGTGGAGGGTAAACTCCGACACGGGCTGGATGGGCCGAATAGCCTGTTTCTGTGTTGTAACTTCTATGTATTTTTATGTAAAGCTGGTCAATACGCCCACCCCCAAACACACATACAGTTTTCAAAAGTGAAATGAACATTTTCCATATTTGTTGATTTTATGTTAGGTGGCAAAGCAACATAGTGTGGTTAGACTGAATTGTGACTAGGATGGATGCTCACAAGATCAACCCTGGTGATTGACGGGGCACAAAAAAAAAATTTTTAGTGGTTAAGTCTGAGATTTCCCACAGCCTGTGTTCAGCAGGTAATGAGTAACTCTGGGTTTCAGCTTCTACATACAAGGGAAAATGTTCCAGATGGCAACACCATCTGTGAGAGCGTGTTCTACATGCAGAAGATGCATAGTGTGAGGTTTTGCTGCTGGATTCCAATACAGAGGTGCAACTGCAAAGAAGGTCTGGAAAAAAAGTGCTAGTATCTCTCATAGTGCTACTCCAATCAAAATATTGCAGAAATCTCGTCAGCCTTTCCAATGCAGCCACAGCCTTTCCAATGTTGCAAGGGGTGGACTCTGGCATCAAGTAGGCCACCCTCATCAATCCACTGGTCTGCACGAGTTTCAGCTGCACTGTATCAACAAACAAGAGATTTTTTTCGGAGCCTGCCAAATAGCTTTGCAATATTCTATTACTTAGATGAAATAGACTTTGTAGGACATTAAAGCTGAGCTAATGCTGAGACAAGTAAGGCTAAGCATTTTGAGAAGTCCCACTCTTCAACTAGCTTTCATTTATTTCTATTCTTATTTAGGGCAGGCTACATTAATCTGTTACCTCGCAACTGCCTAGAATGGTAATGAGATACAATTTACTAACATTACTGTAATAACATTTACACATTCTTCTAGGTATGTAAAGTGATACTCCCACACAATAAAAGTAAAACTATGTTGAATGCACATCAAATACATACATCTCCTAGGTTTTCCCCCCGTATTGATGACACATAACTGACATATCTACATAAATGAAGGGAGTTTATAATCCTAGTGGAGTAGAAGTGGGTGGGTAACATCACAATCAATTGCTCCTGATAGTTATTGACTTGATCTTCTCAACACTAAAGATAACACACGATTTATCTACCTACTGTCCAATTCAGCCTATATTTGGTTGCATTGATTTAGTCACTACTTGTTTTTCAGATGGGAAGTTCACCACACTGTAGGGGGTTAGTGTCATCAAAGAGAATATTATCACTTTTGACAACACTTACAAGGTCACTGATGAAGTAAAAAAATGCCAAGCATATTTCCCCGAGAGACCCCTGCATAGGTATTGTGACAAGATGATGAACATCCATTTATCATGATACAATATCTGTGCCATCTGAGGAACTAACATATCCAGTTCAGCAGCTCATAGATATACCACAAGAGACCAGCATTCCACACCTATCAAAGGTTCCATGAATACTGAGGTCTAATGCTCTAACTTCATGGCAGACTGAGAGAATAAAACTGTTTTTAAATCTTGAGACTGAGAGCATCACAAGTTAACTGATTTCCACTAAAGACAAACTGGCAGATAGGCAGCAGGTTGTTGTGACAGAAATGTTGCAATAGCTTCTCTTTTATTCCAGACATCAGCTAGTTCCTTGTATAGAACTGGGATCCCAAGCATACTGTGCCCTTAGCACCAGTAGTTTTTCCAGGATCCAGCTTTTGAAGGAGACATCATACATGATTTGGCTGATTGGAGTGAAATACCTTGATGGGATTTTTGGTAGCTAACCTTGGATCCCGGATGACTTTTCATCAAATATGAAGGCCTATTTTTGAAATGCTGATCATTTTGACCCTGCATTTTCTAATATGGGTTTAACAAGATTAATTTATTACACAGTGGTAATTTCTTACCGCTAATGAATGACAACACAAATGGAACTAATTACTAGGGAGTGGATTACATAAACTCAGCTTTATCAAAGCCATTGTGGTACAAGAGTTGCATGTCACACTTGAAACAGATTTTATTACATAACCTTATTTAAGTCAATACATATACTGTCCTTTTTGTATACCTGAACAAATTACCCACATAAAGTAAATAGTGAAGCCTTACTGATGCATTATGATACACTAGGAAGTATCACTAATGATTTTGAACAATATTGCTGCTGGTTAGTGCATTGTATCTACCAAACCAATTTGCGTCGCTTTGCATTTAATCACTTACTGTTGTTTTGCTTCAGTTGGTAACATTCTCGTCTCTTAAGTCAGAAGGTTGTGGGCTCAAGCCTCACTCCACGACTTGAACACATAATCTAGTGTAGTGCAGTACTAAGGAAGCACTGTACTGTCAGAGGTGCCATCCTTTGGATAAGACATTAAACAAACAATAAAGTGATATAGGGATCGGGCGGGAAAGTAGAGTTGAGCTCGAAGATCAGCCATGTTCTTATTGAATGGCGGAGCAGGCTCGAGGGACCGTATGGCCTACTCCTGTCCCTATTTCTTATGTTCTTGAACAGACAGGGCCTCCATTTAGGTGGCTGTTAAAGATTCAGTGGCAATATTCATAGAAGACTGAGCAATTCCCCTGGTGTAAAGGCTAAGATTCTTCCCTTAACCAACACCACTAAAAATAGATTAACTAATCATTCATCTCATTGCAGTTTGTGGGATCTTGCTGTATGCTTTTGCCTACATAATAATAGTGCATTTCAAAATAATTCTTTGTGTGTGAATTACTGTGACAGAGATGCTAAGGCTAATTGTTGTCTACCAGCTGGAAATAGTTAATTTAGGACCAACCAGGAATCAAACTTGGGGCCTTCTTGGTTTGTGTGGCTCAGGCACTCATTGTGTAAATGAGCCAGCAGGAGTGTTTTGTACTGTAATTTAGCTTCCACTACCCTTTCAACATTGGTATTTAAAAAAAAATAGTCCTCTGCAAATTTTAATGTATTTCTTTGTACCCTCTGCACACTATAAAAATAGCATCAGTTTTCTGGCTCAGGTACCTGAGGTTTATCATAAAGCTCCAGTTGAAGTTCTTTCAATCCGTCAAAATATTACTGGAAATATGTAATAGAATAGATTTGCTACTTCCATGGCTTGCTAGCCAAAAAAGTAACAAAAACGGCAGTACTTAGTAGCAGTACCAGGGTTTCATTTGAATGTGAGATTAAATTCATTAGGAAAAAATTCAGATGAATTTTACAATTAAAACCACTCTTTGCTGTGATGACTACTGCTGTTCTGTGAAGATTTTAATTGCATTTTCCCCTGAAGCACATACATCAGCCAATGTGGTTAAAAAAATGAAAATAAAATATACCAAAATTTTGTAATAAATAACAGCACATTAGAATTGATAACAAAATGGTGATCTTGTCAGATTAAGAATGATTAGAAATCTTTTCAGAATATTTTGCAGTGTCTGTAATTAAATGATATCTGTACTTAGATACATCAATCAGTACCAGAAATGTATGCTTTATGTACTGATAGTGTTGACCTCTTCTCTATGCCCCCAGATTCCTGCCAGTCACAGAGACAAGAATAAAGGGCACAAAACAGTGACAACTGCACACAATCCATGCTTTATTATCAAGCCCTGTTGAAAAAAAATCTGTTTAACAGATGGAGTTTCGAAAGACATTTTTTTTCTATAAGTAGACTTCATTAGCTTGTTCATTTTACAAAGACCCTTGTCACTATAGGTATTGTAGCTTTAAAAAACATCACAGTGCAATTGTTTCTCTATATTGAGAATATTTACGTTTGTAAGCACAGTACAACAATGGTACCTCAACTCTCTGTAGAACTTGATTCACTTCTGTTGGTATATTTTGCTTATTCCTGGCCTGGCATTTGGGCTGCGTACTTCATCTAGAGGAAAGAAAACCAAACATGAATTATTCGATTCAGAATTAAAGTGGGCCAGAACAATCTCGAATAGCAGAGGTGCAAGAGCTGGCTGGAAACAGGGCCTAGAGTATAGAAAAATACCATCAGCATACATGTTCAGCCAAGCATGCACAAACTGAATTGCCAACTCACGGTTTAAATCGTAAGACTGACCTACTACTACTTTCACAGCCCTAAGCACGTACTCTGTTGCATTCACGTTAGCTGGTGTTCAGCTCTGCAGCATGACAGGTAAGATATTTAGTGTTCAGTATCAATAAATTAATCATATGAGTCAAGGAAACCCAAGTACATATGAATTCCACTTTTAAAATTATTTTTAAATATAGTTGAAAAATTAACTTCTGTCCATGTGCTTGGAACTTTTTTTTTGCTCCATTTCTTGTCATCTTGTCTTTTCTGGATCTCTCCAGTCTTTAATGCCACTATCTATTCCTGAACTCGGCAATCTCAGCAATCTTTTTTTTTGCCAGTATCTTTTTGCTGGTCCTAAATTGAACCTTTTTGATACTGCCCTGGTGTTCCTATTCTCTCAGCATCTTTATGTCCTGTACAGTTTTGCATCCGTTGTGTGTCAAGGTTACCTAGGGAGGGGAGTCCAGATCAATACACATTGTCATGAAGCAGAGGCCTGCTGTTTCTCCATGGGAAGGAACAAAATAAAAGACTTCTTTCTGGAGCACTCTGGTTATACAGTAAAGTCACCTGGACGCATAGGGAGATAATAAACTGATTAAAAATGTAAATGAACAGCGTTTTCTCATTCTCTTGCACTCTCCTGTCACGGTGGTTTTTCTCTTGCTTGTCTCTCTCTTTCTCCATGCTGTGGTGCTTGATTGTTAATTATTGCTGTGGTTAATGAATTGGTGTTACTGAAGTGCTAAAAACTGGAAAAATACATTTCCACTACACTCCATTGTTTTTAAGCTGTTAATGTCTGAGACTGATGAAAATATTTATTTCTGGAGAAACTTTATTTCTCATCAAATTTTATTCATCAATTTTATTTCTTCATATTGAACTTTATTCATTAATTTAAATTAAGGAAAGGGTATGCAGCAATCTACTTATTATGAAGCATCATTAATATTAGCCTTAAGGAAGCCACAGTCCAAAGCATCCCAGCCTCCTAGTTAAGTAGCAAACATAGCAACAAGACATAAAGATGAATAAATTTAAATAATAAAGAAGTACCAATCTGTTCAAAGAAGGCTTCATAAAACAAGCACCACAGTTGGCAGAAGTTGATGAAATATTAGCTTACTTAAGGAATGCATTTTTAAATTCTGACGGATCACTTAGAGATTCTGAAAGCTTATTCATAAATATGCAAATTACAGTAAACCCTTGATATAACATTCCCTTTGGGAGTTAAATGACAACCATGTTCCAGTGAAGGGCACATTATTACAAGGATGTTTGTGTATTTCCTTTATTAAATCACGTAGACAGAAATAAAATGGGTTGTATCAAGAACCTTGTTGTGGCAGCATTGTAGAGCAAGAGGATTCTATGTTGACACTGTTCTAATAATGATTTAGTACTAAAGTACTACTTGTTAGGGCATTGTCATCTTCCATTTATTTGTACAGACCCAAGACAATATACCATAAAGATAACTGATATATCCCACTAAATTATCCCTCCTCTTTTGCAGTCTCAAGTGACTGATTTTATACTGATTGCTTTGCTATTTGATCCAAACTCATAGGCACTGCCTGGAGTATGATAAGGATCTTGATAAGTACACTTTAAAGATACTGATTTTAGCTTACATTCTTGGAATGAAGACACAACTCACTAAACCACCAATATTGCATAAAAGGGTAGTTTTGCATTGGTAACTTAAACCAAATTTTATCATTGGCTTTCTGCTGTTAAATCGTATTTTCATGGGGAAAAGGAAAAGCGGTGTTTGTTTTTACTGAAGAAAACCTGCAGTAACTTTGATTTGTGAAAAAGAAGTAATGTGAACAGTAACCTGAATATTTTTCTGAATTGCTGTACCACTTGTCTAGTGGAATACAAAGTTTCTAGTGAAATGAAAGTGGGAGACTAAATGAAACACTCCTTCCCCAACAGGTAATAGTTTGCCCTTTCTTTATAGATAAATAGAGAGATCTTTCTGTCCTGGGAACATAGGAACAGGAGTAGGCCATTCAGCCCCTCAAGCCTGTTCTGCCATTCAATTAGATCATGACTGCTCTGTATCTTAACTCCATTTACCCACCTTGGTTCCATATCCCTTAAAACCCTAGCCTAACAAAAATCTACAATCTCAGTTTTGAAATTTTCAATTGATCTAACCTCAAGGGCTTTTTGGGGGAAAGAGTTCCAGACTTCCACTACCCTTTGTGTAAAGAAGTGCTTTCTGACATTACCCCTGAATGGCCTTGCTCTAATTTTAAAGTTATGCACCCTTGTTCTGGACTCCCCTACCAAATAGTTTCTCTCTATCTACCCAATCAAATCCTTTAATCATCTTAAACACCTCAATTATATCACGCCTTAATCTTCTATAGTTGAGGGGATACAAGCCCAGTCTATGCAACCTTTCTTCATAATTTAACCCTTTTAGGCCTGCTATCATTCTAGTGAATCTGCACTGCACCCCCTCCACCAATGTATCTTCCTCAAGTACTGTGCTCAGAACTGACCGCTGTATTTCAGATGCAGTCTAACCAAAGCTTTATACAACTGTAGCATAACCTCCAACCCCTTGAGATGAAGGCTAACATTCCATTAACCTTCTAAATTAATTTTTGTACCTGTCCACTAAATTTTAGTGATTTATGTACATGGACCCTAATTCTCTCTGCTCCTCCACAGTTCCTAGCTTCTTACCATTAAGAAAATCTTTCTTAGGTCTAAAGTGGTCCTCGCACTTCCCCACGTTAAACTCCATCTGCCACAGTTTTGCCCACTCACTTAATCTATCGATGTCCCTTTGCAATTTTCTGCCCCCATCTACACTGCTTACTGTGCCACCCAACTTAGTGTTATCAGTAAACGTGGATATACGGCTCTCTATTCCTTTATCTAAGCCATTTATAAATATGGTGAGAAGTTGAGGCCCCAGTACAGATCCCTGGGGGATGCCACTAGTCACATCCTGCCAATTGGGGTACATACCCATTATCCCTACTCTCTGACTCCTACCTCCTAACCAATTCCCTACCCATGTCAATAGGTTGCCTCCAATTCCATGCGCTTCCATATTTCTTAACAGTCTCTTGTGTAGAACCTTATCAAACACCTTCTGGAAGTCCATATAAATAACATCCATAGATACTCCCTTATCTACCACGTTAGTAACCTCCTCAAAAAATTCAACTAGGTTAAAGTTAGGCATGACTTACCCTTTACAAATCCATGCTGGCTCTCTCTGATCAGTTCAAATTTGTCCAAGTGCTAAGTCACTCTGTCCTTAATAACTTCCCCACAACAGACATTAGAGTAATAGGTCTATAATTTCTTGGTTTATCTCGCCCACCCTTCTTAAATAATGGAGTGACATTGGCAATTTTCCAATCAAAAGGGACCATTCCTGAATCAAGAAAGTTTTGGAAGATCATAACTAAAGCATCAACAATTTCCTCACCTACTTCTTTTAATACTCTGGGGTGGAAGCCATCAGGTCCTGAAGATTTGTCTATCTTCAATCTCATTATTTTATCCAGTACCATTTTAAAAAAATTATATTAAATCTAGTAAGTTCCTCCCCTTGATTTATTTTTAGTTTTCCTCGTATCTCTGGTACTTTATCCTCTTCCTCTACTGTGAAGAACGATACAAAAGTAATTATTTAGCAAGTCTACCATTTCCTTACTTTCACAAATACTACTTCCTGTAACACCTTTATGTCAACATTTATAATGGAAACTTCCTATGTAAACATTTATTATGGGATTGTGAATATTTTAGAACAGGAATTTTGCATCTAAACATTTTGCCATCACAGCTTGTTGATGAACCAATTTAATCACTCAAATGCTTTTTGAAAAAAATTGGCCATCATTTTTTCTCAGTGTCTGTATTTGCTAATGTCCAAAATAAGCTTTGAAACAAATTTGTAAATACTAGTTAAAACATTTTTAAAAATTCACAATAACATGATTACATTTATCCATCTTTTGTGTCTTTTAATATCTTCATTAAAGTTTTTAATTGAATACCCCAATCCCTCCCAAAAGTCTGGGCTTGGACTTGAGATTTTTGCCCAGATTGGAGATTCTGTCAGCTGGGGATCCTGCATTTGCAATGTGCACAGATTCCTAAAATAGCCAATGATAAGTCTCTAAAAAGAATCTATTTTCTTGTTTTTAAAGGATAACAACTATATAGGGCTCAATTTTGAAATGGTGGCAGGTTGGCAGCAGGGGGCGTGGGGGGGGGGGTGGTGAAGGTGCACGTGGCAAACTCACATAAACAAAATTTACCGTTTCCGACGCAATCGCATGTTGATTGCTGATGATTAACGTCCTCTCCGGGTTTCGCGCCCGGCAGCCAGCCTGATTGACAGGCTGGCTGCCGTCAGGAGCTGCAATGCCGGGGTGGGGGGCAAAAAAGTGAGAGAGCAAGACATTATCCGGCGCTGGAACGGAAGGCCGGGTGGGGGGAGGGGAGAGAGTGGAAGATCGGGAGGGGGGACGATTGGAAGTTCGGGGGTGAAGAAGGGGACATCGGGAGGCGATCGGGGTGGGGTGAAGAGGGGGACATCGGCGAGGGAGACATTGGACATCGAAGCAGGGTCGAAAAGTAGGTTCATTTTGTGTTTAAACTTCCTTCTATGGTTTTATGTTCTTTATTTTGTTTCTTTTTCCCTGATCTGGCCCTTCACGCCTGGTGAATCAGAAGCAGTGGGCAAACCGCCCAGGTAAGTTAAAAATCGTTATAATCACTTAATCTGTCACAAGTAAAGTGCCTTAAGTCACCTCAATGAAGTACATTTGGCTCTTTAACTGTCATCCTGCCGGCTTTAATTGCTGGCGGGACTTCTGGTTTCGGGTCGCCTCCGCACACACAGGTGCGTCCTTGGGAAACTCGGAAGTCGGCAGGTTGGAGCCGGCTTCCGAACCCGAATGGGATGTCTGTGATTTTCGGAGCCCCCCCCCCCCCCCCCCCAATATCCCCCTAAAATTGAGCCCATGGTGTTTTTGTTTGTGTGCGTGTATGCATTAAAATTCAACTTCAGCGAGGGAGTAAAATGGGCGTTGCAAATCTGCCACCCGTTATACACCTCACCCAATTTTTCGTTCCAACAACTTCACTGGAAAGGAAAATTGCGTTGGGTGTACAACGGGCAGCCGATTCACTATCACCCGTTTCGCATGCCCACAGACGTTGAATTTCAGTGTGTTTACGCAAGTGCAAGTGAGGAAGGGAAATGTGACAGACTGTTCTGATTACACATCTGTTGTTACTTTAGCTGGTGTTCAAATTATAAATACTCTATAAACTTCAGGAAACATATTAAGCTGAGAAGAGTACACATACACATACAGTCATTGAGTTCTTCCATAAAGCCACAATGAATTTGAAAGTAAAGAGAAAGCCTTTAATTTTAACCTGTGTTTTGTTGCTAGTTAGAAAATGTAAATATTCTAATTACAGACACCTGTGAGGCAGAGAAATGGGAGAGAACAGACACAGAAATACACTTCCAGCAATCAATCACAACCCACCAAATGTAATTATGCAGACATCCTTAGAAAGTTATAAACCAGTGCTGCCAGACGTGGAACATCCCCCGCCCCACCCAATGCTGTCAGGCCCATGCCCCCCTCCCTCACTGCTAACAGATACCAGCAATCCACTCGTGAGCCAAACCTCCATATTCCCCAAACTGCAGTTCTTCCAAATCTCAGGTTCCCCCTCCACAGTTCTGCCAATCCCCAGTTTCCCATCCAAGGGATCTTACCCCATGCTGCCAAACCCTAGCAGCCCCACCACAATGCTGGCAAACTCCAGGACCTCCACCACAGTTTTGTGAAAGCCTAGAACTATTCCCCAGTACTGTCAAAACCTAAGACTGTCCCCAATGCTACCAAAGCACATGACCACTCTCCCTACACAGTTCTGTCTAAATAGCAGGCATCTAACTCTAACTTGCATACTGTCTTGCCATGTATTCTCAGATTTAAGACTGGTAAGGACTAAAAAGCAAATATGGCCATGCATTTATAGTTTTCACAGAATAATGGACAATCATGAAATTCAATCCAAAACACCTGTAAAAATCCACAAAACATTTTAATAAAAAACAGAATTTCTTTTATTTGGTCACCATAAATTAGTGGCCCTAATGTTAACCCTTAGGTGTCGTAACACCCCTATTGTTACAAAACAGCATATTTTCTAACTCTGCGTAAGCAACGCCATGGGAGATCTTCTAGTGTATATATAACAAATTAAGAACTTGTTTTAACCTTTCATTTCCAATACTGAACATTATATTTTCATAAGATATAAGGGCCGATTTTAACCTTCGGCAGGAGCGGACAGTAATCCCACGTGGGAGTATGAGTTGGAGAAAGGCAGATTTTAACTCCTGGTCCTTATTTGAATACCACGTCAGCTGCTCGGCTGTTTCTGGAGAAAAGTGGCAGCTGCATTGGGGATGGAGGGGAGGATGGAGATTGGGCCACCTGGAGGCCTCCGACCGGCATCAGTAGACGACTGCCAGCAGTAAGGTAAGTCCAGGAGGGGGTTGTTGCAAGGGTTTTGTGGCTGGGGAGGAAGTGGGAGCTCAGGGCAGCACAGGCTTGGACTTTCCTTGTAGTGTGGAGGAGCAATCCTTCTCCACCTGACCCCACTAAGGAAAGGTTTTTTTGAACTTACCTCAGAAGGCCTCGCTGCCTTCCTACCAGAGAGGAGAGAGAGTGCGGAGTGCGAGCGGGGAGAGAGGTGAAAAAAGACCTAAAGTGACGTCAGCATAAGGGAAGGAGCTGTTTGTTGAGTAGCTGGTGAGTGTTTTTTTTTCTAGTGAGTATTTTTAAAAAATCTTTAAGTTTATTTTTGTTAAGTTTAGTTAATAATATAATAAATAGAGGCATGACAGGGCACCTCGGTCCTGTCGAATGCACATCTTGTGCCATGTGGGAACTCCAGGACACTTCCCAGGTTTCGGAACTTGAACAACTGCTGGCTTCACTGCAGTGTATCCGTGAGGCTGAGAGCTATGTGGATAGCATGTTTCTGGATGTGGTCACCCCGCAGCTTAAGAGAATGCAGTCAGAGAGGGACTGGGTGACCGCCAGACAGACAAGGAGGACCAGGCAGGTAGTGCAGGAGTCCCCTGAGTGCATTTCACTCTCTAACCGGTACTAGTGAAGGAGCGGCTTCCTCTGGGGAGTGCATCCAGAGCCAAGCCAAAGCACCGGGGGTGGCTCAGCTGTACGGGGGTGGGGGTGGGGGGGGGGGGGGGGTGGGGAGGAGAAAGGTCAAGAGAGCAATAGTGATAAGGGATTCAATAGTTAGGGGAACAGTCAGGTGTATCTGCGGCCGCAGGCGTGATTCCAGGATGGTATGTTGTCTCCGTAGTGCCAGGGTCAAGTATGTCACTAAGCGGCTGCAGAACATTCTGGGCTGGGGGGGGGGGGGGGGGGGGGGGGGAGGGGAGGGTGAACAGCCAGAGGTCGTGGTCCATGTCGGTACCAATGACGTGGTAGAAAGGGGGATGAGGTCCTGCAGGCAGATTTTAAGGAGCTAGAAAAGAAATGAATAAGCAGGGCCACAAAGGTAGTGATCTCCGGATTATTCCCAGTGCCATGCGCTAGTGAGTTTAGAAATAGGAGGATAGAGCAGATGAATGCGTGGCTGGAGAGATGATGCACGAGGGGGTCGTTAGATTCCTGGGGCATTGGGACCGGTTCTGGGGGAGGTGGGATCTGTACAAGCCGGACAGGTTGCGTGTCAACAGTGCCGGGACGAATATCCTCGCGGGGAGGTTTGCTAGTGCTTTTGGGGAGGGTTTAAACTAGCTTGGGAGGGAGATGGGAACCTGAGCGTAGATTCAGGAGGGAGAGAAACAGAGCTGGAAATGGAAGGCAGAAAATTAGTCAGCGAGTTTGGAAGGCAGAGGAAACAAAGGTTAGAAACTAGACAACAAAGGAGTTTGGCAGCGCATAATGGTTTTTTCCTCAATGCAAGGAGTATAGTGAATAAGGCAGATGAACTGAGGGCACAGACGTGGAAGTATGATATCTTAGCTATTACTGAAACATGGCTTAAACAGGGGCGGGAATGATAGCTCAACGTTCCTGGTTACAGGGTTTTTAGACGAGATAGAGAAGGGGGATAAAAAAGAGCGGAGTGGTAGCAATATTGGTTAAAGAAATAATTACTGGCTGTGAGGAGGGATGATATGTTAGAAAGATCATCAAATGAGGCCATATGGTTTGAGCTAAAGAACAAAAAAGGGGCAATGACACTGCTGGGAGTGTATTATAGACCCCCAAACAGTCAGAGGGAGATAGAAGAGCAAATATATAGGCAAATTTCTGAGAAGTGCAAAAACAATAGGGCAGTAATAGTAGGGGATTTCAACTATCCTAATATTAACTGGGATACAATCAGTGCAAAAGGTATAGAGGGCGCAGAATTCTTAAACTGCATTCAGGAGAACTTTTTTAGCCAGTACGTTGCAAGCCCAACAAGAGAGGGGACAGTTCTGGATTTAGTTTTAGGAAATGAGGCTGGGCAGGTGGAAGGAGTATCAGTGGGAGAATATTTTGGTGGTAGTGACCATAATTCAGTTAGATTAAGCATAGTTATGGAAAAGAACAAAGATAGAACAGGAGTAAAAGTGCTCAATTGGGAAAGGCCAATTTTACGAAGCGGAGAAGTGATTTAGCAAAAGTGGACTGGAAACAGCTACTTGAAGGTCAGAGTAGTGGGAGGCATTCAAGGGGTTCAGAAAAAACATGTCCCCACAAAGAAAAAGGGTGGGACTGCAAAATCTAGAGCCCCCGGATGACAAGGAGCATACAGGGCAAGATAAGGCAAAAAAAGGAAGCTTATGTTAGACACTGAGAGCTCAATACTGCAGAAAGCCTAGAGGAGTATAATAAGTGCAAGGGTGAAATTAAAAAAGAAATTCGGAAAGCAAAGAGAGGACTTGAAAAAATACTGGCAAGTAAAATTAAGGAAAACCCAAAAATGTTTTATAAATACATAAAAAGCAAGAGGATAACTAAGGAAAGAGTGGGGCTTATTAGAGACCAAAAAGGTAACCTATGCGTGGAGGCGGAAGATGTGGGTATGGTTCTTAATGAACACTTTGCGTCTTGGCTTCATAAAAGAGGGGGACGATGCAGAGATTGTAGTTAAGGAGGAGAAGTGTGAAATATTAGATGGGATAAACATAGTGAGAAAGGAAGTATTAAAGGGTTTAGCAAATTTTGAAAGTAAATAAATCGCCAGGCCTGAATTAAATGTATCCCAGGCTCTTAAATGACGCAAGGGAGGAAATAGTAGAGGCTCTGACCATCATTTTCCAATCCTCCCTGGCTACAGGAGTGGTGCCGGAGGATCGGAGGACTGCTAACGCTGCATCATTGTTTAAAAAGGGAGAAAAGGATAGACCTAGTAATTACAGGCCAGTCAGTCTAACCTCGGCGGTCAGCAAATTATTGGAATCAATTCTTTGTTCCCCATTATAATTTCCCCCATTTCTCACTGTAAGGGACCTACATTTTTCTTCACTAATCTTTTTCTCTTGACATAGCGCATTTGATGTAGTCTACATGGATTTTAGCAAGGTTTTTGACAAGGTCTCACATGGCAGGCTGGTAAAAAAAGTAAAAGCCCATGGAATCCAAGGGAAAGTGGCAAATTGGATCCAAAATTGGCTCAGTGGCAGGAAGCAAAGTGAAATGGTCGACGGGTGTTTTTTTTGACTGAAAGGCTGTTTCCAGTGGGGTTCCGCAGGGCTCAATACTAGGTCCCTTGCTTTTTGTGGTATATATTAATGATTTGGACTTAAATGTAGGGAGCATGATTAAGAAGTTTGCAGATGATTCAAAAATTGGCCGTGTGGTGGATAGTGAGGAGGGAAGCTATGGACTGCAGGAAGATATCAATGGACTGGTCAGGTGGGCAGAAAAGTGGCAAATGGAATTCAATCTGGAGAAATGTGAGGTAATGCATTTGGGGAGGTCAATCAAGGCAAGGGAGTACACAATAAATGGGAGGATACGGAGAGGTGTAGAGGAAGAGAGGGACCTTGGAGTGCATGTCCACAGATCCCTGAAGATAGCAGCACAGGTAGATAAGTTGGTTAAGGCGGCATACGGTATACTTTCCTTTATTAACCGAGGCAAAGAATATAATCATAGAAAGTTACGGCACAGAAGGAGGCCATTTGTCCTTTCTGGCCAAAAAAGAGCTATGCAGCTTAATCCCACTTTCTAGCACTTGGTCTGTAGCCCTGTAGGTTACGGCACTTCAAGTGCACATCCAAGTACTCTTTAAATGTGTTCAGGGTTTCTGCCACCCTTTTAGGAATGAGTTTCAGACCCCCACCCCCTCTGGGTGAAAAGATTTCTCCTCAGCTCCCCTTTAATCCTTCTACCAATTACTTTAAATCTATGCCCCCTGGTCACTGACTCCTCTGCTAAGGGAAATAGATCCTTCCTATCCACTCTATTTAGTCCCATCATAATTTTATACACCTCAATTAAATCTCCCCTCAGCCTCCTTTGTTACAAAGAAAACAACCCCAGCCTATCCAATCTTTCCTCATAGCTAAAATTCTCCAGCCCTGGCAACACCTTCGAAATCTCCTCTGTACCCTCTCTAGTGCAATCACATCTTTCTTGTAAAGTGGTGACCGGAACTGAACACAGTACTCAAGCTTTGGCCTAACCAATGTTTTATACAGTTCCAGCATAACCTCCCTGTTCTTATATTCTATGCCTTGGCTAATAAAGGAAAGAATCCCGTATGCCTTTTTAACCACCTTATCTACCTGTCCTGCTACCTTCAGGAATCTGTGGATATGCACTCCAAGGTCCCTTTGTTCCTCTACACCTCTCAGTATCCTCCCATTTATTGTGTACTCCCTTGCTTTTTTTGCCCTCCCCAAATGCATTACCTCACACATCTCTGGATTGAATTCCATTTGCCACTTTTCTGCCCACCTGACCAGTCCATTGATATCTTCCTGCAGTCTACAGCTTTCCTCCTCACTATCAACCATAGGGCCAATTTTTGTATCATCTGCAATCTTCTTGATCAAGCCCCCCACATTCAAGTCCAAATCATTAACATATACCACCAAAAGGAAGGGACCTAGTACGAGCCTTGTGGGACCCCACTGGAAACAACCTACCAGTCACAAAAACAACTGTCAACCATTGCCCCTTGCTTCCTGCCACTGAGCCAACTTTGCATCCAACTAGCCACTTTCCCTTGGATCCCATTTGCTTTTACTTTTTTGACCTGTCTGCCATGTGGGACCTTGTCAAAAGTCTTACAAAAATCCATGTACACTACATCAAATGCGTTACCCTCATCGACCCTCCAAAGTCAAGCAGAGCAAAAATTCCCTCCTTCAGAGAATATCATTCAGCTTTCTTTGAGTGTCTGGTTGGGCCTAATGCCATATTCAGACTGCACTTACACTATAACTGCAGCATTGGTGCAAAGCCAAACCACATTCACATTGATTCTACAGTTAGAGTGTGAATGCAACTTAAAAGAAACCAATCTCTCACTTTAATCTTTAGTAGACTAGATCCCACAGAATCAGGTTTAAAATATGAGATTAAATACTTAGAGGAGGACTTGAACTCTGCATTTCTCAACCAAAAAATTAAAGATCGTACAATAGATTAGAATGATTTTATTCAAAGAATGCTATTGTAATGTCTGATCGTATATATTTCTATAATTCTGCTTTATACATGTCACTGGAAAATTCTAGCAAAAACCGTTTGGGACAATGATATCAATAAAGATGTGCGTTTTGAAATTTGAAAAGTATTTCAGTAACTCAAGGGTTAAGTATTACAGCTGGTTTGTACACACTGCATTTGACAATATTAGAAGTACATTTTTATGGTCCTAAGAATATATGCACAAATATGAGGAAGGACCTAATATAAATGTCATGACACTCAGCAATGAAGCTATTTTGAATCTAGAGCCTTGTCTACCAAGCAAGCAAAGAAAAACAATAATTCAGTGTTTTTAAAGATTCCCAAAATATTTGGATATACAAATAAAATTATATATCATAGATGTGTATATATAAAACATATACTAATGTTACCAACTGCCCTATGCAACTATAATTCTATTGGTGTTAGTCTGTATTTGCTAGATGACATGGTCAGCCACATAACTATATACTGCGTTGATCTACAACCTGACTGACTAGGAGGGGTGACATTCCAGGTCAAGAATGTTAGGGATGAGCTTCATTCATATTACAAACATTTCCTGGACATACTAAAGTTTTAAAATAATTTGAGTCCAGAATGTAAGGGAACCAATTTTCAACCTGAGCCAAGCTTCTGTAAGAATATTATTAGCATGCTGTTGAATATTAGTGAGGATTGAACCTACAGACTGACCTTGGTCAAACGATACCATGTGAAAGATGTAGACTGCAATCAGGGAGGTAATAGGATAAAACACTGATTCAGCCAACTTCCAATTACAATGATTTTATTCTAGTTGCAAAATCAAAAAAATTGACTCAGAAAATGATTTTCCTCAATGCAGTGTTGTAATCAGTTTGTATGAACAATTGGTTATATGAACAGTGCAATGGTTGGAAAAATTATAAGAATATATTGGTTATTTGTTTACAAAGATTTTCCCAGCAATCACCTGCAGCTTATTTTTCAGTAAATCAACAGTAATTGACAATTATTAAATCTCCAGTATGAACATCACACACTCAAAGCACAATGTCTGGATATGCACTCATATTCTATTGAACAAAAAATGATCAAAATATACCTCCTCACTAACAAAAATTTTAAATATATATAATAACAACTGTAATGGAGGAGTGACAGGAAGACTTAACCTGGCTTTTTCATGCAGCTTCACTTTCACGTTTTAGCCCACCATTTCAAGCTCTCACTCTAGGTTTATATATTCTCTAAATTATGCGATCCTATTTACATATTATAAGGTTAGGTAAATTTGGCTTTATCCTATTATATGGTTTGTCCTGGACATGAAGCATTTTGCTTTGTGCTTTGGTTCAGAATTGTTTAATTTAAAGATCCTAGAAAGATTACGAGTTTGCAATTGGCATTAATTAGATGCTAACATGGCTACAGTTTTAAAAAGATTAGTGAAACATAGCAGCTTTTGCTTTGGATTTTTAAAAATACACATTCTTATAACAATAATTGTGTAAAGACAGTTTTATTAAACACAAATCTGCTCAATGTTACTTTAAAACAGAAGCCAAATTACAGATGTACAGACAATGGGAATGCACACTTTACCAGAGAAAGATTCAGTACAGCAACAATGGCTTGGCAGTCATCTTAAGAAAGATTGCTTAATTAAAGGGCTTTAGAACTTCCATTAATCTGTACAGAATATTGCTGAAACTCTTTGAATTCTAAATTGATTTTGGATATCATGGCTTGAGTTTAGCATCCAGGATTGAGCTTAATGCTGGTCAGGAAGCCAAAATAAATGTGATCTCTTATCCATGACATATTACAGTGATTTAAATAAGCTATTTCAACAGTCACATTTAGAATATAAAAAGGCTATGACTAGAAGCAAGCCTATAAAACAATGGAGGACAGAAATAGAACTCAAAATCAAAGAGGGACAAAAGCAAGAAAAAGAGAGGGACATAACTAGAGGTCAAATAAAGAGGTAAAATAAGGTTTGCGGAATTTATAAAACAAGAAACAATTCAGGGATTAACTGAAAGGTCAGAGCTATTTGTAAAATAATGTAAAAAATAAAACCTATTCTGGAAGTAAGAGATATTTGCACACTAAAGGTGCATGACCCCATCAGATTTTTCCCCAACCAAGTATTTATGACATATTCAGTACTGGAAACGAAAATTGAGAAAAAGTAACCTGTGTCACTTTGAAGATTTTAGGTTTTGAAATGTAATAATATTTTCATTATAGTTTAACTAATCATGCCGGCCTAGCCACATGCATAAAAGCCTAACCGTCTTGGGTCCATATATAAGACAGTTGACGGAGGAGGCCAAGTGTTCAGGTACTGTCAGAAATCATCTTTCACAAATATTTTCGCTCCTCAATTAGCTCTGATATCTACATTCAGTACATGTAATCATCGAATTACATTGAGTCTTCAGCACAGAAACAGGCCATTCGGCCCAACTGGTCTTTGCCGGCGTTTATGCTCCACGCGAGCTTCCTCCCTCTGTACTTCATCTAACCCTATCAGCATACCCTTCTATTCCTCTCTCTTTTGTGTGCAGCACATTCTACAAGGTTCTATACAAGTTTAACATAAAACTTCTATGCTTTTCAATTCTTGTATGTTAAACTTGTATAGAACCTTGATTAGGCCACACATGAGAGTACTGTGAACAGTTTTGGTCTCCACATTATAAAAAGGATATAGAGGCACTGGAGAAGGTACAAAAAAGATTTACTAGGATGATACCAGAACTGAGACGTAGGGGGTGATTTTAAAGCCCTAGAATGGGTGGGTTGGGGGCGGGTGGGAGTTGAAAATAGTTGTTTTTTGGGTCGCCACCGCAACCCGGCTTTATTTCCGGGTTTAACGTCAGCGCATAAAAGTACAGGCTTCCCACTGGGAATGAAAAGTCCGAAAGTTTTGCGGTTGCGACCCAAAAAAACAACTATTTCCAACTCCCACCCGCCCCCAACCCACCCATTCTTGGGGTTTAAAATCATCCCTGTTATACCTATCAGGAAAGACTGAGCAAGTTGGACCTCTTTTCTCTAGAAAACTGAAGACTTAGGGGTGACCTGGTAGAGGTATTTAAGATTATGAAAGGGTTTGAAAGAGTAGACGTGGAGAAGATATTTCCACTTGTGGGGGAGATCAGAACTAGGGGCCATAAATAAAAAATAGTCACTAATAAATCCAAAAGGGAATTCAGGAGAAACCTCTTTATCCAGACAGTGGTAAGAATGTGGAACTCGCTACCACAAGGAGTACTTGAGGCGACTAGCATAGATGCATTTAAGGGGAAGCTAGATAAACAGGTGAGTGAAAAAGAAATAGAAGGATATGCTGATAGGGTTAAATGAAGTAGGGAGGGAGGAGGCTTATATGGAGCATGGACATGTTGGGCCGAAAGGCCTGTTTCTGTGTTGTACATTCTACGTAATTCTATGTAACATAACTTCTCTGCTTTTCAATTCTATCCCTCTAGAAATGAACCCCAGTGCTAGATTTGCTTTTTTTATGGCCTTATTAACCTGCATCACTACTTTTAAGTGATTTGTGTATCTAGCCTCCTTATTCTTCCTACCAAAATGCACCACCTCACACTTATCTACATTGAAATTCATTTGCCAATTACATGCCCATTTGCAAGTTTGTTAATGTCTTCTTGCATTTTAATGCATTCTTCCTTTGTAATAACTACACCCCCCCAATTTTGTGTCGTCCGCAAATTTTGAAATTGTACTTCCGATTCCCGAGCCCAAATCGTTGATGTAAATTGTGAAAAGTTGTCCCAGCACCGTTCCCTGCGGAACACCACTTCCCACCTTTTGCCAGTCTGAGTAGCTACCCTCAACCCCTACTCTCTGTTTTCTGTTTTGTAGCCAGCTTGCTAATCATTGCTACTTGTTCCCTGACTCAACATGCTCTGATCTTAGTCATGAATCTACAATGCAGTATCTTATATCGAAGGCATTTTGAAAATTCAAATATATTACATCTACTGCATTACCCTTGTCTACTCTTTCTGTTACTTCTTCAAAAGAATTCAATAAGATTGGCCAAGCATGACTCTCCTTTCTGAAATCCGTGCTGACTACTCTATTATATTTTCATTTTCTAGATGTTTTTCTATTACAACTTTGACTAAAAATTCCATTATCTTTCCTACCATCTCTCTTAAGCTAACTGGTCTATAGTTCCCTGGGCTTGTTCTCTCTCCCTTTTTAAATATAGGAATCACATTAGCTGTCCATCAGTCCTCTGGCACTATTCCCTTTTCTAATGAATTTTTATATATATATATGTAATAGTGCCTCTGCTATCTCTTCCCTAACTTATTTTTATATGCATGGATGCAATCCATCCGGACCAGGGGTTTGGTAAAAATAATCAAACATATATCCTGAGACCAGCTGAAAAAACATTCTCTACTAGAAGCTCTTTAGCATCATTGTTCGGATTTAAACCAATACTAATATGATGGCATGAAATGTAAGCTATTTGATAAGCCTGAACCTCATCCGTTACGTAACTGACACGGCACCTATAGTTGAAAAGCATTTTAGGAGAGATCTTTCCCGATAAACCATGAATCAATCATCAGTTACATATTTATAACTCGCCAACAGTCAAACTCGTAGTGCAGTACTACACTTGCCACAATATTCAAGCCAGTCAGAAAATTCCTGACATTTTTCTTCACTCTCCTGGGAAATGTCAGTTGTTAAAAGGTTCTCGTCTCGGAAGTGATCACACATTATGTCTATTCTTTACGATCATCTCAGAAGCGTTGTACTCGTTAAGCAATCTGCCGTCAGTACTTCCATAACATGACATGCTCGTTAGTCTTCAACAGAATTTGCAGCACTTCATTTACATGAAATTTTACAGCATATTTTTATTTCCCTTTTTACTACTTTAACACTACAATACTGCTGTCTTCATTGTGCCTGCTCTTCATAATGAATACAAAATGTCTCTGCACACTTCTTGCCTACATGATTGAATAAAATGGCTCATCCAGAAGATGTAAACCTGACCTCATTAATTAGCACGCATTGAAAGCTTTTCCCATCTGTACCGCATGTACTCTTCACAGACCAATCAATCACAGCTTTTTGCAAAGAATTACTTGAACAGCTGAAGAAGAATGGCAATATGTGTATAGGCGTCCTGCTGGCATTATTGGAGGTTTTCAAATCTGGCAGAGCAGAGACTCTGCAGTTAATCAGGCTTCACACAGCCTAAATCCTGAGCATAATAGTGGGATGGGCAAGCAGCAGTACATTTACTAAAAAGAGGTTAATGGTAACAGACAGTACAAGAAGCCAAACATTTAATCCTCTGAGCATTAAGGGAAGCATTTCTTCCATCACTTTCTAAATGTGACAAATCCCACGTGACATCAGCATTTGAAATTTGGCATTGGAGCTTTAACAAACCAAAATTGCTCACCAATGCACATCTGCAGGCATACAGTATGAATATACTTAAACAAATAAGAAACTTCCCTTTTAGCAATTAGCAATATTTCATATTGTTATTTATAAAACTTAAAACCTGGGTGTCCTATTTGTCCCTGATCTGAGATTCCAACCCGATATCCTCTCTATCACAAAGACCACCTACTTCCACTTCCATATCATCGCCCATCTTCCCCCCTGCCTCAGCTTATCTGCTGTTGCTACCTCCAGACACGACTATTCCAACACTCTTCTGGCCAACGTCCCATCTTCCACCCCCCATAAGCTTGAGCTCATCCAAAATTCTGCTGCCCATATCTCAACCTGCACTGTGTTCTGTACACCCATCACCCCTGCTCTTGATGACTTACATTGACTCCCAGTCCACCAACCAATTTTAAAATTTTCATCCTCGGGTTAAAATCCCTCCATGGCCTTGCCTCGCCCTATCTCCGTAACCTACTCCAGCCCTACTACCCTCCAAGAGTACTGCATTCCTCCAACTCTAGCCTCTTATGCTTTGCCTTCAGCCACCTAGACCTCAGACTTTGGAATTCCACCTCTTTCTCTCTTGCTTTAAGGCGCTCCTTAAAACCTACCATTTTGACCAAGCTTTTAGTCACTCATTCTAATATCTCCTTCTTTGGTTCAGTGTCAATCTCTGCACTCCTTCGAAAGGGAGCTGGACCGGTTCTCAGCTGGGGCAGAGATCACATCTTATAAAAGGTAAGTCGTTTAACCGTTAAGGTACACATGGTCATGTGATCTCCTGGACTGGTTTTGATCACCTCGGGGCGGGGGGTGGGGTGGGGGGAGGTTGGACAGGAATTTTCCAGATTTTTTCCCCTTTTTGGTCCTCTTTTTCTTTTTCTGTTTTTTTTCTTTTCCCAGGAGATTACATAGCTGCTAGAGGATAGGAAGTGTCAAGTCGTGATGCTGGTCTTTTCCTGTCCATCATTTTCGTATGTTTGTGAATTCCCCACACCAAAGTTTATTAGAAAAAAATTCCTTCTCTGTGGAGAACCGGCAACCTAATGTGCTGCGGTGAACAGTCATGGACTGAGGGAAGGTGAAGTTATCAGCCTTTACTCTCATATGTGCCATGACATAAGAACACCACCACTGAGCAGTGCATAAGTTGTGGCCTTCCATGAGGCAGGGAGCAAAATTGGCAAGGGGAAGTGATGGAGAGGAATTCTAATGGCAATATGCAGAAAAGCAAATCAGCCTATCCAGCTTCCTGACCAGAGGGTATAATGGTGGTATATATAAAGTCTTTTAAGCTATTGTTAAGGGATCGAAAGCAAGTGAGGAAGCCATTTTGTATTAAACCCTAAGACTAAAAGCTTGCAGAAATTTGCTGGCAGTGACAGTCTTCCTAGAGGTCACAAATAGCCTGATCTCAAGGTTAAGCAACACATAGTTCAGAATTAAATATGAGCAAATTCATGCATGCTTAGAGACTAACTTATCTGTAGTATAACCATAATAGGGTAAATTCTATGCTTTGCTTAACCTAAATGCCAGCAATTTCTGGGACCACAGATGCTAGACGTTTAGACTTCTTGATAAAGGCTGATACGAGCTGGTGCAGAGTCTATAAAGGTCATGGAATGTATGTGAAGTAATATATAAAAACAATATAAAATTGGCAAGATTAGAACATGGAATTAAAAGATGAAACAGAAAGAGATCTAGAAAGTTGAGCTCAACGACTGTAACATATGATCTTCTATAGCAGAGCATCGCATGTGTTCTGTGATGTTATCTGTGAGTATGTTCACGTAACCCTTAATAAACTTGTAGGTGTCTGACTCCTGCGTCTAAAACTCTAACTTCTGTTACATCAACTTCATTTCCACACCGCCTGAGGAAGGGGAAAGCCCCCGAAAGCTTGTGGGATTAAAAATAAAATTGTTGGACTATAACTTGGTGTTGTAAAATTGTTTACAATTGTCAACCCCAGTCCATCACCGGCATCTCCACATCTGTTACACAGACAAGGACTGCATCCTCTGTCTATCCTTACAACAACAACAATAACTTGCAGTTATTGTAGTAAAACGCCCCAAGGCCCTTCACGTGAGTGTTATCAAACAAAATGTGACACCGAGCCACATAAGGAGATATTAGGACAGGTAACCAAAAGCTTGGTCAAAGAGGTAGGTTTTAAGGAGCATCTTAAAAGGAGGAGAGGTAGGGAGGCAGAAAGGTTTAGGGAGGGAATTCCAGAGCTATACACTATAAAGGTCAGGCATTATTCAAAGATCACTATCAGCATACTCAAATTAGTTGTTTGATAACATTACTAATGATATATATGCTTCATTGTGTGAAATAAAAGTGCAAATTAAAAATGTTAATCAAAAACATTAACAAAATAACAACTACCTGATGCAAAAATTCTGTTTGCAAAGTTACTAATAAACATTGCTCCAAAAGTTTTCAAATAAAAGTGACAACTGTAATTCTGAAATTAAAGGAAGAAATTCAGACATTTAAAAAAATGTGACAGGGATGGCCAGCACAAGTACTAAGATGAGGGTTCAAGCCTACGATTTCCTGGATGGTAAGTTCTGATCTCGGCTAAGTTATCAAGAGAAAGCATTGAGCAGAGCCAGGCCATTCCAAAGGCCAGCTCAATAATTCAGGAACATTACCATGAGGGGTCTGGAAAGAAATTAAAATACACTGCATTTTGGATCCATATCAAAGGGCAGTATTTTGCTGCAATGCATTCTATGGGATAACGCACTCCACTGCTCGTAATCATAATCGAGGTATTGTATAGAAACTAGAACGATTACAATATTAATACCAGCATAATGTAGGTCAATTATCAGAACTTTCTTTCAAATATTTACTATTATAAGCAACATCAAAATATAGTAAATATATCTACAGAGAAAAAACATCTGAAGTCTAGACACGAAAACCTCAGATGCATTGGTCAGAAAGTGTCAAATATAATTGGCTCGATACCATGTTTAACCTCAGATGACATGAGAATGGTAGAAATGAAGAGCGCATTACTTAAAACACATTTTTATTTGACTAACAAAGCTGGAGCAGAAGTCAAAAGGCTCTCCATTGATTTGAGGGCAACTGAACATTTCTACTAAAATAATGAATGTTTCTGATTTTAAATTAATAGTATGAGGAAATAAACTCCAAACTGTTAACTGTACTTCTGGTCATTCCGCATAATTATTAAATGAACGAATTATTTTTGAATATTTATCATTTGTCTTAAAGTATCTGAAGAATCATAATTATCTCCTTCAAGTATATTTTGTTAACTATAGAACTGCTAACAACATTTCGTAAAAGTTACGACTAATTTATCCTGACCACCAACCAACAGTATGCAGAAGAGTATAGGCATCAGGGATAATCTACCAATGTCCAATTGCCCCGGGCCCAGTTTTAAACAAGAGACCATTTACGAAACAGGGATCTCAATTTTAAAGCATTCTGCGTTATTGAATGGTCTGCCCCTTTTGGCTAAATAATTGATCACCTTTTTTATGCTTTTGAAGATTATTATAAGTATTTATTACAAGCGAATATTTCACCCTGGTTGCTGGCAAATGGTGACCGGCATGGAATAGAAGTAACTACAACATGTAAATAAAACTGCCCGCTAATTACATTACTGCACCGAAATAAAGCTGCATGATTAATAGAATATACTGCTTCAGACTACAGGTTGGACGGTGTGCGAGGCTGATCCTAAATTGCCAGGATGCCGATCTTACTTGGCTCGCAGCCTAAACTCAGGAAGCAAAACGCACAAACCGGTTACTAGCTCACTTTTAAATAACCCTTAAACATCTTGCGCTTTCGATACCAAGATTTTTTAAAAATCCTGCCGACTATTGCTGAAAATTATTCTTTTCTTTAAAAAAAAGTCAAAGAAAATATTTTCCAAATTCGTGTATTTTTGTCGTGAAACTACCTCGCAATTTTTATAAAAGCCTAAAATGACAACATAAAATGTCATTAAAAGCAATGGGGAAATACACAATCTGAGGTTGATCTATTTCCTAAACCTGCAACTTTCACCCCGTTCGATTAACATGCTTTAGCTCAGCATCTCTTGTTAAAAACAAGTTGATCAAATCGTGTTTGTAAAAATAAAGCTAATTTGATTCGATCACCAATCACCTGGTGAATTACTGCCTCTCCATCCACAGCAGTTTGACACACTCGTCAATGATCCACACGCTCAAGCCAGTGAGTTTCAATGGTTACTTTCATTAACGCCAGATGGCCAAATTGACAAGCCGTCCAAGAGTCACTGGCAAGACGCAGCCCCGGGACAAGCAATCTTCATTCCCCTTAACATTCAAATGGCAGCGACCCAGAGCCTTGGCAAACACTTAGAAGATAAAAGTAGTCAAGCCTAAATTGCAAATTACATACTTTTTTAAAAACCCCTGTAGAAAATCCAGAAGATCAAATGTTGAATGGGCGCTTGGTCACGTCGTATAGGTACGCCCGAGGCTCCCTAGCTGCTGATCCGAGCCTGCTTTTCACCCGATCTTTGCTTTTTGTTTATTTCTGTGCAGAAACGTTAATTTGCAAAGCGTGACAGCTGCATTTTTAGTTCCTTGTCCTGCCGGACTTCGTTGTGTCCACATGAAGAGAGGCAAAGAAATAACGCATCGAGACTGACACACAATAATACCCAGCTGGAAATACGGAGGATCTTCCGCCTCTCAATCGAAACAATGGAGCGGCTCTGCACCGGCAGAATGGCAACACACTGTAACGTGACTTGCCAGAGCCAATCATACACACATCCACTGAACTATATGGGAGTCATTTACATAGTCTACATGTGCACATTGCTTTTGTTGTTGAGGCACAGGCTGCTGTGGAAAAATAAGAGTGAAGCAAGAGCTATGCAGATACAGCATACACATCCACACAAACCTTGAAAGCACAAAAGGCCTCTGCTTCAATGCATTTCACATTGTAATGAGACATTATTATGTGGCCATTGTCTAGATTTTTTTTCAGGCTCTGCCAGTGACATTGTAGTCCGGTGAAAATACTGTAAGAACGCTACTCTTGAGTCATTGCCAGGTGCGACATAACAGAACAGTTTTAAGGATGCCTGATGGCACGGGTGGGGTAATGCAGCAGCTCAGAACAACTTATCTTTGAAAACTTTGTTCTAATCATAGAATCATAGAAAGTTACGGCACAGAAAGAGGCCGTTCGGCCCATCGTGTCCATGCCGGCTGAAAAGGAGAGATCCAGTTTAATCCCACTTTCCAGCACTTGGTCTGTAGTCCTATAGGTTACGGCACTTCAAGTGCTCATCCAAGTACTTTTTATATGAGTTGAGGGTTTCTGCCACTTTCAGGCAGTGAGTTCCAGACCCCCACCACTCTCTGGGTGAAAAAATTTCTCCTCAGCTCCCCTCTAATCTTTCTACTAATTACTTTAAATCTATGCCCCCTAGTCACAGATCCCTCTGCTATGGGAAATAGGTCCTCCCTATCCACTCTATCTAGTCCCATCATAATTTTATATACCTCAATTAAATCTCCCCTCAGCCTCCTTTGTTACAAAGAAAACAACCCCAGCCTATCTAATCTTTTCTCATAGCTAAAATTCTCCAGCCCTGGCAACATCCTTGTAATCTTCTTTATATCCTCTCTAGTGCAATCACATCTTTCCTGTAACGTGGTGACCAGAACTGTACACAGTACTCAAGCTGTGGCCTAAGCACTGTTTCATACAGTTCTAGCATAACCTCCCTGCTCTTACATTCTATGCCTCTGCTAATAAAGGAAAGTATCCCGTATGCCTTCTTAACCACCTTATCTACCTGTCCTGCTACCTTCAGGGATCCGTGGATATGCACTCTAAGGTCCCTTTGTTCCTCTACACCTTTCAGTATCCTCCCATTTATTGTGTACTCCCTTGCTTTTTTTGCCCTCCCCAAATGCATTACCTCACACTTCTCTGGATTGAATTCCATTTGCCACTTTTTGCCCACCTGACCAGTCCATTGATACCTTCCTGCAGTCCACAGCTTTCCACCTCACCATCAGCCACAGGGCCAATTTTTGTATCATCTGCAAACTTCTTGATCAAGCCCCCCAAATTCAAGTCCAAATCATTAATATATACCACAAAAAGCAAGGGACCTTGTACTGAACCTTGCGGGACCCCACTGGAAACAGCCTTCCAGTCGCAAAAACATCCGTCAAACATTACCCTTTGCTTCCTGCCACTGAGCCAATTTTGGATCCAACTAGCCACTTTCCCTTGGATCCCATGGGCTTTTACTTTTTTGACCAGTCTGCCATGTGGGACCTTGTCAAAAACCTTGCTAAAATCCATGTAGACTACATCAAACGCACTATCCTCATCGACCCTTCTTGTTACCTGCTCAAAATATTCAATCACGTTAGTCAGACACGGTCTTCCCTTAACAAATCCACGCTGACTGTCCTTGATTAACCCATGCCTTTCTAAATGATGATTTATGCTGTCCCTCAGAATCGATTGCAATAATTTGCCCACCACCAAGGTTAGACTGACTGGCCTATAATTACTCGGTCTATCTCTTTCTCCCTTTTTAACAATGGTACAACGTTAGCAGTCCTCCAATCTTCCGTAATGTTGCCCTGTTGGTTCTCGGGGAAGTTTGTGCCACAGGTAATGCTTTGGTTTTAAATGCTAATTTTGAGGAGTTATTTTTATAAATAAAAAAAGAATCTTGGAGTCGGCACAGTTAGAGTTGAGATGACATTGCACCACCAAATATACCTCACAGTGACTATTCTCCTGGGGAAGAGAAGGAGGTAAATGGAATCTCTATGGAGCAGTTGACCTGGTGATGGAAACCTGGAACTGAGACAATCTTCCATAGCAGACTCAGTAATCTGATATCTGGCTAAGACAAACCTGCAGTAGTTCTGGGTGCTGTTGATGATTTACCAGCCACTAAAGACTTTCTGGTGGGACTTAGAGGTGTAGATCTGTTACTGGTGCTTGGATTGTCTCCACTCAGCTGCAGATAACCCAATAATAATAAGATGGGTGGGATGGTACTAGCGCAATTGATGACGAGTTTCAAGCGGGGTTATAAAATAGGCATTAGGACTCTGATTTGCATATTAAAGGCACATAATGCTTGTTTATTTTTATTTGTTCATGGGATGTGGGTGTTGCTGGCAAGGCCAGCATTTATTGCCCATCCCTAATTACCCTCGAAAAGGTGGTGGTGAGCAGCCTTCTTGAACCGCTGTGGTGAGGGTTCTCCCACATTGCTGTTAGGAAGGGAGTTCCAGGATTTTGACCCAGCGACAATGAAGGAACAGTGATATATTTCCAAGTCGGGATGGTGTGTGACTTGGAGGGGAAAATGCAGGTGTTGTTGTTCCCATGTGCCTGCTGCCCTTGTCCTTCTAGGTGGTAGAGGCCGCGGGTTTGGGAGGTGCTGTCGAAGAAGCCTTGGCGAGTTGCTGCAGTGCATCCTGTAGATGGTACACACTGCAGCCACGGTGCACCGATGGTGAAGGGAGTGAATGTTTAGGGTGGTGGATGGGGTGCCAATCAAGCTTTAATTTTCCTACCCTCCCTTATTCAAGCACACGGCTGAGAGAGTAATTCGAAGACTATCACCCTTGAAGTCCTGCTTCTAAACCTGACTAATCTCTTAAATGTTTTTTGCGGGATTTCAGACTTTTCCTTTCCTCTATCATTGGCTCCCATGTGACCCTCAATGATTGGCTGCGATCTCTTTCCTTCCATAATCTTTTCCAGTCCACAGAGTTTCCACCCTCCTAAGTATTGAGTCTCCTATTACTATTGCATTCCTTACTGAATTGTTAATCTCCCCCCAATTCTGAGCCATCTCCTGTTTTTTGTTGTCATTGTAATCCATTTGATTGTCCTGCCCAGCCTCCTCGTCCTCCCCACATGAAGAGTGGTAGCATGAATTGGGAGACTGAAGGGAGAGAGTGTTTCCATTAACAGGGTGAAGAGCTGAAGGGGGTACAGTGTCGTTGTGAACTGAGTCTGCGAGGAGTGGAGACTGAGACAGGTGAGTTGAATGTAGAAATGTGACTGTTGAGGCAGCGGCTGATTAACACATGGGCCTACAGGGCCAGTGCTCAGGAGCCGTAGCCAAATATGGCCCCTGCCCCCCCCCCCACAAGTAAAACTCACCATAATGCATACCACCACTGGATCAGTTTCAGTTAAGGGTAGTGTATTGTGAATTATTAATGCAGTAAACACTCTACGGTATTTCTTCATGCATTTTGCTGCACGTTTGTGTTTTAATGGATCAGAGGCTGGGGAGGGGGGAGGAGCCCTGAATGTTCTTGTTGCCCAAGGCCCACACTTGGGTATCCCTGAACTGGGCTTAGATAACTAAGTAGGAATTTCTGACATGCAGAAAGTGTGTACTCCTAATCAGGGAAATGGAAATCTTGTTCATTTGCATATCTCAGTAGTTTGGTTAGTAGACTCTTTAGCATGGTGATGAGTTTTTATTCGAGTCAGACATACCCAGCTGAACAAAGCAAAAATTAGTTCAGCAAATTGTTAGCAAGATAATCTCAGATGTAAACTGCACAAAGATTGATAGTAGATAAATTGTTTTACAAGACAATTTATATTAACTTTCTTAACCAGTACGTTTCCGGCCCAACGAGGAAGGAGGTATTGCCGGACTTGGTTCTCGGGAATGAGGTGGGCCAAGTGGAGCAAGTGTCAGTGGGGGAGCATTCAGGGAGCAGTGATCATAGTATCATAAGGTTTAGAATAGCTATGGAAAACGACACGGACCACTCTAAATTAAAAATACTCAATTGGAGGAGGGCCAAATTCAATAGGATGAGAACAGATCTGGCCTGGGTAAATTGGAATCAAAGATTGGCAGGCAAAACTGTAATTGAACAATGGGCGGACTTTAAAGAGGAGATGGTTTGGGTACAGTCTAGGCACATTCCCACAAGGCACAAAGGTGGGGTAACTAAAGCCAGAGCTTCCTGGTTGACAAAAGAGATAGTGAAACGGAAAAAAGGGGCGTATGACAGATGTCAGGTTGATAACACAAATGAGAACCAGGCAGAATATAAAAAGTTCAGAGGGGAAGTGAAAAAGGAAATAAGAGGGCCAAAGAGAGACTATGAGAATAGACTGGCGGCCAAAATAAAAGAGAATCCAAAAGTCTTCTACAGGCATATAAACAGTAAACGTGTAGTAAGAGGAGCGGGGGGTGGGGCGAGGGAGGCGATTAGGGACCATAAAGGAGATCTCCTCATGGAGGCAGAGGGGACGGCCGAGGTACTAAATGAATACTTTGCATGTGTCTTTACCAAGGAAGAAGATGTTGCCAGAGTCTCAGTAAAGGAAGATATAGCTGAGATACTGGATGGGCTAAAAATTGATAAAGAAGAGGTGCTAAAAGGGCTAGCTGCACTTAAAATAGATAGGTCACCCGGTCCAGATGGGATGCATCCAATGTTGCAGAGGGAAGTAAGGGTGGAAATTGTGTAGGTATTGGTTATAATCTTCCAAATGTCCTTAGATACGGGAGTGGTGCCAGTGGAAATGGAGAATTGCTAATGTTACACCCTTGTTCAAAAAAGGGTGTAAGGATAAACCCAGAAACTATAGACCAGACAGTTTAACCTCAAAGGTGGGGAAACTTATAGAAATGATAATCTGCGACAAAATTAAAAGTCACTTGGACGAATGTGGATTGATTAGGGAAAGCCAGCATGGATTTGTTAAAGGCAAATCATGTTTAACTAACCTGATAGAGTTTTTTGATGAGGTAACAGAGAGGGTAGATGAGGGCAATGTAGTTGATGTGGTGTATATGTACTTTCAAAAGGCGTTTGATAACGTGCCGCATGGTAGGCTTATCATCAAGATTGTGGCCCATTGAATAAAGGGGGCAGTAGCAACATGGATACAGAATTGGCTAAGTAACAGGAAACAGAGTAGTGGTGAAAAGTTGTTTTTCGGACTGGAGGGAGGTGTACAATGGTGTTCCCCAGAAGTCGGTGCTGGGACCACTGCTTTACTTGATATATATCAATGACTTGGACTTGGGTGTACAGGGCATAATTTCAAAATGTGCAGATGACGCAAAACTTGGAAGGGTGGTAAACAGTGAGGAGGATAGTGATAGATTTCAAGAGGATATAGACAGGCTGGTGGCATGGGCAGACACATGGCAGATGAAATTTAACGCAGAAAAATGCAAAGTGATACATTTCAATAGGAAGAACGAGGAGAGGCAATATAAATTAGAGGGCACAACTCTAAAAGGGGTACAAGAACAGATAGATCTGGGGATATATGTGCACAAAGCGTTGAAGGTGGCAGGGCATGTTGAGAAAGCGGTTAAAAAAGCATACGGGATCCTGGGCTTTATAAATAGAGGCATAGAGTACAAAAGTATGGAAATCATGATGAATATTTATAAAACACTGGTTCGGCCACAACTGGAGTATTGTGTCCAGTTCTGGGCACCACACTTTAGGAAAGATGTGAAGGCTTTAGAGAAGGTGCAGAAGAGATTTACTAGAATGTTTCCAGGATGAGGGGCTTAAGTTACGTGGATAGACTGGAGAAGCTGGGGTTGTTCTTCTCGGAACAGAGACGGTTGTGAGGAGATTTGATAGAGGTATTCAAAATCATGAAGGGTCTAGACAGAGTAGACAGAGAGAAACTGGTCCCATTGGTGGAAGGGTCAAGAACCAGAGGACATAGATTTAAGGTGATTGGCAAAAGAACCAAAGGTGACATGGGGAAAAACTTTTTTACACAGCGAGTGGTTAGGATCTGGAATACACTGCCCAAGGGGGTGGTGGAGTTAGATTCATTCATAGCCTTCAAAAGGGAACTGGATAAGTACTTGAAAGGAAAAAAATTGCAGGGCTGTAGGGATAGGGCGGGGGGAATGGGACTAGCTGATTTGCTCTTGCATATAGCCGGCACAGACTCGATGGACCAAACGGCCTCCTTCTGTGCTGTAACCTTTCTATGATTCTATGATAACAATGTCCCTTTAAATCCCAATCCAGTACTATCAATGGAATAAACAAAATATGCCATTGGCAGGTGCCCTATCTTGGGGGAGGAATTGCAGGGAGTGATACTGCCAACCTATAGCACCTCTCAACTTTATTGTTTTTCAATGAGCAGCACCTATTTTTCAAAGTAATACTTTTTGCTGCATGATAATTAAAGACATTAACTAGCACCTTATCATGACGGAGCAACATCTGAAAACACTTCACATGCTGCTGTCATAGTTACTTTGTTACATAAGTAGATAAACCAATTTGTGCACAGCAAGTTCCCACAAACAGTAATGAAATAATGTTTTAGATTCCCCACTCAGTTATATCTCACATTCCTTTTACTCCTCTAATAATGGTGTATAACTATTATTTTTTTGGGTTGAAAAATAATCATTATAACTGATAGGTGACTTGCAGCTGTGAAAAAAACAATGATATTGCACTTTATTGTATAATAATTAAATAAAATGTAAAGTAAATTATTGTGAATAAATCGCTTCGCTACAAGAGTTGCAGGAATTTCACAGCTGGATACAAATGTGCACATGTGCATTGTGAAGGGCTAATTGTACAGCTGTTACTTTTAGAAAGTGGAGCATGCAGGTGCCCAGGGTGCCCAAGGAAAATTAGGGAGAGTGGCCGGTCGGTATTACCTTGCCTGCCCTGGTAAGATCATTGAACTTTTTTATGACACTGGTTAGTGCTACCTCCCTCCACATGGCACAAGTGACATTTCCTGCCAGCAGTCTGTGTCTTCTGACCTCAATTTCATCAAGGTGGGCTTACAGATCAGACTGCATGAAATCGTAGCATCTTCTTCTCTGCCTCTGCACCATGCCCTGGTCCCTTGCTTGGCTGGTGTGCCAGCTGCTCCTCTGGTGAGTATTGTTAAAAAGTAGCACAAAACCATTGATGAGATGCAGTCTAGCTAGCTGATAGTCAACTGAGTGAGCCAAGCATTGTGCCTTATTTACCTGCTGCTTCCCCAACCTGATGCTGCAATCTTCAGTCAGAACCAGCTTTTTAAAGGCTGCACTCTAATTTCCACACATCCCAGTAGATTACTCCCATTTTATACAAGATTTATGCCAATCGCTACTAGAATCGATATGCAAATGAGATGACCCAGGAAATTTGTGTGTAAATATCTCTCCAGATCAGGCAGGCACAATTGTTTTTTCATTGGCATAAAAGTGGTGCAAATGACTGTGTAGAAATTTGGGGTAATTATGTTTAAAGTAACGGCTACAAGGCCTGACATCATAGACTATGACAGTAACGCTTAAATAATTTATTACCGTCAACTAAACTCTGACTTAAATTTAACCTTAAAATCATTCTATGGTACCTTTTTTAAATATACTTCCCAAAGTTAATTACTACTGTAGTGTGCTGCAACTCATGATTGTGACATAATTACAGTGAGTGCATTAAGAAATAATTGGCAGTTGATTGAAAAATTCTATAGCTAGTATTTATTATATAGAAGTAATTAGACGCATATTATGAGTTGTAACTTTGTATATGCTTGGATTTGTAATTCAAGGATGTAGACTCAATCCAGACTATATCATTAAATAAAATGTACACTTTAAATTATTTATTCGAGATCATTGAAGATATATCTAATATTTTTAAAGATCAATTCACATGCATTAATTGCACTTCTAGTCACTCAACAGGAATTGCTTCAACATCAGCATTTTAATGCAGCCATGTTTTAACATGGTTGTAATAAAGCACATGCAGCAGTTAGTACTGTATATATCACTGGAAAGGAGCTATTTCCATATTCTGACATAATTACACAATCAAAACATGATCTATAATATATTAAATTTGCTATGTATGTCACACACACATTTTGGGGTATTCTGTGACGCATCTACCAATAACTGGAGCTTCATAAGCTCAAGTAGCTGCAGATTTCCATGCCAATATCTAATGCTTTCTAAGGGAAATTTCCTTTGTCCTGACTTTTTCTCTCCCTCCTTTTCTCCCTCTCTCTCTCACTTTTCTCTCTCCATGGCATTCCTTATTGAAACTGCCAAATAATTTCCAAACACTGAATAAATATGACATTTTGACCTTAGATGGTAAACTTGCTTCTCGCTTAATGTGGTTCTGGTAAACTTATTACATTTCACACTCATCCACATGTTCTCAGGACAGTGGGGTCAGGCTGCATGCCGTGGGACTGTACTGCTACAACAACTCTGAGTTGGTATGGTCTCCAGCTGACAGATCAGACAAGGGCTGAAGTGTTCCTCATTTTCTTCTAATGCATTGTAATAATATTAAAATGAAGTGTTGCTGAAACCTAGTGTATTTTAGTTGCTGTGCTCGTTTATTTTGAAAAGGACTAGTAAAAATGTCCTTGGGTACTGTAAATGACAGATCTGCCCCTCGCAATTTGATTTAGACATAATAGCTCCTTTAAAGTTTAATTATTTGTTTTCTTTTGCAATATTTCCTTTTAAATGTTTAGTGAGTGATGTAATAGCTTACTGCCTATGAAGGCACAGTCTGGCGATATATCGGCTGTAGCTCAACAGAATTAAAACTTTGTTCCTGATGTGCCACCTTCTTTTAATCAGCATTAATAAACCAAATAGTTGCGACGTTTATCACTGTGCTACCTTTATTTTGGTTTCACTAAAATATGTCCTCCACTGCATGTATGTGCAGACATCTCTTTAACAGGGTAGGACTCCAACCATGTGTTTGCATGGCATATTTCAGGGAGGGGAGTATAAAATCGTTAACAGATTTTTCATCCAACCACACTTCACTTTAAGCCAAGAAGTCACCCCTCCTTCACACAACTTGCCTTTGTGCCAGTGGTATTCTTAATGTTGGCGATGATAATGGCATAGAAGGCAGCAACAAAAATTTACCTGTTCAAATATGGGACTTACTGCCAACTACAGATCCGAACTGTACATCTATTGGTAATCCAACCCATGAAGCCTTAATTTTCAACCAAAATGTTAAAAACAGTTAAATTACATTTATGATCAACTAACCTTAAACATTTACAAGTATTGATTAGAAACCTTAAATTAATATTGGTTCACTATTTCTTATTTTGTTAAAAAGAAAGGAAGACTTGCATTTACATAGCGCCTTTCATGACCTCAGGACATCTCAAGCGCTTTACAGCCAATGAAGTAATTTTGAAGTGTAGTCACTGTTGTAATGTAGGAACCTTCCTGCAAATGTTACAACCTTCCTGCAAATTCCTAGCTCTCACATAATAATTTTCCACAATAATCTTTCAGGATTTCGACTATGTTTAGTACAGTGATTTTTAAGTAAACAAATATCTGCCTTGCAGATGGAGTAAGTATTTTATTCTTTTCTGTGTTTCTCAGCTCTCTTGGAAGGTTTGAAGCTTCGCAAAGCAATGGTACCTAATGGTCAAATAAAGAAAGAGCAAATATTTTATGTAAAGCAAATGCTGGGACCATATGTTGCCACTCAAATGTTTGGGTAATTGGTTCCCTCAGAAATGTTATTTTAACAACTGAATGAATATTGAGAGTTAATGCTATTGGTTTGATACAGAACTCTATGCTCTATTGGCCTCTAGTGGAAGAAAGTTTTATAGCATTTCATACTGGGACATCCACTTTTATAATACAATTGTTGCTCTGTCCTTTGGGCACTCAGCAAATAGAAATATTAAGCATAATCAGGCAAATGCACATTGTATTAACTTTTATGTTGGTAATAAGATCATCTGGAAGAAGCAGTGATGTTGCAGAGCGTTCACATTATAAAAGTATCTGGTGCAATAGTAAAATCAAACTCTGGCAACGTACCATTCACATTTTAATGATCAAAAGTGATGATTATCCTGTTCTTAAAAATACTACTAGCAGTTGGAGGCCGATTAGTAGTGTTCTGTGTTTGAGAGCTTCAATGGAGCTCTGCTTTCCTATCTTCACAGGCAATGAGAGTGAATTGTATAAATGTGGCTCCCCAAATCACACCATGGCTGAAAAGTGAGTCGATTTTGCACAACTTATACTGTATGAAGGAGGATAAGTTGATGTTACTTTAATATAGAAAAAGCATCACGTATAACTTTAAATTAAATTGTGTGAGTAGAACAAGTGGACATAGGTTCAAAGATAATTTACTAGTAAAAGATAATTTCAGGTATCGGGAGTTTTTTCTTTGATCAATGTGTGGAATAAAAATCCAGATAGAGTAGCGAAGGCCTTGGAATCATTTTTAAAAAATCATTCAGAAATAATTTGATGCTACAAATATATAAATAGAAAAAGGGTACTCAAAGGAAGGGTGGGGCTTGGGGCTGATTAGGGACCAAAAGGAAATCTTCTTGTGGAGGCAGAGGGCATGACTGAGGTACTAAATGAATACTTCCGTATCTTTCTTCAGTAGAGAAGAGGATGCTGCCAATGTAGCAGTAAAGGAGGAAGTAGCGATATTGGATAGGATAAAAATAGATAAAGAGGAGGTACTTAAAAGGTCGGCAGTACTCAAAGTAGAAAAGTCACCTGGTCCAGATGGGATGCATGTTAGGTTGCTGAGGGAAGTAAGGGTGGAAATTGCGGAGGCTCTGGCCACAATCTTCCAACCCTCCTTAGATATGGGGATAGTGCCAGGGGACTGGAAGATTGTCAGCGGTGGGGAAACTTTTAGAGACAATAATCCGGGACAACATTAATTGGCACTTGGAAAAGTATGGGCTAATAAATGAAAGTCAGCACGGATTTGTTAAAGGAAAATCGTGTTTGACTAACTTGATTGAGTTCTTTGATGAAGTAACAGAAAGGGTTGATAAGGATGGTGCGGTTGATGTTGTGCATGTGGACTTTCAAAAGGCATTTGATAAAGTACCACATAATAGACTTGCTAGCAAAATTAAAGCCTATGGCATTAAAGGGACAGTGGTATGAAATTGGCTAAAGGACAGAAAGCAGAGATTGGTGGTGAACGGTTGTTTTTCAGACTGGAGGGAAGTTTACAGTGGTGTTCCCCAGGAGTTGGTATTAGGACCACTGCTATTTTTGAGATATATTAATGTTTTCGACTTGGGTATACAGGGTATAATTTCAAAGTTTGCGGATGACTCAAAACTCGGAAATGTAGTAAATAATGAGGATGGTAGTAACAGACTTCAGGAGGACATAGACAAACTGATGAAATGGGCAGACACATGGCAGGTGAAATTTAACGCAGAGAAGTGTGAAGAGATTCATTTTGGTAAGAAGAACGAGAGGAGGCAATATAAACTAAATAGTACAATTTTAAAGGGGGTGCAGGAACAGAGAGACCTGGGAGTGTATGTAAACAAATCTCTGAAGGTGGCAGGACAAGTTGAGAAGGCTGCTAAAAAAGCATATTGAATCCTTGGTTTTATTAATAGAGGCATAGAGTAAAAAAGCAAGGAAGTTTTACTAAACCTTTATTAAACACTGGTTAGGCCTCAGCTGGAGTATAGTGTTCAATTCTGGGCACCACACTTTGCGAAAGATGTCGAGGCCTTAAGAGAGGGTACAGAAGAGATTTACTAGAATGGTACCAGAGAAGAGGGACTTCAGTTATGTGGAGAGACGGGAGAAGCTGGGGTTGTTCTCCTTGTGGCTTGGAAAGTTAAGAGGAGATTTGAAGGGTTTTGAGAGATTTAAGGTAATTGGCAAAAGAACCAGAGGCAACATGAGGAGAAAAAAAATTACGCAGCGAGTTGTTGTGATCTGGAATGCACTATCTGAAAGGGTGGTGGAAGCAGATTCAATAGTAATTTTCAAAAAGGAATTGGATAAGTAATTGAACACAAAAAAATACAGAGTTATGGGGAAGGAGCAAGGAAGTGGGACTAATTTAATAGCTCTACCAAAGAGCCGGCATAGGCATGATGGGCCGAAAGGCCACCAACTGTGCTGTATTATATGATTCTATGATTCATCAGCGTTAGGATTTCTCTGGATGGATGAATTAAGATGGGCCAAATGGCCTTTTGCATCTTCCTCATCTGTAATTATCTTGTGATCTTGTGTAATGTTTTAGGTTACAATATTTAAAAAAATTATGAACACATAAAGCCAAACCTGTCTCCAATACCATTTCAAAGTTTTCACATCATGGGGACCCAAAATGCAGACACACCTCCATATAATCTGAAAAAATGTAGATGCAAAAGGCCAAAAATGGCATTGTAAAAGCACAAAAGTAAAAGAACTGAAAAAAAACTTGCCTTCACTCCAAGTTGCATTTAAATTCAGGAAATAAATAAGAGAGTAAAAATATTCTTTGCACTAAGAGAAAAGAAATTTGAGTACCAATGTGACCCAAAAAGATGAGCATGACATCAAATTGTATCTAATCTCCAAGGGTAAAATTATATTGGAAAAAATGCTTTTGGGATGGGTGAGATTGGGTTACAAGTGCATTTAAGAAGCAGTTTTTTAATATTAATTTTAAATTCATTACTGAAAAAATATTTACGTGACTTTTTATTTAGGAGAAATCACAGTTTTCTTTTCAAATTTACAAATTTCCTGATGAAACTCGCATTAGTTGTGAGATTTGTGTATTTTATTTTTTTGTTTGGTCTCTTAATTGGGCCAGATTTTTGCTGTAGCAGGTCATCTAACAGTGTCTGCTGTTAGTTAGACTTTCCCTGCACCCTTCAACTCAAAACATTTTTGCCCACTAAGTTGCTGAAAATGTGAGCTGATAACATTGCTGCGAGGGAAACAGGGCATCTAGGACCTGAGTGAACAGGGCAAGCAACTGTATATCTCCTTAATCAATCAGATTGAAGGATTGTGAAATAAACAGTGGAAGGACTGAGAAGGAAGTGTAAGTTAGAGTGGGTGAATTCAAAGTCAAATCAGGTACAGAAAGAGAAATAAAGAGAGGGAAAGAAAGATTGGATTAAGAGAGAGAGAGAAAAAAAGAGACAGAAAGGAAAAATAAATATTAAAAAATTTAATTTTAAATTTGACATTTTAACATCTCCAACTACAATGAATACCTGAAGGAATGAGACTCCATACTTGTAATAGTTAATTTTCAATGTCAGAGAGGTTGATTGGCAGCAATTAACAATTATCACATCGTTAAAAGGCTACTTACACTCGTAATGACAAAACTTAACTTTCCGTGGCGAATTTGTATCTACCGCACAAACACAGTAACTTCACAACATTCAATGCATGTCAATGGTGAGATAGACAGGGAAATGTCGTTTTTGCAAAGCTAATGGTGGAGCAGCACAACTTGGACAGCAACTTTTGGATATTGCCATTTAACCTTAAAGTAATTAAGTTTAGTAAAGAAAAAGTACTGGAGAAATTAATGGGACTAAAAGCTGACAAATCTCCTGGACCTGATGGCCTAGGGTTTTAAAAACTTGACTGCAGAGATAGTGGATGCATTGGTTTTGATCTTCCAGAATTCCCTGGATTCTAGAATGGTCCCCGTGGATGGGAAGGTAGAAAATGTAACCCCACTATTCAAGAAAGGAGGGGGTGAGAAAACAGGGAACTATAGGCCAGTTAGCATGATATCAGTAATAGGGAAAATGCTAGAATCTATTATTAAGGACATGGTAATAGGGCACTTAGAAAATCATAATAAGATTAGGCAGAGTCAACACGGTTTTGTGAAAGGAAAATCGTGTTTGACAAATCTATTAGAATTTTTTGAGGATGTAACTAGCAAGGTAGATAAGAGGGAACCAGCGGATGTAGTATATTTAGATTTTCAAAAAGCATTTGATAAGGTACAAGAGGCTGTTACACAAGATTAGGCTTTATGGGATTGGGGATAATATATTAGCATGGATTGAGGATTGGTTAACGGACAGAGAACAGAAAGTAGGAATAAACGGGTCATTTTCAGGTTGGCAGGTTGTAACTAGTGGGGTGCCACAAGGATCAGTGCTTGGGCCTCAGCTGTTTACAATATATATCAGTGACTTAGATGAGGGGACCGAGTGTAATGCATCCAGGTTTGCTGACGATACAAAGCTAGGTGGGAATGTAAGCTGTGATGAGGTTGCAAAGAGGCTGCAAAGGGATATAGACAGGTTAAATGAGTGGGCGAGAAAGTGGCAGATGGGGTATAATGTGGGGAAATGTGAAATTATCCACTTTGGTAGGAAGAATAGAAAAGCAGAATATTTTTTAAAAGGTGAGAGACTAAGAAATGTTGATAGTCAAAGGGATTTGGGGGTCTTTGCACACGAATCACAGAAAGTTAAAATGCAGGTACAGCAAGCAATTAGGAAGGCAAATGATATGTTAACCTTTATTGCAAGGGGGTTGGAGTATAAGAGTAAGGAGATCTTGCTGCAATTATACAGGACTCTGGTGAGACCACACCTGGATTACTGTTTACAGTTTTGGTCTCCTTACTTAAGGAAGGATATACTTGCCTTACAGGGGTGTCACAAAGGTTAACTAGATTGATTCCTGGGGAGAGAGGGTTGTCCTATGAGGAGAGTTTGAGTAGAATGGGCCTATATTCTCTGGAGTTTAGAAGAATGAGAGGTGATCTCATTGAAACGTATAAAATTCTAAGAGGGCTTGACAGGGTAGATGCTGAGAGGCTGTTTCCCCTGGCTGGAGAGTCTAGAACTCAGGGTCATAGTCTCAATATAAGGGGTTGACCATTTAGGACCGAGATGAGGAAACATTTCTTCACTCAGAGAGTTGTGAATCTTTGGAATTCTCTACTCCAGAGGGCTGTAAATGCTCAGTTGTTGAGTATATTCTAAACTGAGATTGATAGATTTTTGGACACGAAGGGAATCAAGCGATATGGGAATAGGGCGGGAAAGTGGAGTTGAGGTCAAAGATCAGATATGATCTGATTGAATGACGGAGCAGGCTCGATGGGCCGTAATGGCCTACTCCTGCTCCTATTTCTTATGTTCATGTCTTATGTTCTTAACCACACATCTGCTTCTTGCCTGAAGTTGCTGTACTATTTACGCATAAATAACGGCAAGCACCATTAGCCTCACCGTTATTTTAACAGCAAAATCTGGCCCAGTTTATTTTTGTTTTCTCTGCTATTGTCTGAAACCTACTTTTAGCAGTGCAGGAAGTTGTCCAGTAGGTGTCAGCCATGACTCAGTAGTAGCACCCTCCACTGAGTCAGAAGGTTGTGGGTTCAAGAGCACATCATCTAGGCTGATACTTCAGTGCAGTACTGAGGGAGCACTGCTCTGTCGAAGGTGCCGTCTTTTGAATGAGACGTTAAACCAAAGCTTAGTCTCCCTTCACGTGTATGTAAAAGATCTCATGGCGCTATTCAAAGATGAGCAGGGGATTTCTCCCTGGTGTCCTGGCCAATATTTATCCCTCAACCAACACCATTAAAAGAGATTATCTGGTCATTATCTCGTTGCTGTTTGTGGGACCTGGCTGTGCGCAAATTGGCAGCTGCATTTCCTACATTATAACAGTGACTAACTTCAAAAGTACTTAATTGGCTGTAAATCACTTTGGAATGTCCTGAGGTTGTGAAAGGCACTACATAAATGCAAATTCTTTTTTTCTTTATTATTTATTTGGACGAAAGTGTTGGAATAACTGTTTACAGATGATACAAGGTTTTGTGCGAGTTAGGACCTTAGATGGGAAAAAACAATCTAGATGCAATGGGAGAATGGGCTCACAACTGGCAAATGCCATTTAATATAAATAAATGTGGTGTTATGCACATGGGCAGAGCAAATGCCAAGCATGTACATACCATGAAGGTTTCAGAGCTTAAGACTGCTGAGCAGGAGGGAGACCTAAGAGTTACAGTACATGAATCTTTTAAGATTCACCATCAGTGCCAGGAGGCTTTAGTAAAAGCAAAAAGGATGAATTGCTAGGGCAATCCATTACAAAACAAAAAGCTCAATATTGTCCTTGTAAAAGACCTTGGTTTAGCCTCATATGGAATATAGGGCGCTAAATTGGGCCTTGTAGCGCCCATTGTTTCGGCGCTACACGGCCTCTCTGACATCCAAGATGGCGTCTTGGATGCGCACGCACATTTCCTGCATGATGTGTGCCAGACGCCATCTTGGTATAGGAGTTTGCGCAGGTGCAGATAAGAAACGCTGGAATCATGTAAAGTAGGGAGAAAATGGCTTCAATCAGTGTGCAATGCTGATTTAAAGTGATAGACACCATTTTGGACTTAACGCTAAACTAACGCACAGTCTTAACCCCGACCATCTGAACGTGTCTTAGATGCCTGGAGGACCCCCCCCCCACCGGCGCTATTTAAAGAGACCAAGTAGGATTTACAGGTTAGTGGCTGGATTATTGCCTCTGGCTGCCGAGACATTTGTAACCGTTTTTGAAGGTCTCTTAGATTTCAATACTAGGACGCAGGGACATAGCCTAACATTTAGAGCCAGGACGTGCAGGAGTGAAGTTAGGAAATGCTTCTACACGCAAAGGGTGGGAGATGTTTGGCTCTTCTACAGATGGCAGTTGATGCTAGCTCACTTGTGAATGTTAAATCTGAGATTCATCAATTTCTGTGAACTAAGGATATTAAGGCATATGGGGCTAGGGCGGGTATATGGAGTTAGGTCACAGGTCCACCATGATCTCATTGAATGATGGAACAGGCTCGAGGGGCTAAATGCTACTGCCACTTGTTGCCTCTTGATATGCACCACTTTCTCCTGCAAGAAAGTGAGGCATGTGCCTGGGTGATGTGCCTGTCATGGTTGAATAGCTGCCAGTGTGTGTGGCCTGTGAGTTGTGGGTGGGTGGTTTGCAACAGTGGTAATGTGTAAGGGTGAGAGGAAGCATCTGATGGGAAGAGTTGAGTACTGATGGAGTTTATTGGTATGTGGGTGATGGGGGGTGTAGTGCGTGGTGCTGTTAGTAGGAGACGCCATTTGACAGTTGACCTCACTCACCTTGCCCACTCATGTCAAAGCATTGAACTTCTTCCTGCACTGCATCCATGTTCATGATGCTGTGCGCCTGGCATTGACTTCGTCCCCCGCTGCCTCCCACTGTCTTTTGAGTATATGTCTGGAGGGTCTCTTGCCCACCACCCCCCCACCCCTGACTGCAGATATAGGATGTCCCTCCTTCTGGCCACCTCTTGCACCCAAGGTCTCTAGTGCATCAGCAGAGTACCTTGGTGTATGCACTCTCTCAGGCATACCAACTCAGATCAGCAGATTGGTGAGGTCTGGTGCGCAGATGATGTGGGATTTAGTAATGCGCAACCTTTATTCAATGTTTTAACATAATTCATCAGTGTGTAAACATAGGGATGGGATCTGCATCTGTGTTTTACATGTGCAATGTCTAATCTCTGTTCAGACTCCATGCAGACAGTAGACTGTAATTTTCAGCAAATAACAGGTACAAGCTACCTTTAAGAGATTTCTAAGAAACATCTTCCCTTTAAGAGATGGAGCTCCCTCTGGTGGTGGAAAGTGTGAATTGCATTCATTCCATGTGCAAGGCCTGGAAAGGAACTCCGATTGCAGGTAAGTGCTCCCTTGGGACCAAACTGGCGTCTTGCCTGTCCAGGGTCCGTCAGGCGCGGGGTGTTAGCACATCGTGCCAACATCGCCCAGAATGGACTCTTAACCAATTTTCCCCCATAGTGTCTAGTTTTGGTTCTCTCACATAGTAGATGATATAGAGGCCCCACAAAAGGTTCAGGGGAAGGCCACTGAACTGATACCTAGCTTAAAGGCCTGTAGTTACCACAGTAGGCTAAGAGAGCTGTTTCTTTTTACTTTAGAAAAGCACAGGTCTAGAAATTGGATTGCACTATGCCCATTTTACAGACATAAAATGGGTGCCGAAGGGTCCAATATGACGTGCACATGCTCATTCTGCAACAGAAGTGCACCACCAGCAATATTGGATCAGGCTGCTCACTAGGTGTCCAGGGCGCATGCCTCAAACTGGCGATAAGACTATTGCATATGCAAAGCAGGGGCCTAACACCTATTTCAGGCCCCTTTGAGAAATTGGTTTGTGACTAACCACCGGAGGCTGCCCTTTTAAGGAGCACATGCTGCGGTCAGTCACAAACTTACCAAAGGTAAGATTCAAACTGCACTCCTGCTCCTCCAGGCTCCACAGCCACGATTCTGTCTTTGAAAACCTTTAGCACATCACCCCTTTCCAGGGCTGTAACAGTATCTTTGATCAGTACTGCCAGCACCGCCCCCCCCTCCATTTCCCCCTTCCCTATCCATGTGAAGTACTTTGGAATGTTTCTGAGGGATATGATAAGGTGTTATATTGTTACAAAGTCCTTTTTTAAAAGATATATATATACATCTGCATAGAAATGAAGCTGCACTAACACAAGAGGGCACTTTAATACCATACTTAAACTGTCAGTAAATTTCCAAGGACTTGATAAACATCTCTAGTGCTATTTATTAAAAATATATTTGGGGTTTTTAGCTTCTTTGCCTCTTTTTTGTAAATTTCTCCTCCGCTCCTCAAGCACTTTAACACGGGGCGGGAGTGTGGCGTGCGGGGGCCTGGGTGGAGGGATGCCAATGGCAGTGTGAGTCCCGGGCCTGATTTTAATGACAGGAACGGGAATCCCACCTGAAGTAGGCAGGAATGACTTGGAGGCTGATGGCGGGAGCGGGAGGTCATGCAGCTGGATGCCACTGCTGGGGACCCGGGTTTTGTAGGGCTCGGAGGGCATTTCAATATTCATGAGGCCCCTGCTGGCCTGTGGCGAACCACCTCTATACTCCCAAACACGCAGGAGTTAAAATGACCAACATTTTAATCCACTTCCCACACCATTCCTGCCAGGTGGGCAGGGTTTAAATCGAGACTATGGTTCCATTCCCAGCAAGCATTTATTAGGCTATTTATGTAACTAGTTTCTTGCCAGATAGATACAGAGAGAGCTTCTATGTAATTGAGTAGGCAGATACTGATAGATGAACTATAGAAGTTTACGACACAGGAGGACATTCAGCCCATTTTATCAGTGTTGTCTCATTGCTACAGCAATCCAGAACTAATCTCACTGCATTGCTCTCATCCAGAGCTTTGTAACTTCCTCTGCTACAATTGTTTATCCAATTTTCCCTTAAAAATTTCAATGGTCTTTGCCGTAACTATTCCCTGTTGCAAAGTATTCCATGCTCTAACAACCTTCTGCATAAAGAACTTTTTTTTAATATCCCTTCTATCTCTTACTGACAATTTTAAATTGATAATCCCATATCACTGACTCTGCAACTAAATGAAATAATCCTTCCTTATTCACCTTATGCTTCATAATTTAGAAAAAAACTCTATTAAATCTTCTCTTAGCTCTCTTCCTATCCTTCTTTGCTCCTTTGGAAATAGTTCCAGTATTTCAAGTCTTCCCTCATAACTATAGTTTCTCTGCTTTGATATCATTTTCCTTAATCTTGGCTAAATACTTTCTCTGGGTTTATTATCCATTCTATAATAGGGTGCCCAAAACTGTACAAAGTGATCTAACTGTGGCCTAACCATGGTCTTGTACAGATGTGTGAGAATTATACTGCCTTGTCATTCTATTGTTGCTTTTTCTTGGGGAAAGTGATGAAGGTGTTTGCCCTGGTGAACAATGCATCACTGGTCCCTTTAATGTGTCATGCACTGATGATTGACCGATGCAGTAAGTATCCTTTGTGGCAGTATGGAAGGGCAGTATAAGCTTTACGTCCTATGTGTGCATGCAGAAAGGAGGAACCTTCCTGTCCATTCCTGTTGACTTATGGAGAGCCACGACAAGCAGGGAAGAGAAGGGAAGGATTGATAGCACTGAGGCAAAGATAGAGTCCTTGATGGATTGTGCAAAAAGTATGAGAGATGTTAAGGGGAGTCTTATTTGGCACTCCTGGTAAGATCAATAAATTTCTTTTGGCACTGCAGCCAGGTCCTGGTGAAAATGCTGATGGCATTCAAATGTTATGGTATCTCTTGCTATGCCTGTTCACCAAATTGTCACAGTACTTATCTACCATCCATGGCGAAGAGGACCTCCTTTCTGTTGTTCACTTGCTCCACCAGCATCTCCATAGCTGCATCTGAAAGACTTGGGCACTGTTGGAACTCATGTTTGCCACAGCAAAATCCTGCAGTTGCGTAGTGTTGCTTCCCTCCTTTGCCCACAAAAAAAAAGCATCTTCCATTGAAGCTATTGTACGCTCTGAAGAATCTGCAGCAGCACCCAAGTACCCACTTCCTAATCTGTGTGTGGGGAACACATTTCATGCTGGTAGCTCACCTCCAACAAGCAAATGAAGGGGGACCTGGAAACTGGGGTGGGTCCCCCATGAACTCCTCCAGGTGGCCTCTGCTTTCATCCGCCCACATCCTGCCCATTTCCTGCTGGGAGACTTAAATCGCCCTTGTTCAGTCTCCAATCACCAAGAAGATCTGGGAAAATCTGAATACAATTTAATCAGGTTTGCCAGGAATCATTTTGCTTGCACATAAATATAGGCTGCTCTTGTGTACTTCCTGGCAGTCAGTTATAGAGCGACATTGACAAAGGCCAGTCTACCCTCTCAGTCAGGAAGTGGTAGATCAGGGAAGAATAAATTACTGTATGTAAAAAATGCTGGGAAAATCCTACGAGGTCAGAATAACTCCCTTGTGATTGGTGGCTTCATAAATGCCTGACGATTTGAATGAGTACATTCTGACTCAGAGATTCTTTCCTAAGAGAGACTGATGGACTCAACCTTTAAAGGGGGATTGACATCCTTTCGGGGATTTTTGGCAGGCTCAGTTATTGGAACAGCCTGCAACAATGCACTACTCATACAGCCACAGTGATTGTCCTGTCTGTTGGCACAAATCTGATATTTTACAGGCTAATGAGGTGAAGTGAGCAACACCCCATGCCACCTTTAAAAGTATTGGATTTTTAATATATTTTGTCAGTAAAAGGCTTGTAATAAAAAATAATTTGTTGATAAGTGGTTACTTGACTTGGATCTCATTGTGCCAATTCTTCCTTGTCATTTGAATGGTTCTAGCTTCCTTTAAATGCCATTTACAGATACAGCATTAGCATTGCTCAGGCATCAAAATAGGAATATTGAACTCTGATACAAAGCAGACTCCATCATGACTACTTATGCAATAGGAAAAATCAAGCCCAATGTTATAGAGCTTTAGAAAAGGCTTGTCTTTGGGCAATGACCACAAACATAAGTGACTAAAATACCTGCAGTACTGAGATATCACAAAAGGGCTTCCAAAAAGATCTTTAATAAGAACTGTTTTGAGTAATAATCATAAGGATCTAGACAGTGCATCTACCATGCGCATTTTGGTAATTGAGCTGCTGTTGCATGACTTTGGGGAATCTACTCATTATAATTATTTGTGTACGTTCCTTATGCACATTATACTGGCACAACATGTATGCTTCAGGCACGTGCAGGATATGTGGCAAACAAAGGTCTGCTGCTTGCATCTAAAGGGATGCAGCTACTTAAAGGAGACACTATATGGCAGGGCAAACATTTTATAAGCTTTTATAAAGGTTCAAAATGGATCTTAAACAGTTTGATAAGGATTCATTCAGAGAGGAGAAAGAACAGGTGACAAGCAAAATTAAGTGAGGTAAACCAATGTAGGTGCGCGAAATGGAGTCTGTGGGCAGAGTGGTAGAATACATGACCCCATGTTTAATGGTTGGCAACGTGAGTGTACAGGTACATGAGGTGAGTGCGAGGAAGTCACTCCAGGCTACACTTTCCAGAGGAAACCTGTACACCATGCCAAACTCAATGCTATGTGCACCACCTGCAGGACCTAGGAACAAATGAAGAGAAAGAGAAAGATGGCACATCTTAAGAAAACTGCAAAGGTAAGCCTATCCAACAGCACCATTTACCAGATAGATGGGCCAAGATGACATGCCACAAAATGTTGCCTGCCAATCTGTTCCTGCTGACCCATGCCAAGCCTTCACACAACCTTACAGCTCTTTCATTGCATATCCGTACGTCAGCAGGGTGCACATTCAAACTACAACTTACAATTAAAAGTTTTGCCACATTCTTGTCTCCCTTTTCATTCACTTCCATGCAGGTATGTACACAACCATACAAACATCACACGTAGTATCTGGCAACACAAACTCTGTTAGAAGGTCTGTTTTGGGGCCAACTTTCTAATACTTGTTCCTTTTCTTTCATTGTAGACCTGATAGAGCTGTTTCTCAGCACTGCCAGTGGTCCAGAATAAGACAAGCACCTCACAACACTCTGCATCCCTCTCATCGACATTAACAAACACCAGCTACACCCATCCAAGATGCAAGATCTTGAGGAGGTATCACCCATGAGGCAGAATTGACAGGTAAGGAGGAGCAAGATGATGGAGGTGGCAAAGGAGAAGCAGGAAAACTGCTGGCTAGATGGTTAATGGAATCCCTGTACTTTGGGAAATGAAGCATTGTGTTGAAATTGGGCAGCTCTGTCATTTTTCCGTTGCTTTTCAATGGGAAAGGAGATGAAACTGCTAGTTATATTAACCAATATATCAGACATCTGTTTCATACATGTGTGGCTAGCACATTAACTGATACAGCAACGTCAGCCTGGAATAAGCTAGAGGCTGATAAGTTGAGTGCAGTAATGTCCTCCATTGTCACTGGCAGTACAATGTCTAAGTTGCAGATCAACTGCAGATGTCATTGCAGCAGGTTGCGAAGCTCTGCAGCTGGTTTGCTGCTTACCCAGAGTCAGCAAAGGCAGTTGTCCTTGGTCACCAGCAATTAACCTTACCATCACATGCCCACCACAGAAAGTGGCTGTCTGCACCTAGATCGTTTATGGCACCCTGAGTTCTCTTGGAAGTTGGTATCAGAGGAACTGTTTTTGTGTACTCTCTTTTTTCACCTGTTTCTGTTTTGCTGAAGTCATGTAAATGCTTCACATACAACCTCCTTTCTAGTAACATAGAAGGCAAACTTACAAACCAACTTACTGTTTCCGTAAATAAAATTTGTTCTGCCAAAAATTGTTCAATAAATACACATCATTGATAAAAATGTCAGAAATATTGAAAAATTTCTAATGTTAACATAGTCCTAAAAAGGTACTGTAAACATTGCAATAAAACACACAAAAGGTCTACACAAGGAGCATCCATTATGCCCATTCAAAATAGGCTTTGAAAGTAAGAAATGCACTGCTGGACTAAATTCTGGGAAATTACACAAGGTATTCATTTAAATATTTTGCATGCATTCTGGAACCTTGATGCTATGGCTCAAAATGTACACAAGCACTCCAGCACACAAATTTACAGGCGCAGAGAACTGGGTGCAAAGGTAAACTTGTCAAACTTATAATATCTCAACATTAATTTTCTATTTGCAGGCCAAATTGTTTCACAATAGGGAAGAGCACCCAGACTGGAGGAGGTCGCACTAATCTAGCACCACTGACATCATTTGAGGAGGCAATGCTGGGCATTATTAGCTATGAGCACCCACAGGGAGTGGGGCAAGGTGAAGCTGGAGGCCTTCTCCAGCTGAGGCTTAGTACCATATTTTTCCCATTATGTTTTTTGCTCCTTATTTACTCACTCCATTAGGTCACACAGGAATACATTCAAGGACAATAGCATGGGGCCGATTTAATTATCGGTGGACATCTGACAGAATATTCTGAAAACTTAACAGTGCCGACAACTCACGGTGAATATGCTAATGAGGCCTGAGAACCAATTTCCATCGATCCTCGGGCCTCTCGATTTGGGGTGGGCCCTGGTTGCTGAGTCTCAGCATCAGCATATTATTGGTTGAGCAACATGCTATCTTAGTCAACTACTTTGTCCATCTCTTAAAAGGAAAGTTGTTAGTTGTTGGTCAGATTGACGAATACAGAAAAACATTAATTAAGAAAAAGTATACAGCTCATGAACCCACTGAAGACATCATAACACCCACATTTCTACCCCCAACTGCCAGTCTAGAGTTGAAGGGAATTATTTTCATTCCTTCCTCTTCATGTGCTGTTAATTGTCAGATTTGGGCACTTACTCTCCCAGTGGCCTGTTTTTTCCTGGCATCATGTGCTGCCTTCTTCTGTAGGAAGAATGCATATTGCTAATTGACTTCTGCAGTCACAACTAGTCAGGATTCTTGGGGGGGTAAATTTTGACTTTAGATGATAGTGTAAAACGCACAATATTGGCTTGGCCACCTGTTAAACACCTCTCCTGATTTACATTTCCATTGATATAAAAAAGTGATGACCAAACTGTATCCTGGAAATATTCCTGGATGTTGTTCTTTTAAAAGTTATATTTTCAAAATTGCACAAGAATATGACAAAGGGTCATTTTGCCCATTCAGCTCACTCCTTCCAACAGTCCATAAACGATTGCCACAGTCTTGAATGTTTTTAGACCTCTGAAGGGAGATGAATAACCACAGATAAATCTTTCAAGAAGATAAAATTCTGAAATTTGCTTTTATCTACAAAGGTAATTAAGCAAAAACTCTACGATATTACTGCATCATTATAATGAACATTATTCAGTCGCGATTGGTTATAATTCACCAAGTGACTGGATGCAGGGAATGTGCAAGCAACAAACTTTTGGGGATTTGAACAAAATACAAAAATTAATAACAAGGCTAAAAATCAGTCATTCCTAAGTCCACGAAACCACAGTAGCCTAATGTGCTGGTAACAGAGTGCTGAAGAAGGATTTATGGGGAAATAAAAAGCCTGACTAAGGACATAAGGAAAGTTATTAATATTGAATTAGATAAGGTGACCATGTCAGTTAAATCTGTCAAGAACTATTTCTTAAGTACAGATTGCAGGAAATTGAGGGGAGGATCTAAAAAATGGGATTGGGGAGTTGTCCACGAGAAAATATAAGGGCAGGACAAAACTATATCAGACCTTTCCAAAAAGTTGGATGACATGTAGAAGTAAAATAGAAGAATAATGCGCATTGTTGTTTTGTGTGAGTGTGCAGCAGGAAATAATGTGGAAAGCTTTATAAGGACAGTTTAGACAAGTGTCATTTCACCAAAGTTTGACGATTTCTATTTTCCCTGCGGTTAAGTGGACACAGCTGAAAATATTCTCAGTTACTTTCTATATGTGTTTCAGTGAGTAATTATAGATGAGTTTACACATACGCTAAGTGGGTGGGCAAGAACATGGCAGATGGAATATAATGTGGAAAAATGTGAAGTTATCCACTTTAATAGGAAAAACAGAAATGCGGAGTATTTTTTTAAATGGTGAGAGATTGGGAAATGTTGATGTTCAAAGGGACCTGGATGTCCTTGTACATGAATCACTGAAAACTAACATGCAGGTGCACCAAGCAATTAGGAAGGCAAATGGTATGTTGGCCTTTATTACAAGAAGATTTGAGTACAGGAGTATAGATGTCTTACTGCAATTATATAGGGCCTTGGTGAGACCGTACCTGGAGTATTGTGAACAATTTTGGTCTCCTTACCTAAGAAAGGATAAACTTGCCATAGAGGGAGTGCAACGAAGGTTCACCAGACTGATTCCTGGGATGGCGGGATTGTCGTATGAGGAGAGATTGAGTAGACTATGCCTGCATTCTCTAGAGTTTAGAAGAATGAGAGGTGATCTCATTGCAACATACAAAATTCTTACAGGGCTTGACAGGGTAGATGCCGGGAGGATGTTTCCCCTGACTGGGGAGTCTAGAACCAGGGGTCACAGTCTCAGAATAAGGGATAGGCCATATAGGAATGAGGTGAGGAGAAATTTCTTCACTCAGAAGGTGGTGAATCTTTGGAATTCTCTACCCTAGAGTGATGTGGAGGCTCAGTCATTGAGTACATTCAAAACAGAGATCGATAGATTTCTAGATATCAAAGGCATCACGGGATATCGGGATGGAGCAGGAAAATGGCGTTGAGGTTGAAGATCAGCCATGATCTTGTTGAATGGCGGTGCAGGCTCGAGAGGCCGGATGGCCTACTCCTGCTCCTATTTCTTATGTTCTTATGTACACGTGCATGCACGTCCGTAGGCAGTTTGCTGGCCTAATTTAAATGAGGCCCGAGACCCCATATCGAGTATGCCTCGGGCCTATCCGTTCTGGAGCAGGGATTGTTCCCCGCACCCAGTTCATGCTAGCAGGCCAGTACTATCCAATTTCAACCCCAGTGGGTGGATAAACATGGGCGAGCAAGGGAAAAAGCAGAAAACCCTTGCCAACATGCCCACTTTGATGGTCATTACAGTTTTAGCAATTGCAGGACTGGATAAAAGTCCTTTTTTTCCCTCTGACAAAATATACTAAAGGAAATAGTAACAAATAAAGGAAATTGTTACCTTCTGTGTTTATGGGAGAGATGCAAAAAATTAAAATGGTACATTTCACATTATTTTATGTAGTCGATGGGGCATAAATGGTCAGCTGAGTTTGTTTTCCTCCCACCTGATGGAAAAACAATCTTTTAACATGAATCAAGTAATAAGAGATGACTGATTCACATCTTTTAATTCGAATTCACACCTAATATCATTAGGTTTCTATTCTTTTCAGCTCAAACTTGATTCAATAATATCATCCCTTTATTGTCTTGTGATGTGCATGGCATTGCGCCCAAAGGAATATTTGAGCATACAGAAGAAAGTAGTATTTTATTACATTTTTATTTAACAACAGGGAATTGATTTGTTGAAAGAAAGTTTTCAAGATTCTGACGCAATTAATAAAACTGAACGACTTTGTCTCTTCATAAAGAATTTTGGAAGAATTACATGTTCTGGAAGAAATTAGAGTTGGCTTTTACAAGTAATAATTATAATTAAGCTTCTACTAGTATCATCTTCTAAATGCAGCAGTTTCCTGCTGGTCTGCATTGTGTTCGAACATTCATGCCAGGTCAGGTCATTGGCATTTCACTAGGAGGCTTCTTTTAATAGATTGTCATTGTTTAGGTTATAATCACACACTAATGATAGCTTTGAAACCTGTTAGGCTTTTAATGGAATGTACAACTCATATTATTAAAATAAAAAGCTTTTACATTTTCTTGATAAGCTTGCAGTTTTTAGCACAGAGTATTTATTTATAAATCTGCATATCTTTTTGTTTTTTGTATCCCATTGTATATACTGTCCAAACCTTCTACTCAGGGAAGATTGAATGGACGAGGCATAGTTAAGGATAAAGAATGAATTGATTATAAAGTAATAGCAAGTACAAAAATATAAAACCAAAATGATAATTCAGTGAATATTCAGTAATCTGAGAATCCATGGAAGATTCACGAAAGGTCTTAAAGTGTATTACTAATACAACAGCAATCAGACAACTCCATGTGAGGAATCTGAAATACACCATTACATCATTGAGCTTCAAAATATCATGCAGTCATATTAACAGCAAGAGCAAGAGAAGAGGCAATGATGATTTATAAGTCTTAAATTTGTCAGATCGTCAAAATCAGATCTGTGTCTGGCTGTGATGCAGGCATCATAGTATCATAGTATGGTATAGCACAGAAGGCCATTTGGCCCATCGTGCCTGTGCCGGCTCTTTGAAAGAGCTATCCAATTAGTCCCACTCCCCTGCTCTTTCCCCATAGCCCTGCAAATTTTTTCCCTTCAGGTATATATCCAATTCCCTTTGGAAAGTTACTATTGAATCTGCTTCCACCATCCTTTCAGGCAGTACTTTCCAGATCATAACAACTTGTTGCTTAAAAAAAATATTTCCTCTTGTTTCATCTGGTTCTTTTGCCAATTACCGTAAATCTGTGTCCTCTGGTTACCAACCCTTCTGCCACTGGAAACAGTTTCTCCTTATTTACTCTGTCAAAACCTTTCATATAAGAGGTTGTTACACAAGATTAGGGCTCATGGGATTGGGGGTAAAAAATTAGCATGGATTGAGGATTGGTTAATGGACAGAAAAGAGAGTAGGAATAAACGGGTCATTTTAGGGTTGGCAGGTTGTAACTAGTGGGGTACCACAAGGATCGGGGCTTGGGCCTCAGCTATTTACAATCTATATTAATGACTTAGATGAAGGGACTGAGTGTAATGTATCCAAATTTGCTGATGATACAAAGTTAGGTGGGAAAGTAAGCTGTGATGAGGACACAAAGAGTCAGCAAGGGGATATAGACAGGTTAAGTGAGTGGGCAAGAAGGTGGCAGATGGAGTATAATGTGGAGAAATGTGAGATTATTCACTTTGGTGGGAAAAATAGAAAAACAGAATATTTTTTAAATGGTGAGAAACTATTAAATGTTAATGTTCAGAGGGATTTGGGTGTCCTTGTACACGAAACACAGAAAGTTAACATACAGGTACAGCAAGCAATTAGGAAGGCAAATGGGGGCTTTATTGCGAGGGGGTTGGAGTACAAGAGTAAGGAAGTCTTGCTGCAATTGTACAGGGCTTTGGTGAGACCATACCTGAAGTACTGTGTGCAGTTTTGGTCTCCTTACCTAAGGAAGGATATGCTTGCCTTAGAGGTGTTGCAACAAAGGTTCACTAGATTGATTCCTTTGATGAGAAGGTTGTCCTATGAGGAAAGATTGAGTGAAATGGATCTACACTCTGGAGTTTAAAAGGATGAATAATATAAAATTCTAAGAGGGCTTGACAGGGTAGATGCTAAGGGGATGTTTCCCCAGGCTGGAGAGTCCAGAAATAGGGGACATAGTCTCAGGATAAGGGTTCAGTCATTTAGGACTGAGATGAGGAAGAATTTCTTCACTCAGAGGGTCATGAAATTTGGAATTCTTTACCCCAGAGGGATGTTCATGCTCAGTCGTTGAATATATTCAAGGCTGAGCTTGATAGATTTTTGGACTCCCAAGAGAATCAAGGGATATGGGGATCGGTCAGGAAAGTGGAGTTGAGGTATAAGATCAGCCATGATTGATTGAATGGCAGAGCAGGCTCGAGGGGCCATATGGCCTATTCCTGCTCTTATTTCTTGTGTTCTTATGTTTTTGTTATTCATGATTTTGAACACTTCTATCAAATCTCTTATTAACCTTCTCTGCTCTAAAGAAAACAACCCCAGCTTCTGCAGTCTCTCCACATAACTGAAGTCCCTCATCCCTGGCACCATTCTAGTAAATCTCTTCTGCACCCTCTCCAAGGCCTTGACATCCTTCCTAAAGCATGGTGCCCAGAATTGAACACAATACTCCAGTTGAGGCCTAACCAGTATTTTATAAAGATTTAGCATAACTTCCTAGCTTTTGAACTCTATGCCTCTATTAATAAAGCCCAGGATCCCATATGCTTTTTTAACAACCTTCTCAACTTGTCCTGCCACCTTCAAAGATTTGTGTACATACATCTCTAGGTCTCTCTGTTCCTGTACCATTTGGTTTATATTGCCTCTCCTCATTCTTCCTACCAAAATGTATCATTTCACACTTCTCTGTGTTAAATTTCATCTGCCATGTGTCTGCCCATTTCACCAGTCTGTCTATGTCCTCCTGAAGTCTGTACTATCCTTCACATTGTTTACTACATTTCTGATTTTTCATGTCATCTGCAAACTTTGAAATTATACCCTGTATACCCAAGTCCAAGTCATTAATATATATCATAGCATGCCTGTGTTGGTAGTGGGGAGGGCTGGTCTTGCTGAATTTTGCAAGGTACACCCCTTCCCATAATTTCCATACGTTCCCTGCACATGGAAAAGATGCATGGGGAGACAGGCAAGTAATGGTTGGAAATTGCAAAATCTGGTTAGGCAGCAACTCTTAAAGGACTGCTGCTTGCATTTAAAAAAGAGTGGGCTGTTATTTGTATTAATCTGGCTGCAGATGCAGAGTCATAGCTGTGAGGAAATACTGAAATTGTTTGTTTTCAAAACTCATGTGATGATAGTAGGGGGGGACACTCCTTCCTTTTCAGCAGAGTCACCAGAGGGCATGCTGCAAAAGATGCAGCAAAGGAGGGTGGCCCTCTTTAGAGCAGAAAATCACCCTCCTGTTAAATCACAAGTCCAAACTGCATGGGAAAAAGTTATGGATCAAGTCAATGCAGTGTCCTAGGTTTGTCAGATCCCAAAGCAAATGCAGATGAAGTTCAATGACATCAGGAGAAGGGCCAAGGTAAGTGTATACATTTCTTGAATAAATGATTACTATTTGGCTACAGAGGGATGGCATGAATCATGTTGAGCTGCTGCACCCTCAGTGAGATAGCATGTAAAGCATGGAGATAACCTTTTTCTGTTTCTCCACACTTTCATTGCACACAAGCTGTAGGGCACAATTCTAATGATGCACCTTGGTATCTTGCATGTAACAGCTCAAAGATCAGCTGAGAATTAGTACAGCCACCACAAGCAGCATGTATACTACTTTGCAATGTCTGGAGGGCAACAACTTAACTGCCTGTGCCGAGTCATTTTAATAGCCGTCCTTGAAAACGTCAAACAGGAATTCGCCAGCAGCTGCAGGAACTCCAATGTAGATTGAGGGTGATAGATCATGCATTGACCAGGTTTTGACCTTTGGTAAATATTCAAGAAAAGCCATAAATTAGCTTCCACTGACTCGATAAGGTTTTTATTCCTTTGATTGATCAATTAGGTGAAAGATGCAAGAAGCTGTGCGCTATTACTTCAAAATTTATTAAAAGCAAGTAATATTGTTTAAAGTATATGCAAACTAGTTCAAAACTGACTAAAGTTACGTGTCATCTAACAAATTTAATAAACTTCATTAAGGAAATAACAAAGTTTATTAATAAAGGAAAAACAGGGATATGGATTTTCAAAAGGCATTTGATAAGGTGTCACATGGGAGGTTTGTTGATAAAATCATGGCAATGGAATTAAAAGAAGTGTGGCAGCAAGGACAGGAAGTTGGTTAAAGGACAGAAAACAGAGATTATGGTTAATGGATGTTTTTAGACTGGAGCAATGTAAACAGTGTTGTCCTTGAAGAAACAAAGAACACACCCACCAGCTCAACAAACTGATCAAGACCTTCGATCCAGACCTTCAAAGCATCCTACGTGCTCTCATCCCACGTACTCCCCGCGTGGGAGACTTCTACTGCCTCCCAAAGATACACAAAGCCAACACACCCGGACGTCCTATCGTATCAGGCAACGGAACCCTGTGTGAGAACCTCTCTGGATACGTCGAGGGCATCCTGAAACCCATCGTACAGGGAACCCCCAGCTTCTGTCGCGACACTACAGACTTCCTACAAAAACTCAGCACCCACGGATCAGTTGAACCAGGAACACTTCTCACCACGTTGGACGTCTTGGCACTCTACACTAGCATCCCCCACGATGACGGCATCGCTGCAACAGCCTCAGTACTCAACACCAACAACAGCCAATCTCCAGACGCCATCCTACAACTCATCCGCTTCATCCTGGATCACAATGTCTTCACCTTCGACAACCAGTTCTTTACCCAAACACACGGAACACCCATGGGGACCAAATTCGCACCCCAATACGCCAACATTTTCATGCACAAGTTCGAGCACGACTTCTTCACTGCACAGGACCTCCAACCAACACTATACACCAGATACATCGATGACATTTTCTTCCTACGGACCCAGGGCAAAGAATCACTGAAGAGACTACACGATAACATCAACAAGTTCCATCCCACCATCAAACTCACCATGGACTACTCCTCAGAATCGGTTTCTTTCTTGGACACACGAATCTCCATCAAAGACGGGCACCTCAGCACCTCACTCTACCGCAAGCCCACGGACAACCTCACGATGCTCCACTTTTCCAGCTTCCACCCTAACCACGTCAAAGAGGCCATCCCCTATGGACAGGCCCTACGAATACACAGGATCTGCTCAGACGAGGAGGAACGCGATGGACACCTACAGACGCTGAAAGACGCCCTAGTAAGAACGGGATATGACGCTCGACTTGTCGATCGACAGTTCCGACGGGCCACAGTGAAGAATCGCATAGACCTCCTCAGAAGACAAGCACGGGACGCAACTAACAGAGTACCCTTCGTCGTTCAGTACTTCCCCGGAGCAGAGAAACTACGCTATGTTCTCCGCAGCCTTCAACATGTCATCGATGACGACGGACACCTCGCTAAGGCCATCCCCACGCCTCCACTACTCGCCTTCAAACAGCCACCCAACCTCAAACAGACCATCGTTCGCAGCAAATTACCCAGCTTTCAGGAGAACAGCGTCCACGACACCACACAACCCTGCCACGGCAACCTCTGCAAGACATGCCAGATCATCGACACGGATACCACCATCACACGAGAGGACACCACCCACCAGGTACATAGTTCATACTCCTGTGACTCGGCCAACGTTGTCTACCTCATACGTTGCAGGAAAGGATGCCCCGGAGCATGGTACATTGGCATGACCATTCAGACACTGCGACAACGGATGAACGGACACCGCGCAACAATCACCACACAGGAGGGTTCCCTCCCAGTCGGGGAACACTTTAGCAGTCATGGACATTCAGCCACCGATCTTCGGGTAAGCGTTCTCCAAGGTGGCCTTCGAGACACACGACAACGCAAAATCGTCGAGCAGAAATTGATAGCCAAGTTCCGCACCCATGAGGACGGCCTCAACCGGGATCTTGGGTTCATGTCATGCTACACGTAACCCCACCAGCAAGGGGGAAAAAAAGTTATCTGTTTTTAATATTCTCTCTCTCTCTGCCTTTCGGGTCTCTTTCTCTCTGTCTGTGTAATTTGACACAATGTGTATTCAGCATACTGGGATGTACTGTTTTCCGTGGCTAACCTGTCTGAACACCAACGATACCTTTGATTGGTGTGATGGTGTCCCAGCCTAATATAAGATATGCGATTTGAGAACCTTTCACTCACTCATCTGACGAAGGAGATAATCTCCGAAAGCTTGTGATTTTAAAATAAAATTGTTGGACTATCACCTGGTGTTGTAAGATTCCTTACATTTGTCCACCCCAGTCCATCACCGGCATCTCCACATCATGTCCTTGAAGTGTTAATGTTGGGACCATTGCACTTCTCAGTGACAATCTTGAGTATAGGGGCACAGTATCAAGATTTGCAGATGACACAAAAATAAGGAGAGTGGTTAAAGGTGAGCATTGTAAGTGACTTAAGGAGGATAAAAACAGGTTGGCAGATTGGTCAGCTAGATGTTAGATTAAATTTAATGCAAAGAAATGTAAGGTGATACATTTTGGAAGGAAGAATAAGGAAAGACGTTATCCCTGATATTTATGGGAAGGCAGTGAAAGTACAGGTGAGGCCGTAAACAACCGATGAATCTGGCAAGGTCGGGGACACGGAGGTCCTGCCGATCTTAACAGCAGGACATCATGAACATTTTGTCGGTCCATCTCTCGCCCGCAGTCAGCCAAATGGTCAGACTGGCTGGTGGGTGGGAGGGAACACCAGCAGCAGGTGGCCGCAGCCAGGGACCCTTGGGGACGGTCCCCGGCAAGCAGAGGGGGGAGAGGCCCATGATCAGAGAGAGCCAGCATGGATTTGTGAAAGGTAGGTCGTGCCTGACAAACCTGATTTAATTTTTTGAAGAGGTGACTAAAGTAGTGGACAGGAGAATGTCGATGGATGTTATTTATATGGACTTCCAGAAGGCATTTGATAAAGTCCTACATAAGAGACTGTTAGCTAAGATAGAAGCCCATGGAATCGGGGGAAAAGTACGGACTTGGTTAGGAAGTTGGCTGAGCGAAAGGCGACAGAGAGTAGGGATAATGGGTAAGTATTCACATTGGCAGGATGTGACTAGTGGAGTCCCGCAGGGATCTGTCTTGGGGCCTCAATTATTCACACTATTTATTAACGACTTAGATGAAGGCATAGAAAGTCTCATATCTAAGTTTGCCGATGACACAAAGATTGGTGGCATTGTAAGCAGTATAGATGAAAACATAAAATTACAAAGGGATATTGATAGATTAGGTGAATGGGCAAAACTGTGGCAAATGGAATTCAATTTAGGCAAATGTGAGGTCATCCACTTTGGATCATAAAAGGATAGAACAGGGTACTTTTTAAATGGTAAAAAGTTAAAAACAGTGGATGTCCAAAGGGACTTAGGGGTTCAGGTACATAGATCACTGAAGTGTCATGAACAGGTGCAGAAAATAATCAATAAGGCTAATGGAATGCTGGCCTTTATATCTGGAGGACTAGAGTACAAGGGGGCAGAAGTTATGCTGCAGCTATACAAAACCCTGGTTAGACCGCACCTGGAGTACTGAGAGCAGTTCTGGGCACCACACCTTCGGAAGGACATGTTGGCCTTGGAGGGAGTGCAGCGTAGGTTTACTAGAATGATACCCGGACTTCAAGGGTTAAGTTACAAGGAGAGATTACACAAATTGGGGTTTAGAAGGTTAAGGGGTGATCTGATCGAAATTTATAAGATATTAAGGGGAACAGATAGGGTGGATAGAGAGAAACTATTTCCGCTGGTTGGGGATTCTAGGACTAGGGGGCACAGTCTAAAAATTAGAGCCAGACCTTTCAGGAGTGAGATTAGAAAACATTTCTACACAAAAAAGGGTGGTAGAAGTTTGGAACTCACTTCTGCAAAAGGCAATTGATGCTAGCTCAATTGCTAATTTTAAATCTGAGATAGATAGCTTTTTGCCAACCAAAGGTATTAAGGGATATGGGCCAAAGGCAGGTATATGGAGTTAGATCACAGATCAGCCATGATCTTATCAAATGGTGGAGCAGGCTCGAGGGCCTGAATGGCCTACTCCTGTTCCTATGTTCCTATGATCGGGAGGACTGGGGGGAGGTCGGCAATTGGGGCTGGGGGGAGGCCGAAGGCTTCCTTGTGTGGCCTGGGGGGAGCATTCCTGCTACTCCTGGCCCACAAGGTGTGCTGAAAGAGGCACTTACTTTGGGGAGCCGACAGTTCCCGCCCCCCTTTCACTGCCGAGTTTCCTGACCCCTGGGAAACCCGCACAGCAGCAGTAAATTTCAAATCAAGATCCCAATTACACTGTGAGAGCCTGATTTAAATATGTTAATTAAACGTCCCGCCGTGGACGCCCTGATATCTGCTGCTGTAAAAGAGGCGGCGGGTGAGAGCGCGCTGGTTTGGGGTCTTGTTGCCCCCGACCCTTTCCCGCCTGTCATGGGGGGATTAATATTGAGGCCATATACTCCAAAAACTTCAAAAGGACTAGTGGAGTAAGTGGAAATATTTAGGGGTTCAGATACACAAATCTTTAAAAGTGGGAGGATTAGTTGATAAAGTTGTTAAAAAAGCATATGCGATCCTAAGATTTGTAAATAGGAGCATAGAGTACAAAAACAAAGAGGTAATGCTAAACCTGTACAAATCATTGGTTAGGCTACAGTTAGAATATTAGGTCCAGTTTTATGACCTTAGGAAGTATATCAAGGCTGTGGAGAAGATGCAGAAGAAATTCAATAAGACGATACCTTGGATGAGAGGCTTTAGTTATGAGAGATTAGAGAAACTGGGTCTCTCTTCATTGGAACAAAGAAGGTTAAGTGGAGATTCGATAGTGGTGTTCAAAATTATAAGGTGTTTTATTAAGTTAAATCGGGACAAATTCTGTCCACTGTTTGGTGAGTTGGTAACTAGAGGACATAAATTAAGCGTTATCACCAAAAGAACATAGGCAGATGTTAGGTGAAATGTTTTTTAAACAGAAAGTTGTTAGGACATGGAATGTCCTACTAGAAAATGTGTTGGAAGCAGAATCCATAATAGCTTTTAAAAGGAAAATGGATAAATATTTCAAAAGGAAACATTTTAAAGGGTATTGGGAAAGGGTAGGGGAATATGACTAAGTGGATCGCTCCTTCAGAGAGCTGGCATAGGTACAATGGGCAAAATGGCCTTGTACTGTCTGTATTGATTCAGTTATTCCCGATTGGCATATGTGTTTGTATAAAAGCGATGACTTCCTATGGCCAAGCAATGAAATAGGAACAAGTACTGAATGTTAATGCAAAAGCCACAGGCCACTGAAATAGGCAGAAATTGGAAAAGACCATCAGCACTACTAATCAGCAAGCCAATCTGTATGCTCTGCAATTGGCTGGCTGCATAGGGGTGGGAGCCAGACAAAATCCAACCTCGTGCCATTGCGCAGCTTCCAATATTGGATTTTCCCCAAGGAAGGTAAATAGGAATCTTAAAGGCAGGTCGGAGTGGGAGGCAGAACCTATTTCAAACACAGTACTAGGGAAAGGGTATCCAAAAACATCATGTTGCATCCCTTGGGCTCCAACATAGTGTTCTTGCATACCATTTCCCTAATACTATGGGACAAGTGAACAAACCCTGTAACGAGAGACCCCAGGGGATCACTTCCTCGCTTGATTCCAGTCTTATCTATCCAGTCGTAGCCAGAGAATCACATGCAATGGCGTCTCTTCCCAATCCTGCACCATTACCTCTGGAGTCCCCTAAAGATCTATCCTTGGCCTTCTCCTATTTCTCATCTACATGTTGCCCCTCGCGACATCATCCGAAAACACAACGTCAGGTTCCACATGTACGCTGACGACACCCAGCTCTACCTCACCGCCACCTCTCTTGTCCCCTCTACTGTCTCTGATTTGTCACGCTGCTTATCCGACATCCAGTACTGGATGAGCAGAAATTTCCTCCAACTAAATATTGGAAAGACCGAAGCCATTGTCGCCGATCCCCGCCACAAACTCCGTTCTCTAGCCACCGACTCCATCCCTCTCCCTGGCCATTGTCTGAAGCTGAACCAGACCGTTCGCAACCTTGGCTTCCTATTTGACCCTGAGATGAGCTTCTAACCACATATCCACTCCATCACCAAGAACATCTACCTCCACCTCCGTAGCATCGCCCGTCTCTGCCCCAACCTCAACTCATCTGCTGCTCAAACCCTCATCCATGCCTGTGTTACCTCTAGACTCGACTATTCCAATGCTCTCCTGGCGGGCCTCCCATCTTCCACTGTCCATAAACATGAGGTCATCCAAAACTCTGCTGCCTATATCCTAACTCGAACCAAGTCCTGTTCACCCATTACCCCTGTGCTCGCCGACCTACATTGGCTCCCGGTGCAGCAGTAACGCCTCGATTTTTAAATTCTCATCCTTGTTTTCAAATCCTTCCATGGTCTTACCCCTCCCTATCTCTGTAACCTCCTCCAGCCCTACAACTCTCCAAGATCTCTGCGCTCCTCCAATTCTGGCCTCTTGCGCATCCCCAATTTTAATCGCTCCACCATTGGTGGCCATGCCTTCAGCTGCCTAGGCCCTAAGCTCTGGAATTCCCTCCCTAAACCTCTCCACCTCTCTCTCCTCCTTTAAGATGCTCCTTAAAACCTACCTCTTTGACCAAGCTTTTGGTCACCTATCCTAATATCTCCTTGATCAAAAGCAACATACTGCAGATGCTGGAAATCTGAAATAAAAACAGAAAATGCCGGAAACACTCAGCAGGTCAGGCAGCATCTGTGGAGGGAGAAACGGAGTTAACATTTCAGATCACCGACCTTTCGCCTTATGTGGCTTGATGTCAAATTTTGTTTGATAATGCTCCTATAAAGCACCTTGGGACATTTACTACGTTAAATTGGTGCTATATAAATGCAAATTGTTGTTGTTGTCAAGGGGTGGGGGCACACAGCATATTGGGTAGCAAGTGGGCAAATCCTACAACCAGGGTTATCACCCAGAAGTCCCGCGGGAATGTGCTTGTTACCAGTGGGAAGACACAGAATAAGAAACAACCATTACCCCATGCACACAACATATAAACCCAACTCCACTGACCTTGGCTATCTCCCGGAATGTCAATTAAAAGGAAAAAATCTGAACTTATGCCCAGAAAGGGGAGGTAGAGGTGACATTCCTGCAAGAGACCCAACTCACCTCCTCCAGAGTGCACCAAACTCACAAGGGACTGGATGTCTGGGAATGAGACTTACGTCATGAGATAGCAGGGGAGGAATGAAAACAGCTGTGAAAGAAAGCCCCCACACCTACCACCTGCAACAGAATGCAAGACAGTCAACTTAAAATAATACATCAAGTGTACCGCACTCCACAGTTGCTTCACAAATTCCAGCCCTCCTTGGTGGATAACTGCTGAAGGAGCTGCAGTCAGAAAGGGTCAACGCTACATACATTCTTGCCATGCCGCATTTAGCCTTTCTAGATAGTAGACCAGGAGAACACAGAGAATATGATGCAACTCACAATTCCTGCAAACCCAGGCTCGTGCCTATAGAGTGCACTCACTGGAAGAGAGCCCACCCCCCACCCCAGCAGCTCACAACCTATTGAAGCTGTTGCTGCTAGTTGCAAGAAGATGTATTCCCAATTCTGTGGCAAAGTACAACCCACCCACAACAAAAATGTTGCCGAAATATTTGTGGGATATGTCCAATGACAGCCAGAACAGGAAATTTATGATATCAGAATAAAATGTACTGTATAATCTATCTGCAAGAACCATTTTTGGTGCTGACCTGTAATGTGAAGCAAATAGAAGATACCCCTGGGTTGATATGATATATTTATGTCACCATATATGCCATGAGTAATTATATCATGAGCTTCTATCTGGTCCCTGAGTTGTGTAACTGTGTCACATGTATAGTCATGAGGTATACTGCTTTATTAAGTGATAAAGTACTGGAAAATGTCTTTGCTCCCTTGTGACTTGGTTAGTTTCTGGTAATCGAAAGCAGTTTACGACACATAGTAATTGAATCACAATCTCTAACCATTCGGGAAAAACTACACAGAGTATTCTCGCCATCATTTGCAGACAATGTGGTTGCATGATGCTGGCCGACATACGAAACCCCTACACACACTACTGGGAGCGGTTATAGCCTCATCGTGGTTTGATATTATAACCCCTTGATTGGATACACAGACTAACTCACTCCCAGGTATCAGTTGTTCTTTATGTAAATCACCCAAACTCCTCAATTAGATTCCAGCTTGCAACTCACTCCTGGTATCTATTATTATTTGATATGTACACAATCTGAACCTCTTGATTAGATGCCAGTCTGTAATTCAATCCTTGGTGTGTGTGCATGCTTATTACATATGAACTGGTGATAGAATGTAAATGGTTTTTTTTCCTTTAGGTGCTCGCTTTTTCAGATACAAATCCAGTACCTGACAGTTATATGTATTGTTGCTAAGGTTCTTTATGACCCTTTGAGATGTAGTTTGAACTGGTCCAACCACATCTGAATGTGGAGAGGGTTCTTCCCCACGAGGAGCAAAAATTCAGGGGGCAGGTTGCTTTTGTGCACATAGGAACAGAATAGTTTGTTCATCCTATGGCATTTCTGTTAGCCATGGAAACTCTACCTTCATAAACCCATTTCTCTGTCATGGATCTGTGGTAGCATTCTTACCTCTGAGTCAGACGGTTGTGGGTTCAAGTCCCACTCATCATGTAATGGGACCTCGATTTCCATTTTAAATGGGTCTAATGCTTGACTCCAGGGGTTGCTCCAGCTGTCCAGTGCTAGGTCCTGGTGAACATTGTCACGGCCACAGCACCAATGAGGCGGTAAGTCGTTGTCCAACATTTTTGGGATGCTATAGCCACCGCCCCATTTCCGCTAGGTGGAAGGGTTGAAAATTTGGCCCATCATCCGAGACAAACTAGCCAAACTAGCAAAACTTAAGCAGGACAAGAGCCCAGGTCCAGATGGATTGCATCCATGGATACACAAAGAAACTAGGAATGACATAGCAGTGGCACTAGTATCCATATATAAAATATCAGTAGAGAAAGAAATAGCACCAGAGGACTGGCGGACAGCAAATGTATCATCATATTATCATAGTAGGTACAGCACAGGAGGAGGGCATTCAGCCCATCGTGCCTGTGCCGGTTCTTTGAAAGAGCTATTCAATTAGTCTCACTCCCCTGCTCTTTCCCCAAAGCCTTGTAAATTTTTTCCCTTCAAGTATTTATCTAATTCCATTTTGAAAGTCACTGTTGAATCTGTTTCCTCCACCCTTTCAGGCAGTGCATTCCAAATCATTACAACTCGCTGCATAAAAAAATGTTTCCTCATGACACCTCTGGCTCTTTTGCCAATCACCTTAAAGCTGTGTCCTCCGATAATGGACCCTTCTGCCACTGGAAACAGTTTCTCATCATTTACTGTATCAAAACCTTTCATGATTTTAAACACCTCTATCAAATCTCCCCTTAACCTACTCTGTTCTAAGGAGAACAACCCCAGCTTCTCCAGTCTCTCCACATAACTGAAGTCCCTCATTCCATGTACCATTCTAGTAAATCTCTTCTGCGCCCTCTCTAAGGCCTTGACATCTTTCTGAAAATGTCATTCCTATCTTCAAAAAAAGGAGATAGGAGTAATTCTATGTAATCGATGAACTCACCCAAACTTTTGATCAAAGAATTCCAAAAAGCAGCAGCTGTTCTCACTACCTGCAGGCTCAGCTACGGATTCTAAAGATAAGCAATTGTACAACAAGATCCTGCGAAGGTGGCCCAGCAGTGGAGCATAAAGTCTTCTGTACTTATTCTACAATCATTTGAAATCTGATTTTTTAAAAACAATATTGAAAGATATTTTAAATGTGGTTGCTTTTTGCTTTCAATAATCAAATTACATATTTGCAAGAGGCAAAATGTCCTGTTAGGATAAAAACATCAAAGAATAAGTTTTAGAGTACAACCACAACCAAAACAAAATGAGTCCACATGCATTTTAGAAATTAATCCCAGCTGTTTATGTGCCTGACTGGGCACATAATTGGATAGTTAATTAACATCCCACCAGGCTAAGATCAGGAAGTAGGATAAACTTAAGAATAACAAATATTAGATGATATTGAAGGATTCATGCAAAATAGGGACAACACAAACATAATATGATGCTCTTGTAGATTGTTCTTTTCAGGAAAATAATCTTTTTTTCCTTTTATATCATTTATGTGTTATTTTGATTTTTAGCTTCTTCTTTGATGAGGATTTGCATATAAAGACTGACCAACTGAAGAATAAAAGGCACATTGAAGCATATTTTGCTTGTTGATGAGGTATTCTGCACTTCTTGGAACATGAGAGGCCTGGGGAATGTGAACCTTTTCACGCTAGACAGGTGAAGCAAGGCAAGTTCATTAACCACAGCACAACTCAGTTCCTTTACAGGTGCAAGAAAGCAGTGGCAATGGGCCACACACTTGGGATAGTAATAGTTAGATACCAACTGATAATTTAACATACCTGATACATGATAGAAGTAACTGGATTTAGAAGTTTATACAGTTGGATTATCGCTGAACTGAGAGGATTGGTCTGGAAATGATCTTCAGGTAAGTCTTGTTTTTGAATTTATTGCAGAAGTGAAAGCATTAGTGAAAGTTATTTCAATCTGTAAAAGTGAAAATATTCAAATCATTTAAAAAAAAATTAAGAACATTAAATGTTTGTGTTACCCTGTACATTATGTTATACAATGTATTATATTAAATTAGGTATTTCATGTAGAATTTTTAGTTAATTAGGCTCCAGATCACTGTTGCTTCTAAGCTGCATGCTTGCATGGCCACGCAGCAGTCTGTTATGTGCCACACACTTCCTCATTCTGTCCGCGCTGTCCCGGCGCCTGTGTCTTCTGTTATTGCTTTCAACACACCTTTTTGACTGTTGTAGACGTTTTGAAGCTCGGGATCTAACGTACGGTTTACCTGAAGCCTCTCCAATCTAATTGAGCGGCTTTTCTTTTTACTTTTTTTTTATAAACACAAAGTCCTCTGTTGTTCAGAGGGACGCAATATTGCTTTATTCAACAGGCAGTCCTGAGGAGTCCCAGCTGGAAGGAAGGTGGGTGGGGGAGGGAGGTGTTTGATGTTAGGGTGCCGGGGTGGGGGGGTGAGGTTTCTGTACAATCTGAATTATATACAGGTTAAAATGGCAGCTGCAAACAGCGGTGAGAACCCGAGAAAAAGACTGAGTTGGAATTAATGTAAATTGAGCAAAGGGTCCTCGGCGACCCAGGACGGACTGTTTACCGATAGGTACTGTGCCTGCTACACAGCAGGACAGTGGCAATAGCCAGGAGATCCAAGTCTGCACATAATGGAAAAATTGTATGTCTGATTTTTTAAAATCAAATAAAACATTAAGCAATTTTAGCAGTTTGAGAGAAGCTGCGCTCTGTATTTCTGCAGAAAGAGCCATGAGCTCATTCGCACTCCACTCCAGAACGATAGTCCGGGGAACGCGCTCGTTGGCCTAGTTCCAGCTCCGAACCCCCCCCCCCCCCCCCCCCATCTCCTTCAGCTGCAGCAAAGCTGCTAATTAAAGAGGCAATGCTCACAGAGCTGCGCTTGTGCGAATCCCTGCAAACAAAAAATGCCTCTCTTTAAAAGGCACAACATCCCCTTTTAATTCTCCTTTTTAAAACTGTCAAACAACTTGAGTGATTTCGCTTTTTTTCATTCAAGAAGCAAGTATATTTTTTGAGGATTCCCGCAATAGTATTTTTAAGTAACAGTAGGGATGTTGGAATGTATTATTATCAGGACCACTGATTTACAGTAAGTTATATATTGTTTTATTACTTAGGACTCATAAGAACATAAGAAATAGGAGCTGGAATGGGCCATATGGCCCCTCGAGCCTGGTTTGCCATTCAATAACATCATGGTTGATCTTCTACCTCAACTCCACTTTCCTGTCCGATCCCCATATCCCCTGATTCCCTTAGTGTCCAAAGATTATTGATCTCAGTCTTGAATATACTCAATGACTGAGCATCCACAGCCCTCGGGGGTAGAGAATTCCAAAGATTCACAACCCTCTGATTGAAGAAATTTTTCCTCATATCGGTTCGTAAATGGCCGACCCCTTATCTTGAGACTATGTCTCCTAGTTCTAGACTCTTCAGCCAGGGAAAACAGCCTCTTAGCATCTACCCTGTCAAGCCCTCTACCAATTTTATATATTTCAATGAGATCACCTCTCATTCTTCTAAACTCCAGAGAATATAGCCCCATTCTACTCAACCTCTCCTCATAGGACAACCCTCTCATCCCAGGAATCAATCTAGTGAATCTTTGTTGCACCCCCTCTAAGGCAAGTATATCCTTCCTTGGGTAAAGAGATCAGAATTGTACACAGTACTTCAGGTGTGGTCTCACCATAGCTCTATATAATTGCAGTATGACCTTGCTCTTATACTCCTACCACCTTGCAATAAAGGCTAACATATCATTTGTCTTCTTAATTGCTTGTTGTACCTGTGTATTAACTTTCTGTGATTCATGTACAAGGACACCTAAATCCCTCTGAATACCAACATTTCTTAGTCTCTCACCTTTTAAAAAATATTCTGCTTTTCTATTCTTCCTATCAAAGTGGATAATTTCCCGTTTCAAGCTTCAGTTGCTGACTGCGAGCGTGGCTTCAGCCTTATGAATGAAATTAAAACAAAATCACGAAATGGTTTGAAAGAAAATCACCTTGATATGCTTACGCGGATCAAATCTCATCTGTCAAGTGGTAAGGAAGTAAACCTGGACAAAATATATAAACGCTGAAAGAGAGGGAGAGAAAGAAGAGAAAAACATCTAAACCAGAGACCCTCTTCTTTTCCATCATCTGGACTGTCATCTACAGAATCTGGGTCTCAATCAGGATGTCCCCTTTCCTCTGATGGCAGTGTTTACTTCTGAAATTTCCATCACAAGTATTGTTTAATTAAAAATCCTTGACAGCTCGCCTTGTTACAATTATCCATTATTTTGTACATTTGTTCTGTTTGTTATATACCCTGAATAATGTTTTCTAAAAGATCGTCTTTTTTTTTACGGTGGCACACATGGGTTTATATCGGTGCACAAATCCAAATTCATTCCACACATGGCCGAAAAAAATTAGAGGGAACGTTGCTCCAGATAAATAAATTTTTAATTAAATTGCATTGTGCTATTACACAGAGGCTTCAACTGCATACATAAGTAATAGAGATGACATTATTAGGTGCTCTGCTTGAAGTATTATTGAAACTAAAATGAACGGAGTAATGCTTCTGTTGTGCTGCCTGTTTTGATGCCAGTGTGGCATCATCTTTTCCCAAACTTGTGGTATAATGCTGCTAATTTTACAGAAATCAGCAGATTGGCATTGGTATCAAGACCATAACTGCATCCAATGCGCAAAGGATTTTTAGAATTGATGTTTAAAGAAAACTCGGACAGCCCATAGTAATTTCACCAACAATTGCAGGCTAGTGAGTAGAGCCACAGCCCAAGTTTGAGTACACATGCATGGAGCTTTGCTTTTCCTTACTCAAGAATAATGAGAGAGGGCAGTGTAATCACAGCTGCCTGTGTGCATCGCATTTAAGAATTCAGCCACTACAGCGTGTTTTGGTGCAGTGTAATTTCTACATCCCTGTTCCCTATTAAACACCATGGGAGAAAAAATTGGATAAAGGCTGTTTTTGGATGTAGGTAGCATGATGAGACATTGGGTGCAAGAGGTGGACAGAAGGAGAGACATCCTATATCCACAGTCGGGGTTGGGGGGGGGGGGTGGGCAAGAGGCCCTCCAGACGTATACTCAAAAGACAGTGGGAGGCAGCGGGGGACGAAGTCAATGCCAGGCGCACAGCATCATGAACATGGATGCAGTGCAGGAACAAGTTCAATGCTTTGACAGGAGTGGTCAAGGTGAGTGAGGTCAACTGGCAAGTGGCATCTCCTACCAACTGCACCAGGCACTACACCCCCCATCCCCCACATACCAATAAACTCTTTCTATCAGTACTCAACTCTTCCAACCAGATGTTTCCTCTCACCCTTACACATTACCACTGTTTCAAGCCGCCCATCCACAATTCACAGGCCACAAACATTGGCAGCTATTCAACCATGACAGGCACATCACCCAGACACACGTCCCGCTTTCTTGCAGGAGAAGGTGAAACATATCAAGAGGCAGCAAGTGGCAGTGGCATTTAGCCCGTCGAGCCTGTTCCACCATTCAATGAGATCATGCTGGACCTGTGAGCTAACTCCATATACCTGCCTAAACTCCATATCCCTTAATACCCTTGATCCACAGAAATCTATTAGTCTCAGATTTAACTTTCACAAGTGAGCTAGCATCATCTGCCATCTGCAGAACAGCATTCCAAACGTCTCCAACCCTTTGCGTGTTGAAGCATTTCCTAACTTCACTCCTGCACGTCGTGGCTCTAAATGTTAGGCTATGTCCCTGCGTCCTAGCATTCTAGTCTAGGAGACCTCCAAAAATAGTTGCAAATGTCTCCGCAGCTAGAAGCAATAATCCAGCCACTAACCTGTAAATCTTGCATGGTCCCTTTAAATGGCACTGGTGGGGGGTCCTCCAGGCACTCTAAGACACATTCAGATGGTTGGGGTTATGACTGTGCGTTGAGTTGAGCGTTACGCCCCAAAATGGTGTCTATCACTTTAAATCAGTGTTGCACACTGATTGAAGCCATTTTCTCCCTACTTTACATGATTCCAGCGTGCGTTTTCTGTGCCTGCGCTAACTCCTATACCAAGATGACGTCTGGCGCACATCATACAGGAAACATGCGTGCGCATCCAAGACGCCGTCTTGGATGTCGGAGAGGCCGTGTAGCGCCGAAACAACAGGAGCTACACGGCCCAATTTCTAGCCCCATCTACTCACACCGGTGTTAATTTTAAACTGTGATAAATCATCACTGTGTGGATGCCTAGGGAACAATTGAATACCAGGACTGCACTAACCCACTCAGTCTCTATTAGTTCATTCCAGACAAAATATAATCTGCAACCTAAATCTCCTAGTATTGGACCAAAAGGATAAAATTGTTCCTAAGGGCAGGGATTGTATCATAGTCTGACCACCCATTCACATTCATTGTGTCAGCTCTGTTGTAATACACAGAACTGACAGCACACTGCATTTTACATTTAGAAAACATTTAAAGCAGATGGTTCATATGAAAATGAAGAGTGGCAGCCATAGAATCATAGAAGTTACAACATGGAAACAGGCCCTTCGGCCCAACATGTCCATGTCGCCCAGTTTATACCACTAAGCCATCTCCATGACTGCCACGGGGTCTCTTTTAACAAATTAGCACTTATTAAATATTTTATTCATGAGTTTTACTTGCCTCCCTCTGGTAATTTCAAACTTTATTTGTCTACGTAGCAGCACCCAGCTATTCAGTGAGTTCATCCATGTTGGGAACTGTATATTGCTATTGTCCAATAACACATCTGCACAAAATGGAGGGCAAAGTGCAATGCAAGGGCAACATGAGAATATTGACCTCATAATGTATTTGGAATATAATAGCAATATTAGATTGCTCCAAGTATTATATGGAATTAGTTGAAGGCACAATGAAGACAGTGCTATTAGAATCTTGAGTGGTTTAGATGCAGACATTTTCAAAAATATTGGGAAATTAAAAACTGCTTTTTGATTTACATTGTATATGGACCTGTATAAAACTGCCATAGGACTGGTATGTACTAACTCTGAAAGAATCTCAGGGCATACTTTCCATCCATAGGATCGGTCCTATTGGTGCCGAATATGTACGCACATGCCAGAATATTGGATGGGACCCCTTTGTTGGACCCCTCTGGACATGTGCCATTAACAATCTTCTGGCTGGCCAATTAAACCGGCCTAACACACTCTTGTACATAATGTGCAAAGAGCTTCATTTAAATGTTGAAATGCATTGCCAAACGTAAATAAGTTCGAACATGATTTCCCTTTTAAAGATTGGATCACCTGGTGCTGTGCTCACCTATCTAGACACCGCATAAAGGGAAATCAGTGCATGAAGTAGGTCTTTAGGGGAGTAGGGGCTATTTTGTCATTTTATTTTCATTTTTTTCAATGGCTTTTTATTGCTGTTGTTTTGTGTATCTTTCTAATTTTTTATTGGTATTAGAACATGTAGATAATGTTTATGTAGAAACAAAACTAGCAGAGTGTTGTTTACCAAATCACTGGGAAGCCAACTGTATCTGAAGTATTTATAAGAGTTCAACAGGACAGAAAGATGGTAAAGGATAAGCGGATTTGAGAAGGGCCTCTTATAATATAAACTTTCACTCCAGCTTAGGGAGATACAACGCATCTAATTGCAAGCTAGAGTCCTGTGCCATTTGACAGGACAATTTAAAAATTAATGATGGCAGCTGCTTTTAAAGCACTTTGATTGCATTACTTCATGGTTGAAGTGGTGCAAAATGGAAGAAGGCATGACAAGATATAATTTGGCACCAAAGCCAGACTGCTTGCACTCACCATTATGCCACCAACCTTATCTACAGGTCCTGGCATACCTACCTAGCAATGATGAAGGGAACTGTAGGCACAGAGGCAGTTACACAGCTGTAACATCTGCTGCAAGGACATCCGCAACCAGCCTGCAACACAGGTATTCCACTGACAGTGGCAGTCAAGGTCACACACTGACCTCAACATTTCTGCCATCTGCTCATTCCAGACTGGCATTGCCGTATTAACCAAAGATTTCTGTGTAAGTTGCAGCTTGAATGTATGCCCTGGTGGAGTAAGGCATGCATAATTTGCAATAAAATAACTGTAAATTGACTAAGGGTTGGGCATAGGCCAGCAGTAAATGTGTAGCAGGTTGAAAGGCAACACTATGTGACCTGCATACTTAGGTCATCTACCTAGTGTTTGGTACTGTTTGTAGTCTATCTTGGCAGCTTTAAGGTATGCTATCTTCCTTTGCATCTGTTCTTACGTGCTGTGGGTACCACCTTCCCCGGCCACTAATTCCTATACACAGTGCTGTCCTTGGTTGCCTTGGATTGCCAAACAGGGCAATCCTCCTTGCATCCACCTCATGCAAAAACATTTCAACTAGCCATCAAACAGGGGGTTTGAAGCTGGTCTCCTCCATCATTTGCCCACAAAAAACATTTCCTGCTTGCACATTTCTTTTGCCATCCATTGGGTTTTCCAGCCACTTCCTTTTTCTCATTTAACCTTTTGAAAGGCTGCCAATTATTTTCATCCCCACATGCTGTCACTTACCTTTATGTGGCCAAATCACTTTGAGTCCCAGCTGCAGTCTTTTAAGAATACCGATAAGCCAGATATTCTACCCTCTCCTTCTGCTGGGCTCCCAGCACAAGACCCAACCCACAGCAGGAGCTCACCTTGAATATTGAATGAGGGCCAACCTCGGAAGATCCATTGGGTTTGGCTGTTCCAACTTTACACAAGTTCAGAGATCACTGTGTGCAATTCCCACAGCCTTAGGATTGGAACATTTACCCTCCGCTGTTTGTGTTGTTGCTCTTATTATTATACCAGAAATTTGATGCCAAATTTCTGCTGTTACTGGTTAAGTTTGGTACCAGTGATAGCATAACACTGTTGAAATGTGAATCAGTACTGGGGTCGATTTTAACCCCCCCCACCCCCACCCCCCCGCCCAACTCTGCACCGGGCGGGAACAGTGCGTGGGAGAGGTTAAAATCAGGCAATTTGAGTTACCGGCCTGAGGTCGCTTTGTTTCCGCCTACTGGCATTTTCCTCTTGTTGACTGTCACCAACCCCCCGGCCCCCACCCCAGAATTATACCCCGCTGTGTTCCTCATCCTTGCAGAATCTAGTCCCTGTGGGGAAGGGAGAGGTGCTTGGTCCATACAAAATAATTTAAGGTAAGTACGGGAGAAGAAAACCAGCCGAGGGTTATAGTGCTCGAGCTCTGGAGTGGGGAACGGTGGAAGAGCGGAGAAGAATCTGCTCTGTCTTGAAAGGAAACCACTGAGAGGGGATTTTAACAAGCTAAAGGCAAATTTATGACTGATATCAGGAAGTTCTTCTCACAAAGATTGATTGACACATGGAATAGACTGCTGGGTAGGGTGTTGAAAGCAAAACTCTGCAATCATTTAAGAATCAGCTGGGTGCTATGATGGGAGAACTATAGGCTCTTTGTTTATGGATGAGATAGGATAGTTCAAATGGCCATCCTCATCCCTATTTACCTTATGATCCGGTCACCTCTAATTTTCCGCACTTTTTCCGCCAAAGTTACAGTGGATGAATGGAAGAACCCCTGCAGAAATTCACCCTCGATGTTACAAAATAAAATTACATGAGAAACATGGAACATTTAATTGTAGTCTTATTGTATGTCTTCTTTGGGTGTAGAAAGATTACTGCAGTCCTCAAAGGGTTCAGAATGATTGATTGTTCTGTTATTGGTTATTTCTTGATGAACATTGGTTGAAATGTTTGTGTGCTGCAGCTGCTGGTGAATTGCAATGATGAAAACCCTTAAAAGGAAGTTCTGCAATAGAAAGGTTATGGTTACGTATGTGATTACAGATTGCAGTATAAGTGAAGTTATGGCATAATAGCATGGATTAGGCAAAAGAACTGTTAGTTTCAGAATGCTGGAATTTACAGTTTCAATTTACACTTTTAAGTTTGGCTCATGCAAAGATTAGTGCCAGGCTGAAGATTTTTAATTTTCCTGTCCCTCTAAAAAACTCAATGTTGAGAGATTTGGTGGGAATGCCATAGGGGAAGATTTTCTCTGTGTGCTAGCTGTAGCAAAATCATAAATCCACTTATTGAGAACACGTTTACAATTTTGTTACATCTAGCGCACAGGGGAAATCAGCCCACCATGTTTTATTTCAGCCTCAGTAACATACTTTTAGTGTGGAAGTGGACAATCTATTGTTAGTTATTCTATTTTTTATGATACACTTCATATTGTTTCCTTGTTATGTACGATGTACACTAACTTTTGTAGTCTGATAAATGTTACGTGAATAAATCATTTATTAATAGTAAAATCTTACTATTAAAATTAATATTTGTATAAGGAAACCAGATTACTTTAATGATCTGCATTTAGCTGAAGCAGAGTGCAAAATGAATCAAATTCATAGCTCTTTTAGATATTTATCAGAAACTGAAAATAAAGAACTATTTGCATTTTAACAACTCTTTGTTGGTCCATTAGTTCATTAAATGAATTGCAGCATTATTTACTATTTATATTCCTACATTGTGCAGAACACTGAAAAGCACTTGTTAAAATTGACTGGAGTTCGATGGGATGGCTTATCTTAAAATCGAAAGTCTGGTCCACATTAAAATAATGTCTTTCCTGGCCATCTCATCCATTCATTTGGAAACAGCAGTATAGTTGTGTCTGTTGCTAATAGAGTACAGAGTTTTCATTACTTGTTAACTTTGCTACAGGGGCATTTTTTAATTTAACTAGCAATCTCCACTTTAATTTTCCTTATTACTTATGACATTGCTGATGCATTATGGATTTTCAAATGCATGTGCTCTTCTTTATTGTTCCAAAGTTATACATCAGATGTACAGACAACTAAGCAAGGCAGCCTTTTAGCTTTTAATATAGTCTTTCATTCATGGCAGATGTATCATGTGGCCTGTAAGTCATGAATTAAGTGTAGGATTTTAACCTAAATTCAAAGGCAGAAAATGTGCGTGAATAAATATGGGATGCTACACATTATTAGGATTGTTTCGAAGTATTCTTTAGATTCAATTCAAATAGAAAAGATGTTGCCTTTTGCCAAGAATTTTATCTGTAATGAGATACATGAAAGTTAATTATTAATAACATTATTTTCTACGTGCAAGATTCAGCTTTGACCTAAGGTAGTGAAATTCCATTTACGATTCTCGGCTTTCATAGTTTCCCGCTACTTGGCAGATATCTGTCTATGGTGATTAAAAGCCTAGAAGTTCCTGTCGACATAAGTGCTTATGTTAGCAGGAACTGTACAGGCAGGGGCTGGAAAACTGAAAGTTTTTAGAACTCACATCTCTCCCGCTGCGCACAACACTATAAATCCCCACCCTGAGATGAGTGCTCTCGCACAGAATGTGCCGTATCTTCATTACCAATGCAAATCTGCTGATAAATATCTGCAGTAGAGAATCTTGCAATTTTCCTGTTTTCCTGCACTGCATGTACTGTGCACTAATCTCACATATTTAAAATGAGTGTAAAAGGTCAGTGTGCCAGGAACTGATCTCTCACAGCCACAGTGTTCATTCATTTTAGGATTTCATGAAAAAGGACGAAGAGGATTAAAGAAGGTATCTGAGATGACATCAGAGGTGATCTGCCCATATGGCAATATAATACTCCAGTTACTACCTGACAATGACTGAGGAATACTATGTTCAGCAAGAAGGCAGTTACAGAGCTGTGTTATCTGCTACAAAGAGACATGCAGCCAACCTCACTATAGGGTTGCCATTGCCAATGACAGTCAAGGTGACTATGGCCCTCGGTTTTTAAGCCTCTGGCTCTTTCCAAGCCGATTTGCCGATGCATTAAACCGGTGACTGGTGCTTGATTATGCAGGGCCAATACCTTCATTACCTTTGCCATGGAAGTGACTGCAAAATTCAATGCACTGTTGGATTTCCCAAAGTAAAAGGGTCATTGATCATATCCAAGTGGCCATTTGAACTCATAGGAACAATGCAGTGGCCTACATGAAGATGAATGGATTCTACTGCATCAATGTGCAGCTGGTTAGTGGTTACAAAACCATATCATGAAGGTTATGCTTTTGTTTTAAGATTATCATCTGTGCCAGGCGTATATGAAATTGGCTATAAGATGGCTTATTGGAAAGGGGCATTCTCCTCTTCAGGATGGACTTCTGCTCACCCCTATGTATCCACCCTATCCCAACCCACTTTCCTTCGTCGGGTATCATTGCATATGCCTGGCTGGCTCAAAACAGGATTCCCACCATCAAATGGGAGCCCAGCAATTCAATCAAGGAAACTTGATTGTGGAGAAGCCACTGCATAACCAGAAGAGGCGGCGAGAGATCTTAAAGTGGCAGAAGTGCCCAAAGATCAGAATGAAGGCTCCTACCAAAAGTCTCGGCTGAGATTGAGGCGGGTAAGTATTTGAGGCCGACTAGAAGAGAGAAGGCCGCGACAAATCTCTATCCCTCCATTAGGAGAACTCGGGGTCTTTAGCGCCACTTTCTGGGGCCAATTTCAATTGGCATCATGGAGGAAAATTCTCGCCCAAGCCACCCCTCTACAACCATGGCTAGTGATACCTTTGTGGCAGCAGAAAGGAAGAAGCAAAGTATAGGTACAACAAGGTCCATGCAGGTACCATTATGGGGCAAATCATTAGCATGTTGAAGCAGCAGTACAGTCTTGCCAGGGTCGACAAAATTGTTGCCACCTGCTGCACACTGCACAACATTGCAATCAGTATTGTGGTGGCAATTTTTGAGAAGGGTATACTATATATTAAGGGGGGAGAGTCTGAGAGCATGCTCATCCTGAAAAGTTTGATTTTGACACAGTGCATTTTCAAGTGATTTGGAGTACATTTTTTCTTATACATTTTTCATATATAAAATCTATACTTCATGATGTGTAAAAACATGCCATTTACAATCAAAGCACACAAAACATGCTCTTCTGATGACTCAGTTATTTTTCTCAAATGAGTAGCTAAGCCATACACACTAGGAAGGCTAACCAACCTGCCAGTCCTAATCAGCCTACTAGCCTGCAGCCAGCCAGCCAGCTACCACCAGCAGCCAGCTAAACTACAACCAGCTACCATAAACAGCAGCCATCGTTATCGACCAGAAGTCAGCCACTAACCAACAGCAGTTAGCCACAGGAAGCCATCCATCCAGCATCATCAGGCAGCCAAAGCACAGATAGTCAGCCATCTACCATCAAGAACCAGCCACCAGCAATCCATCTGGAGTTAGCCACCAGTAGCCAATTTTCTGCCAGTCTTCAGCAGTCATCTAGCAGCAAATCTGTAGCTAGGTGCAGGAACAGAGCTGGAAGCCTGTAAATGGTGGTGAGAGTCAAAAGAGAAAGGTTGGGAGTTGGAGGTCTGGGGAAGACCTGTGGAAGAAATTTAAAACCAATCTTCAAAAAGTGAATTGCTGCAATAATTACTGCTTTCTGGGTTGCAGACAACTGCCTGGTGTTGTTACTGGGCTACCATGGATTACATATACCATTGATTGTACCCCATAATGCTGGAAAGAAGTGCTTCAAAGCTAGGCTACAGGCACAAAAACAGAATAAATAAGCCACCTATTGTTTCCACCTTAGTACATGCAGGCACAGTGTTTCTCCTCTCTCCACCTTAGTCTATGCTGGCACTCAGTTCTCCCCAATCCATGCTGGCATTCTGTTCTTCCACCTACAGTCCATGCTGAAACTGTGATTCTCTCCTCTATCTCTAGTCCATGCTGGCAAGGTGTCTCTCCTGCCCCTCTACACCCATGTTGGCACAGTGTTTCTCCCTCACCCAGGTCCATGCTGGCACTGCGACCCACCCCTTCCACCCCACTCCCCACTGCCCTCCCCCAAGTCAATGCTGGCATTCTGTTTCCCCTACCCCCTCAATACTTCCCCCTCTCTTACTTCCTCCCACCCATACCCAAGTTCTGGCACTGCTCCTATTGCATTCTATTGCTGCGGTAGTAAAAGCAGTGGGTGGAAGTTCTCAGGAATGTAGCTGTGTTCAATCATTTTCAGCATTTACTACAGCAATAATAGGATTGACTCACAGAATTGTGGTGGAGTGGGTGGCTGGCTAACAAACGTAACATGTCATTGCTAGCTCCAAAGAAATGAGTACGCTTGTCAAAAAAATTTAAAGTGGGTAAATGCCATATACCCACATACACCCTCCACTACAGCCCTAGTTTCAATACAAAGGAGGAGATGGGCAATCTACAATCAAGATCAGAAATACCACTGCCGCCAGAAAGACTGGTGTGCAAGGTGCTCATCCAAGACACGTAGGGCACTAAATTGGGCCGTGTAGCGCCCGTTGTTGCGGCGCTACACGGCCACTCCGACATCCAAGATGGCGTCTTGGATGCGCACGCATGTTTCCTGCGTGACGTGCGCCAGACGCCATCTTGGTATAGAAGTTACCCCAAATGCTGGAAGCATGTAAAGTAGCGAGAAAATAGCTGCAATCAGTGTGCAATGCTGATTTAAAGTGATACACACAATTTTGGACCTGAACGCTCAACTCAACGCACAGTCTTATCCCCGACCATCTAAATGTTTCTAACAGTGCCAGAAGGACCCCCCACCGGTATTATTTAAAGGGCCATGCAGGTGTTGCAGGTTAGTTGCTGGATTATTGCTTCTGGCTGCTGAAGGAGTAACAAGTGTTTTTTTAAAGCTCCCTATTCTTATTCAGAGTTCCCACACTACTTTTGAGAGTGCTTTGGGTCGGGAAACTACAACCCTGGTGGAACAACATTCCTGGCAACCATGGGCGGTCTGCTAGGGCTCCCGTTGGGCATTGAGCATGACTGGGAGCATGCAGAAAGGCCACATCTAGCGGGTCAAGCTGCGAGGAGACGGAGGATGAGGAAGCGCAGGGCACTGAGCAGGAGGCCCTACCCTTACCTCAACATGATCAAGGAGGATTGCATCCGATGCCCGAGGTTCACCAAGGAAGCCGTCACCGTCAACTGGTGCGGTCACAACTGCAGCCTTGGAGCAGGGAGAGGACAGCATTGCCTGTGGCTGTGAAGGTCACCGTGGCGCTAAATTTCTATGGCTCAGGAGCATTTCAGGCCTCTGCTGGCGACATGTGCAACATCTCGCAGTATGCAGTGCACTGCTGCATAAAGGAGGTCACAGACGCACTGTACCACATGAGGAACAGGTTCATCACCTTTCCTCTCCACAGAGACAAGCAGAACGAGCGAGCACGGGGGTTTTCCCTCATTGCTGGCTTCCCCATGGTGCAGCATTGCAAATGGATGGGCAGTGTTTGTTGGTGGGTGGGTGGGTGGGTGACGGGAGGTGTCGTGCATGGAGTATTAGTGCAGTTGGTAGGATGTGCCACTTGACACTTGCATTCACTCACCTTGACCACTCGTGTCAAGTCATTAAATTTCTTCCAGCACTGCACCCACGTGCGTGCTGCAATGCTCCTCGCATTCACCTCCTGTGCCACGGCCTGCCAGTGCCTACGCAGCTGTAGCCTAGACGGTTTCCGGCCACCCTGCAGGTACAATGTTGCCTTCCTCTGGTCCACCCCTTCCACCAGGGCCTCCAGAGCATCATCCAAGAATCTTGGTGCCCTCTCTCTTGCTGGTGCAGCTACTCGTGATGCCATTCTCCCTTCTCCTCCTTGGCTGTCTATCTGCCATTAGAAATGCGCCTGCACCTTTAAGTAGTGCAGGCAGCTGATGACGTGCGCTGGCCACGCCCCATTTTCAACTTCCTCATTCTCCGTGCAGCCTTTCAGCAGCGATGGCTGCGCTTGCTGCATGGAGATTTCAGGGTAAGTATCAGGCGGCACGAATTTCACGTGCTGCCTGCGGAGGGTCCATTCGGCATGGGGTGGTCACACTACCATCGCTCAGAACGGACCCTTATCCAATTTTTCCCCCAATCAGTGAGATGACTGAGTTTCCCCTTTAAGGAACTCTTGTGCTCACATAGCACCAAGAAAGTGGCTCAAAGTATCCTTTGGAACACGGTCCTCTGCACTCAACCAATATCAATACCAACGCTTTCTGTGCTTCTACAATTAGAAAGCAACTCGCTGAACAAAGTTCAAATACAGTACAACCAATTTATTCACCTACTTTGCATCATGTGTGACTTATGCTAATGTATTTTGCCATGGTACTTTCCCTTACAATCGTTGTATTGTGTATGACTTTTAATTCCTACCCTGTGAATTCCAAAGTGGAAAAGTAAGTGTGCTGGCTGGAAGCTGGGTTTCAATGAGAAACGGTTTATATTCAGGTGGTTCTATATCTCCTTGTGCAGTTTCCAGAGATGGCCTTGCAAATGATTCAGCCGTATCTGCTGTTGATCTTGTGGCTGAATGACTGGTCCTGATTATTTTCTGGTACATCTACTGTCACTTTCACAGGGTTGGTAGGTAGACTGGATGTGACATCACCTTGAGAGACAGCTGCTTCATTTAAGCCTATGACAAGTATGCCCCTGCTGCTAGCACCCCTCAGCATAACCACTGATCTAATTGGGAGCACACCCCTGAGAACACCAATAAGGTTGGTGAAGCCCTGCCCCAAGGTTCTCCAAATTCCCCCAGCATGTTCAAGCTGGCCAAGAGAGCTTCTTGTGTAGTTTGGATCCCATGGCCTCATAGCAAAAGCTTAAGGTTTCATGAGAAATTCTCTGATTAGGCTTGGTACTTTTGCCACTCATGGCTCTGTTGAAGCTCCCTAACGTTACCACCATACTAGACTGCAGTGCTGAGAACATTTATTTTGAACAACTGCACAGGTGTGGCTAGTGGACTCCGCCACATTCCTAGCCAGACCTTGCAAAGTATTTTGGACAGACTCAAGTGATTCCTTTAGATGATCTAGTGCAGGAAACAATCTCATTTTACTTGTAGATCTTGTGAGGTCTGAATATTTGAAACTACACCTGAGGAAGGAACTGAATTGACCCCCCCTGGCAGCAGATTACTGAAACTCCTTTGCTGTCACCACTATTTGCTCCTTCTCATTGTGACACACCGGACATTACCTCCTCAAGCTCACTATTTAAATCCTGCAGGATGTGTGCAGCTGTGCTGGTGCTTGTGATAGTTGTTGAGGGTGATGCAGGATGCTGTGAATTGCTGGTTTTCTAGGAGCAACTAGCAGTGTGGGTAGGCTGTTCCATCAGGTCTATAAAAATAGAAGAGAAGCATGTTATAATAGTGGCTCCAAAAGACACCTTTAAAAAGTGTAGGCTTTGCAGTATATAGTGATATAGAACCATAGAACCATAGAAAAGATACAGCACAGAAGGGGGCCATTCGGCCCATCGTGTCCACGCCGGCTCGAAGAACAACCAGGTGCCGATTCAAATCTCACCTTCCAGCACCCGGTCCGTAGCCCTGCAGCTTACAGCACTTTAGGTGCAGGTCCATGTACTTTTTAAAAGAGTTGAGGGTCCCTGCCTTGACCACCAATTCGGGCAGTGAATTCCAAACACCCACCACCCTCTGGGTAAAAAAGTTTTTCCTCATGTTCCCTCTAATCCTTCCGCCAATCAGCTTAAATCTATGTCCTCTAGTTCTTGAACTCTCCGCTAGGGGAAACAGGTACTTCCTGTCTACTCTGTCTAGGCCCCTCATAATTTTGTGCACCTCAATCAAGTCTCCCCTCAGCCTCCTCTTCTCCAAGGAAAACAACCCCAACCTATCCAATCTCTCCTCGTAGCTGCAATTTTCAAGACCTGGCAACATTCTTGTAAATCTTCTCTGCACTCTCTCCAGAGCAATTACATCCTTCCTGTAATGTGGTGACCAGAACTGCGCACAATACTCCAGCTGTGGCCTTACCAGCGTTTTATACAGTTCAATCATTACATCCCTGCTTTTGTATTCTATACCTCGGCTAATAACAGAGAGCATTCCGTATGCTTTCTTCACAACCTGTACTGCCACCTTCAGGGACCTGTGCACATGCACTCCAAGGTCTCTCACTTCCTCTACCCCTCTCAATATATTCCCGTTTACTGCGTATTCCCTTTTACTGTTTGCCCTCCCTAAGTGCATTTCCTCACACTTCTCCGAGTTGAACTCCATTTGCCACTTTTCCGCCCACTCCACCAACCCATTGATATCTTCTTGGAGTCTACAGCCATCCTCTTCACTTTCAACTACATGGCCAATTTTTGTGTCGTCTGCAAATTTGCCAATCATGCCCCCTACATTCAAGTCCAAATCATTAATATATACCACAAACAGCAAGGGACCCAACACTGAGCCCTATGGCATACCACTGGAAATGGATTTCCATTCGCAAAGACATCCATCGACTTTTACCCTTTGTTTCCTGTTACTGAGCCAATTTTGGATCCAATTCGCCACATTTCCCTGTATCCCATGGGCTTTTACCTTTCAGACCAGTCTGCCATGTGGGACCTTGTCAAATGCCTTACTAAAATCCATGTAGACAACATCCACTGCATTACCCTCATCAATCCTCCTTGTCACTTCCTCAAAGAATTCAATCAGATTTGTAAGGCACGACCTTCCCTGAACAAATCCATGCTGACTATCCCTGATTAAACCATGCCTTTCCAAGTGACAGTTTATCCTATCTCTCAGTATTGATTCTAATAGTTTGCCCACCACCAAGGTAAGACTGACTGGCCTATAATTGTTCGGCCTTTCCCTCGTACCCTTTTTAAACAATGGTACTACGTTTGCAGTCTTCCAATCTTCCGGTACCTCCCTCGTATCTAGTGAGGATTGGAAAATGATCCTCAGAGCATACGTTATTTCCTCCCTGGCTTCCTTCAATGGCCTAGGAAACAATCCATCCGGCCCTGGTGACTTATCAACTTTCAAGGATTCCAGTCCCTCTAGTACTTCCTCTCTCGTTATGTTTACCTTATCCTGTAGGAGGCACAGTCTAAAAAATAGAGTCAGACCTTTCAGGAGCGACATTAGAAAACATTTCTACACACAAAGGGTGGTAGAAGTTTGGAACTCTCTTCCGCAAACGGCAATTGATACTAGCTCAATTGCTAAATTTAAATCTGAGATAGATAGCTTTTTGGCAACCAAAGGTATTAAGGGATATGGGCCAAAGGCAGGTATATGGAGTTAGATCACAGATCAGCCATGATCTTATCAAATGGCGGAGCAGGCACGAGGGGCTGAATGGCCTACTCCTGTTCCTATGTTCCTAATATTTCACACCTCTACTCTTTAACTACTACGTCTGAATATGGAGACAAAATATTCATTTAAAATCCTACCCACATCCTCTGCTTCTACACACAAGTTACCCTTATCATCCCTGATGGGTCCCACCTTTTCCTTAGTTATCCTCTTGTTCTTAATGTACTGATAAAACATCCATGGGTTTTCTTTAATCTTACTAGCTAATATTTTTTCATGCCCTCTCTTTGCTTTCCTTATTTCCTTTTTTACATCATCCCTGTACTTTCTATACTCCTCTAGGCTTTCTGCAGTATTTAGATTTCTGTGACAGTCGTAAGCTTTCTTTTTCTGCTTTATCTTGCCATGTTTTGATATGTTTTTGTCGTTGAGGTCATGCAGGTTGGTTGTATTAGATGATTGGCTCTGTGAAGCATTTAAGATTTAGATATTTAAGATTTCCATATGACAACAGTTTCAGATATAAGTTGCAGATTGTACTTGTGGTATTGTTGTTAATATGGCCATGCATGGTAAGCATTCAAAGGGCTGCAGTAAGGTGGTAGATTATTTTGGATTGGCAGCAGTAAAAGAGTAACAGCTATAAGAAAACAGTCTGTGACATGCATATTTGGAGCAGCTATTTGATTTAGAAATGTGTTCAGTAGCCTCACTTTAGCAGCTTCTTTCAGATCTGTCATCTTCTTGTGCATTTGGATACAGGTCCTTAGAGTGAATGCTGTCAGGAACACCCAATCAACTATCTGCTGCCAAGTTTGTTGCTTCCATTGTTGAGGTGCAGGGTGCCCTATAATGCTAAAGAGGACAGCCCTTCATCCTCTTACTTTCTGCAGCATGTATGAACAAGAAGCCTCCATTGTCCAGGAATTTTGAAGCGCAAACACCTTCCCTTCTGTTGCAGGCAAGAATGTTACGGTTTATATTGCTGCTGGAGCCTTTCAAATCAGCCCTGTCTATTGACCTCATGTGAATGTTCCATTAGGCAGCCTGCTGTGTTGGTGGAACTTACATACAGTAGATAAAATATGCAAATCCTAAATATCATAAGTAAATTGTCAGCTGAGTGCAGTCACGTCACCCCTGAATTGCTAGGGAACAGGAATTTACAGGCCAAATTACTTAACTAAAAAGATACAAGGAAATCTACGATATTACTTACTTTAAAAATACTTACCATTTAATAAATTCCTTACGGTGATTTGAACAGCAGATAGCTAGAGCTATCCAGCTTAATCCCACTTTCCAGCACTTGGTCCGTAGCCCTGTAGGTTACGGCACTTCAAGTGCACGTCCAAGTACTTTTTAAATGAGTTGATGGTTTCAGCCACTACCACTCTTTCAGGCAGTGAGTTCCAGACCCCCACCACCCCCTGGGTGAAAAAATTTATCTTCAGCTCCTCTCTAATCCTTCTACCAATTACTTTAGATTAAAAAAATGTCTATTTTAAAAAGTGGCATCTTGGGGAACCTGATGAGGCAAACCAACAGATGACGCCTCAATGAATAGTCAGTGTCATATGTCACGTAGCATGATGCTCAGCTGTTAAATGTAGTCAACTGAATTTAAAAATAATGCCCAGTAAATGGATAGTACCACTGATGTGATAACAAGTCTTAATAGAGCTATTGAGACTATTTTCCACCTTATCTATGTATAATACAACATTATGCATTTAATAAATTAATTTTAACATTTGCTGCCTTGCGGGTTTAGTGAGTAGCTAAGCTACAGAGGCTAGGGAGGGTCAGATTCTATCAAGCTGCTATCAGTCAGGGTAATGGTAGAGTATCAACTGGCTTCAGCACCTCCAGTTAGGTCATGCAGGGTTCTCACTTCGGATTGTTATCCAGTCACTGCTACTGGAAGTGTGCATGTGTGAACATTGGGCGAGAACAAGGTTCAGCTGTGACACCCCCTATGATAAAATAGGCTGTCAATGTCACCGTCAAAGTTCGCACAGGAATAATGCTCACTTAGCAAGGTAATAGAGGCTGACAGGAACCAGTGGAAGGGTATTCCAGCAAGGAGTCAAACTCTTCAGAGGAGAAGGAGATGGGAGAAAATTGGTGGGGAAAAAAACAATGTGCTGACAGTGTATACATTATCCAATTACAAACATTTATTCATAAATGACATTATCATTAATTAATAAGTTTTCTTGCTTGAAGATTCCTAAACATGTAGTGCAATATTTTGAAATACCATTAATTGCAGACCAATTTCACAATGCAGCATTGCTTGTATTATTTTTTTCAAGTGGCTTATGACAGAGATATTGGTTCTTGAGAAAGCATATAATCAACTTTTACTTTGCTGACTAACCATGAATTGTACATGATTATGAAATGAATGAAATGACCAGGTCGTTGAGTGTTACTGTGGTTTTTAGATTAACGTGCAGATGGAACCCAGAAAGCAAAAGTCTCCAGGTCAGCCTTCTCTGCTGCCATGGCCGCAGTCAATGCGTATCACTGTTCCAGATCTTTCAGCTGTTTCCAAGGCAACATCAGCAACAGGAACGGTTATTGAAGTGAGAAACCTTATGTCATAATTCAGTTCATATAGTTAGAGAAAATAAGTGGATAATTATATTTTGCTGAACCAGTTTGCAAGAATGAAACATTCATTAGAAAGAGGAGCAATACAGTTTTTGCTTTAGAGTATTGGTGCATAAAAAATGAAATTTAATGATTAGTTACTCAAAGGAAGCATGTGTCATTTAGTGATTACAGCAATTATTACTAAATCAGTAAAACATGACTAAAACATTTCTCCTTACTTTATATGGGTTTATACAATAAATGTGCTTCTTGTTACCAAACCTCATGGGAATCTGTGAGTGAATCGGTCTGTCTGACCTATAATCGAGCAGATGCTTTTGTGATTGTGAAACATAAGATGTTTATTTTTTGAGGTTTGCATTTGAAAGAAGATATAAATCAGATTTTTTTCTAAAGACTATTACTCTATTTTGCCCAAAAATTCTTACACAACCATGTACACTGAATTAAAGAAAGCTGTGGATCTCTGAAGTGCATAGATCATTGTTCTAAAAAACCTATCCTTTTTTCTATATGTGTTGTCACTAAGAATTTTTTTTGCAGTTTATTTTGTATATTCAACAGCTGTTTTGAGATTATTTACAAAAACTGCTTAATTCCTTTTTAATTGTTTAAAAACTGCAAAACTAATATTTATTTAACAATAAATCAGTAGCACTACATGGCAAGGATCTCACCAATAGATTGTACGCCCTATAGTCCACTAAACTCCTGAATTATTTATTCCTGTCCTGCACATTGTCTGTGAGACAATATGCAAATATATAAGCATTGGATGGACAGCACAGAAAGAAACACAAGAAGCTCTGCAATAAAAGAACAGTAGAGGCTAGGTGATTTATGTAAAGGAATTGTATGGAAATATACAACAGCAGTGGGCACAGGTGGTGGAGTGGGTCAGCGCCAGCAGCATCGTCCCATAGACCTAGTTGCAATGCAGGTAAAGGTTTAATGACCTAGCCCAAGCTTCCAACAACTTACCTGTGTGGCCTCCTCCCGCAGTGCTGTCTCTATGGGCCCGATTTTAGCACCTGCTCTCGGGTGCGTTCTCGGCGGGGGGCCTCGAAAATCGCGAAATGGAGGACCCTGACCGGATCCCGCCCACTTCCGGGTTCCACGCTGATGCGCCGGCGTGCGCGCGCAGACCCCGCAGGTGGGAATCCCGCAGGCAATTAAAGCCAGCGGGGTTCCACTTGAGAGTATTTATGTAGCTATTTCAGGTCATTAACTGACCTGATTGAGATGTTTTTTTAGGAAGTGTAGGATTTTACGTTGAACTGAGACTGTTTCCCATACTGGGGGAAACACTCTCACTCCAAACGGACGTGTTGCAGCCAGCAGCCTGTGGCAGCTGCCAAGGTGCATACCACAGGTGGGGGGGGAGACCCTTCACCCACGCAGGAGGACACTCCGTCACATTGGGCAACGCCTGCCCTCCACCACCCTCCTCCAAGCAAGAAGATTCACCGACGTGGAACCGCAACCCCTGTGCGAGGACACACTTTTCTACCGTGCACAACCCCTCAGACCTACACCTGCCAGATGGGTGCTGCGTTGACATCCTCGGAGGACGAACAGCATGACCAGCCTCAGCAGCCTCGCAGTCCACGCCGTCCGCCTCAGAGATGTGGATCCCCACAACACGGTGCTGTGGCACATCCACCTGCACAGCAGGATGGAGGGCAACCGCAGAGAGAGATGCGTCGCAGGAGGCACTACCCTCCGCACAGGGTCTACAGACCGAGGCTCAGCTTCATGGACCTCTCTGAGCAGCAGTGCATACGTAGGCTCAGAGTCACTCGCCAGGTAGTCGCCGACATCTGCAGCCTCCTTAATGACGAGCTGCTCCCGGATGGACCAAGCAGCATCTTCTTACCCGTCGCCGTCAAAGTCACCACTGCCCTCAACTTCTTCGCCTCCGGATCCTTCCAGGGTGCCACGGGGGACATCACCGGGGTCTGTCAGTCGTCTGCACACAAGTGCATAAGGCAGGTCACCGATGGGTTGTTCCACAGGGCCTCGAACTACATCAACTTCGCCATGGATGAGCGCAGCCAGACGGAGAGGGCGGTTGGATTCCATGATGTGGCTGGCTTCCCACGGGTGCAGGGTGTAATCGATTGCACCCACATAGCAATACGGGCACCTCCACATGAGCCAGGGCTGTTCGTCAACAGGAAGGGGTATCACTCCATGAATGCCCAGCTCATTTGTGACCACCGCCAGTGATTCCTACACGTGTGCGCCAGATACCCTTGCAGCTGCCACGATGCCTTCGTCCTCAGGGAGTCCACCGTCCCGCCCCTCTTCCACTCACCCAACACTGGCAACGGCTGGCTCCTCGGCGACAAGGGATATCCCCTGCACACGTGGCTTATGACACCTCTGAGGAACCCCATCACCGAGCCGCAGCGTCGATATAATGACAGCCACATTGCTACCAGGTCTACAATTGAGCAGGCTATAGGGCTGCTCAAGATGCACTTCAGGTGCCTTGATCATTCTGGGGGAGCGCTCCAATACACGCCACTCAGAGTGGGACGAATTATAGTTGTCTGCTGTGCCCTGCACAACATGGCACAACAGAGAGGGGTGCCACTGGAGGAGGCCCCATGCACACCCGCCACCCACATTGAGGACGAGGAGGAGGAGGAGGACGAGGAGGAGTACGAGCGAGAGGAGGAGGAACGACCCATGGGCCGAACACCGGCTCACCTGCGTGCTCGTCAGGCCATGGAGGCACTCATATGCCAACGGTTCTCCTAACATCACATTGTGTGAGGCGTTCACATATCATCATATGCACAGACGAGGGTCCATACAAGCCCCCTCCACAGAAGAGTGGTGCCTGTACTCCTGCACCCACTGTATTATGCCCAATGGGTGGGACCAGGTGTTCGTCGTCATGATGAGGCGCACGGAAGGGACCTATTGCACAAGCCGCAGAAGAATGGACAAGAGGTGGCAGCAGTGGTGATAAAAATTGTGTTTATTCTGTATGTCCATTCAAGGACTAGAAATAAAAAGATAACAATTCGTCAGACACCCTGGTGCATTCCCTGTGTGTTCACAAAACCTTGGCTTTACGTTTTCGGGAACCCCTACGTGGTGCTACCCCTGTGGCTCCAGCAGAGGTAGTGGCAGGTTGCTCCTGTTCGTGCCCTGACCGGGTGGATGCTTTGGGCCGACGCCCCCTGGGTTTCAGTGCCCGTGAGGGCACTTCCACAGACTGCTCCTCCTGCACCTGTGCAGGGGCAGACTTGGCCACCTGGAGAGGAGGCACCATTGCGGGCACTGGTTGAGAGGGGGGCAACGGGTGAGACGTGGGGGCACCTTGCGTAGCGTCCCCACTTCCATGTCGCCTTTCACCATTTTCCCTCTCATGGCCGAGGCCCACATCACCCCTTCCACCCTGCTGGACGGCAGTTTGGATGACGTGTGTGACACCTTGCAAGGCCACCTCCAATGTATCTGTCAACCTGTTTATGGCGGCAGAATGTTGCTCACCCTGAATCCGAACAGCCGTTGTGAGGGCCTGCATGGACTCAATGTTGAGCTGTGCGTGACGCTCGAGGGAGGCTAGCCTGTCCTCCACCGCAGACATTCCCGCACCTACCCGCGACACTATCTCAGAGATGCCTTCACGTCCCTGCGACACTATCTCGGCGATACCCTCCTGCACCTGTGCCACCATTCCCCTCATGCAGGAGTTGGACTCCTCCATCCTCTGTGCGATTGTGGAGAGTGCGCGTGGCACCTCTCCCAGTACCTCGGCAATGTGCTGGTGCCCCTCGACGACTCTCCTTTTGACTGGTGGCCCCCTGGGTTCAGCATCTGGGTCCGGCTGAGCAGAGCCTGGAGAAGAGTGCTCCCACCGACGCGGACCCTCCGCGGCTGACCCTGCCCCAGGGTCTGCTCATGCTCACATGTGCGCGGTGACTCACCATGTGCAATCCCAACTAATTGAGGAGGGGGACCCACCGAGGTGTGTGTATCTGCGCTGGTGGATGGTTGGCTCATATGTGACGATGCACCCTCAGAGACCGGCATGTCGTCTGAGGAATCGCCCTCAACAGACACGGCGCTCGCAGACGGCCCTGTAAGACAACAGAGGGCAATATCAGGCATGTGGCCAAATGTGGCGGTACGGCAGATGCCATGTGATGCTAAGATCATTCGCGATCATGAGTGCTGAGTGTCAGCTTTCCCTTACTGGATGTTGCTGCAGACCCAGCCTCGCCACAGGCAATGCACCGTGTGACTAATCTCCAACGCCTCCATCTCGGCGTCCGTCAGAGCCACCTCGTGTGGCGGGCCCCCTCCAGTGCGTGCCCTTTCTCGGGTGTTCTTGCATCTCTTCTCCTGTGATGGCAAAACACAAAAGCGTAATTGAGTGATGATTGCATTGTGAGACGCTTCAAGCATTAGTGTGGGTGGGTTGAGCGTGTGGCAGATGGATGGGAGGATGCGTGTGCCACATGGCCGTCCCATTGTATGGGGATTGGGGTGTGTGGTAGTGGTCGAGTGGGGACAGGGACGGTGGGTATGTGCAGGCACGGTGAGGATGATAGTTGAGTGGCTGTGAGGATTGTTGCGGGAGCGCTGTGGTGTCAGTGCAGATGGGGTTGTGAGGTGTTTGAGGTGATGTGGAAGACGGAGTGTGGCAGAGTGCGTTAGTGTACTCACTTTCTCGGACCTGGTGAGGTCATTGAATCTCTTGCAACACTGTATCCAAGTTCGGGTGATGTTGCCCCTGCTGCTGACCTCCGACGCCACCTCCTCCCATGCCTTCTTGGTGGCGGAGCCAGGGCACCTCCTTCCGTCACTCGGGAACAGCGTCTCCCTCCTCATCCTGATCCCGTCCAGCAGCACCTGGAGGGCGTGGTCTGTGAAGCGTGGAGCAGCCTTACCCCTGGGTTGATCCATATTGCGATACCTCTTGGTTGTGGCTGGAGGGGCTTTGGTGGACTGCCCCTTTAAATAGAGCTCCACCATCGCTCAGACGTCACTGCGCATGCGCAGCCCGCCGGCGCGCAGCTGAGAAGCGGAGAACCCGTAACTGCCGGCTAATTACCTCAATTATCCTGCGATCGCACGCGGGACGCACTCAATTCGCACGCCGCGTTTTTCACGCGCCCGAACGACCACCCGCCGAGAACCCGCACCCCTGGTAAAATCGGGCCCTATGTCTCTATGAAGTCCGAGGTCCAATATCCGGGGGTCCTTGAACCTCACTATTTGTGTGCAATGTAATTAAAAATGGGCGTTCCTGAATTTTTAGCACATCGTCTTTTAGATGATAGGACAGGAGTCCTTGGGAGGGTATCAATATTTATAGGGAATTTTCGAAAACAAAAAGTTAGGAAACCATTGTATTAAGTTCACATTGTCATGAGAGAAAGTCATAAGAAATTGCATGACTTTAAGATGCTTTTGATATTATTGATGTCCATTGGTCACAATTAATGGGTACGGTAGCATAGTGGTTATGTTACTGGGCTAGTAATCCAGAGGCCTGGACTAAAATCCAGAGTCATGAGTTCAAATCCCGCCACGGCAGCTGGCGAATTTAAATTCAATTAATTAATTAAATTCAATTAATTAAATAAAAATCTGGAATTAAAATACTAGAATCAGTAATGATGGCCATGAAACTACCGGATTGTCGTAAAAACCCATCTGGTTCACGAATGTCCTTTAGGGAAGGAAACCTGCCGCCCTTACCCGGTCTGGCCTATATGTGACTCCAGACCCACCGCAATGTGGTTAATTCTTAATTGCCCTCTGAAATGGCCTAGCAAGCCACTCAGTTGTAAAATCTCGCTACGAAAAGAATAAAACCGGACGGACCACCCGGCATCGGACCACTAGGCACCGGACACGACAACGGCAAAACACCAAGCCCAGTCGACCCTGCAAGGTCCTCCTGGGAACTTGTGCCAAAATTGGGAGAGCTGTCCCACAGACTAGTCAAGCAACAGCCATACTCACAGAATCATATCTCTCAGCCAACGTCCCAGACTCTTCCATCACCATCCCTGGGTATGTCTTGTCCCACCGGCAGGACAGAGGTGGCGGTACAGTGATATACAGTCAGGAGGGAGTGGCCCTGGGAGTCCTCAACATTGACTCTGGACCCCATGAAATCTCATGGCATCAGGTCAAACATGGGCAAGGAAACCTCCTGCTGATTACCACCGACCGTCCTCCCTCAGCTGATGAATCAGTCCTCCTCCATGTTGAACACCACTTGGAGGAAGCACTGAGGGCAGCAAGGGCACAAAATGTACTCTGGGTGGGGGACTTCAATGTCCATCACCAAGAGTGGCTCGGTAGCACCACCACTGGCCGAGTCCTGAAGGACATAGCTGCTAGACTGGGCCTGCGGCAGGTGGTGAGTGAACCAACACGAGGGAAAAACTTACTTGACCTCGTCCTCACCAATCTACCTGTCGCAAATGCATCTGTCAATGACAGTATTGGTAGGAGTAACCACCGCACAGTCCTCATGGAGATGAAATCCCGTCTTCGCACTGAGGACACCATCCAACGTGTTGTGTGGCACTACCACCGTGCTAAATGGGATAGATTCAGAACAGATCTAGCAGCTCAAAACTGGGCATCCATGAGGCGCTGTGGGCCATCAGCAGCAGCAGAATTGTATTCCAGCACAATCTGTAACCTCATGGCCCGGCATATTCCTCACTCTACCATTACCAACAAGCCAGGGGATCAACCCTGGTTCAATGAGGAGTGTAGAAGAGCATGCCAGGAGCAGCACCAGGCGTACCGAAAAATGAGGTGCCAACCTGGTGAAGCTACAACTCAGGACTACATACATGCTAAACAGCGGAAGCAACATGCTATAGACAGAGCTAAGCGATTCCACAACCAACGGATCAGATCAAAGCTCTGCAGTCCTGCCACATCCAGTCGTGAATGGTGGTGGACAATTAAACAACTAACGGGAGGAGGAGGCTCTGCAAACATCCCCATTCTCAATGATGGCGGAGTCCAGCACGTGAGTGCAAAAGACAAGGCTGAAGCGTTTGCAACCATCTTCAGCCAGAAGTGCCGAGTGGATAATCCATCTCAGCCTCCTCCCGATATCCCCACCATCACGGAAGCCAGTCTTCGGCCAATTCGATTCACTCCACGTGATATCAAGAAACGGCTGAGTGCACTGGATACAGCAAAGGCTATGGGCCCCGACAACATCCCAGCTGTAGTGCTGAAGACTTGTGCTCCAGAACTAGCTGCGCCTCTAGCCAAGCTGTTCCAGTACAGCGACAACACTGGCATCCACCCAACAATGTGGAAAATTGCCCAGGTATGTCCTGTCCACAAAAAGCAGGACAAATCCAATCCGGCCAATTACCGCCCCATCAGTCTACTCAATCATCAGCAAAGTGATGGAAGGTGTCGTCGACAGTGCTATCAAGCGGCACTTACTCACCAATAACCTGCTCACCGATGCTCAGTTTGGGTTCCGCCAGGACCACTCTGCTCCAGACCTCATTACAGCCTTGGTCCAAACATGGACAAAAGAGCTGAATTCCAGAGGTGAGGTGAGAGTGACTGCCCTTGACATCAAGGCAGCATTTGACCGAGTGTGGCACCAAGGAGCCCGAGTAAAATTGAAGTCAATGGGAATCAGGGGGAAAACTCTCCAGTGGCTGGAGTCATACCTAGCACAAAGGAAGATGGTAGTGGTTGTTGGAGGCCAATCATCTCAGCCCCAGGGCATTGCTGCAGGAGTTCCTCAGGGCAGTGTCCTAGGCCCAATCATCTTCAGCTGCTTCATCAATGACCTTCCCTCCATCATAAGGTCAGAAATGGGGATGTTCACTGATGACTGCACAGTGTTCAGTTCCATTCGCAACCCCTCAGATAATGAAGCAGTCCGAGCCTGCATGCAGCAAGACCTGGACAACATCCAGGCTTGGGCTCATAAGTGGCAAGTAACATTCGCGCCAGATAAGTGCCAGGCAATGACCATCTCCAATAAGAGAGAGTCTAACCACCTCCCCTTGACATTCAACAGCATTACCATCGCCGAATCCCCCACCATCAACATCCTGGGGGTCACCATTGACCAGAAACTTAACTGGACCAGCCATATAAATACCGTGGCTACGAGAGCAGGTCAGAGGCTGGGTATTCTGCGGCGAGTGACTCACCTCCTGACTCCCCAAAGCCTTTCCACCATCTACAAGGCACAAGTCAGGAGTGTGATGGAATACTCTCCACTTGCCTGGATGAGTGCAGCTCCAACAACACTCAAGAAGCTCGACACCATCCAAGATAAAGCAGCCCACTTGATTGGCACCCCATCCACCACCCTAAACATTCACTCCCTTCACCACCGGCGCACTGTGGCTGCAGTGTGCACCATCCACAGGATGCACTGCAGCAACTCGCCAAGGCTTCTTCGACAGCACCTCCCAAACCCGCGACCTCTACCACCTAGAAGGACAAGGGCAGCAGGCGCATGGGAACAACACCACCTGCACGTTCCCCTCCAAGTCACACACCATCCCGACTTGGAAATATATCGCCGTTCCTTCATTGTCGCTGGGTCAAAATCCTGGAACTCCCTTCCTAACAGCACTGTGGGAGAACCGTCACCACACGGACTGCAGCGGTTCAAGAAGGCGGCTCACCACCACCTTCTCGAGGGCAATTAGGGATGGGCAATAAATGCCGGCCTTGCCAGCGACGCCCACATCCCGTGAACGAATAAAAAAATATATATTACTAGAGAAAAAGAACTGGACAAACTAAGGGGACTAAAAACCGACAAATCCCCTGGACCTGATGGCCTACATCCTCGGATTCTAAAAGAGGTGGTTGCAGAGATAGTGGATGCATTGGTTATGATCTTCCAAAATTCTCTAGATTCTGAAACAGACCCAGTGGACTGGAAGGTAGCAAATGTTACCCCGCTATTCAAGAAGGGAGGGAGAGAGAAAACAGGGAACTACAGGCCAGTTAGCCTGATATCGGTCGTTTGGAAAATGCTGGAATCCATTATTAAGGAAGTGGTAACAGGGCACTTAGAAAATCATAATATGATTAGCCAGAGTCAACATGGTTTAATGAAAGGGAAATCGTGTTTGACAAATTTATTAGAGATTTTTGAGTTGTAACTAGCAGGGTAGATAAAGGGGAACCAGTGGATGTTTAAACTAAATAGAAGGTGGGGGGGAGGGTTCAGGTGGGGTGAAGTTTAGATTGATAAAGAAAAAAGACAAGGAAGTAATACAGGAAAGTGTTGGGGGTAATGAGAAACAGAGTGTGTCAGGAAGAGACAGAGTGTACAAACATAAGAGTGCAATAGCAAATGGGGCCAGGGTAGGAAAGAATGGTAAAAAGACAAAATTAAAGGTTCTTTATCTGAATGCGTGCAGCATTCGTAATAAGATAGATGAATTGACGGCACAAATAGAAACAAATGGGTATGATCTCGTGGCCATTACAGAGACGTGGTTGCAAGGTGACCAAGGTTGAGAGCTAAATATTCAGGGTTATTTAACATTTCAGAAGGATAGGAAAAAAGGTAAAGGTGGTGGTGTAGCTCTGTTAATAAAGGATGAAATTGGTATAATAGTGAGAAATGATCTTGGCTCAGAAGATCAAGGTGTCGAATCAATTTGGGGAGAGGTAAGAAATAGCAAGGGAAAGAAATCACTGGTGGGAGTAGTATATAGGCCCCCTAACAGTAGCTACATTGTAGGGCAAAATATAAATCAGGAAATAAGGGGGGCTTGTAAAAAAGATAATGCAATAATCATGGGCGATTTTAACTTTCACAGAGATTGGACAAATTAAATTGGCAAAAGTAGCCCTGAGGAGGAGTTCATAGAGTGTATTCGGGACTGTTTCTTAGACCAATACGTCGGGGAACCAACCAGGAAACAGGCTATTTTGGATCTGGTAATGGGTAACGAAACAGAATTAATTAATGATCTCAAAGTAAAGGATCCCTTGAGAAGCAGTGATCATAACATGACAGAATCTCACATCCAGTTTGAGAGCGAGGATCTTGGGTCTGAAACTACTGTATTAAACTTAAATAAGGGCAATTATAAAGGAATGAGGGTGGAATTGTCTAAAGTGGACTGGGTAAACAGATTAGATAGTATGATGGTGGATAAGCAGTGGCAAACATTTAAAAAGATATTTTATGACTCTCAACAAAAATATATCCCTGTGAGGAGGAAAGACTCCACAAAAAGGGTGAACCAACCATGGATAACTAAGGAAGTCAAGGATGGTATCAGATTAAAAGAAAAAGCATACAATGTGGCAAAGATTACTGGTAAGCCCGAAGATTGGGAAAACTCTAAAAACCACCAAAGGATGACTAAAAAAATAATAAAGAGGGAGAAAATAAATTATGAGAGTAAACTAACAAGAAATATAAAAACTGACAGTGAAAGCTTCTACAAATATATAAAAAGGAAGAGGGAAGCTAAAGTAAACAATGGTCCCTTAGAGGATGGGACTGCGGAAATAATAATGGAAAACAAGGAAATGGAGAGGAATTGAACAGATATTTTATATCTGTCTTCACAGTAGAAGACACTAATAACATACCAATAATAGTAGATAATCAAGGGGCAAAGGGGAGGGAGGAACTAAATACAATCACTATCACTAGAGAAAAAGTACTAGGTTAAGTGAGTGGGCAAGAAGGTGGCAGATGGAGTATAATATGGGGAAATGTGAGGTTATTCACTTTGGTAGGAAGAATAGAAAAACAGAATATTTTTTAAATGGTGAGAAACTATTAAATGTTGGTGTTCAGAGAGAATTGGGTGTCCTCGTACAAGAAACACAAAAAGTTAGTATGCAGGTACAGTAGGCAATTAGGAAAGCAAATGGCATGTTGGCCTTTATTGCAAGGGAGTTGGAGTACAAGAGTAAGGAAGTCTTACTACAGTTGTACTGGGCTTTAGTGAGACCACACCTGGAGTACTGCATACAGTTTTGGTCTCCTTATCTAAGGAAGGATATACTTGCCTTGGAGGCAGTGCAACAAAGGTTCACTAAATTAATTCCTGGGATGAGATGGTTGTCCTTTGAGGAGAGATTGAGTAGAATGGGCCTATACTCTCTGAAGTTTAGAAGAATGAGAGGTGATCTCATTGTAACATATGAGATTCTGAGCGGGCTTGACAGGGTAGATGATGAGAGATTGTTTCCCCTGGCTAGAGAGTCTAGAACATATAGTCGCAGGATAAGGGGTTGGCCATTCAAGACTGAGATGAGGAAGAATTTCTTCACGCAGAGGGTTGTGAATCTTGTAATTCTCTACCCCAGAGGGTTGTGGATGCTGCGTCATTGAATATATTCATGGCTGAGATAGATAGATTTTTGGTCTCTAGGGGAATCAAGGGATATGGGGATTGGGTGGGAAAGTGGAGTTGAGGTCGAAGATCAGCCATGATCTGATTGAATGGCGGAGCAGGCTCGAGGGGCCATATGGCCTACTCCTGCTCCTATTTCTTATGTTCTTATGTTCTTACAAACAACTCTGTGATTACACCTACTCAAATCATTTGCAGGTTAAGTGTTATCACATGACTACTGGGGATTGGGAACAAAGCCCGCAAAATGATTGATTGTTGGCTGCATGCGAATGACACTTGGGAGACTGATACATTGTGCAATGAGCCTAGAACGAGTCCTGGACTTTTAGGGCTGCTAACATTGGCCCTCCTTTGGTCTACAGTTGGAGCAATCCTTTTTCCAATACATTCCCTACATGGCACATCCCTGGGATACTCTTGAGATTTTACGCTGATCTGTTTTTTTGTACCTCTTCTGGCCATAAAGCCATTTTCATTAAAAGGTAATTTCAAGCAGCTGCTGGGTCTATAATTCAACTGGGGTGGAGGAGGCTGAGAAATTTGTTGCAAAACATAATGACACAATTGGTCTTGCCCACCAGAATACATTCCTAATCAAGGGTATCCACTGTAACATGTCACTATAGGAAGGTAGTCTGTAGGAGATTTTATGGTTATGGCCCAACGAATTTAGGAACAGGTGAAGAAGAATAAAGGGCTGGACAAAAAAAGTTCAAGATCCATCTATTTCACCTTCATTCATCGTCATACAATGATAAAGGAGTTGTTCACTAATCGTAGCAATCAATCTCCATCAATTAGCCTACAACAGACCCAGAAATTAAACAACAACTTGCATTTATATCGTGCCTTTAACATAATAAAACATCCCAAGGCACTTCACAGGAGCGTTATCAAACAAAATTTGACATCGAGCCACCTAAAGAGATATTAGGACAGGAAAGAGGTAGGTTTTAAGGAGCGTCTTAAAGGAGGAGAGAGAGGTGGAGAGGTTTAGATGGGGAATTCCAGAGTTTAGGGCCTAGGCAGTTGAAGGCACAGCAGTCACCAACGAGGAAAACCCCAGTGGTGGAGTGTTTTGGGAACCATGGGTCCAAAGTCACCTTTTTCATCCCAAGCATGCTACATTTACCACATGTTACTTTTACCAGATAAAACTGTTGCTTATAAACAGAGAGCATTGGTGAGTGAGGATTTTGATTTAATGGATAGCACCACCAGTATATGAGATTGAATAATTACGGTACTGGCTGGCACAGAGCTAACTGATCCAATACACAACACCAGTCAGTACATGATTGAAATGACTACAGTGGATGATGTTAGGCCCCAAAAGCAAGTGAAGCTTAGGCTGCATTCAGAGAACTGACCCTTATGTTGACTGAAAAAATATCCTTTACACTAATGGATTCAGAGACTGGGCCTCATGGCCTCAGTATCACCCTGGCCTGGGAACATTTTAGTTTCCCTGGCACTAGCTCAATTGCCAATCTGGGAAAATTCCTTTTGTTGATATGCTCCAGTAAGATCTCCTCCCAGCTTTAAAGATCCGAAGCAAATCTCATCTTGGTTCGATGAAAGTCATCTTAAGTCACTTGTTGTGCCTATCTGTGATAATAAAGGCCTTTTAATATATATTACAGATGACATTCCCGCCCAGAATTTTTTTTTTGCTTTGCAAAAGCTTAAATCAAAAAGCATCAAACAGATAAGTCACTCTACAAGAAAGAAGAGTCAGAAAGTAACCAGTCTGCCGTTGATGTGGATAAGAACTGGCATGTCACCACAGGAGAGATAACTACATGGTGCTTCAAAAGACTATCACGTGTCATCAACATCAATATCTGAAAAGGACAATATCCTTACGATTTTTTTCATTGACAATCTAGGTTTGTTCCTGCAGAATGTGGAGGATACTGGAATAAACCATGTTCATTTCAGGCTCCCAGTATCAATTTTGGAAAAGTGCACATAAATTTTAAAATTCTTGTACTTTAAGGGATGGTCTCACACTTGAAATGTGTGAATTACTGAGTTCAATTTTGAGTTAAAGTTCAGTTACTCAATCTCATTTGACAAATGGGAGAAAACATACTGTTAAAGCTGGGTACACATGAAAGGGTTAGCAGTCCTTCTGTAATATCCAGAGTAAAATATTTTCTGGGATGTTCACATGCATGGTTGTTTACTATGGATTGAGTACTTGATCCTGTGACTGTTATAAATATACCAAATATTTTTAGCTGTGATATGCAGTAGCAAATCAGTACTGTAGATATCTTTTGAATTCTCATTAAAGCTCAGATATCATGCAGAACTGAGATAATGCAGGCTTTTTCAATCAGTTTTATTAAATTAGTATTTTTTTTTCATTAATTTATCTGTTAACATTATGAGTCACAAGAAAATGCTTTATATGGATGATTTCCTAATCGTTGGAAAAAGGCAGCTATGATTGTGGCACTTGCATTCAATCACATGCTGAGTGGCTTGCAGACGTTGCTGGATTTAACGTGGTCACCACGTGGGATAACTGCTGCCTCTACTAAAGAAAGCCTGGAAGTGCTTCAGGAAGAGCTGCAACAGGACAAGGTGAGCATTTTTGCCACAAAGGGGAACCCTCCAAACTGAACCAATATACATCAAGGATGGCTGGAAGTGATCAGCTGTGTGAATGGAGTCTCCCATGTCCATAGGTCATGAGAGAGAATGAGGAAAAGATTCTCTGAGCTGAGGAAAAGTGACATGGTTAGGTTGACTAAAGGGCATCTACTTAAAGGAAAAAAATGTTTGCACTTTGCATGCATCAAGTACACAGCATGGTGCCATATTAGCAATGCAGACTGTAAAGCACTGGCTCCCCTCCTAACATCTTCCATCTTAGAACTACAATGTCTGTTACGATGCAATTGCCTCAGATGGCATGTTTTATCATAAAATAAGTATAGCTCCTTAAACCACCTGCATGCTTTATACTCATCCTTTCACACAGGTGGTCTGTAGGTCAGCTATTATAGAATCATAGAATCATAGAAGTTACAACATGGAAACAGGCCCTTCGGCCCAACATGTCCATGTCGCCCAGTTTATACCACTAAGCTAGTCCCAATTGCCTGCACTTGGCCCATATCCCTCTATACCCATCTTACCCATGTAACTGTCCAAATGCTTTTTAAAAGACAAAATTGTACCCGCCTCTACTACTGCCTCTGGCAGCTTGTTCCAGACACTCACCACCCTTTGAGTGAAAAAATTGCCCCTCTGGACCCTTTTGTATCTCTCCCCTCTCACCTTAAATCTATGCCCCCTCGTTATAGACTCCCCTACCTTTGGGAAAAGATTTTGACTATCGACCTTAACTATGCCCCTCATTATTTTATAGACTTCTATAAGATCACCCCTTAACCTCCTACTCTCCAGGGAAAAAAGTCCCAGTCTGTCTAACCTCTCCCTGTAAGTCAAACCATCAAGTCCCGGTAGCATCCTAGTAAATCTTTTCTGCACTCTTTCTAGTTTAATAATATCCTTTCTATAATAGGGTGACCAGAACTGTACACAGTACTCCAAGTGTGGCCTCACCAATGCCCTGTACAACTTCAACAAGACATCCCAACTCCTGCATTCAATGTTCTGACCAATGAAACCAAGCATGCCGAATGCCTTCTTCACCACCCTATCCACCTGTGACTCCACTTTCAAGGAGCTATGAATCCTCATGTTACATCCTATTGCTGAAATCATCTATTTGCACTGTTTTAAAAGAAGAAGCCTGCTTACAACCATCATGAGGGAACCTGTACTGGTGGCGTTCCAGTCAACCTGCATCACCTCATTCGACATGACAGAGGAGATCAACTTCAAAATTATTAAGGCCATAGAGGGAGTGGGCAAGGGAGAGTTTGGTGGTCTAGTGGCAACTCAGCAAACTAAATATTCTCTTCAACTTATTCTTGCTTGCCCTTCAAACTCACTCAGTGAGTCACGCACAGACATATCTTCCCACCAGCAGTATGGCGCGGTATTGGCCTTGATACCGTGTGCACAGCCATTTGTTTCATACCCCATGCTAACCCATTTTTTCTTTCTCTTTGTGCAGGGAGCTCCCAAGATGAAGCATCTGCCACTAGGGATGAGCAGGAAATTGACCCATCATATGAACATCCGTCGAGTAGTCCTCAGCACATTGGCACCAGCAAAGAAACATGCACTTTGGGGGAATCAGTTAAAGAGTCAGGAGGGAGTACCTGGTGAACCACTCAACATGAGTGAGGAAAACAGCTGGAGATGGCAGCAGATGAACAGCAACAAGAAGGAGAGAGGGCTAGGACCAGATATGCAGCTGCTGTGAGACAGACAAATTCGTACTTTACAGCACCTACACTGCACATAGCTAAACGGATTAAATAGCAGAAAAAAGACTCCATGCAGTCTTCTGAGAATCTACAGAGCTCTGTCCAAGGAACAGTGATGAATATGCATTAGTGCCCCTCCAACATCTGTGTAGGCATACAAGAGGCTTCAGAGAACCAACAAAGTACCATGGACTGGCAACTCCAGGCTGTTTTGAGTGGAATTCCCATGGACATGGCCCAAGCACAGATGCAGTGTTGCTGGACATCACTGTGTTTACTATTATAGTGACATTGGGCTCTAATTTGCAAAAGGCTCTCACTTCTGGCCTTGAGAAACTAACGGATCAGCTTGAGAGGACCTCGATGGTAGGCTTCATATTCTCTTGTGGTGGCCAAGGATTGGATCCACAAAGGGGACCCAGCAGCTGGCAATTAGTAATAAGACACAAGAATGAGGCATTTACTTCTCAGGGCGGCAACCCGTCAGCCCAATCCAGCCGGCCCTTCTGAGAACTTCAGAAGAGACAAGCAGGGGACAGGACTAGCTAGGCAATGCGGGGCCCAAAATGCTGGCAGAAAGAGGAAATCTGCCACAGCTAAGTCATGAGGTTCCCATTGAAGAACAGCACTTTCTATTCCCAGTGAGGTGACACTTAGAAGGAGCACAAGATTAGGTAATCGATGATTATTATGCAGTGGTGGTGAAACTCTTACTGAAAACGAGGAATGATTCATAGGCCTATTTGTAAGGGAGTCTCTGGAGGTCTGGGACCACAAATGTTGGAGCCCCGTGCAAACTAATTAGTCTGTACCACACAAATCATATCTTCTATGATTGGCATAATATGTTACATCGATATGTCCATATACACTGATTCTGCAGAGGTGCATAATACTGCAATAACAATAACAATATAATACCCAAATAGATAAGTGTGCTAATGCACCAATAATATCCTACTTGCTGTCTTCACAGAACAAAGAGTACACAGTGCTTTGTGAATCACACAAGAGCATCACACACGAACATCACACACCACAGCACCAACTATCACCACTGACATTTGAACCAAGCACCAGAGATAATTAATGAAAATCAGACAATGATGTGGCAATACAAGTTGAAGCACAGAGAACTGGTGATGAAGTAGCAGCAGTAGCAAGGGTTGCTAAGGAGCCAGCTTGTAAAGGGAAGAAGTCCACCAGGACAGAAGATCACATGGTCCATATTGAACAGTCACTTGCCTCCATATGCACAACTGGAAAATGATATGGCTATGTCAGAACAAGAGTTGCCTACCATTGAGCATGTGACAACATCAATGGCATTGACAGTTGCAACATCACAAATGCACTCACAAACACAGTAGGAATATATCTCAAGTACTCCCATTGCTGCTATGTAGGCTTTGGGATTTCAATGGCTGAGCCTCATTAGCATGCCCTTGACCTTTCTGGGCCTCTTCTGGCCCTGGATCCACTTGCCGACAGCTTTGGCCTTGCTGGGAAGCCATTACTGCTTCTCCACTCCGGCTTCAGGTTAATATTACAAACTGGCCCCGATAATGTCACCGGAGCCTGATCTGCACATTGAAAGAAAGACCCCACCAGCTTTGGGAGGGTGTCCTTGCCGCCAACAATTTAAAGTTCCAGTCGGCCAGATTGGGGCGGAAGCCAGTGGTAAATTTCCTGCTCCATTCTAACTGCAACTCCCCCTCCAGCCTGGTTTGCACTGGTGGGGGAGGGGTGCAGGGTTTAAAATTCCCCTCAAAGTATCAGTTGTCCAAAAATAACAGATCACATGCTGTTCTGTGCAACAAAAATACAGACAAAGCAAACAGCAGCTCCAAGATTGTAAATATATCCAGTAGAAAGTAGTGTCAAATTACTAAGCTCACTGGAAGAATTGGACAATTGACTTCTCAACTGTCTTCCTGCCTGTAGTAATTGGTCTGCCGGTTTTGGTTTCTGCATAGCATCTTTATCCTATTCTTTCAAGGATTGCTGCTGCTCGACATGCAAGTCCATAGTGAGGCCTCGACAATAGCAATATTGTGCAGTATGTGGCATACAACTAATTTATTTAAAACAACTTTTCTGCAGCATATTGTAAGGCCACCCTGACTGATTTAGATATCAAAACCATTGCTTTTGCATCCCAAATATTTGCTCAGTGACAATCCTGACTGAACTGTGTGACATGTGGTCAGCTTCCAAGTGTATGCTGATGACACGCAGCTCTACGGTGCACCAACTCTCTTGACCTTTCTTCTCCCTCTCAGTTGTTAGACTGAGATCAATAGATTTTTGTTAGGTAAGGGTTTCAAGAGATAAGGAGCAAAGGCAGATAAATAGAGTCGAGGTACAGATCAGCCATGATCTAATTGAATGGCGGAATGGACTTGAGGGGCTGAATGGCCTACTGCTATGTTCCTATGACTGCATCTCCGACATCCAGTCACGGATGTGCTGCAACGTCCTCCAGCTAAACGTTGGGAAGAGCGAAGCCATTGTTTTTGGGTCCTGCCACAAGCTCCATATCCTTGCCATCGTCCCCCTACCTGGTCACTGTCTCAGATTGAACCAAACTGTTCACAACTTCAACATCCTACTCGATTCTGAACTGAGGTTCTGACCCCATATCCTCTCCATCACAAAGACCACACCTTTGTAACATCACATGCCCCCTCTCCTACCTTAGCCCATCTGCTGCTGAAATCCCCAACCGTGCCTTTGTCACCTCAAGAGTCAACTATTCCGATGCTCTCCTGTCCACACTCCCATCTTCCATTTCTACTCATCCAAAATTCTGCTGCCCAGATCCTATAATGCACCAAGTCCCACTAAACTATTACCCCTCTTTTCCCTGACCTACATTGGCTACCAGTCCCCCAATGCCTCAAACAATTCTCATCCTTGTGTTTGAATTCCTTCATGCCCTTATCCCTCCTTATCTCTGTAACCTTCACCAGCCCGACAACTTTCCTGAGCTCACCATTCCTCTGACTTTGGTCTCTTGTGCATTCCCTACTCCCTTTGCCCCATCTTTAGCCCTACACTCTGGAATTCCCTCTATCAACCCCTCCTCCAATCCACCTCGCTCTCCTCCTTAAGGACCCTCCTTAAAACCCATCTCTTTGACTAAGCGTTCAGTCACCCCTTTTAATATCTTCTTGTTTGGTTCAGCAATCATTTTTTGATTACGCCTCTGTGAAGTGCTTTGCAACATTTTTCTATGTTAAAAGCATTATATAAATATAAGTTGTTGTTGAAATATGATGAATTTATGCCTAAGGCAAAGGATAATTGGCTAATATATTATCATGCTCAAGTATGCTGGCAAAATGTAAACAAATGGAGATATACAGCTCTGGATGGCATCTTCATAGCCTTGTTGTCCTGTACAGAATGGATAGTTTACTACAAATTTATAAAGCTTTTTGTGAACAAAATAAAACATTGATTGCCAAGATTATTGCACCAGAAACAATTTACAGACTCTAACAGCCTTTTAACAGCTACTATCTTTTTAGCAGCTACTAGTTTTGCTTTTGTGTTGCAGCAGTCATGTCAGAAATTTCCATTTCTTAAAATGACAAGGGCAAAAAGGTTCTGCCGATATGAAACCTAAAGAATATGTAACTCCTTATATTGCAGTGTTTCTCAAGAATCCCTGGAGGTTAATATCATTAATATTGATATTAAGGACACTGCAGTACCACAGAACCTTTGCAGTACCAACTCAGTGAATCGTGGAACAGTTAAGGCACAGCTTCACAATACCTTACATGACAAGTTCCAGCTCCAGTTAGGCTGTCAGAGAGAATTGTAGATTGAAGGAAAACCACTCACAATAGCATTGAAGGAAACGTAGGGGGTTACATTGGATAACCTCCGAAAATGGGTGCTGGGATCGCAGTGCGCGATTAACCCACGCCTGGTTGTAGCGATGCAGGCAGCACATAGCATTCGTGCTGCCTGATGATTTAAATGATTGCTGCATGCAGCCAGTGCTACCTGCGCTGTTGATTGGCTGCACACACCAGCAGGGGCCTTGATATCAGGAGTGGCTAGTACTACTTAAAGGCAGCCTGCACCTTTAAAGAGGAAATGCACTGTGGCTGCAGGAAGTCCTTTGGGAAGTAACACTGTGCTGGAATATAGTGAAGAATAGCTGCACCTGCGAGAGAATGTGCATCAAGGTTCTCGAATGGTGCATTAGAGACCTTGGTGGAGGAGGTGGACAGAAGGAGGAGTATCCTATATCTGCAGGAGGCCTTCCAGACATATGCTCAAGAGGCAATGGGAAGAAGTTGCGCATGAGGTAAATGCCAAGAGCATCGCACCATGCACATTTTAAAAAATTCATTCATGGGATGTGGGCGTTGCTGGCAAGGCCAGCATTTATTGCCCATCCCTAATTGCCCTTGAGAAGATGGTGGTGAGCTGCCTTCTTGAACCACTGCAGTCCGTGTGGTGAAGGTTCTCCCACAGTGCTGTTAGGTACGAATTCCAGGATTTTGACCCAGCAACGATGAAGGAATGGCGATATATTTCCAAGTCGGGATGGTGTGTGGCTTGGAGGGGAATGTGCATGGAAGCAGTGCGGGAAAAAGTTCAATGATATGACACGAGTGGTCAAGGTGAGTGAGTTGAACTGTCAAGTGGCGTCTCCTACCAACTGCACCATCACCCACCCACCAACAAACTCTTTCCTTCTGTGCACAGCTCTTCAAATCAGATGCTACATCTCACCCTCACACATTACAACTGTTGCAAGCCTCACACCCACAACTCACAGGTTGCACACACTGGCAGCTATTCAACCATGACAGCTGTATCAACCAAACATCTTGCAGGACACTCACTGACACACTTCCCTCTTTCTTGCAGGAAAAGGTGGCACACAACAGTAGGCAGCAAGAAAGAACAAGGGGAGGGCAGGCATGCCCACATGTCCTCACCCCCATGGAGGAGACACTGCTGACCATCATTGGACAGGCTGTCACTGAGGCCGTGGCCACTGGCGGTGCTGGAGGTATCGATGATGAGGGACATTGCATTCATAATCCTCATTGCTTCCGACTTCTCTCTCATCCCACAATCTTTTCTGATTCACATGCTGTAGATGGCATAAGCACGCACAACTTACTTTCTCCTGTCTCCGCACCATAACTTAACCCATCCCTTTGTCATTTCAGATACCCAAGAACTGGAACCTGCCCAGTCAGAGAAGGTAGCAGAAGATGACAGTGCACATAGAAAAACATAATATTTTTTAAATGGTAAGAAACTATTAAATGTTGGTGTTCAGGGGAATTTGGGTGTCCTTGTACACGAAACACAGAAAGTTAACATGCAGGTACAGCAAGCAATTAGGAAGGCAAGTGGTATGTTGGTCTTTATTGCAAGGGGCTTGGAGTACAAGAGTAAGGACGTCTTGTTGCAATTGTACAGGGCTTTGGTGAGACCTCACCTGGAGTACTATGTACAGTTTTGTTCTCATAACCCAAGGAAGGATATACCTGCCTTAGAGGCGGTGCAACAAAGGTTCACTAGATTGATTCCTGGGATGAGAGGGTTGTTCTATGAGGAGAGATTGAGTAGAATGGGCCTATACTCTCTGGTGTTTAGAAGAATGAGACGTGATCTCATTGAAACATATAAGATTCTGAGAGGCTTGACAGGGTATATGCTGAAAGGCTGTTTCCCCTGGTTGAAGAGTCTAGAACTAGGGGGAATAGTCTCAGGATAAGGGGTTGGCCATTTAGGAATGAGATGAGGAGAAATTCCTTCACTCCGAGGGTTGTGAATCTTTGGAATTCTCTACCCGAGAGGACTGTGGATGCTCAGTCATTGAGTATATCAAGTCTGAGATCGATAGATTTTTGGACTGTATGGGAATCAAGGGATGTGGGAATCGGGCAGGCAAGTGGAATTGAGGTCAAAGATCAGCTATGATCTTATTGAATAGCGGAGCAGGCTCGAGGGGCCGTATTGCATAATCCTGCTCTTATTTTTTATGTTCTTATACTTTAGAGGCTAGGATAGAGGAGGGATCTGCATGTGGTGAGCCACTGGGCACAAGTGCGCAGGATCCAGGGAGGTGGGAACAGATACTGCAGGTGCCAGCTCACTGGAGGGCGGGGTCGCACACTAGTTCTGCTGTAGAGGAGTCAGATAATTACTTCAATGGGCCAGGCTACAGAAGAAGGCTGATGGCCGTACACAACCAAATGCTTGGTGCACTGGAAAGCAGGCGCACAATGTCAAGGGGCATGGAGGAGTCCAGCTCCAACTTGGCACAGGGCTTTGTGCAGAGCTTAGAGCCCATCCTTTCCCACATAGAATGGGTGGTCACCTCCATCAGCACACCTGTGGAACCCACCATGATGCAGCGTCTGATGACCAATGTTAAAGCTTCCATTGCAGCACAAACATTTGCCATCCAAGATCTGACTGCTACATTTGGAGCTCAGACTGCTGTCTTGGAACTCAAACTGCTGCGGTACAGACTCAGACTGCTGCTATCATGATTCTGGGTTCCACTGTAGAACGGGGCTCCCAGGGCATCACAGCAGTCGAGCAATCTGTTCTCCAACAGATCATCAGGATTGCTGAGGCACTGCCCTGGGAGAGCGGCAGTGGCTTCATGGAAATCGAACCTGCTGTCCTCTCTCAGGATGACAGCATTCCTGCTCCCACCCCTGCCACCCCGCTGTTGCCTGTCAGTCAGCCAGGAGAGACTGCTGCAGCCCAGGCTGAGAAGGTGCAATCTGCAGCCAGGCCCTCTCGGCCCAGAGCTACTTGAGGTCGTCCTCCACGGCCATCTGTACTCTCCTCCATTGAAGGTCAGCAGCCTCCCACCACCCATGCTGAAACCACTGGGGATGCACCTTGTAGGAGCACTAGGAGAGTTAAAGGCACACGAACAACAGGCACTAAGGGAATATACAAGGGTGAATAGTCTCAGTTTGTTTGAATCATTTGATGTGTAAATCTATAAATGTAGTTATGATTTTGTATCTGTTGTTGGTTTTCATTTCTGTGATGAGCTGAGGGAAGAAACAATGTATAATCATAAGGAGGATGACTTGATGGTCAAGTGGGAGAGGAAAGATAAGGAGTGTGGGACTGATGGTGAATGGGGAGGTGTCGTTGAGGTTACTGGTATCACTCATTAATAATCTGATCACGCAGAGCCCTGGCAGACAGGGCCTGTCTACCTTGTTGCCTCCCTGCCTCTTCCTCCACTTCCTGCTGCACTTCCTCCTCCTCCTTCTCCTCCATTTCCTCCTCTAACTCTTCCCCCTCCTCCTCCACCTCTTCCTCTGCCACTTGTTCAGGTTCTCGCCTGATAGGCAGTGGCAAGGGCTGTCCCTTCATAATGGCGAGATTGTGCAGCATGCAGCGTACAATGACAAATCATAATACCCGCTCAGCTGAGTAGTGCAGGTCTCCTCCAGAGTGGACCAGGCAGTGGAAGCGTTGCTTGAGGACACCTATGGTTTGCTCAATGATGTTCCGTGTGGCAGCATGGCTTTAATTGTACGCCTGCTGTGCATATGTGCGAGTGTTCTGGACTGGCGTCATGAGCCACTTCATGACCCTTGTCACCCAGTAGCCAGCCTTTGACTGGCTGTGCTGGTTGAAACATAGGTGGCACGTTGGACTGCCGCCAAATGAAGGAATCATGATTGCTGCCAAGGTAGCAGGCACTGATCTGCATGATGCGCTGCATGTGGTTGCACACCAGCTGCACATTGAGGAAGTGGAATCCCTTTCTGTTCATGAAGATGGCTGAGTTCCGATGTGGAGCACGCATGGCAATATGCGTGCAGTCAATGGCACCCTGCACCATGGGGAAGCCTGCAATGCGAGCAAACCCCCTCCTGCTCGCTCCTGCTGCTTCTCTCTGGAGACAAGAGGGAATGTCTTGAATCTGTTTCAGAGTGCGTACAGAGCCTCCATGACCTCCCTTACACAGCAGTGCACTGCAAACTGTGAGATGTTGCTTTTATCTCCAGCAGCAGCCTGAAAGGAGCCAGAGCTGTAAAAATTGAGTGCCAGGGTTACCTTGATAGCCACAGGCAATGGTGTCATTGCTCTGCTCTGAGGCTGCAGTTGTGGCTGGAGCAGTTGACAAATCTCAGTCACGAGCTCTTTAGTGAGCTACAGCAATCGGATGCACTGGTCATTGCTGAAGTTGAGGTAAGAGAATTGGTCTCTGAAGGCCCTCGTCGGATATGGCCTCCTGCTGCGTGCCCTGTGCCTTTTCCTCCTCCTCCCTCTTCTAGCAGCTAGTCCTGCTCTGTGTGGCCTCTCTGCATGCTCCCAGTCATGTTCAATTCCCAGAGGAAGCCCTAGCGGGCCACCCATGTCTGGAAGCAACCTTGTTCAGCACACTATTTTAAATTCCACTAACCGTACTGCAGGACCAGCCAGACCACTCTCTATATAATATTGCAGCTTTCTCCAAGTATGGAAAACTTCCACAAACACCCACAATTGTACCAGCAGCCAGGATAACTAATCCAGCAACTAACCTGTAGCTCCTGCATGCTTCCTTTAAATAGCACTGATGGGGGGTCCTTCATGCCCTTTAACTCCTGTTCTGCAATGCCAGGATAGGACAGTGTGTTGACTAGAGCAGGGAGTTTGAAAATGCTACCAGCTGCTTCAAATCGGTGTTGCACACTGATTTACATCATAATCTTCCTGCTCTACATGCTGCTGGCATTTGCTAGGTGCACGGGCGCAACTGCCTTTACCAAGATGGCATCTTGCGCACATTACGCCGGAAGTGCAACTCGGATGCCATTTTCGGGGCTTAGGTGTCCATGTCGCGCCTACAAAATGGGCATTACATGTCCCAATTTAGCCCCCATCATCTCAGGTCGCTTCTCAGGTCTCATAGTAGCTGTCTTCAGCATAGCAACGATAGAGCCCTAGGAAAAGAATTCCTACTCATCTTCTCGGATGAGGAATGCTGAGGTACAGGGGAATCTATGTAGGTTGTCAGATGAAAATAATTTTTAAAGAATGGCTGGAAAAAAAGGTAAGAGAACAATTTGTGTTAACAGTTCCCAAAGTTGTGTAAGTAGCCTGAAGTTTAATATTTCCTGAATTGTTGAATTCTACAATATTTTAGTCAATTGTTGAGCACTTTCCTTTGCATTGTATGCCAAATAAACTTAATGGCCTAGTAATTTGATTGTGCCATGCCCGTTGTACAGGTGTGCAACGGGCACCTAAGAGTTCAACATGGCGGGCATGTGAGCGTGCTCGTTCTGCTCTGGAAATGCACTGGATCGGGCTCTTCGGGGCATCCAGGGCACGCCAGAAGTATTAGAAAGCCTCCTTAAAATATTTAAATAATGCTTGTTGTAGGACCCTTACGTGAAATTGGTCTGCCCCAGTGCTACATGATAACCTCGACCAGCAGCTTGTGACGCTAACAGGCAGGAAGGACTCTTCAGCAATGCTATTTAAAGGGCTTATGCACTCCATACAGGTCAGTTGCTGGTTTGTCCTTTTTAGGATGCTGCTTAACTTCTGAGAGTTTTTTGGCCTATTTTCTGCCTTCTACAACTGATTTCTGACTTCTGCTAACAACTTTCTGCTGGTTCTGAACTGCTTTTGGCTGCCTTCACAACAGCTATGTTGCAGTCATGGGTGGTCTGGTAGGGTTGCCTTTAGGGTTGGAGGATGAGATGCAGCAGCCAAAAAGATAGGAGTAAGCAGGAGCAGCTGGGAGAAGAGGGAGGCATTGTGCAGGAGACCATACCCACAGCATGTCGTCAGGGAGCACACCTCGTACCTTAACTCCACTGAGGAGCAATGTGTCGGGCACCTTCGCTTTACCAAGGAGGCTATCAACGAACTATGCTGCATTCACAACTCGAAACATGGCACAGATAGCACTACCTGTGGCTGTCAAGTTTCTTAACAATGCTGGCCTGTACAGGAAGATTAAATGTTCTGCCCAGACATGACTAGTTTAAAAAAGCAGCCAGCAGTGACCAATAGCACTGGTTGTGGTCATTTGTCAACAGTAGCAATGGTGCCTTCAGTAGCGACCTCGAAGATCACTTCCCAAGGGGGTTCTTGAATTCCAGTGATGGTACAAATTCCACCTCAGTTACATTGCAACATTGCTGTCTACTTTTCTAATATAAAGGGAGAAATAACCTAATGCCTTCAGAATGTCTGCAAATGCTTTTTTTTCTACATGGTAGTTTACTGACCACAGTGCTCCCACAAATGGAGCTGCAAATATTTCAGAATTTGGTTCCATTTTCTACGGTTATGCCTCTTTCTGTTGCAAACTGCACATTATTACTGCAATCTAGTAATTTCTGCAAGAAATCATATTTAAAGAATGTCCACCCTTGGGTAAAATGGGAGGAAAAAAAATACAAATGCTACAAATGGGAATAATGGCTAAAAAAAAACAGCCTGGAAACAATCTTGCAGTCAGACTTGCTAAGTATTACTGTTATATCCATGACTGGTTGTAAGCAACGTTTTTGACTGTTCCAACCTATTGTTGCTTTGGAGGATACATAATGTGTGGTTTATTATATTTATAACAGGGATAAACAAAACTGCATTACTGATGAGTGGTGAGTCATGCAGTCACAATGACAATGTGGTAATGTCAGTTTAGTTCAGGAATGGTGTAAATATAACAAACTGCTGTCAAATTTAGCAATTACAAAGTTTAACAAACTTATACAATATAAATACTATACAAAGTTTGTTAAACTTTTTAATTGCTAAATTTGAAAATAATGTATCGTGAAAAATGTAAATAGAAGTTAGTTACTGCAGTTGGAATAATTAATCATATTATGGAGCATCATGAAGGATTTCATTGGAAAAGCAGTCATTTCCTGGAATAGTTGATTGGAAGCTTGAAACGGTGTATATATATGCTCAGGAATGCGGCCAACAGACTGCAGAAGAGATGATGCCCTTTTTTGTGATGCTACATGGTATCTTGTGTAGAAAGAACAGTTGTCTTATGGTTGCCAGTTGTGCGCTATCTGCTGCAGTTTTATTTCTTTTAATATAAATGCATGTGCTGTGAAGCAGAACTCTATAGGAGTTTAATTGGATAACCCCTGAAAATGGGCACGGTGAGTGGGGTACACGATTAATCCACGCCCGATCGTTGTGATACAGGCAGCACATTACATTCATGCTGCCTCCTGTTTTAAGTGATTGCTGCGTGCAGAAGTTATACTGCAGCTATACAAAACCCTGGTTAGACCGCACCTGGAGTACTGTGAGCAGTTCTGGGCACCGCATCTTCGGAAGGACCTATTGGCCTTGGAGGGAGTGCAGCGTAGGTTTACTAGAATGATACCCGGACTTCAAGCGTTAAGTTACGAGGAGAGATTACACAAATTGGGGTTGTATTCTCTAGAGTTTAGAAGATTAAGGGGTGATCTGTTCGAAGTTTATAAGATATCAATGGGAACAGATAGGGTGGATAGAGAGAAACTATTTCCGCTGGTTGGGGATCCTCGGAGTAGGGGGCACAGTCTAAAAATTAGAGCCAGACCTTTCAGGAGCGAGATTAGAAAACATTTCTACACACAAAGGGTGATAGAAGTTTGGAACTTTCTTCCGCAAACGGCAATTGATACTAGCTCAATTGCTAAATTTAAATGTGAGATAGATAGCTTTTTGGCAACCAAAGGTATTAAGGGATATGGGCCAAAGGCAGATATATGGAGTTAGATCACAGATCAGCCATGATCTTATCAAATGGCGGAGCAGGCACGAGGGGCTGAATGGCCTACTCCTGTTCCTATGTTTCCTATGTTTACCTGCGCTGTTGATGAGCAGCAAGCATCAGCAGGGGGCCTGATATCATGAGTGGCTCGTGCTTCTTAAAGGCAACCTTAAAAGGGAGGTGTATTGTGGCTGCAAGAAGTGGTGGGAGTCGTTTGTGAAGTGATTCGGTGCTCTAAAACTTTGAAGAATGGTTGCGTCGGGAAGAGAGTGTGCACCAAGGTTCTCTGATGATGCACCAGAGACCTTGGTGCAAGAGGTGGAGAGAAGGAGGGGCATTCTGTATCTGCAGGGGGCAGGAGGTCCTCCGGACATATGCTGAGGAGACAGTGGGAGGAAGTAGCAGAGGAGGTAAACGCCAGGAGCATAGCTCCAAGAACATGGATGTAGTGAAGGAAGAAGTTCAATGATTTAAAACGAGTTGTCAAGATGAGTGAGTTCAAGCTTCAAGTAGCACATCCTACTATCTGCACCACTAGTACCATCCACTGCTCATTTCACTACACCCCCATCAACCATCTACCAACAATCTTCTTCAGTCAGTACTCAACCATTCAAATCATATGCTTTATTTCACACTCACATACTGAGCACTGTTTCAAGCCTCACACCCACAACTCACAGTTCACACACACAGTGGCAGCTAGTCAATCAATCAAGACAGCTACACCACCCAAACATCTTGCAGGACACTCACTGACAATACTTCCCTCTTTCTTGCAGGAGAAGATGGCGCATAATTGGAGGCAGCAAGTGGCAGTGGCTCCATGGAACATAAACCTGCTGTCCTCTCTCAGGATGACAGCATTCCTGTCTCACCCCTGCCATTCCGCCAGTGCCCTTGCTGTTGCCTATCAGCCTGCCAGCCCACTCACTGTAGAGTATTGAAACTTTATCCAAGTATAGGAAAGCTCCAAACACACATACAAATACAGCAGCAGCCAGAAGACGTAATCCAGCAAATAACCTGTAACTCCTGCACGATCCCTTTAAATAACGCTGGTGGGGATCCTTCATGCCCTTTAAGTCATGTTCAGCTGTGCGAGGTTAAGACAGTGCATTGGATGGAGTGTGGAGTTCCAAAATAGCATTGGTCCCTTTAAATCAGCATTGCACACTGATTTGGTAGTCGTTAGGTGTGCGTGCACAAACTCCTTTACCAAGATGGTGTCCTGCACAATTCTGGTCGGAAGTGTGTGCGCACATCTCGGCACCCATTTTCGATGCTTAGTTGGCTGCGTAGTGCCTAAAAAACGGGCGCTAAATGGCCCAATTTCACCCCCCATATGTCTTCAGAAACATTGAAAGGAATTTTAACTCCCCACATCGTACAGAACAGTGGTGGGGGGGGTGGGGTGGGGGGGTGGTGCTGGTGGTAGGTTAAAATTTCACAAATCTGAAACCCGCCTCCAGCACGCCCACTTCTGTCTTTAACGGAGAAGGGTTTGGGTGCGGTCGAGTAACCCGCTCTTTAAAGGCGGGTCCGTCATTATAATATGTTAATGAGGGTTCTTTCATGAGATTTTGGCTGCGATTTGAAATTAACACACCGGGACTCAGGAAATTCGGCAGTAAAATGGAGGCGAGATTGAGCAGCACCTCATGGGGACGCTTAAAGGTAAGGGGTGTCCCGATATGAATAAAGGCTCAGTGCTCACAGCTGCTTTCTCAGTTCCATCTGGGAAACGGTTTGCTGAGAGTTTTTGTTGTGGCAGACGTATTGGTAAAGTTTGGAAGTGTTCACACAGAGAACATCAAGATGGGTGGTGCCATGGCTTTGATTGGACTTTGAATGAAGAAGAATCACCATCCACAACAGCAGCAAGGTTGCATGGTGAGAGCTGTAGGAGGAGAACAGAGGAGGTGGACAACAGAAGAGGTGGACAACAGGGAGGTGGAAACCAGACGGGTTGAGTTTGCAGGAGACGCTACCCACCTAACAGGCTCAGCTTCCTTGACCTCTCTGAAGAGCAGTGCTTCCGGAGGCTCAGATTATCACGTCAGGTGGTCGTATACGTCTGCAGCCTCCTAGAAGAAGACCTGCTCCCTGCTGGACCTGGTGGCCATGCTTTACCAGTGGCTGTGAAAGTCACTACTGTCCACAATTTTTTTGCATTTGGCTCCTTCCAGAGCATTACTGGAGACATATCGAAGGTCTCTCAGTCGGCTGCACATAAATGCATAAGGCAGATGATGGATGGACTGTTCGCCAGGGCTTTGAGTTATGTAAACTTTCCCTGCGATGACAATAGCCAGAATGAGCTGGGTCTCAGATTTGTGTCTCTGGCTGGCTTCCCACAGATACAAGGTGCCATCGATTGCACACACGTAGCAACCAGGAGTATTCGTCAACCCGCAAAGGATTTCAGTCCATCAATGTTCAGCTGGTGTGCAACCACAAGAAAAGGTTCGTGCAGGTCTGCGCCAGATTCCCCGGGAGCTGCCATGATGCTTTCATCCTGCGTCAGTCCAAAGCCCTGACCTGATCCACCTGGAAGAACCCTTAAGGGGTGGCTGCTAGATGACAAATGATTCCAGGTAAAAATAGTAAACAGTTAAAATTAAAGGCGCTTTATCTGAATGCACGAAGCATTCATAACAAGATGGATGAATTAATGGCACAAATAGAGATAAATGGGTTTGATCTAGTAGCCATTACTAAGAAGTGGTTGCAAGGTGACCAAGGTTGGGAACTAAATATTCCAGGGTACTTGACTTTTGAAAATACAGACAAAATGGAAAAGGAGGGGGAGGCCTGATAATAAAGGATGACATAAAGACAGTGGTGAGAAATGGTCTTGGCTCGGAAGATCAGGAAATAGAATCAGTATGGGTGGAGATAAGAAATAACAAGGGGCAGTAAACACTGGTGGAAGTAGTTTATAGGCCCCATAACAGTAGTTATACAGTTGGACAGAGTATTAATCAAGAAATAATAGGAGCTTATAACAAAGGTAATGCAATAATCATCTTTATATAGACTGGACAAATCAAATTGGCAAAAGTAGTTTGGAGGACGAGTTCATGGAATGCATTCAAGACAGGTTTCTAGAAAAATACGTTGTGGAATCAATCAGGGAACAGGCCATTTTAGATATTGTATTGTGTAATGAGACCGGGTTAATTAGTAATCTCATAGTCAAGGATTCTCTGGGGATGAGTGATCATGATGTGATAGAATTTCAGATTGAGTTCGAGAGTGATGTACTTAAGTCCAAAACTAGTCTTAAACTTAAACAAAGCCAATTAAATAGGTATGAGGGGCAAGTTGGCTAAGGTTAATTGGGAAATTAGATTAAAATATATGATGGTAGATAAGCAATGGCAAACATTTAAAGAAATATTTCATAAAACACTCACGGGAAAAGTGATCCATCCGTGGCTAACAAAAGAAGTTAAGGATAGTATTAGATTAAAAGAGGCTTATAATTTTGCCAAGAAGAATAGTAAGCCTGAGGATTGGGAGAGTTTTAGAAACCAGCAAAGGATGACCAAAATATTGATAAAGAGGGAGAAAATAGAATATGAGAGTAAACTAGCAAGAAATATAAAAACAGATTGTAAGAGCTTCTATGTGTATGTAAAAAGGAAGAGAGTAGCGAAAGTAAACATGGGTCCCTTAGAGGCTGAGACAGGAGAAATTATAATGGGGAACAACGAAATGGCAGAGACATTAAACAAATATTTTGTATCTGTCTTCACAGTAGAAGATGCAAAAAACATATTGGAAATAATGGAGAACCAAGGGTTTAATGAGAGTGAGGAACTTAAAGTAGTTAATATTAGTAAAGAAAAAGTACTGGAGAAATTAATGGGTCTAAAAGCTGACAAATTCCCTGGACCTGATGGCCAACATCCGAGGATTCTAAAAAAGGGGAACCAGTATATTGGGATTTTCAGAAGGCATTCGATAAGGTGCCACACAAAAGGTTGTTACAAAAGGAACGGCGATATATTTCCAAGTCGGGATGGTGTGTGACTTGGAGGGGAACGTGCAGGTGGTGTTGTTCCCATGCGCCTGCTGCCCTTGTCCTTCTAGGTGGTAGAGGTCGCGGGTTTGGGAGGTGCTGTCGAAGAAGCCTTGGCGAGTTGCTGCAGTGCATCCTGTGGATGGTGCACACTGCAGCCACAGTGCGCCGGTGGTGAAGGGAGTGAATGTTTAGGGTGGTGGATGGGGTGCCAATCAAGCGGGCTGCTTTATCTTGGATGGTGTCGAGCTTCTTGAGTGTTGTTGGAGCTGCACTCATCCAGGCAAGTGGAGAGTATTCCATCACACTCCTGACTTGTGCCTTGTAGATGGTGGAAAGGCTTTGGGGAGTCAGGAGGTGAGTCACTCGCCACAGAATACCCAGCCTCTGACCTGCTCTCGTAGCCACAGTATTTATATGGCTGGTCCAGTTAAGTTTCTGGTCAATGGTGACTCCCAGGATGTTGATGGTGGGGGATTCGGCGATGGTAATGCCGTTGAATGTCAAGGGGAGGTGGTTAGACTCTCTCTTGTTGGAGATGGTCATTGCCTGGCACTTATCTGGCGCGAATGTTACTTGCCACTTATCAGCCCAAGCCTGGATGTTGTCCAGGTCTTGCTGCATGCAGGCTCGGACTGCTTCATTATCTGAGGGGTTGCGAATGGAACTGAACACTGTGCAGTCATCAGCGAACATCCCCATTTCTGACCTTATGATGGAGGGAAGGTCATTGATGAAGCAGCTGAAGATGGTTGGGCCTAGGACACTGCCCTGAGGAACTCCTGCAGCAATGCCCTGGGGCTGAGATGATTGGCCTCCAACAACCACTACCATCTTCCTTTGTGCTAGGTATGACTCCAGCCACTGGAGAGTTTTCCCCCTGATTCCCATTGACTTCAATTTTACTCGGGCTCCTTGGTGCCACACTCGGTCAAATGCTGCCTTGATGTCAAGGGCAGTCACTCTCACCTCACCTCTGGAATTCAGCTCTTTTGTCCATGTTTGGACCAAGGCTGTAATGAGGTCTGGAGCCGAGTGGTCCTGGCGGAACCCAAACTGAGCATCGGTGAGCAGGTTATTGGTGAGTAAGTGCCGCTTGATAGCACTGTCGACGACACCTTCCATCACTTTGCTGATGATTGAGAGTAGACTGATGGGGCGGTAATTGGCCGGATTGGATTTGTCCTGCTTTTTGTGGACAGGACATACCTGGGCAATTTTCCACATTGTCGGGTGGATGCCAGTGTTGTAGCTGTACTGGAACAGCTTGGCTAGAGGCGCAGCTAGTTCTGGAGCACAAGTCTTCAGCACTACAGCTGGGATGTTGTCGGGGCCCATAGCCTTTGCTGTATCCAGTGCACTCAGCCGTTTCTTGATATCACGTGGAGTGAATCGAATTGGCCGAAGACTGGCTTCCGTGATGGTGGGGATATCGGGAGGAGGCTGAGATGGATTATCGACTCGGCACTTCTGGCTGAAGATGGTTGCAAACGCTTCAGCCTTGTCTTTTGCACTCACGTGCTGGACTCCACCATCATTGAGAATGGGGATGTTTGCAGAGCCTCCTCCTCCCGTTAGTTGTTTAATTGTCCACCACCATTCACGACTGGATGTGGCAGGACTGCAGAGCTTTGATCTGATCCATTGGTTGTGGAATCGCTTAGCTCTGTCTATAGCATGTTGCTTCCGCTGTTTAGCATGTATGTAGTCCTGAGTTGTAGCTTCACCAGGTTGGCACCTCATTTTTCGGTACGCCTGGTGCTGCTCCTGGCATGCTCTTCTACACTCCTCACTGAACCAGGGTTGATCCCCTGGCTTGTTGGTAATGGTAGAGTGAGGAATATGCCGGGCCATGAGGTTACAGATTGTGCTGGAATACAATTCTGCTGCTGCTGATGGCCCACAGCGCCTCATGGATGCCCAGTTTTGAGCTGCTAGATCTGTTCTGAATCTATCCCATTTAGCACGGTGGTAGTGCCACACAACACGTTGGATGGTGTCCTCAGTGCGAAGACGGGATTTCATCTTCACGAGGACTGTGCGGTGGTCACTCCTACCAATACTGTCATGGACAGATGCATTTGCGACAGTTAGATTGGTGAGGACGAGGTCAAGTAAGTTTTTCCCTCGTGTTGGTTCGCTCACCACCTGCCGCAGGCCCAGTCTAGCAGCTATGTCCTTCAGGACTCGGCCAGCTTGGTCAGTAGTGGTGCTACTGAGCCACTCTTGGTGATGGACATTGAAGTCCCCCACCCAGAGTACATTTTGTGCCCTTGCTACCCTCAGTTCTTATACCTTCTTCAAACCTGGCTGATGACATCTCTGAGGAATCCCACCAATGAACCCTAAGAGTGCTGTACTGACAGCCATATGTCAACCAGATGTGTCATAGAGCAAGCCATCGGCATGCTCAAGGTGCGCTTCAGGTGCCTGGACAGGTCTGAAAGTGCCCTTCAGTACTCACCAGCGAGTGTCTCTAGGATGATTGTGGTGTGCTGCGTTCTGCAAAACATTGCGCAGCAGCGAGGATTGGAGGTGGAGAAGGAACAAGGTGCTCATCACTCATCATCTGATGATGATTCCAATGAAGAGGAGGAGGAAGATGAAGATAGGGCACCCAATGCCAGACCAGCTGCACACTTTGCTGCTCGGGATGCCAGGAATGCCAGGAATGCCCTAATAGCTCATAGGTTCAGTTAGTCACTCACACTGGACCAAAGTAACTAACACATCCCCCTGCCCCTCCCAACCCTCCCCACCCCCCCACCAGCACTGACACAAAGCAGTCCTCTAATGAACCATTCATCCATTGCACATCCACCAACTGGTCCATCAATTCTTGTCTTCATGTTTATCACCAAGCAACTGAAAAGGCGAGTTGCCACTCGGCAGGCAAGAATGGGCAACACGCGAAAGTGGTACAAATTAATAAATTTCTGTGAGGTCATAACAAAAGGAATCTTAATAACATAACATTTTCACAAACACCCATGTGCTCACCATTGGTGCACTACAATGTTTTGCTCTTCCTTTGCTTACCGTTCCTACATGGTGCAACCCCTGTGGTTTCAGCAGAGGTAGATGCAGGCTGCTCAGATCCCTGCTCTGAATGATGAGATACTCTTGGCCGATGACCTCTGGGTTTTGGAACCCGTGAGGGTCCAGCCAAATACTGCTCCACTTGCACCTGTGCAGGGGCAAACTTGGCCATCGGGAGAGGAGGCAGCATTGTGGGTACTGGTTGAGGGAGAGGCAACGGGTGAGATGTGGGAGTGCTTTGAGTGGAGTTCCCACCTCCATGCTCCCTTTCGCCATCATCCCTCTCCTGGGCCCGCGGCATATCACTGGGGGAGCAGCTTGGTGCAGATCAGTGATACCTTCTAAGGCCACGGCTAAGGTATCTGTCATCCTGTTTAAGGCAGAAGACACGTTGGCATCCAAAGTCTGCATGGCTGTGGTCATGGCCTGCATGGACTGGTTTGACAGCCACGCTTGAAGTTCTATGGAGGAGGCCAGTCTATTGGTTTTTTTTTATTATTCGTTCACGGGATGTGGGCGTCGCTGGCGAGGCCAGCATTTATTGCCCATCCCTAATTGCCCTCGAGAAGGTGGTGGTGAGCCGCCTTCTTGAACCGCTGCAGTCCGTGTGGTGACGGTTCTCCCACAGTGCTGTTAGGAAGGGAGTTCCAGGATTTTGACCCAGCGACAATGAAGGAACGGCGATATATTTCCAAGTCGGGATGGTGTGTGACTTGGAGGGGAACGTGCAGGTGGTGGTGTTCCCATGCACCTGCTGCTCTTGTCCTTCTAGGTGGAAGAAGTCATCCTCGCAATACTAATGCTTGGGCTCCTCCATCTTCTCTGCTATGGTGTGTGGCACATCTGCCAGTACCTCACAAATTTGGTACTGTCCCTTCATGATTATCCTTTTCATCGGTGGCCCCCTGGGGTTCAGCATCTGTGTCCAACTGAGCAGAGCTTGGAGAGGAGTGCACGCCCCCCCCACCCCCGACACAGACTCTCCACAGCTGTTCCTGTCACCACTCTCTGCTCATGCTCACTTATGAACTGTGACTCACCAGATGAAAACCCATCTAACTGTCCAAGAGGACCCATCGAAGTGCGAGTATCTGTGCTGCTGCCTGATAAACATGTGTCCTCTGACGGTGCAGCCTCAGAAGGAGTCAGCCCCTCTGAGGAATCGTCATCCGGAAAGTCCATGGACTGCTGATCTACACATGAATACTTACCCATACTTAAGAAAAGACATACTTGCTCTCGAGGCAGTACAAAGAAGGTTCACTCGGTTAATCCCGGGGATGAGGAGAGGTTGAGTAGATTGGGACTCTACTCATTGGAGTTCAGAAGAATGAGAGGCGATCTTATTGAAACATATAAGATTGTGAAGGGGCTTGATCGGGTGGATGCGGTAAGGATGTTCCCAAGGATGGGTGAAACTAGAACTAGGGGGCATAATCTTAGAATAAGGGGCTGCTCTTTCAAAACTGAGATGAGGAGAAACTTCTTCACTCAGAGGATAGTAGGTCTGTGGAATTTGCTGCCCCAGGAAGCTGTGGAAGCTACATCATTAAATAAATTTAAAACAGAAATAGACAGTTTCCTAGAAGTAAAGGGAATTAGGGGTTACAGGGAGCGGGCAGGAAATTGGACGTCAATTTAAATTTGAGTTTGGGATCAGATCAGCCATGATCTTATTGAATGGCGGAGCAGGCTCGAGGGGCCGATTGGCCTACTCCTGCTCCTATTTCTTATGTTCTTATGTTCTTATGAAGGCCCCGGAGGAGAGAAGAGACAGATATGAATTAGTTCTGGCAATGTTGCTACTTTGCATAATTAAGATGATTATATTTCACTTGTTGATGAAATCAAGTCAACATGACTTGGTCTTGAATGAGATGTGGGTTGGAGATATTTAATTCTGTCACCATGCAGCTGCGAAGTCCCAGTCTCTGCATCTCTGATGGTCAGGAACACAGATATGCCACTGATCCCCATGGTCTCTTCCTCTGCTGATGTCTGCTGCACTATCTGTGATGGGCCATCACCAGTCCTCTCTCTCTTTCCCCCTTGTATTTTGTGCTCGCTTCTCTCGCAACGGGGGAACTACAGGCCTATGAGTGTCTGTAAGGCATGTGTTCACCCGATGGATCCAGTGCATTTGGTGAGAGTGACTATCAGGCAGATGCATCACATTGCATAAGGATTGGGGTGAGTGGCAGTGGTGGATGGATAAATGGGGAGGTAAGAAAGTGCATAGAAAGTGAATGAGGGGTGGTCGTCAAACTTAAGTGGCTGTGAGGGGTGATGTGATGGAATAAGCTTAACAAGACAGAGTGAGGGGATGGGAGTATGCACTACGGGATGTAGATGAATCTGCAACTGTACTCACCTTTCCTGACCTGGTTAGGTCATTAAACCGCTTCCTGCACTGGATCCAGGAACGGGCCACAATACTTTTGCTGCTGACCTCCTCAGCCACCTCTAGCCACCCCTTCTTGGTCATAGCAGCAGGTTTCTTCTTCCCGTTGCTGGGGAAGATTATATCCTTCCTACTCCTTACTGCACCCAGTTCATCATGTACATCAAGAGAGGTGTTGTTAAAACGGGGTGCAGCCTTTGAATGTTCTGAGTCCATCTTGTAAGTTTGCCATTTCTTTCCACAAGCTCCCAACTCCTCCAAATTCCATCTTTGAATTGGCCCTTTAAATAGTTGAGTTGAGATCGCGTCATGCTGGTGCGCATCACGTCCTTTGATGCGCATTGGAGACGCAAAACCAGAAAGTAAAATGATAATTAGGTATCCATGTCGAAATCGGACATTCCAATTTGCTGAAACTTCTGGGTTTCAAGCGCGCTAATGCCCCGACCCCCACACCGCCACTCAGAACACGTTGCTGCATTATTATCGGGCCCATTATTCTAGAAAGTTATGCTTCTGAGTATTTAAAGAAAACAGAATAGAGAACAACACATAAAAAAGTTCCATCATCTCAGAGTAAATGGGAAAGAGCCAAAATAATTGTGTTTTTTAAAGTGCAAAGAGATACCTCGGACATCAGTAACACTTTTAGGAAACAAAACTATTTTAAAAATGTATGCTTTGTTAAAAATGTGGCAATCAAACAAGAAACTAACAAAGCTGTACTGCAGAAATTCTATGGACTTTTACTGTGGTCTCTGTGGTTTGAGAAAAGAAAGAAGAAGGAAGTTAGTGCACACTAGTATGTTGAAATTCAGGCACCCGTTTACCCAACATAATGTCGAATAGAATTGCACCTTTATGTAAAGAGAACTTTTTATGAATATTGGTGCTATGTTATCTCCTGATTGGCAATTATAACACGTACTGCAAAGTGAGGAATATTAGAGTGTAATGGAGCTTTTAGAACATTTTTGCTACGCAAAGACAGCTCATTATGTCAAACTAAGTATTTCTTAATAGGCACATAGGAAAGGCTAGATGAAAAAAAAATCTTATCGAGAACAACTTTTCCGCAGGGATCTTTCAACAGGCGTTAGACCCCTAATTAATATATCCAAGTGGCCTATTGCCTGTTTTAGACATTTGCCTGTGAACCTAAAAAAAGGGCCCCACAAATCTAGCAGTTGGACTAATGACTGTGCAGATTGGGCGTAACCCTTCCTACTGCTAAATTGATATGCTTTGCTCCCATTTTACGCCCGTAAAACGGGCGCTCCCCATACCAATTTCAACCCCATAACATTTTCTAAAATCTTTGTGTGCAGAGAGTGTTCATGGACCCTGCAATGTTAGTTGATATTAATACCAATGTTGGTCTTTGGGCACAGGTTGGAAGGACTGGGAACGATACTGGACATGACTGTTAATGCAGGGGAGCAGGAATTGTTCAGCTGAAGCATTGTTAAATGAACTCTGCCAAATAGGTCTGTTTGCAGGTGCACTCCTGCTTCCTCGATGTCATCAGAGTTGTTGCCTCCATTCATGGATCCATGTGTTGTCCCCATCGTAGTGCAAAGTTGTGCAGCATACAGCAAGCCACTCTGATTTGGGACATTCTTTTGGACTGTATTGCAGCACGCCACCAGACCTGTCCAGGTAGTAGAAATTAGTCTGGTCTGCCCGATAAAGGGCTCTAGTGAGTCATGGATCTGGATGTATCGCAGATCAGTGGATGAGCATGGGTTCCTGAGATGAGGCATAAACCACAGATGCATAGGATGGCCCCTGTACCCAAGCAGCCAGCCTCTGACTTGATGTGCAGGGTCAAAGAGTGGGTGCATGAAGGACTGGTGCGATATGAAGGCATCATGACAACAGGCACATACCTGCACGGTGCATTGTTGGTCATCACATATCGTGTGCAATCAATGATGCCCTGAATTTGGGGGAATCTCAGAGTCCTATCCTACGGTTTCTGGTTGTTCATGGGGATAGTGATGAGATTGTGTGCTGTGGCAAATATGGCATCAATCACCTGCTTAATGCAAAAATGTACTGCAGAATGACTGATGTTACCGATATCTCCTGTTGCAACCTGGAAGGAGTCAGAGGCAAATCAGTTGAAGTTACAGTCACTTTCACTGTAACAGGCAATGATTTGCTAGCTGTGACAGTTGGCTGCAGGTTTTGCTGTCGGAGATGCTATAACTCTGTCACAGCCGCCCTGGAGAAGCACAGCCTGTTTACGCACTGCTCTTCTGAGAAGTGGAGGGCCTATGAACTCTGAGAGGAAAGGGGTTCCTGCAAACTCTCCTCTTCCTGCTTGCTCTCCCTGCAATTACAACTCTGTGTTATCCTTCCTGCTGATCCTCCTCCACCTCTTCCTCGAGCCAGAAGGACCCCCGTGATGGCAAAAGTGCATCGCCAGAAGCCCCTTAACAGTTTAAAAATTGTAAGACACTACCAGCAGTTGTAAATGGTTCCCAAGCAGCTCACCGGCAAGAGGATTTCAGTTTTGGCCACTACTTTGCTGACAGCGTACCTCAGGGGGAAAGCAATTGGGAGGGAGAAGGCGATCGGGAGAGGGAGGGGGCGATCAGGAGAAATGTTGATCATGAATGCTGAGGATAGCAAAAGACAATGCCAGTATCTCTTGACATATTCAGCCCATGAAAGACAGCTGCCAAAGCAGGAGGAAATAGGAAAGGAACATGGGTTTGGGAAAATAGTTCACTTAATAGATTCATCTGGGTTTTGTAAAACCACATAAGAAGAAGTGAAACCTTTCTGATGAGTAATAGATCCATCATTTTGAAATGTAGTGGAAATAAAATTCTGACATTATGGCCTCCCTGCATCAGCCAATATACTAGCCTATGAAATTCCAGTCCATTTATTTTAGCAAAAGTTAGCATAAGTTCTCATTCTTAAACCTCCTGCAGACTTCTTCACTACAATTAGAGAAAATGCATCATCAACAGTACCAGGCTGGCGAGTGTACAGCACAGGCACAAATATAAAGTTGCCCCGACGAATCAATGCATAAATACACTATCTGGTGCAATACAGATCAGGAAACTCCTAGGTTTGAGTCATACTCTGTACTACAGAAACATAGAAACCTAGAAAATTTATGGCACAGAAGAAGGCCATTCAGCCCATCTGGTCGAAATAGAGCTACCCAGCCGAATCCTACTTTCTAGCACTTGATCCGTGGCCTTGTAGGTTGCGGCACTTCAAGTGTACATCCAAGTACTTTTTAAATGTGATGAGGGTTTCTGCCTCTACCACCCTTTCAGGTAGTGAGTTCCAGACTCCTACCGCCCTCTGGGTGAAAAATATTTTCCTCAGCTCCCCTCTAATCCTTCTACCAATTACTTTAAATCTATGCCCCTTGGTTATTGACTCCTTTGCTAAGGGAAATAGGTCCTTCCTGTCCACTCTATCTAAGCCCCTCATAATTTTATACACCTCAATTAAATCACCCCTCAGCCTCCTTCAGCTTCCAAAGAAAACAACCCCAGCCTATCCAATCTTTCCTCATAGCTAAAATTCTCCAGTTCTGGCAACATCCCCATAAATCTCCTCTGTACCCTCTCTAGTGCAATTACATCTTTCCGGGAATGTGGTGACCGGAACTGTACACAGTACTCAAGCTGTGGCCTAACTAGTGTTTTATGCAGTGCTAGCATAACCTCCCTGCTTTTATATTCTATGCTTCAGCTAATAAAGGAAAGTATCCCGTATGCCTTCTTAACTACCTTATCTACCTGTCCTGCTACCTTCAGGGATCTGTGGACATGCACTCCAAGGTCCCTCTCTTCCTCTAAACCTCTCAGCATCTTCCCATTTATTGTGTATACCCTTGCCTTGTTTGACCTCCTCAAATGCATTACCTCAAACTTCTCTGGATTGAATTCCATTTGCCACTTTTCTGCCCACCAGACCAGTCCATTGATATCTTCCTGCAGTCTACAGCTTTCCCCCTCACTATCAACCACACGGCCAATTTTTGTATTATCTGCAAACTTCTTAATCATGCCCCCTACATTTAAGTCTAAATCGTTAATATATACCACAAAAAGCAAGGGACCTAGTACTGAGTCCTGTGGAACCCACTGCAAACAGACTACCAGTCACAAAAACACCCATCGACCATTACCCTTTGCTTCCTGCCACTGAGCCAATTTTGGATCCAATTTGCCACTTTGGATCCCATGGGCTTTTACTTTTTTGACCAGTCTGCCATGTGGGAACTTATACTGTCCTAGCTGATCATAGCTGAGGTAATAGTGGCAGCACAGAAGGCTACAGGTTTTTTGCATCAATTCCTTCAGGAATACTGCTGGCAGTTCCTGCCATGCCATGTTAATCAGGGTTACTAGTCTCCATCTATCAGTGGTAGCATGAAAATTATGTGCTCCCACTAATAGGATAAATAAACCCATTGCAAGGTTTGTATTTTTTTGTGCTTGCTCCTGGGCTGCGTGCAATGCTGGCAAGGTTGCAATTATTACCCATCCCTAGTTGCCCTGAGAAGGCAGTGGTGGGCCTTTTTATTGGACTGATGCAGTTGAATTTTGATGATGCTCCCACAATGATGTTAGGTAGGGAGTTCCAGGATATTGACCCAATGACGATGAAGGTTCAGTAATATATGCCCAAGTCAGAATAGGGAACATGGAGGTGATAGTGTTCTCAAGACATTGCTGCTCTTATCGTTCACAGTGGTAGGAACATAGGAACAGGAGTTGGCCATTCAGCCCCTCGAGCCTGCTCCGCCATTTGATAAGATCATGGCTGATCTGTGATCTAACTCCATATACCTGCCTTTGGCCCATATTCCTTAATACCTTTGATTGCCAAAAAGCTATCTATCTCAGATTTAAATTCAGCAATTGAGCTAGTATCAATTGCCGTTTGCGGAAGAGAGTTCCAAACTTCTATCACCCTTTGTGTGTAGAAATGTTTTCTAATCTCGCTCCTGAAAGGTCTGGCTCTAATTTTTAGACTGTGCCCCCTACTCCTAGAATCCCCAACCAACGGAAATAGTTTCTCTCTATCCACCCTATCCGTTCCCCTTAATATCTTATAAACTTCGATCAGATCACCCCTTAACCTTCGAAACTCCAGAGAATACAACCCCAATTTGTGTAATCTCTCCTCGTAATTTAAGCTTTGAAGTCCAGGTATCATTCTTGTAAACCTACGCTGTACTCCCTCCAAAGCCAATATGTCCTTCCGAAGGTGTGGTGTCCAGAACTGCTCACAGTACTCCAGGTGCGGTCCAACCAGAGTTTTGTATAGCTGCAGCATAACTTCTGCCCCCTTGTACTCTAGTCCTCCAGATATAAAGGCCAGCATTCCATTAGCCTTATTGATTATTTTCTGCACCTGTTCGTGACACTTCAATGATCGATGTACCTGAACCCCTAAGTCCCTTTGGACATCCACTGTTTTTAACTTTTTACCATTTAGGAAGTAGAGGTCATGGGGGAGGGAGTGCTGGTAAAAAGCTCCAGGCTCAAACATGCTGGTGCTAATTGAATTTAGCAGTAGTGCAATGGGAAGAAAACTCTGCCACAAAAATCCTTGGGGCACGATTCCATTGGTTACAGCAGGATCATGGCCGCCATTGGCCTCCAGCACTGTTATTTTTTTTATTTTTCGTTCATGGGATGTGGGCGTCGCTGGCGAGGCCGGCATTTATTGCCCATCCTTAATTGGCCTTGAGAAGGTGGTGGTGAGCCGCCGCCTTGAACCGCTGCAGTCCGTGTGGTGAAGGTTCTCCCACAGTGCTGTTAGGAAGGGAGTTCCAGGATTTTGACCCAGCGACGATGAAGGAACGGCGATATATTTCCAGGTTGGGATGGTGTGTGACTGGGAGGGGAACGTGCAGGTGGTGTTGCTCCCATGTGCCTGCTGCCCTTATCCTTCTAGGTGGCAGAGGTCACGGGTTTGGGAGGTGCTGGCGAAGTAGCCTTGGCGAGTTGCTGCAGTGCATCCTGTGGATGGTACACACTGCAGCCACTGTGCGCCGGTGGTGAAGGGAGTGAATGTTTAGAGTGGTGGATGGGATGCCAATCAAGCGGGCTGCTTTGTCCTGGATGGTGTCGAGCTTCTTGAGTGTTGTTGGAGCTGCACTCATCCAGGCAAGTGAAGACTATTCCATCACATTCCTGACTTGTGCCTTGTAGATGGTGGAAAGGCTTTGGGGAGTTAGGAGGTGAGTCACTCACCGCAGAATACCCAGCCTCTGACCTGCTCTTGAAGCCACAGTATTTATATGGCTGGTCCAGTTAAGTTTCTGGTCAATGGTGACCCCCAGGATGTTGATGGTGGGGGATTCGATGATGGTAATGCCATTGAATGTCAAGGGGAGGTGGTTAGACTCTCTCTTGTTGGAGCGAATCTTGTCTGGCGCGAATGTTACTTGCCACTTATCAGCCCAAGCCTGGATGTTGTCCAGGTTTTGCTGCATGCGGGCTCGGACTGCTCATTATTTGAGGGGTTGCGAATGGAACTGAACACTGTGCAATCATCAGCGAACATCCCCATTTCTGACCTTATGATGGAGGGAAGGTCATTGATGGAGCAACTGAAGATAGTTAGGCCTAGGACACTGCTCTGAGGAACTCCTGCAGCAATGTCCTGGGGCTGAAATGATTGGCCTCCAACAACCACTACCATCTTCCTTTGTGGTAGGTATGACTCCAGCCACTGGAGAGTTTTCCCCCTGATTCCCATTGACTTCAATTTTACTAGGGCTCCTTGGTGCCACACTCAGTCAAATGCTGCCTTGATGTCAAGGGCAGTCACTCTCACCTTACCCCTGGAATTCAGCTCTTTTGTCCATGTTTGGACCAAAGCTGTAATGAGGTCTGGAGCCGAGTGGTCCTGGCGGAACCCAAACTGAGCATCGGTGAGCAGGTTATTGGTGAGTACATGCCGCTTGATAGCACTGTCACCAGCACCTTCCATCACTTTGCTGATGATTGAGAGTAGACTGATGGAGCGGTAATTGGCCAGATTGGATTTGTCCTGCTTTTTGTGGACAGGACATACCTGGGCAATTTTCCACATTGTTGGGTAGATGCCAGTGTTGTAGCTGTACTGGAACAGCTTGGCTAGAGGCGCAGCTAGTTCTGGATGTTGTCGGGGCCCATAGCCTTTGCTGTATCCAGTGCACTCAGCCATTTCTTGATATCACGTGGAGTGAATCGAATTGGCTGAAGACTGGCTTCTGTGATGGTGGGGATATCGGGAGGAGGCTGAGATGGATCATCCACTCGGCACTTCTGGCTGATGATAGTTGCAAACGCTTCAGCCTTGTCCTTTGCACTCACGTGCTGGACTCCACCATCATTGAGGATGGGGATGTTTGCAGAGCCTCCTCCTCCCGCTAGTTGTTTAATTGTCCACCACCATTCACGACTGGATGTGGCAGGACTGCAGAGCTTTGATCTGATCCATTGGTTGTGGAATTGCTTAGCTCTGTCTATAGCATGTTGCTTCCGCTGTTTAGTATGCATGTAGTCCTGAGTTGTAGCTTCACCAGGTTGGCACCTCATTTTTAGGTACGCCTGGTGCTGCTCCTGGCATGCTCTTCTACACTCCTCATTGAACCAGGGTTGATCCCCTGGCTTGTAGGTAATGGTAGAGTGAGGAATATGCCGGGCCATGAGGTTACAGATTGTGCTGGAATACAATTCTGCTGCTGCTGATGGCCCACAGCTCCTCATGGATGCCCAGTTTTGAGCTGCTAGATCTGTTCTGAATCTATCCTATTTAGCACGGTGGTAGTGCCACACAACACGTTGGATGGTATCCTCAGTGCGAAGACGGGACGTCGTCTCCACGAGGACTGTGCGGTGGTCACTCCTACCAATACTGTCATGGACAGATGCATTTGCAGGCCCATCTCTGGCACCTGCTGTCCCATGCATCTGTAAATTCTGAGACCAATCTGCTATTGGTAGGGTTGCCCAGGACACCTCCAGATCACATTGGGCACCTACTCAGCCCTCAGTATGATGGGGCTGATGCAGATTTTTAAAAAAACATTCCAGTCTTTCGGAATCCATGCTGGATCCCTGGCTTGGACTCCTGAAGAGGGGTCCACTTACACCAAACTGGAGGCCAGAACACATCATCTCTCTCAGCATACCAATCTCTAGTTCTACACCATTCTGACTGAGCCAGGGAAGCAGAAACTATTGATGTAGGGAGTCCCCACTCTGGCGCCACCCTATTGGCCTTGGGGACAAATGGAGGTCTGCCTCTTACAAGGCTGGCTGGAAAATCCTGAAATTGGCCAGGACCCACCATAACCAGGTCCATGCCAATTTCAGTGTTCTGCCGTACATTTGGGGTGCAATTCCTGGCCTTAGCATTGGAGAGAGAAGGGAAATTAAATGGCGGGCTTGAATAAATCATCCTACCTTGGACAAGCATGCCCATCTTTATAGCCAGATTGCTAGCTGTCTAGACATAATGTTCACAGTGGGATTACAGATATGTCACCCATATCTGGTAGAGACACTACCTGCAGTTGTAAATGGTCCCCAAGCAGCTCACCGGTGAAGAGGATTTCAATTTTGGCCGCTGCGTCGCTGGCAGTGGCCCTCAGGTTGGTCCTGGGAGAGGGGAGGAAGCAATTGGGAGGGAGAAGGCATCCAAAACATGGGACAAATACTCTTTTTGCGCTATTAGGGGCCAAATCCATTTGGAAGAAAGCAGAAAGTGTTGTCAGTGTTGTACGAGAAGTTGATCCTTAAGAAATACAGTCATGCCAATCAGACAAAAACACTTCCTTGTTTACTCTCAATAACATATGGAAATACCCAAGATTTTGGGACAACTTTAAGAGTGAACCTTATCAACTTTTAAATGTTTGTGCTGTTTTAATTGGAACTTTGAGAGAGAATGATAATTGGCTAATATATTGCTTTAATTTGAATAAGCAATGATACTTAAGGGGGAAATTCAGCTTTGGTTTTTAGAAGTTTTTTGACATAGAAAAGGATTTTGAATTGTGTTAAGGATGTTTTAAAATGTTTAGAATTAAAAGAATGTGAGGTGGTGTTTGGTCTAACAGTTAACCCAGTAGTATAAATTCAAAGTTAAGAAGTATGAGAAATATAGTGTAATAGTATAAATACATACATGGATCAGATTGAAGTCAGAAAAAGAAGATGCAAAATGAACCAGAAAAGAATTTAGAGTTCCCTCCAAAGATGTACCGAGAGGTGGAACCAGGACCCTGCAGAGAAAAACAGACCCTTTTAATACAGTGGTTATATTGCCACCTTATCAAACAAGTAATATGCCTTTATTTTAACATCATAAACTTGACAATTGCTACTTGTTACATTACCAAATAATCTCCAAAAAGCTGCTTTTGCCAAATAGGTACAGTAATCCTAGATACTGAATAATATTGTTCTACTATAACATGTTGAACCAGTCTGCACTGTGATACAATCATTCCGAAATGAGTTATGTTACATTAAGTTAAACTCAAGTCATGCTAAGCTGTTGAAATTCTGAAATCACATTAGTGTAATGTTTATGATGATTAGGGCAAATAATTTGTTGTAACGAGTAACTTGTTATTAAACAGATCTGCTCAGACACCTACATTTTCATCTCTGGAGCATTTTGCGCGAAAGTGCTTTATCCAGAGAACAAATCTCTGCACATGCTTTAAGTGTACAAATTTGTACAATTTGTCATGAGATAAATCATGAACATAATGATAACTGCATTGATAACCCTGTTATCCTTGCTTGTGTAGAAGTAGCAAAATACATTATTAGTAAATACATCTGATTGCATTTGGTCAGTTTGCAATATTCCTAAGGTGAGCTAAGAGTTAAATAATACTTCAACCAATATTGTCCTGCATTCCTGCAGATCTAGTCAAACTGTGGCTGGATTTTAAAAAAAATTTGAGTTGGTTTATGTAGCATGATTCAAGAACCAGACAAGGTATCATAAAAAATCCCTAGACACAAAGACAAATGCTGATCCATTTTTCTTACAAGCTATTATAAAAAAAGTTACAGTGTGTGTAGAACTGCAATAGAATGAACTTTCCATAATATTAGTAATATCTGTATTATTACTGGTGAGTTGGCTAGTAATGGATAACTAAGCAAAATGTTTCTAATCCAAGTTTATCACTTAGTTTCAGTGCCTCGAGAAATTAAGCCAGGGTTTGAAGGTCTGTACTGTAAACTGAGCACATAGGAATAACTGAAGTATGCAGCCATTGGCTCTTTGCTTTCCCTTGGGGGTCTCTTAAATAATGCATCATCCTGAGCGGGATATTGGAGATTTTGTATCCTTCAGCTATCTGTTATCAGATGTTTGTCAGACCATCACGCTGGATGCTCATTAGTTTAATGAGTCCTGGTAATGAAGTGTCTTCTTTACTTTTTTAAATTTTATCAGATACCAGAATGCTATTGCTGTATCAGCTACTGCTACAACTTCAAAAAAGGAATCAGTGGTAAGAAAATACAGTACAAGAATTGTTTTGCTGTAATGTCATAATTGTTTACAGTTATAGTACTACAGTTCTAATTCATTTACAATTAAATTGTTTCCCAGATTTAACGTAGCCTTCAAATTAAATAAATTTTATACTCAACATTATAGCTATTAAAGTGTTTATGGCTTCAGAATAATTTAGGAGCATGTATGAGGAACCATTTGTTTCAATGAACTGAGGGAGGCTTTTATATTGCAAGAGATGCATTTTGTAGTAAAGAATCATATTTTTATTACACAATATTATTTAAGTCTTAAAACAGAGATTGAAGTCTACTACTGAATATTAAGGAACATAATAAAAAGTCTGTGTTTAAAATATCATGCGCGTACTAATCTAAAATTATATTTTAATGCAAAACAAATGCTATTGAAATTCTCACCCGCCCAAGGTTATTTATGGAGCTGACACAATGGGGAGCAGTGGTGTATGGAAAAATTCACTGAATGACATTGGACTAAATAACAAGAGTGAGTTATTAGGTTCTGCACACATGCAGTTCCTAGCTCCAAGGTTTTGTAATCTGTTTGTACCATTTTTCATTTTTATTTATTTGTAAAGCTCCAGTTGGAATGATACACCATCAGTGATATATTACTAATGTACATGCTACATATGCAACATTTAATTGGCTAGTGGCACAGTGTATACTCGTTCTGGCTCTTCTCTGTACCATAATGTACAGGGCAGTAAAGCTCTGCATTTATTGTAAATTCTAAAAAGTTGCAGAATTTTTTTTCAGACCTGGGAAGGAAAAAGTTGCCAATTTGCAAAGCAACTGGATGGTTTACACATTAAGTGTTGTCTTTAAAAGGTTGACGTCAGGGTATTTTTCATTTTTTTTCCCCGGCATTTACTGAACAAAAAGTGGGTTTCCAAGTAAAATCATTACGTGGCATTATTCCATATAAGTGATGGGAATTCACTCTCTTCCTGATCTGGTTTCCTGTTAGCTGGGAATTTTCTTCCCGAGTTCAGCAGTGTTTGCTGAAGGTCAGCTTTGTGCCTGATTCTTGCTGCTTGAAGCAAAACAAGGAAATGTCTTTTAGAATGACTGAGTTTTCACATGACCAGGGCTGTTGAATTTAAACAAATTCATGTTTTTGCACAGCTGTGGTTTAGCCATAAATGAGATTCATTTTATGAACACATACTTTCCCTATGATGTTCCAATTGACTGCCATATGTTTAAAATTTTTAAATCTTTTGATTTGTAGAAAACTGAGGGGTTGGCAGAATGCCAAATAAAGAAGGGTTCACTGAGTCTTTTGAAGAAGAGGTGGGAGTCTTGTGATTCAATTGCATCGTCCTCAAGGAATGTATTCAAAAGCAAGTCGTATGAGTCTTCACCTCAGTCTGTTGCCAGTAATTTGAAGATCCTGCTGAACTATTTGTTCGATATCAGGCTTTCAGACAGTACTGAACAGTCTTTACATCAGCCCTTCAACAGCAGTCTAAAGTCCCAGTCAGCCAGTGCTTTATACCAAGAATATCAGCGACTGTAATACGAGTACCAGAGCTGGAATTTCTGTGGTAACTTTACCGAAGACATCCTGTGTTCTGAGACACTGCAACTTACCTGCTGAGAATATTATTTCTACAAGAATGGCAAATGAGTCAGAAACCAGAATGATGGTAAGGGAAACACCGAGAAAGGACATTTCAGCGTCACTAAAATCCATAAAAGAAACAGAATCAACGCAAAATGAAATTGTTAAGGAAGATCTGCAAGCTGCTCGAATGATTGAGCGATTTGCCATCCCACTGGATGACCTGAAAATGCTGTTTGAGAAGTCAGACACCCCAAAGAATAGCAAAAAGGTAACATATTCCTTATTCCTTATTTTAAGGTTCCATATTCCTTAAAATTAACAGTTTACTTAACAAAGAGCATATTAAAACTTAGAATTTCACGAGAATATATTCATTAAAAATCAGCCAACAATATGAATTGCTTCAGGCTAACTAGAATTTATAAATATATAAACCTGATAAAAACAATTATCTCGCAATATCCTGATACAAGAGATTGTCACCTGATGTTTTCATGCAATAATATCCATTCAGTTCAGGTGTGACTGGTACTGTTTCGTGGATGGTTGATTAAAAGAAACATTTTCTCGATGTCGATTTGTTTCTTTTAAAATAATTCTACTAATTTGAATTAGCATAGTTACCACACCCTTCAAAACAAACATTATTAACACTTACGTCCTTGTGTTAAACTATGATTTTCATACTGCAACTATGCTCAAAGCAGCCTAAATGTGGCCTAAAATTTGCTGTACATAGCAGCAAATCTCACTGCAATTCAGCAGAATGAAAAGTTCAGTAGTGAAGTAACTTCATGTTAGAACTAGTCAACAGTTGGAACTGCAAATGCCACAAAAACTATCTATTGATGTGAGTGTGAGTCATCAGACTAACAGATTTATGGCTGTGGGTAGACATATTGGGAGGAAAAAAAAAATTGGATAAGGCCTATTTTCGGGCACGGGTAGTGTGATCCGATATTAACCCACGCCCAATGGCCTCTGCACAGGCAGGACGAGACTTTTGTCCGGCCTGTAGACTTACCTGCAAGCTGCGTTGGAAATCAGCGTTGACATGAGGAATCAATACAAATCACACTTTCCACCAGCATGGGGAGCCCCATTCTCTTAAAGGGAGGATGTCTCTTAAAATCGCTTAAAGGTAGTTGGTATCTGTTATTTGCTAAAAATAAAAGTCTGCTCTCTGCATGGAGTCTGAACGGAGATCAGACATCGCATACGTAAAACACAGATGCAGGTCCCGTCCCTATGTTTACAAACTGATGAGTTATGTTAAAACATTGAATAAAGGTTGTGCACTACTAAATCCCACATCCTCCAATCTGCATGCCAGACCTCACCAATCTGCCAATCTGAGTTTGTACCAGGCTTGTAAGAGTGCGTACACCAAGGTTCTCTGCTATGCACTAGAGGCCTTGGTGCAAGAGGTGGACAGAAGGAGGGACATTCTATATCCATGGGTGGGGGGGGGGGGGGGCGGGGGCAAGAGGCCCTCCAGACATATGCCCAAAAGGCAGTGGGAGGCAACAGGGGATGAAGTCAATGCCAGGCACACAGCACCATGAATATGGATGCAGTGCAGGAAGAAGTTCAATGCTTTGACATGAGGGGTCAAGGTGAGTGAGGTCAATTGTCAAGTAGCATCTCCTACCAACTGCATCACTATCCACATCCACTGCTCTGCACACCATACCCCCCATCACCCACATACCAACAAACTCTTTCAATCAGTACTCAACTCTTCCAATCAAATGCTTCTTCTCACCCTCACACATTACCACTGTTGCAAGCTGTACACCCACAACTCACAGCTCACACACACTGGCAGCTATTCAACTATGACAGGCACATCACCCAGACACACGTCCAGCTTTCTTGTGGAAGAAGGTGGCGCAAAACAGGAGGCAGCAAATGGCAGTGGCATTTAGCCCCTCGAGCCTGTTCCGCCCCGATTCAATGAGATCATGGTGGACTCCATACGCCTTAACCCCATATCCCTTAATAGACTTGGTTCACAGAAATCTATAAATCTCAGATTTAGAATTCACAATTGAGCTAGCTTCAACTGCCATTTGCAGAACAGCGTTCCAAACTTCTCCCACCCTTTGCATGTAGAAGCGTTTCCTAACTTCATTCCTGCACGTCCTGGCTCTAAATGATAGGCTATGTCCCCGTGTCCTAGTATTCAAATATAGGAGACCTCCAAACACAGTTACAAATGTCTCAGCAGCCAGAAGAAATAATTCAGCCACTAATCTGTAAATCCTGCATGGTCCCTTTAAATAGAGCTGGAGGGAGTCCTCCAGCACTCTGAGACACGTTCACATGTGCGTTGAGTTGAGCATTACGTGCCAAAATGGTGAGTATCACTTTAAATCAGCGTTGCACATTGATTACATCCATTTTCTCCATACTTTACATGCTTCTGGCGTTCGGTATTTGCGCATGCGCTAACTCCGATACCAAGATGGTGTCTGGCGCACGTCACGCTGGAAACGTGCAAGGCCCAATTTAGCACCCAATGCCTGTGCTCCCAGCTTCCACTATTGCATGCTTTGGACTCTCCAGATTCCTCCAAACATCAGAGAAACATATGTAGCATGTACACCAGGCAAGTATTACTGACCAGATGATTGAGGCAGCGTTATTTGATATGCTTTAGCCTGCATCAACCAGCTGAGTACAAAACAGCATAAATGAGCTCCTTGATGGCTGAGTGGGAAAATGCAATGTCTGGTGTGGTATTGAATCACAAGAGAGCAGGAAGGTCCCAGATTCAATCCTTGGTCTGTGATGAACTATCTGATCCCAACCAAGGTGGTTTTATGGACATGGCAACTGGTCTCAGGCTATGGAGGGGGAAAATCAACCAGGATTTCTACTCTTAATCACTGCACAATGACCCCTGTTGGAAAAGGCTGCACATATGTGGCTATCAGGTGAAGGTAGGACTGAATATGGCTGTGATTCTTGGTCCTCTACCTTCTGAAAGTGCATGTCAGTGAGCTAGTCTGTCTAAACTCACACATGAAGAATGGCCACTTGGCCAAGTTACAGAAAGGCTACCGGTAAACTGTACCCAAGCCTGAGTACTACTCCCACAAGAAAAGGGATGAAAAGGAGAAATAAATGAGGGGGGGGAGGGGGGAGTATAAAATAAATTGTGTGGTTGCTAACCGTACACTAAAGGGATGATTAAAATGAATGGATGGATGGAAGATTGTGGGGTGTGAGTTCCCAATAAGTGATCCCAGTGGATGAGTTCAGATTCATTAAATTCTCCTTAAAGGTATTTCAATGTCATTTGATCGTAAGTTGAAACAATCTAACTTTGTATAATTCATTGATAAGGCCATGTTTGGAATATTGTTGACCGTTTTTGTGCATCCTGCCTTCATTGATATATTGAAGAGGGCTCAAAGAAGAGTGACACTGATGATTCTGGAGCTCAGATCTAACTTATGAAGAGAGACTTACAGAGTTGAACTTGTTTCCATTAAAGAAAAGTAGAGAGAAGACGTGATCCACACTTTTAAAATGCTGAAAGGAATGAATAATGCAGATGTAAATAGGTTTTGGAGAGTACGAGCCTAGAATTAACAAATCTGATTAGAAGACATTTTCCTCCCATCCAGTGACAGCTATAGCTATACTATTATTAATACTGTTTTGATTAACTCCTTTACGCCAACAACTTGCACTTGCTTAGCATCTATAACATATCAAAATATCTCAAGGTGCTTCAAGGAGGGGCAGAAAGGGGAAACAGATACCAATCAGGAATTCAATATTGAGCTGGAAGCATGTGCAGAGGTAGGGTGAAGGTGAGACCAACGAGAGATTTGTAAACAAGGACAAGGATTTCAAAATTAATGCATTAGGGGTTGCGGAACTAGTGGAAGTCAGGTGATAAGAACAAGTACAGACAAAAATGATCAAATGATCTATGATGGTTCCTGCATGTCTGGAACCATGGAAATGTCAAGGCAAGAAAGCAACCAGCCAGGCTGAATAATGTAAGTTGTAAGTTTAAGTAGGTACTGTGGAGTTTTGCCTGATTACCCTTAAGAGGTAGGGAGAAACTTTGAAAGTCCTACCCTTAGGAAATTAAATAAGTTGGTTTGAGTCCATCATAGAGCAAATAGTGCATGTTAGTGGAACAAATGGGCATGTTAGGTCAAATAGCCTTTTCTCTTTCTATCTGTTTTTGTGTTCTTACATTACAAGTGCACTTGCTATCAACTGATCAGAGATAGCATTTGCAGAGTAGTTTCTATTGCAGGCTGTCCCTCCCTCCTATCTGAACTAGGCAGTCATTTTTAGTGGAATTATGGCAGCAAGAGGAAATAAAGAGAAGGGAAAGATGTAGTCTTTATACAGTTTTATCCAGCAGCCCTGTGTGGCTCTTACACTGGAATGTAGCCAGACAACTAGTGCAAGAGACTATAGTTTGGCTTTGTCTGGCCTCAAGGCCCCACATGCATTTTCTTTACAAGAGTTTCATGCTGCCGTAGATAAATAGACAACAGAAAACACATGTCATTTCACTAATGCCTCTGATATCTCAAGACACGTGGTGTTCATCAAATGCTCTCCTCTCAGCAGAATTTACATTGTTTCGATGTGAATTCAATGATTAGAGATTAAAATTTTGTACTGCAATGACTTTAGCACGGAGGACAAAATATTGCAAAATGCAGAGTCCATGCTGGATTCGCAGGACAGAGTTTGTAATGTAAATAAAGCTGATTAGCAACCATTACTAACATTTGAGAGATCAGGGTGGGTAGTAAGCTGCTAGAATTTGAATAAATGCTTTAGAGGTCTACTCTTATGCACTTAAAACTTGAAACAGATGCAAATTACTTCATAGACAATTTTTAAAAAGTTTTTATGTCTTTATTTTATTTCCTCTCAACTTCCCCACCTCTCCCTAAAGTTAGTCCCCTACCCACACATTCTCCTTCAGGAAAGTGCAAGTCTAAAACGTACTTCCTGGATGTTGTCAATGTTACAAAGGACTTGCTGAGACTGGCAAACTTTACTTGTTTCCTAGCACATGTCTGAGCGCAAATGTCAGTCTGTCAGCTGGAACTGGAATTTGGTTCTCTAATGTTATAGCTATGCCTCTCACAATTTAAATTTATAGCAACTGAGCTAACTTTTATAAGTGTGAAGCATGACTCTTATGAGAAATGTAAAATAAAACAGTTTGAAAATAAGTCCTCTTTGTGAGAAACATGAAGAGCAACTGCTTTCATACTATTGAAAGGTTATTATTCTTGGCATACATTAGACCATTACTGTTTTATGAGCAATATGTGCTGTCTTTTATTGTTGGTGAATAGCAAAACCTTGTGGAAAAAATGAGTAAATGTGTGTGACTTTCATTGCATCTCAGCCCACAGTCTCTCAGGAGGAAAATCAGAATCCATTTCCTGCACTTAATCATCAAGTGTCTACAGTAGCATATATGGATTGCATTAGCAATGCCAAGGTCAACAATTTCAATGTGCGTAGTTTTTAATGTTATGCAATCTCTTGGTAAACAGGAGGAAATCAGATAGAAAACTACAAAAATTGTGTTGATTATACTTTTTTAATTCAGGAAATTTTAATACAAAAAGATAACGTTTGCCTAGTTTACAGTTTAGGCCAGTTTTCGGTGGGTGAATTTTGGGGCTCGATTTTGCAATTGTGGTGGGTTGGCAGCGGGGGGGGGGTGTGGTGAAGGTGAGCATGGCAAACCTGCATGAACAAAATTTACCGTTTCCGACGCGATCGCAAGTTGATTGCTGATGATTAACGTCCTCTTTGGGTTTCGGGTCCGGCAGCTGTCAGGAGCTGCAACGCAGGTGGGGGGGTAGGGGTTGGGGGGGGGGGGGAGAGAGAAAGAAAGAGAGAGCGAGACGTCATCCGGTGCTGGAACGGAAGACCGGGGGGGGAGAATGGAAGTTCGGGGGGGTGAAGAGGGGGAGACCGGGGGAGAATGGAAGATCGGTGGGGGGAAGAGGGGAAGATCGGGGGGAGAATGGAAGATCGGTGGGGGGGGAAGAGGGGAAGATCGGTGGGGGGAGAATGGAAGATCGGTGGGGGGAGAATGGAAGATCGGTGGGGGGAGAATGGAAGATCGGGGGAGAATGGAAGATCGGTGGGGGGAGAATGGAAGATCGGGAGGAGAGGGGAAGATCGGGGGTGAAGAGGGGGACATCTGGGGGGAGAGGGGAAGATCGGAGGAGGAGAGGGGAAGATCGGTGGGAGAATGGAAAATCGGTGGGAGAATGGAAAATCGGTGGGGGGAGAATGGAAGATCGGGGGTGAAGAGGGGGACATCCAGGGGGAGAGGGGAAGATCGGGAGGAGAGGGGAAGATCGGAGGGGGGGAGGGGACGATCGTGGGGGAGAAGGGAAGATCCGGGGTGGGGGATGAGGGGAAGCTCGGGAGGACATTGGAGGGGTGAAGAAGGGGACGTGAACAGGGGGGCATCGGAGTGGGAGACATCGGACATCGGAACAGGGTGCAAAGGTAGGTTCATTTTGTGTTTTAACTTCCTTCGTGGTTTTTGATGTACTTTATTTAGTTTCTTTCTCCCTGATCCAGCCTTCGAATCAGAAGTGGTGGTCAAGCTGCCCAGGTAAGTTAAAAATCGTTCTAGTCCCTTCATCTGTCACAGGCAAAGTGCCTAAAGGACCTCAATGAGGTACATTTGGCTCTTTAACTGTCATCCCGCAGGCTTTAATTGTCGGCGGGACTTCAGTTTTCGGTTCGCCCGCACACACAGGTGGGTCCCTGGGAAACTCGGAAATCAGCGGGTTGGAGCCGGCTTCTGAACTCGAACGGGATTTCCGCGATTTTCAGAGCCCCCTCACCACGGACCCGCAATTGCTCCTTAAAATTGAGCCCTTGGTGTCAGTTCAAAACTCACCCGCTGCAGCAATAACGAGGACCAGGATATTTTAACACCTGAGCCTCATTTAAATGCCGCTTGCTGACTTTGCACCTGAAACGATATAACTTTGCGTTGCCCTGATTTCTTACTGGGTTTGGTCCCAAAGATGTTATAGGGCCCCGACGTGCATGTGTTAAAAAGAACCACGCCAACTTTGGGTGGGTCTCCTGAAGAACGGGTGAAAATCGGGGCAGATCAGCTCCTGGCGGCTACAGGGCCAGTAAGTGACCTGGGTGATTTTAGCTGCCCACCGGATGAGTTGGGTTAAAATCATCCCCGTAAACCTATCTTGCAGCATATAATGAATCAAACAGCATTGTAACTGCCCTAAAAGTCTGGTGGCAAATTTCACTTTAGATTAATTTAATCACCGTTCTCATGTGTAAGATGATATCCGGCAGCCAAAGTATGCAATGAAATTTTATAGGTTAAGCCTTTAAACATATAAATCCTTTTGTTTAACACTGTGAAGAAATACATCAATATTTCTGTAGGAAAATGGAAAAGCATTGCTTCTACTATAATGGAAACGTATAACATAACAAATATTCAAATGTTCAACATGGGGCTGTTGTGGCATGAAATATGTACTCCATGTCCTAGCAAACAAAGCACCTGGCTTTGTTCATTGCTAATAATTTACCAGTAACTGCTGGTAGATTTCTACTATTTTGTTTGCACACTCAGTCCTTCATAACCTTTTGCCAAAATGAAACTCCAGTTGGCTGTACAACTGTGCTGATTCCTTTGCCGTGACTGGCTTTATTTGCATGTTGCTTTTACTATAACTGAAGTTGTAATCACTCTTGGGGGATGCTAATTTATTGTTTTGCCACTGAGATGCTAACTCGTTAAATAGAGGACACTCAGAATGTGACATTCTTCTGTTTGCTAATTTTAATGAAAAAGTAGATGTGAGGTCAAAGTGCCAGCAGATGATTCATTCATCTTTAGTCCGACTCTAAAAAATTCCTATCATCATCCCTCCCCCCAAAAAATGTAGTACAAAAGCTGACAATGAATGAGAAAAAGTTGGATTTTTACTTATTAAGATATTGCAAAAGGTCACTAATCATTAACCTATACAGAACCACATACTGTGGAGTCAAATTAAAAAGTGAATACTTTACGCTAGGTCTGTGAACTTAATGAAGTGGAAGATTTGGAAGTCTCACCACAACAGTGAAACATGAATGGCACAGAGAAGTGTTGTCATCTCCCAAATCTATGCCCACCTTTCCTGCAATTCCATTTTTGAATCTCTCCAATCAGGTTTCTGACCCTGCCACAGCACTGAAATAGCCCGAATAAAAGTCACAAAAGACACACATGGATTTGGAAAGCAACAACACGTTCAAGGACTTTGGAGAGGAAAGGGAGGTTGGAGTTGGAGCAGTAGTTTGCAAGCATAGAGGGCTTGATGGTGGTTTTGTTGACATGGCAAAGCACTTGCTTAACTGTCCCTTCAAATCTTTTTGGACCACATGGAGCACCTCAGTCACAGTGTTTGTTGTAAGCCTCAGTCGCCTCATCCAATGGTCCTCAACCATGAGAGTTAACTGACTCTGCTGCAGTTCAACAATACTTGAGGTAACGTCTGCTGCAAGTCATGTGCCCCCATGCCCTTTGTGCTCCTGGGCTCCCTTTTTTTGCTATAATGCTATGATATATCCACCAATATATTTTGGGCAGAAAACTTCTCTGTGCCATTCATGTCTCACTGTTGTGGTGAGACTTCCAAATCTTCTGTAACTGTGACCATTTCCCTCCTCATCCTCCTCAACCTGCCAGAGCATCATCAGCAATGACTTCTCTTCCTGTCCCTTGCACGATTATCTCTGGAATCCCCCATCGATCTATCCTTGGTCTCCTCCTCTTCCTCATCTATATGCTGCCCCTTGGTGAGATCATCTGAAGATTTCCACATGTATGCTGATGACACCCAGGTCATCTCTGCTCCACTTGTTTTGATCCCTCCGCTGCCTCTGCATTTCCAAATTGCTCATCTGTCATCCAGTCTTGGATGAGCCACAACTTTCTCAAATTATAGGGAAGACCAAAGCCAGTGTCTTCAGCCCCCACCACAAACCCTTGCCATCAATTCCATCCCCCGTGCTAGCCACTGTCTCAGGCTGAACCAGACTGTTTACAATCTCAGTGTCTTATTTGAACCCAAGCTACTTCTATCTCCTTAACATGTGAGCTGACTCTGCCCATGACTCAGCCAATCTGCTGCTGAAACTCATCCATGCCTTTGTCACCTCCAAACTGAACTATGCCAATGCTCATTGGAATGTTCGTATTCCAATGCTCTCCTGGCTGGTCTCCCATCCTCCCATCCTCCATGCTCTGTAAACATCAGCTTAATGAAAACTTTGACACCCATATCCCCTCCCTATCTCTGTAACAACCTCCAGCCCTGCAACCCAACATGAACTCGCCATTCCTCTGACTCTGTCCTTTTTTCCATCCCCCTCCCTTCACCCCCTGCATTGGTAGCCCTGCCTTTAGCCATCTAAGCACCATACTCTGGAATTCCCTCCATAAACCACTCCAACTCTCTCTTATCCTTTAAAACAATCCTTAAAACCTACCTCTTTGACCAAGCTATTGGTTACTACCTCCTAATACCTCCTTCTCTAACTCAGCATCCATTTTTGTTTGATTACGCCTCTGTTAAACACCTTGGAACATTTTTCTACATTATAGGCATTATATAAATGCAAGTTGCTTTTGTTGTTCAAAGTGAATTAATTTTATACAGTAATGCAGTCCGAGGGGCTAACTTTAATCTTATGTGTACAATGGGCCGTCAGCGGGCAGTCCACCACTCACCATCACCCGTTGTAACCATGAAGCCCGAACCATTCTAACACCCGGGCCTCATTTGCATGCGGGCGCCAAACCTGCGCTCCAAGACAGCCTGCCAGTTGGAAAAGGTGGAAAATTGGCCAGCTCCTACACGGAGCAGGTTGACAGTTGAAGCCTGGAGTGGAGCTCCTCCTGGCCCCACAAAAATAAAAGTAAAAAAAAAGCTTTGGCCTTTTTCTGAGCAGCTTCCTTTTAAAGCTACTCAATGCTGGTATAATAGGACGTCAGTGCGGCCATTTGTAGTTCAAAATTGCATTCAAGGTCCTATGTACATCATTGGACCCCAATTTGCATATTACAAGTGAACTCCCACCTTAAACAGCACCCTACTGAAAATGGCGACGACTAGATCTGCATGGAGGTTTTTAAAATTAGCCCTAGTTTTAGTCTGTCATATTTGCCCTTTGTGTGACATATTGATTGTAGACATGGCCTACTATTAAGTGTTCCCCCAGCTGAGGGAATAGTACTGGCAGATGGCTGCATAGCCAACTGGCAAGCTGTAGGGGGTTGAGAAGGTCTGCTACCTTTATTTGCGACTTACCCTGAGGACTTCCGGAGCCAGAAATCTCTCTTACTGTAGTCTCTGTAGGCAAATTGCTCCCTTATCCAGGGCTACAACTGCTATTAGCATGAATGCTAAACAACTTCCCCATTGCTGATCCATGCATACGGCCTGCTTTGTATTTGCATTTATATTTCCTCTAAAATGAGAAGACTACAGAAAATAAACCCACAGATGTCTAAAAATGGCAAAATATTTCATTCCCCAATGTTAACGGCCCTTAACTGGAGTACTAGTTTTTACCAAAAAAAGTTAAAGAAAAGTGATAATATTTTCTTGTAGTTGTTGGCCTGACGAATTTTATTTAATGGTGATTATTGTGTTTTAGGAAAGGGATGCGTGGTAGCGATGAGTACTGAACCAAATTCTTGTTAAATTGCATCAATGCTGTTTGATGGTGTTTTCTAACTACTTGGTTTAACTGTACAGTAAAAAGGGGAGTGGCAACTAATACTTAGTTTCTATGTAGTGAATTAACTGAAAAATTCTGAATAAACCCAGTACATTTTGTTGAAGAGAAAATCGTTTTAGTTTAAAAATTACCTGGAACAGAATGTTTCATGGACTGTAGGTGACTGAATGGGAGCATTGCTGTTCTTTAATATTGTATTTAAGTGCCTTCCCCTCCAGCAGGGCAGTGTGTCCCTGGAACTGACTGTATTATTTGAACTCAGAGGTTGTATTCTGGTAAACAATCAATGTTTAAGCCATCAATTATCCCAAATGGTAGCAAGTAAGTCACATTAAGTACTCTATATATGTAATAGAAACTGCAAGTAAACCACCTGACTGTGTGCAGATAAGCACTTTAGGCATGGAAGTTTCCAATGAATGTTTTGGACTTTGGACAAACTAGTTGGCACTTAAATAATAGCTCTGCATGTATTAACTGCTTATTAACTTTTTGTTTCTATCAATGTGAAGTTCTTAATACCACAGGTGACAGGGTCTTGTAAATTGCATAATTCCCACCATTACTTTTGACTATACAGATAATGAATTTCAAAGTACCATGCTTACTGTACTGCTACAAGAAAATAAAAGGGCTGTATCCTAGTCTACCTATATTTTTTGCAAGGAATCTTACAACACCAGGTTATAGTCCAACAAATTTATTTTAAAATCACAAGCTTTCGGAGATTATCTCCTTCGTCAGATGAATTCAATCATCTGACGAAGGAGATAATCTCCGAAAGCTTGTGATTTTAAAATAAATTTGTTGGACTATAACCTGGTGTTGTAAGATTCCTTACATTTGTCCACCCCAGTCCATCACCGGCATCTCCACATCATATTTTTTGCAATTGTGATGATTCAGTAATTAATTTTTGAAATGTATTTAATAATGTGATGAATTGTTAATATGTGTGGCCTTTAATGCAGGACACTCTTTCTTGTTCAAATTGGTTAATTCTATTTGCCCTTGCTTAATAGCAATGCCAAATCACAGTTGTGCACTAGGATACATAATTAAATACAATTCCTTCTGTTCTAAATAAAATATATATGATACCTCCAATAAAACGCTAATGTAAGTATCAGACAAAACACCATTATGCATTTTTGTTTGGGCACACTGTCAGCTCTCAAATTATTTATTTAGTACTTTACTTCTTTGATGGCTTACAATGCTATGTTTAAAGTTCTTGTAATAATGCAGTTATACAGTGATATAGTTTTTCAGGGTATCATTTATCACTAAATTCAAAACATGATGCCAGAAAATATTATTCCTACTGGTATAGTAATAATTTTAGTTCTGGCTGTATACAGTATCTGGCTGTTGTGCGTAATTAAAAGAAAGAAAAAACTTGCATCGATATAGCGCCTTTCACAACTTCAAGACGTCCCAAAGTGCTTCACAGCCAATGAAGTACTTTTGAAGTGTAGTCACCGTTATAATGTAGGGAAACACAGCAGCCAATTTGCGCACTGCAAAGTTCCACAAACAGCAACGAGATAATGACCAGATAATCTGTTTTCGGTGATGTTGGTTGACGGATAAATATTGGTCAGGACACCGGGAGAACTCCCCTGTACTTCTTTGAACAGTACCATGGGATCTTTTACATCCATCTGAGAGGACAGACGAGCCTTGGTTCAATGTCTCCTCCGAAAGACACCCACAGTATTGCACTTCAGTGCCAGCCTAGATTATATGCTCAAGTCTCTGGAGTGGGACTTGAACCCATGACCTTCTGACTCAAGAGGCGAGAATGCTACCCATTGAGCCAAGGCTGGCATCATGATGTAATATGTGTACCTGGTCAAATATGATAATAATTAGGAGATTTAAATATTGTTTCTTGTGGATCTTCAGAGACAGAGAATGGCAAATAGCATGGGTTTAACAAAATGAAAATAATCCAAAAAAAATGGGAAGTTGGTGTTACAACATTTTACATTAAGCAATGGTAGTTGCCGGGTCCAGCTCAATAATAATGTGGCTGGAGCATAAAGGAGATCCTTTTTTTCCTACTAATTAAAGCGAGGAATATCAGTGCTGAGGAATGAAAGACTCTCCATTTCAGACACCCAATTCCTTGACGTTGTGCCCATTTTACAGGCATCTAAGCATCCAATATGCTGGGCGGCGTGCACTCGCACACACTGTGCTGGAAGTCCGCCTCCCGCTTTAGTGGTGAAAGCCAAAATATAGGCATCCAGGGCCAGCACCTGAAACGTGCAAATAGGGGGCATAACACCTATTTTAGGACCCCTTCCCGAAATTGGAATGCATGCAGCGTTCAGGATAACCAAGTCTACGTGAAGCCTAACCAGTGGTCGTTAAAGTGAAGTGAGATTAATATAAAAGGGTTAATCAAAAATGTTTCTGGTAACACATCAGTCCAATTGTAGCAGATCCGGCCGGATTGTCACAGCCATCTTTTCCATGCGTAGTAAATACCAACTTTTGATTTCAAGTAAAATGCAGGACTCTTTTTTATTAAGGGTTTTTCCATAAAATATTAAAAACCCAGAAATTCTGTCATTTAAACAAATTGCATTGAGTTTAATAGGCCAGCAAGTTAAACCGTAGATCTCTTCATTGCTGCCAAATATTGATAAAAGATAGAGATGTTCTCCACATTTTAAACGTCTAAACAAACGGGTTTGTTCAAGCTAAATATTATGGGTTGCTTTGCTTCTTTTGTTACATTGACAACTGAATTCAGTTGTTGTACATAATTTATTAGTGGAATCTTGTACACCATTTAAAGAAAGAATTTAAAAAAAAAATACAGGATCTATTAAAAATGAATGTTGCGGTATAGTTACAGCCAAACATTTGGGTTTATCAGGATTCTCAAGAAAAGGCAGCTTCCTTAATGCTGAAAAATTATTGTTCTTGTATTTTTGCTGATGATATGCATGTGGATTGTGAATTGATAAATTTGTAAACATTATAAGGTAATCATTATTTTTTCACTGGATGTCATCAAGCACGAACAAAATGGAGCCAACCAGCCAGCAGCATTCACCATGACTACTATATCAGCAAAATAAACAAAATTACAACTAAAGTGGAATGAAGCAACCCATATAAATTTAACAATGTATATCATTTAAAAAAACTGGCATAGCCTGAAGTGGTTACAAAGCTTTAATCTCATCTGAGGATTCAAGTAATGGTTATAAACCACTCGAGCTCTGCACTCTTGTAATTATGAAATAAAGCAGAACAAACTATAAGTACACAGCAATTTCATTGGCATTTCAGATGCTGATTGAATTGACCTGATATTTCCAGCTTTTGCTGTTTTTATTTTAGATTTCCAGTATTTGCAGGCTTTTCCCCCTTTTTACATACTTTGTAATTACTTTCTACATAGCACGTTAGGAAATTGAGAAATAATTAACAGGATTATAATAGAGAAACATTTAAACTCCTCTCTGCCATTTGTTCATCACTAGAATGCTTTTTACACAGTCCCAAAAAATAAGTTTTGTAGTTTTTGATTCCTGCATTGTTTTGACTATGTGTGGCTTGTACACTTCACAGTATTGTGTTGTGTTTAGATAGTTTAAACTTCTTTGGTTAAATCCAAGATGATGTTCTCACTGGCTGACTCTGGGGAAATGGTTTTTCTAATGATTAGTCAAATATATTAAAGGCATAAGGACCATTGGTTATTTGTTTCATATCTTAAAAGTTTCTATTTCTTAGGAACATGAGTAGGCCATTCAATTAGATTATGATTATCTGTACTTCAACTCCATTTATCTGTCTTTGATCCATAATCCCTCTATGCAAGAGCAATCCAGCTAATCCCACTCACCCGCCCTTTCCCTGTAGCCCTGCAAATTTTTTCCTTTCAAGTACTAATCCAGTTCCCTTTTGAAAGCCATGATTGAATCTACCTCCACCACCCCCTTGGGCAGTGCATTCAAGATCCTAACCACTCGCTGAATAAAAAAGTTTTTCCTCATGTCAACTTTGGTTCTTTTGCCAATCACCTTCAATCTATGTCCTCTGGCTCTTGACCCTTCCGCCAATGGGAACAGTTTCTCTCCATCTACTCTGTCTAGATCCTTCATGATTTTGAATACCTCTATCAAACCTCCACGCAACCGTCTCTGTTCCAAGAAGAACAACCCCAGCTTCTCCAGTCTATCCACGTAACTAAAGCCCCTCATCCCTGGAATCATTCTAGTAAATCTGCTCTGCACCCTCTCTAAGGCCTTCACATCTTTCCTGAAGTGTGCCATACTCCAGTTGTGGCCGAACCAGTGTTTTATAAAGGTTCATCATAACTTCCATACTTTTGTACTCTATGCCTCTATTTATAAAGCCCAGGATCCGATATGCTTTTTCAACCGCTTTCTCACCTTCAACGATTTGTGCAAATATACCCCCAGATCTCTCTGTTCCTGTATCCCTTTTAGAGTTGTGCCCTCTAGTTTATATTGCCTCTCCTCGTTCTTCCTACCGAAATGTATCACTTTGCATTTTTCTGCGTTAAATTGCATCTGCCACGTGTCCACCCATGCCACCAGCATGTCTATATCCTCTTGAAGTCTATCACTATCCTATCCCACACTATGTGGGGTATGGTAACATAGTGGTTATGTTACTGTACTAGTAATCCAGAGGCCTGGACTTATAATCCGGAGTCTTGAGTTCAAATCCCGCCGTGGTAGCTGGGGAATTTAAATTAAATTAATTAAATAAAATCTGGAATTTTAAAAAACTAGTATGGTGGCCATGAAACTACCGGATTGTTGTAAAAACCCATCTGGTTCACTGATGCCCTTTAGGGAAGGAAACCTGCCGTCCTTACCCGGTCTGGACTATATATGACTCCAGACCCACAGCAATGTGGTTGATTCTTAATTGCCCTCTGAAATGGCCTAGCAAGCCACTCAGTTGTAAAATCTCGCAAAAAAAAAGTCATAATAAGAATAAAACCGGACGGACCACATGGCACCGGACATGACAAAGGTAAACCAAGCCCAGTCGACCCTGCAAAGTCCTCCTCATTAATATCTGGGGACAATGTGCCAAAATTGGGAGAGCTGTCCCACAGACTAGTCAAGCAACAGCCTGACATAGCCATACTCACAGAATCATACCTTTCAGCCAACGTCCCAGACTCTTCCATCACCATCCCTGGGTATGTCCTGTCCCACCAGCAGGACAGACCAACCAGAGGTGGCAGCACAGTGATTATTACAGTCAGGAGGGAGTGGCCCTGGGAATCCTTAACATTGACTCCGGACCCCATGAAATCTCATGGCATCAGGTGAAACATGGGTAAGGAAACCTCCTGTTGATTACACCTACATCCTTCCCTCAGCTGATGAATTAGTCTTCCTCCATGTTGAGCACCACTTGGAGGAAGCACTGCGGGTAGCAAGGGCACAGAATGTACTCTGGGTGGGGGACTTCAATGTCCATCACCAAGAGTGGCTCGGTAGCACCACTACTGACCGAGCTGGCAAAGTCCTGAAAGATATAGCTGCCAGACTGGGCCTGCGGCAAGTGGTGAGCGAACCAACACGAGGGAAAAGCCTACTTGACGTCGTCCTCACCAATCTACCTGTCACAAATGCATCTGTCCATGACAGTATTGGTAGGAGTGACCACCGCACAGTCCTCGTGGAGATGAAGTCCCGTCTTCGCACTGAGGACACCATCCAACGTGTTGTGTGGCACTATCACTGTGCTAAATGGGATAGATTCAGAACAGATCTAGCAGCTCAAAACTGGGCATCAATGAGGCACTGTGGGCCATCAGCAGCAGCAGCAGAATTGTATTCCAGCACAATCTGTAACCTCATGGCCCGGCATATTCCTCACTCTACCATTACCAACAACCCTGGTTCAATGAGGAGTGTAGAAGAGCATGCCAGGAGCAGCACCAGGCGTATCTAAAAATGAGGTGCCAACCTGGTGAAGCTACAACTCAGGACTACATGCATGCTAAACAGCGGAGGCAACATACTATGGACAGAGCTACATGATTCCACAACCAATGGATCAGATCAAAGCTCTGCAGTCCTGCCACATCCAGTCGTGAATGGTGGTGGACAATTAAACAACTAACGGGAGGAGGAGGCTCTGTAAACATCCCCATCCTCAATGATGGTGGAGTCCAGCACGTGAGTGCAAAGGACAAGGCTGAAGCGTTTGCAACTATCTTCAGCCAGAAGTGCCGAGTGGATGATCCATCTCGGCTTCCTCCCGTTATCCCCACCATCACAGAAGCCAGTCTTCGGCCAATTCGATTCACTCCACGTGATATCAAGAAACGGCCGAGTGCACTGGATACAGGCTATGGGCCCCCGACAACATCCCGGCTGTAGTGCTGAAGACTTGTGCTCCAGAACTAGCCGCGCCTCTAGCCAAACTGTTCCAGTACAGCTACAACACTGGCATCCACCCGACAATGTGGAAAATTGCCCAGGTATGTCCTGGCCACAAAAAGCAGGACAAATCCAATCCGGCCAATTACCGCCCCATCAGTCTACTCTCAATCATCAGCAAAGTGATGGAAGGTGTCGTCGACAGTGCTATCAAGCAGCATTTACCAATAACCTGCTCACCGATGCTCAGTTTGGGTTCCGCCAGGACCACTTGGCTCCAGACCTCATTACAGCCTTGGTCCAAACATGGACAAAAGAGCTGAATTCCAGAGGTGAGATGAGAGTGACTGCCCTTGACATCATGGCAGCATTTGACTGATTGTGGCACCAAGGAGCTCTAGTAAAATTGAAGTCAATGGGAATCAGGGGGAAAACTCTCCAGTGGCTGGAGTCATACCTAGCACAAAGGAAGATGGTAGTGGTTGTTGGAGGCCATTCATCTCAGCCCCAGAACATTGCTGCAGGAGTTCCTCAGGGCAGTGTCCTAGGCCCAACCATCTTCAGCTGCTTCATCAATGACCTTCCCTCCATCATAAGGTCAGAAATGGGGATGTTCGCTGATGATTGCACAGTGTTCAGTTCCATTCGCAACCCCTCAGATAATGAAGCAGTCCGAGCCCGCATGCAGCAAGACCTGGACAACATCCAGGCTTGAGCTGAAAAGTGGCAAGTAACATTCGCGGCAGAAAAGGGCCAGGCATTGACCATCTCCAACAAGAGAGAGTCTAACCACCTCCCCTTGACATTCAACGGCATTACCATCGCCGAATCCCCCACCATCAACATCTTGGGGGTCACCATTGACCAGAAACTTAATTGGGCCAGCCATATAAATACTGTGGCTACAAGAGCAGGTCAGAGGTTAGGTATTCTGCGGCGAATGACTCACCTCCTGACTCCCCAAAGCCTTTCCACCATCTACAAGACACAAGTCAGGAGTGTGATGGAATACTTTCCACTTGCCTGGATGAGTACAGCTCCAGCAACACTCAAGAAGCTTGACACCATCCAGGACAAAGCAGCCCGCTTGATTGGCACCCCATCCACCACCCTAAACATTCACTCCCTTCACCACCGGCGCACTGTGGCTGCAGTGTGTACCATCCACAGGATGCACTGCAGCAACTCGCCAAGGCTTCTTCGCCAGCACCTCCCAAACCCGCGATCTCTACCACCTAGAAGGACAAGGGCAGCAGGCACATGGGAACACCACCACCTGCACGTTCCCCTCCAAGTCACACACCATCCCGACTTGGAAATATATCGCCGTTCCTTCATCGTCGCTGGGTCAAAATCCTGGAACTCCCTTCCGAACAGCACTGTGGGAGAACCTTCACTACATGGACTGCAGCGGTTCAAGAAGGCGGCTCATCACCACCTTCTCAAGGGCAACTCGGGATGGGCAATAATTGCTGGCCTTGCCAGTGATGCCCACATCCCATGAACGAATAAAAAAAAACTATCCTCCTCTTTGTTTACTACCCTTCCAAGTTTTGTGTCATCTGCAAATTTTGAAATTGTGCCCTGTGCACCCAAGTCCAAGTCATTAATGTATATAAAGAATAGCTGTGGTCCCAGCAGTGACCCCTGGGGAACACCACTGTACACCTCCCCCAGTCCGAAAAACAACTGTTCACCACTACTCTGTTTCCTGTCCCTTAGCCAATTCTGTATCGATGTTGCTCCTGCCCCCTTTATTCCATGGGCCGCAATCTTGATAATAAGCCTACCATGAGGCAATTTATCAAACGCCTTTTGAAAGTCCATATACAGCACATCAACTGCATTGCCCTCATCTATCCTCTCACCTCATCAAAAAACTCTCTCAGGGTAGTTAAACACGATTTTCCTTTAACAAATCCATGCTGGCTTTCCCTAATTGATCCACCCTCATCCAGGTGACTCTTAATTCTATCCTGGATTATCGTTTCTAAAAGTTTCCCCACCATTGAGGTTAAATTGACTGGCCTGTCGTTGCTGGGTTTATGCTTACACCCTTTTTTGAACAAGGGTGTAACATTTGCAATTCTCCAGTCCTCTGGCACCATCCCCGTATCTATGGATGTTTGGAAGATTATGGGCAGGACCTCTGCAGTTTCTACCCTTACTTCCCTCAGCAACCTAGGATGCATCCCATCCGGACCGGGTGACTTATCTACTTTAATTACAGCTAGCCTTTCAAGTACCTCTTCTTTATCAATTTTTACCCCATTTCTTCCAAGGACAACAACAACAACTTGCATTTATATAGCACCTTTGACATAGTAAAACATCCTAAGGCACTTCACAGGATCGTAATCAGACAAAACAATTGACACAGTATATCTTTCCTGAGGTGCGGTGCCCAAAACTGAATGCAGTCCTCCAGATAGGGTCTGACCAAAGATCTGTACAACTGAAGCATCATTTCCACACTTTTGTATTCCAACCCCCTGGAGATAAAGGCCAACATTCCATTAGCCTTTTTGACTACTTTTTGTATCTGTGCACTAGCTTTTAATGATTTGTATACATGGACTATACATACAAATCCCTTTGCTCCTCCACAGCTCCTAATCTCTCCACATTAAGAAAATATTCCAATTTGTCTTTCTCTGATCCAAAGTAGATGACCTCACATTTCCCAATATTGAACTCCATCTGCCATAGTTTTGCTCAACAACTTAATCTGTGTTTGTCTCACTGTAACTTCCTGCTCCCATTTACACAATTTACTGTGTCTTCTCACTTAGTTTCATTTGCAAACATGGATATACAACTCACTATCCCTTTATCCAAGTCATTAATATGTGTGGTGAAAGCCTTAGTTCCCAGTACAGATCCCTGGGAACATCACTTGTCACATCCTGACAATTAGAGAATATTCCCTTTATCTCTACTTTCTGTCTCCTACCTCCCAACCAATTCCGAACCATTGTGGGTTTGGTTAAAATTAGCCCGATCTTTCTCATAATAGACTTTCTTTCATTCAAAGTGAGGTTAAAAAGAGACTTTCGAAGCAATCAATCGTGCGCAACATGAATCCAGTGAAATTATCTGTTATTGTCTTCAGAACCTGGGGAGGAATTTCACAGAACTTTATCCTCTGAGTGACTTAGCATGTAGTTGGTCACATCCCTTGAGGGATTGATTGAGTTGAGTAGATTACTTAACAGAGCAAATTGCACATTGTCAATGGAAGGAATAGGCTTGATGAGCCTTGCACAAAGGACCATCATAAATCACCTGTGTCCATATAGTACACGTTAATGTTAGTAGGGCCAACTTTCCTGCATTTTGCACCCCAAGCATTCCATGGGTTCAAGAGTTAGGAAAACGGGGCGGAAACCTGGGTTTCCAGCTGTCCAACTCTTTAATACTGCCCCAGGATTTCCGAGGGGTTCCGGTGGGGACAGAGCCTGGCCTGTACCTGCAGTAGGTGCAGGCCAGACGGAGCCACTTATACGAGGTAGGAAGGCGGGAATTCCCAGATTCCTGCCTCGCTTTCCTTCTGCTTCACTTGTTGGGCAACCCAACACAGGTTTCCTGAAAAGGTGATGCTCTGGTCTGCCCCTGGACTCCTGCCAGCCAGTGATTTCACGGGGGTTCCAGGCACAGGCTGAAGATTCTCTATTATTAATATTTTTATCTTAGAAAGTCCTGAAGGTACTCATCAGTAATAGTCAGAAACTGTATTTTTCTCTTTACTCAAATGTGAATAAAATGTAACCAAGACAAAAACAATTGAAACCAGATCCTTAAGCTTGAAGGTAAACTAAGGAAAGACATTTGTGCCCTGCAGTCCTGATGAAGCATGATACTGTGGATGCAATAGGCAGAAAAAACATATTTAAAAAACGTATTGAAAAATATCTTAATATCTTACGCAATTTATATGGTTTTAAACAATGTGCAAAATAACAAAACTAAAAAAACACAGTAGAATAGTCATACTGTGCTAATCATAAGAGACTTAATGTTACATATTAATGCAGTAAAAACTTTGCATTGATTAAATATGTATCTGAAAATTAATCAGTAACCTTTAACGTACAGCATACATTTACAAGTATTATCGATGAATGTCTGCGTGTGTAAGATTTTTTTAAAGAAATGCTCTAGAATAATTTTTAACTGGGTCATTCTTTCATCTCCAGTCCAAGGTCAACATATTTATAATTCATTACATCACTCTGGACCAATGGAGAGCATTGGTTTACACCATGAGACAGCAATATATTATTTTCATGCAGATATAGATAACATTGTGTAGCAGTCAAGGCACTAGAACAACTGATCCTTCTCAGGGGGGAGCTACATTTCAATGTTATTTTAATCTGACCTTAAAGTAAAAAGAAATTATAAAAATTTCAATTGTGTTGGAAAACCATCATAGTGCTTAAATTAGATGTTTGTTCCACACATTTCAAATATTACCATTTATAAAAAGGTCACAGAACATACTGGGGATGATTTTGGTTTCTCCACTGCCTAATTTTTCTGTGGAAATAGGGCAGTAGCGAGACCAAATTTGCAATGATAAACTTCCTGCAGTCTTCGCATCTGCTCCTATTTAGGTCCGGGCCTTGAAATAAGTGGCCAAGACTGTGACTGGAAACAGGCAGCAGCCTCATTATTGACGCAGATCGGGGTCCTATAACATACTTAGGACCCAATGTAATTTTGATGGGTAAAAGCCGACACTGCACAAGCCCCAGCCACCACACCATGTGCCCAAACCAGCATCCCTTAAAGGGATTGTTAGAGGACACTGTAACAAATAGGAGCTGCATGCTTTTTGGAGCATTTTGGGGTGGCCAGATGAGCAAATAGCTCTTCGGTGCCACCAAAAGAATGCTCCTACCCACTTACTCACCCTCTCCCCCCCCCCCCCCCCCCCCCGATTGGCCTGGCCTTCCACTTTAAGTTGGAGATGTTGGTTCATTTCTTTCGATGGGCTGCCAAATTTCCCAACCCCACTCACAATCGGCAAGCTACCTATCAGTGCTGGAATTGCATGGACAGTTCATCTGTTAAATTTAAATGAGGCCTGGCCATCAAAATTATTCAAGCCTCCAGCTGTTGGCATCAGGTGCGTGTAAATAATGGGAGAAAATCTAACTTATAATTGCTACAAACATGTATGTGAAAGTCAATTTGGGAAAAATACAATATTACGGTGCTGAGATAATCGAAGCAGTATTTTCAACTATTGGCACTTTGTTGTGCCGGCTATTTTTCAAATACTGTCTTTCTGAATAGAACCCTTGACTGAATTTTCTACTCCATAATTTCACAAACAACTGTGCAAAGATATCCCAATTGTAATCTTTCAAACAACAGCTACCATTAAACAGGTTCTTTGAATATTTAAATTAATTCCTTATATTGTTTGGCCCTATTATCACTGTAATTTATATTCAAAGTGAAGGATGTGTGAGGATACATGGATACGATTTTAAAAGGGAAAAACTGGTGGGTTGGGGGTGTGGGGGGCATTGAAAATCGTAACCATTTCGGATCCACCCCCAACCCAACTTCAACCCGCCCACTTCCGGTTTTCACCGGGATGGGAGACCAACCCGCTCCCAAGAGGCGGGTTGGTGATTAAAACCTTTCAAGGACGCTGCGGGCCTCCATTTTTCCAGAGTTTCCAACTCCAACCCCTGGGGGCTGGGTTTCCCGTGCCTTCTCTTTTACGCCACATGAAAGGAGGCGAGAAGGTCCGAAACTAACAGGTAAGTGCCTTTCTGTCACAGGTTGTGGGCCCGGAGGAGCAGGGCTGCTTCCCCCAGGCTCAACAAGCTTACCTGCAGCGACCCCCAATGATCGTGGACACCCCCACCCCGATCTCTGACCCCTCCCAACGATCGTGGACCCCCCACCTCCAACCCCCCTCCCCGCAACGATCACAGACTTCCACACGATCTCCAACCCCCCCAATGATTGCAGACCCCCTCCTATCTCTGACCCACCCCGAAGATCGCGGGCTTCTGCGATGACTCCCGATTCCCCCCACCCAACGATCGCGGGCCCCCGGGATGACCCTCATTTCCACACCCCCTGTGACTGATCCCTGATCCCTTCCCCCATGACTGACTCCCTCCCATGACCCCCATGCCCACCGTTGCCCCCTGTGCCAACCCATGCCCCATGCCCACCCATGACCCCCATGCCCACCGTTGCCCCCTGTGCCAACCCATGCCCACCCATGACCCCCATGCCCACTGTTGCCCCCTGTGCCAACCCATGCCCCTCCCCCATTCATACAAACAAAGAATTACCTGAAAACTTACCTGAACCCATCCTCTCCCTGGCTGCTGTCCCGTCTGACTGAGGCCAGCCTGTCAATCAGGCCAGCCAGTCAGACAGCAAACCAACAAAAAAAAGACGTCCTTATGTCAAAATCGTCTGGGAAACCCGTACTAATGGGTTTCCTGTCTGCATTTTGACCCCCCACCCGCCCCCTTCCCGGCTTGGAGTCAAAATCATGCCCCATATATCTGTCTTCCAAAAGGCTATTTAAGCGGAATAATTCTTTTGATATTTCAATTAGGGTTAAATCGTGTAACCAGGGGTGGGGGGTGGTAAGCGATCAGAAGAGGGTAAGGAGGCGATCAAGAGGTGGGGAAGTGATCGGGGGGTGGGGGGAGAAGATCGCGGGGGGGGAGAGGAGATCGGGGCAGGTAGGAGATCGAGATGGGGGGAGGAGATCGGTGGGGGGGGAGACGATTGAGAGGAGGGACGGCAATTAAGAGGGGTGGGGAAGCGATTGAGAGGCGATTGAGAGGGAGGGAAGGCAATCGAGAGGGGTGGGAGGCGATCGAGATGAGGCGCATCGATCGAGGAGGGGTGGCGGTCGAGAGGGGGGAGATGATCGATGGGGGCAAAGGCGATCGAGAGTGGGGGACAGGGAGGTGTTGGAGATGGAGGGGGGCCAGGCAATCGGGAGTGGGGCGGCAATGATTGGTCTTCAGGACTGCCATGGAACCTAAAGGAGCACTCCTGCTCCTCCTGGCTCTCCAGAAAGGGAGTTTAAAAGTATTTTTACACTTACTGTTGATAATTATTCATGCATGATCATATATGTCTGATTAGACTGCTAACTGCAGGTATTTTATGTTTTGTTTTCAGGGATATATTAGTGTTTATTAGTTCAGACTGTTCATGCACTATTGCCTGGTGTAATATTTTCATTAAAATATATTTTGTGAGGTGGGAGTTTTATTTCCATTGGAATATATTTTGTTTCATTTGTGAATGAAGTTTAAAGGGAAATTCTTTCACTAAACTGTTATGATAAAGCTCCCCAATTTAGTAAAGTAATTTTTCTTTAAATCATTACAACCAAGAAAAACGTACCCCATGGTATTTTTTTTATCTAGAATAATGAAAACAAACTGAAAAATAAAAGCTCTTCAATTTCCACAGTGCCTCGTGAAATGACATTGTAATAAATTCTTATGGTATTGTAAATCAATTTAGCATGACTAGCCCATTGTTTTGATTTACTTCTTGCCCTCAATTTCCCCTTTATATCCTTGTCTATTTTGGTATTTCTCCATGTATCATCTTCAAGCTGAAAAGGTGTGCAAATGGAGTGCCAATTCTATCAAAGATTTTGACACAAAATCTTCTCTGTAACTCAGCTGACAGATGGTACCCATCATAGCAAGACATAACCACAAGTCTCAGTTTTCTCCAGAGATGAGATACCTTAATGTGCAACCTGGATGGGAATATTTACAATTATTTAGTTTCAATTTTTATTTTACCTGCTTTAATTTTGTCTTTTTAAAAATTCAATAATAGGAATGGAATAATTTATTCATAGCCAGTATTTTTAAAGGGCTACTGAGAGAGATAGAAACTCCACCTCTCAACTATTTTCAGCTGCTTCGTCGATGACCTCCATCGTTAGGTCAGAAGTGGGGCTGTTCACTGATGATTGCATAGTGATCAGCTCTATTCACAATTCCTCAGATAATGAAGCAGTCCATGTCCTATTGCAACAAAACCTGGACAACATCCAGGCTGATAAGTGGCAAGTAACATTCCTGCAACACACGTGCCAGGTAATGACCATCTCCAACAAGTCTAACCACTTTCCCTTTACATTCAATGGCATTACCATCACTGAATCCCCCACCATCAACATCCTGGAGGTCACCATTGACCAGAAACATAACTGGACCAGCCACATAAATGTAGTGGCTACTAGGGTAGTTCAGAGGCTTGGTATTCTGTGGCAAGTGGCTCACCTCTTAACTCCCCAAAGCCTCTCCACCACCTACAAGTCACAAGTTAGGAGTGTGATGGAATACTCTTCACTTGCCTGGATGGATGCAGTTACAACACTCAAGAAGTTCAACTCCATCCAGGACAACGCAATGCGCTTCATCAACCCTACCTCCACTAGCCTAAACATCCATCTGCTCCATCACCGGCGTACTATGCAGTGTGTACTATCCACAGGATACACTGCAGCAACTAGCCAAGACTTCTTCAGCAGCACCTCCCAAACCCACAATCTCTACCACCTCGAAGGACAAAAGCAGCAGGTGCATGGGAACACCATCACCTCCAAATGACACTTCATCCTGATATGGTCATATATCGCCATTTCTTAATCTTCACTGGGTCAAAATCCTGGAACTCCCTACCTAACAGCCTTGTGAGAGCACCTTCACCACTCAGACTAAATGGTTCTAAATGGCTGCCTGCCATCGCCTTCTGAAGGCCAACTAGGGATGGACAATACATGCCAGCCTTGTCAGGGATGTGCACACCCGAATATAAAAAAAAATTAAAAATTCCTTTTTTTTGCCATTTCTTTTCTTTCCCTTCCTCTCCTGAACCCCAGGAGCTAATCAGAGTTAAAATGTTACAATATTAGAATGTACTTTGAAAACCATCCTGTCTACTTAATGAAATTAGTCTGCTCCTCCCCATCACCCAGCTACACACATATTAGCTTGATGAAACAGAAACACTTGGAATGCTTCAGTTTCCATAGAAACTAAGTGCTGCTGTGTATGTCCACGTACATATTGCAATAAATGACATAGCAAAGTGTGCCTGTGCATAGACATCGGCGTTTTGAGTTTCAGAAAAAATTGGAGCATCACTAACTTTGACCACTACAATTTGGCTTAAATGTGTTGGCATTGCTTACTGTAATTCACTCACACTTGGCTCCTCTAGATACAATGCTTTGATTCATTATGATTAGGTTTCTCCAGTAGAGACATCAAATTGTTCATAACTGTTATTTTGCCCAGATTCTAAGGGTGTGATAACCCCAGTTTCTATAGCTACTAAAAGTGCTTTTCTAACAGATCAACCTTTTATAACAGTCCATGAACTAATTATCCCATTAACTGGTTTTCCCAAACAAACATTCACTGCTTTCTAAAATATACACACTTATTGTAAAAAATATATAAACACTATAATGTTAAACATATGCTAATATGATTTCTAATTTACATTGTTAAGCTTTAATAGTTTAAAATAGTGCTGCAAAGAGGGTCATTTTCATTATAATTTTGTTGCCACTTTTTCTCCCTTTTCTTACCTTCTTGCCCGAAGGTCTAGATTCCTGCTGACATTTGGCTCGTCCAAGTAGCCATTATTCACGTAAGTCTACTCAATAAATGCTGGCAAACTATTTAATCGTGCAGGCCATCACAGCTAAGCCCAATTATGTTCTCATGGAATATCCACACACAGAATTCCAGCAGGGGTCACTGGAGAATGATCAGGATCCGATTTTCCCAGGGACACTTAGCTCAATTATAGTGTCTCTACTTTCACCCCGGCAGAGATCAGCTAGTTCGGCACAAATCGGGGATTTAAGTTGGGTCTTTCTGGTTGTACGGCTCAGCTATGTCTGTCTTTACCAATTGAAACAATAGGGAATGCTATTTTTTTTGATCCCTGAATTAATTAATTTTTCTGTAAATATATACCTGAATAAAAGGCTGTTTGATTTTTTTTACTTTGCTGCACCACAATTTGTTAATATGATAGATACCAATCTAATTATTACTAAATTGTAATGTTTCATTTGCTACTATAGACAATATTCATATTTAGAGGAGAGGCTTTAAATATTGTGGAATCGGGGGGGGGGGAATAGACTGGCAATTTATTTGGCAATTAAGAGAATGGACTGTTCAACTCAACAGGTGTGTGACGTGGGCTCCTGTGTATACTGTGAAGATCAATTAGCGCAGGCTTCAGTGAGGCTGATACATGCACTATAATTGGTCTAAATAGGATAGGTAAATATAACTTGCCGATTGTATCAATTTGAAAGAGACTCTGTGGTATTGAGAGAGGTTTTTTCCTTCCAAGTGCTGTTAACTGGATACTTTTAGATTTTTGAGGATGCAAAATACACTCTTGTTGGTTGGAGGACTGATTGGTGCTTAACACACTGGCCTTTTATTTTTGGCACCTGGGTTTGAATCTTATCCAGACTTATAGGACAAAAGTCTTCTCTGTACGTTGTCCATAAATATTTTATGTTGATAGATTTTGGGCAGTTTCAGCTGAGTAGTTAGTGGGCTTGCATTCCATAGCACAAAACTACTAATAACTGGTACTAACTTTGGCAATTTTACTCAGAATGTTTGCAGTATAGTTGGTGCTGAAAAATCTCACACAAGTGCTGTAGGCATTTTTCTGGGATTGGGACTATGGGATATTGCAGGGTAAAAGGAGCTTTCCTTAGTATGTAGCTGTTGCTATACTTAACTACAAATACTTGACACTGAGGCTGGTTGCTTGAAATGGGAACTTTCTCAGAATTGACAATTGATATTGCTCAAAATCGTCATTTTTTAAAAACCTGCTGTTGGTGTTTAATTGCCAGTACTGCTATGTTTAATACAAAAAAGATCTGCAGTAGCACTGTGACTCAGTGAAATTTATTTTAAAATGGCTTTGTTGACAGCTCAATAAGTTTATTTAATGACTAGCTGAGCCATACTGATCAGAACGGGCCCAGGCTCTGTTCCTACTCTGTACCAAGTTAGCTGATCTTAACTGAGATGATGCTAGGGGTACTATAAATGGTCTCACTGCCCTGGAGTTGGGGTGGGGAAGATCGTTTAGGGTTCCCACTCCTGATTGCTACCTCTTCTAGAACTGTGCTTCTGTGGACATAGATAAGGAAAGGGCGGCCATGGCTGTGATGGCCCACATGGTCAGCTGGCACTCACTGCCAAGGCTTACACATGCAGAATGGCTGGTTGCGCAAGTTAACAAAGGATGTGCAGTGACTGTACAATCGTACCTCAACAAGGAGTCATTGCATTCAGGAGGGAAGACGAGGTGAAAAAGCAAGAAATTATATAGAAGTAGAACTACAAAAATTCCCTAATTAAGTACGTTAGCTCAGGGCTGTAGGGAGGTGCATTGTACACTAAAGCATCACTAAAGTATGGCATTTACATATTACACATAGCAGGTCTAAAACTATATCAAGATTCATTGCAGTCTCCTCCTCTAAGGTAATGTTTATACTATAACTTTAGCATCATTGTGAAGTAGGGTTGCCAACTCTGGTTGGATCTATTCCTGGAGGTTTGGTCACATTACATTCGCTGCAGTCTGCAAATGTTTTTGCATTTACTTAATGGCTTGATCTCTGTGCTTTGCTGAGGATGCCAATGACTGCCATTGAAGGCTATAATTTAACCAACTGACCTGAGTTTGATGGCGCTGAAATTGAAGCTCTAGAATGGCAATGCATATTCTGTTATAATGATAACCTGAGAACCTAATACTTATTTTGCAAATTCATCATCGCTGGACTCGCCTTCAAAGCTGGACACTGCGTCCTCTCATAACTTGGCTGCGGGGTGTTCTCCTTCTGCCAGCTCATGGCAATAAAGCAAGCAAGGCAGGCTGCTGCAGGTGTGAATTTCTTTGTGGCTGCTCCCGCTCCACTGCCACAACTTCACAGGATATGCAGCAAGCTGTCTCTCCGGTGAACTTAAGGGGTTGGGACCAGCCACCGAGGATATTCCAGCAGGGAACCGCTCAATCCGGTGATAGACAGTGCTTTCAGCTCCAGGGAGACGGGTAGGAAGGTGCGGGACAGGAATTGATAAATCGGGCTGTCGGAGGCGCGCAGGGGGGAACCGGAATGTGGAAGTGCTTTTCTCCTGGGTCACCAGCAGCAGTGTCCATGAGATAAATCGTCCATTCCAGAAGGCTCCTGGGATGGTTGGCAAGCCTAGGATACAGTGTGTGCAATAATTGGACTGTGGTCGACCAAGGACTGTGGTACAGAAGCCTAGACGCCATAGGAGGAAGATAGAGCAGTTTGCGGTGAAAGAGAAGGCAGAGTGGGGTGGAGCGGGGTTAGAGGAAGGTAACAGGCTGGCAGGGGAAGGTAAAGCAGCGTTGGGGGGATTCCTGATGTCTGAGTTGACATCCTCAAAATGTTATTTATTTGAATCCAATTTTATATATAATTTATAGTTTTTACATCTATATTCCTAAGAATTAGCTGGGAGAGGGGTCATCACACCAGGAGTTGGGGCCAGCGAGACAGGAGGGATGGACCATGGTATTGGTGGTCATATTGGGAGCATGCGCGAGAGCATGGCTGAAGGAAGGAGGGAGGGAAGAAGTCAAAACCCATCTGGTTCACTAATGTCCTTTAGGGAAGGAAACCTGCCGTCCTTACCCGGTCTGGCCTATATGTGACTCCAGACCCACAGCAATGTGGTTGATTCTTAATTGCCCTCTGAAATGGCCTAGCAAGCCACTCAGTTGTAAAAAAGTCTCGCTAGGGATGGGCAATAAATGCCGGCCTTGCCAGCGACGCCCACATCCCGTGAACGAATAAAAAAAAAATCAGAACCTAAAAATGTAAATTTCAAAGCTGAAAATTAAGTTTAAAATGACTTAGCTGTGAGAGCAATATTAGCGTTTTCAATTTTACAGGCCGACACCCTGGATATCTTGCCCTTTTACTGGAAGGCTTTCACTCACAGAGGCGCGTAGGGACGAACCACGCTTTCAAAGTACTTTTCTCCCAGCAGTGATGCCTGTGTGATCGATTAGCAATTCTGGGAGACTCCCGGGCAATCCAGGAGGGTTGGCAACCCTCTTGTGAAGTGGTTTCTGCTTCACACCAACATTAAAGTTGCAGTATTAATCTGGGGTCAAGTCCTGGACTTCTCCTGGACCCGATGCAAAGACTAGTCTTACACCACTTAGATTTAACATGGCATCTGTACAAATAGTACACTAGTAATGCCTTGTAAGAGATGCTTGGAAATGGAAAGTTCTTCCAGCAGTTGCCATTAGGAGCTTTGTTCTTACAATCAGTTTAAAAAGGTTAAGGCATGTTTCTGATATAAACAGGCCTTCTGTAAATTTGAATAACAACCAAAGGTGTGAAATCTAGGCTAAGGAAACTCTCGTTTTAGATACAAATATCCCTGGCAGTGAATATTTGGACAGATTTAGGCTCATGTGAACTACTGCAGAGAGAAACTTTACTTTTGATACAGCTATTTGCATGATGAATGCTTAGCAGAATGCCTGTGGAAATCAGTAAAAATACTATTGTGGGAATAGTGTAAGTAAAAATGATTTATTACTTTGATTTGTTCAAATTTCCTTGACTTACTTAAAGGGGAAGGAAAGATTATGGGAGTACTTTTCTCCCAAAGTACTCCTGCATTTTATAGTGTAAAATAACACTCCATCAGAATTTAATTTTATGTTTTTGTGAGATCATCAATTTTCTTACTCACGTGGGGACTCTCCAGTTGTGTCTCCCTCCCTACTATCCCTTGGTGATATCAAGGTCACCTGGGGTCAGGCAGTATTGAAACACTTCTTAGGATGGTCTGAAATCTGAGTTGCTCCAGGATGCTCCCCATCAGTGACATCACTGGAGCGGCCTAGTGAGGAGGATAACTTAATTCACGATTGTCCGTGCAGGAAGAGCGTTGATATTTTTGGGAAAGCTGCAAACAAAATTCTGGTGGAAATATAATTAATCCATGAAATGAAGCATTTTGAAAAAAAATACAACCCTAGATGTTGCTTCCTCTTTAGGTAATATTGGACAGCTTTTGTTTTGTACTCCAGATAAGAGGGTCAATTGAAGAATTTCTATTGTAGGTTTTGTATTCAATTGGCCTGCTCTCCTCAATTCTCCAATGCAGTACAGGCAGAATCCATTATTATTCGATCTTACCTCTTTGCTGTGAAATTATGTTGATGGAACTGGCATTTTATTTTTTGTTGCTTCCCTAGACTTTTGTTGTGATTATGGCATTGATTGCTGCTGTAGGTTGTTCTTCCATCTTATGTCGCTAGCTAAATGGAACCATAGTTTCCCATGTATGCTTCTGTAATGATGTGCATTTGTTAGGAGCTGTGTTGGTATTTCATTGTGTGGTGTACCTTTAAAACAATGGAGGAAAGTACCTTCCTCAGAGAGATTTGTGAAACACTAAGTAAAATTTGTATTCTGAAATATGCATGCATGCGTGCGTGAAGGTGTTGTTTGTTTTGTGATGGGTTAATAGTGCATTGTTATTCATGTGAGGATACCCTGCACTAAATTTGATACAGTCAACAAATTCATACATGTTTGCCAGTCCCAGCAGAAATTTTACATTTGGAATCTTTAATTATGCTGGGTTCACTTTTATTTAAAGATGCAACACAAAATAAGTATTCTGCCAAATAAAATAAAATCTGTATCATGTAGAACTTCCTCTGTTTTCCTATAACATTGCAAATAAATGGATGTTGCACTTTATAAATACTGTGGATGTACACAACATTAATAGTTCTCCATTGAACCCTACTTCAGGTTGTTTTTATTTTGGTTAAAGTCTCTGAAATATTTAATGATTGCAATTTTCAAAGTTAGATGAATTATGGTTTAGTATTTGATCTGCTGCAATTGCAACGTTTTAGCTGAGATAGTATTAAACAGAGTTGTTTCTACAATATTAAAGTATTATATGTAAAGCTGTGGGACTGCAGCTGAATAATGAGAATTGTTAATTTGGGCACTTACTGATTAACAAGAAATTGCTGTGCCAGATATAGATAAAGGAGTATTGAGCAACTGAGCATGTTATATACATGTCTCCGATTTCGGCTAAACAGTCAAGTGATTTGGCAGCTGTAATCATCCCACACTCCACAGTAAGACTTTATCACAGACATTCTGAGCAAAATATTCTGAGCAGTGACTAACGACTTAAGTACTTAATTTAACAAAATAATTTAAATCATAGCTATTTACAAATTTTATTACATTGGTTTAAGATTTTAGAAATATGTTTCTACTATTGTAGTATAGGGATCTTGCTTAGTGATAGTGATGTAAATCAAGAAGATGCCTAAAGTATGTACAAAGGAAGAAATTTGTGATGGATAAAAGGTCTTTACACACTGTATCTCTTTACTTACTGCAACCAAGTATTAACAATATATTGAGCAGTTCCCAACTTCTCCTCCTCCCCTCATCTCCTGAGGATATTGATTCATTATAGTTTTAAGGTGGCTGGTTGCCCTCTGGTACCTTGCCCAGTTGCCCATTGGTTAGGACTGAGTCTTGACAATGTGCATCAGTAGGTTATCAGGCATGGGGGGGCATCGCAGAACCCACTTCTGTCCTTGGCCGATTTGCCTCTCCCTAATCCCAGGTGCTTGGGTTAATTGTAACATCATCAGCACATTTGAGCTCAGCACAGGCATGGTCAAACGTGGGACCTCCTGGTCTGTATGATTCAGCTATTCACTGGATGAATTCACTGAGCTGTAGGGGGAATATGTTCTCATGTTCCTAATCGGTCATTTATATTTTTTTAAAGATATTTCAGCTCTTCAGATTGGCTTATGCTACAATTAGTTATTTCTAGGTAATTGGAAAGCTGGTTATGAGAGGAACTAGAAAACCTCTGCCAATTGTATGAAAGTTTTAAAGTTGCTAACATAGGCCTGTCTTTAACCTCCCTCCATCTAGTACATCCCAAAATAGTAGCCAAAGAAATCAGTCAGTAGGGAAGATTTACAAACTGCAGAAAAGTCCTCGGTCCTCAGATTACAAAGCCAGTGCTTTGAGTTTAACCCTAAATAAGTTCCATCCATGAAATATCTTTTGCCAATAATTGACTGAGCATTGAATTTTTTTCCCCATTTATTTTGTTCACTTACACACCCTTCGCTTTCCTTTGTTCTGTCACATAACTTTCATTGTCACTTTGTACATGCATGAAACATGTAGAACAAGCTCTGAAACAAAAACAGAAAATGCTGGAAACACTCGGCAAGTCAGACACAGAGTCTGTGGAGAGAAGTGGAGTTGACGTTTCAGGCACACTGCCCTTCATCAGAACCAGAAAATATTACAGATGAACAGCTTATAAGTGGGAACACTTTACCAACATCTACTGTCAGAGAAAATAGAAGCTTTGGTTAAGGTTTGACTTCAGTGATTTCAATGTTAAGGCCAGATGGCTGCAAACTGCTAAGTAGAAAGATAAAATGATGTTCCTCGAGCTTACAATGAGCTTCACTGAAACAGTGCAGAAGACCAAGAACAGAGAGGTCAGAATGAAATTGAGACAGAGAATTAAAGTGGCAAGCGACAGGGAACTCAGGGTTGTGCTTGCAGGTGGAATGGAGGTGTTCACAAATCTACGTTTGATCTCCCTGATGTAGAGGAGCCTGCTTCATGAGCAGTGAGTACAGTATATCAAGTTGGAGGAAGTACAATTAAACTGCTGTCTCACAGGGAAAGAGTCTTTGGGGCCCTTGATGGTGATGTGGGATGACGTGAATGGACAGGTGTTACATCTACTGGGCTCACATGGGGAGGTGCCAGGGGAAGGAGACCGGGTGTTAGGGGTGATGGAAGAGTGGACCAGGATGTCATGGAGGGAACAGTATCTATGGAATGCTGAAAGGGGAAGGGAGGGGAAGTTGTAGTTGGTGGTGGGATCATGTTCAAGGTGGTGGAAAGGACATAAGACGATATGTTGAATACGGAGGCTGGTGGAGTGGAAAGTGAGGACGAGGGACCCCCTACTGCTCTGGGAGGAGGGAGAGGGTTGAAGTACAGGAAATGGGACGGACTCGGTTGTGGGCCCTGTGATGCAGGGGAATCCTCGGTTGAGGTAAAAAAAGGACATTTTGGAAGCTCTGATGTGAAGGGTGGCATCGTCCAAGCAGATGCGATGGAGAAATTGGGAGAAGGGAATGGAGTTCTTACAGGAAGTGGGATTGAAAAAAAGTATAATCTGGGAATTGGTGGGTTTGGGGGGGTGGATTTTAAGCAAAATTAATTAAGTCTCTGGCTCCAACAACCTCTGACATTGTTCATACACAATTTTTTCAATTCAGACAAAAATGGGGTCATTAAACAAAGTCAAATGGTCAATCTTGATTTGTGTGTAATGTGTGCATGTCCATTTACATTATATGGTTTCTCACCTCAATTTCACACATCAATTGGCACAGTAACATTCAACAATGACATTCGAAGCACTTATGTTGCCTAGTTAGACTGTTCTTTAATGTCTCATGGTACTCATTTTAATTCATATTTCAATAAGCTAAATAGGCGAACAGTGTTGTACAAAACCAACTGAACACAATTAAGATATAGTTGACAAATTAAAAACAATTTCCTGTAAATTTATTTAAGGTAATCTGGTTATGTTATGTCAGAGATTTTAGTAGAACATACAGACAATGAAGGAAAGTGGATGAAATAAATCATACTTAAAATAAAATGTAAACACATTGTGTGAGCAAAATTAAAGGTCTAGTGTGAGTTATGATTGACTATTTCTCAAATATCAAAGGACATTTAACACAATTCTGTCCATAGATTTATCATGGCTAACATTAATCATATTTAGGATAACTTCAGCTGTTTGTCCTAGCTTTTTAACTTTTTAACCCCCCACCCCGCCACAAACCAGACCCCCCCATCCCCATCCCCATCCCCATCCCCATCCAACCTTTCCTCCCCAGGCTTTGACTGTTAGCCAGCTCAGCTTGGGAGCTAGATGATTTCCTGTCCTCCCAGAACTGGTGAGCTGCAGCAGGGCATCCGTTTGGTACCTGCAGCTCGCTGATGGACTGGAAATGAGGCCCAAGCCCCGAAATGGCTTGGACTTCCCACTGGCAAGAGCGGGTGGTCATTATCTGCCCTCCCATTCTCCACTCGTAGGTAAATTCGGCCCTAATGTCCACTTCCGCAGGTGAAGGGTGAAATAAATTAAATGATTTCATGAAAAAGGCTCTGTAGAATCTACAAATTAGTGCAATAGAATGTTTTGGAGAAATTGCTTTTTAAAACCTTGAAGGAGTGATTATTGCTCAGAGCAGTCATTTGAACCCTTCATGGACATCTTTTATTTCTGCTGCAGAAAAGCTGGAAGAGCATGTTGCTCTTTAAGTGGAAATTCTAACTGCATGTATTTTCAAAAATACCAATGTGTGCTTGTAATATTCTTTGATTTCTTTAGTTTCTAGATATTCTTTAATGTATAAGTAAACCCCATAGTGTTTTATCCTGTATTTGGTCTGATCTGACATATTATTTCTGCTCTTTATATTATTTAATCCTAAGTAAGTGCCAGTATACAATTTTACTGCAGTTGGCTTAATCATTAGACCTAGGCTGTGTTTGCTCCTGCAATAGCAGAGCTCATAGGAAGCACCCTTCCCATTCATAAATAATTAGGTTTACTCGTGGGAAGTACTACACCGCCTTTGGAAAAAAAATTTGAGCTTTAAAAGCCCAAACTGCGACAGAAAAATACTATTCTATATCTCTTTGCAGCTAGTTTTAAGATTAACATTGCCAGAAGCTGAGGAAGAGATTTGCTTGGCACCAGCTGGGAAAATGTATGTGGAATAAGTGTACATGTGGAAAAGGCCTCAAAGAAAGAGGAAAAAATGTTCTTAGGTTCTTGTTTCATGTTCTAATTTATCAGCAAATAATAAAGGAACTAAACAGAAGGCTTATAATCCTGGCATCACTGTCCAGATTTACTGTAGGTTCTACAAGTAGCATTGAATCCTGTTGATTCTTAGGATGGATTTTACGTAAGTAAAGACCTTCCTGTAAATTGGTTAAGTGCTGCGACTGACCAAAATAAACACAGAATAGTAGGTATATTCATATTAAAGAGGTGCTGATGCTAGCTACAATTTTCTTAGAATCATATTAACTATATTCTACTTAGAATCATGGTGGTTTTATGGGCGTTTGACAATGATGCACAACAATCCTGTGCCATGTTATGCGTCAAGTTTGTAAGTTAATAGCTAAACCAGAAAATAAAGAATTGACCTATAAAGGAGGAGTTCAGTTTGCTTTTGATCCATTTCATTTGCAGTTAATTATTGTAAACATAGTTCAATAGTTATTGAAAGTGTGCTAATTATTTTCAGTCAAGGGAGACGGCATTATAACTGACACAGATATAGTTTAAAGAGCAAAAATGATGTTGATGGGCATTAGCTGGACGATTTTGTGAAAAGATGCACAAAATTTCTGCTTCTCTCTATTCTGGTAGGAGCTGTTTAAAACACTATTATCATTATCCATTTTAAATTTAGATTTTGCTATCAAACCAGTGTTTAATTCTGGGTAATTGGAACTACTTAGTTAAAATGACCAAGAGTTTATTAATAATTATCCCCTAGGTAGTTACAGCTAATGTGAAAAGTGGTGTTAACAGCTGTGTATTCAGCTTTCTAATTAATATGGAACAATAAAATACAAAGATATAGATAAAAGCTTACCCTCCGTCCACCCACACTTAGTTACAGAATGTGACAGTAGCATTTTCAGCTATTGTTAACCATTGGGTTTACACAATGTTTTTTCCATTTTTTTTGTATTGCAGGAACAATACCTATGGAAAGAAATATCTTTTATACACTAAGCAATCTGACTATTATTGAGCTCTTTATATTTATGGGTATTCTCAGTTTTCTTTTATTGCAACATGAACAGTTGTCTCCTGAGATTGATTTTAGTAATTGTTGTAAACACAAAAAGATCTGGGCAATTGGTGTTGGGTTACCAATGGGAACATCCATGGGTCTTCCAATGTCCCAACATGCTATAAGAGCTTTGATTCAGTAAGTACTGGCTTACTCTACATTTGTACTTCTGCAAAAAAGGGACAGAATTCCAAACAATGACACTCCTAGGAGAGAGGTACGTGTAAGGAGAAGAGGCGTATGAAGTTTTACCTCTCATATTCAATACATATGTTTAGGAGTGACACAGAATGTTGAGATACAGTGAATTAGCTATTGTATACTTGGCTTAAACAGAAGTCTGCCTTAGTGCTCCTAGGCACACTTATTATTTTTCTTTAGGAAGGACATTGGCATGGAGTAGCCAATCTAATTCTGTCCACTGGTCTTAATGGCTTTGTACTGTGTTGATTCCAGGAAGAATAGATAGGTTTTCTACGCCAATCAGGGCTACAGCATTCCATCACTGGCAGGTGTAGGTTTTATAGAATAATATAAATACTAACATAAGACTTATTGTAGAAACATGAATAAAACTACAAATCAGTGAAAGTGTTATAAAGTGTAATTATTATTTAGTAATACTTATAATGAAATGGAGTTTGCATAATCATGAGTCTTCCAATTATGGATTTACATATACACTACAACAATATCCTGGACATGAGAACATAAGAAATAGGAGCAGGAGTAGGCCATATGGCCCCTCGAGCCTGCTGCGCCATTCAATATGATCATGTCTGATCTTCTACCTCAACTCCACTTTACCGCCCTATCCCCATATCCCTTGATTCCCTTAGTGCCCAAAAATCTATCTATCTCTGGGGGTACAGAATTCCAAAGATTCACAACCCTCTGCATGAAGAAACTTTTCCTCATCTTGGTTCTAACTGGCCGACCCCTTATCTTTAGACTATGATCCCTAATTCTAGACTCTCCAGTCAGGGGCAACAGCCTCCCAGCATCTACCCTGTCAAGCCCTCTAAGAATTTTAGACATTTGAATGAGATCATCTCTCATTCTTCTAAACTCCAGAGAATACAGGCCCATTTTACTCAATCTCTCCTCATAGGACAACTCTCTCATCCCAGGAATCAATCTAGTGAACCTTTGTTGCACTCACTCTAAGGCAAGTATATCCTTCCTTAGGTAATTGTAAACAATTTTACAACACCAAGTTATAGTCCAGCAATTTTATTTTAAATTCACAAGCTTTCGGAGACTTCCTCCTTCCTCAGGTAAATGTTCAGGAGCTCCTTGAAGCCTACGCATTTATACATATAGAACAATACATGGTGTTTACTTGGTGTTGTAAAATTGTTTACAATTGTCAACCCCAGTCCATCACCGGCATCTCCACATCTTCCTTAGGTAAGGAGACCAAAACTGTGCACAGTACTCCAGGTGTGGTTTCACCAGAGCCCTATATAATTGCAGCAAGACCTCCTTACTATTACACTTCAACCCCCTTACAATAAAGGCTAACATACCATTTGCCTTCCTAATTGCTTGCTGTGCCTGCATGTTAACTTTCTGTGAATCATGTACAAGGACACCCAAATCCCTCTGACTACCAACATTTCTTAGTCTTTCACCTTTTAAAAAATATTCTGCTTTTCTATTCTTCCTACTAAAGTGGACAATTTCACCTTTCCCCACGTTATGCTCCATCTGCCACCTTCTCGCCCACTCACTTAATCTGTCTATATCCCTTTGCAGCCTCTTTGCGTCCTCCTCACAGCTTACTTTCCCAACTCGCTTTGTACAAAGACACATACAATGCGAGTAACCTAAATTGAATTCAAGTCGGTGCCTGCACTCAACCCCTATGTGCACAAGGTTGGGAGTAACAGATCAGGTTGTGTGTGTATACAAAATTCAAATTGCTAGCTACACCTCAGTACACCCTACCTTATAAAAAAGTTTTGCAAATTAATTTCAAACTCTGTGATTTAAGTGCACAAATGTTATAATATAACTATCTACTAATTTGAAAGACCTGCCATTACTTTGTGTAATGTTCAGAAGCAAAAAAGAAACATTGGTTACCGTGGAAAATATACTTTGACAAAGAATTGCATTTAGATTACAAATGAGCTTTTATAAAGTATAACAATGAGTAAATAAATTGTTAGGTATGATTATCAAAGAACCAAAATCTTGGTGTATTGTGCAGACTCTCTATTGGGTTTTTATTAACACTTTCAAGTGTTGTCAAAAAGGCAGTAATTACTATAAGTCTAATCATGCAATCAAACAGAAACATAGGCCCCGATATTTACAGGGAGGCTGGTAGAGAGCAGGGCACGTGTCAGCAGCCAGGAGACCTGGAAGGCGGAGGTCCTACTGAATTCAACGCAAGACCTCATTAGAATTTTTTTACTCTGTTTCCCACCTGGCAGCCAGACAGTTTGAAGGCTGGCTGCTGCAGGGCGGGAAAGTGAAGCAATCCGAGCCCGCATGCAGCAAGACTTGGACAACATCCAGGCTTGGGCTGATAAATGGCAAGTAACATTTGCGCCAGACAAGTGCCAGACAATGACCATCTCCAACAAGAGAGAGTCTGACCACCTCCCCTTAACATTCAATGGCATTACCATCGCCGAATCCCCCATCATCAACAAGCTGGGGGTCACCATTGACTAGAAACTTAACTGGACCAGCCACATAAATACTGTGGCTACAAGAGCAGGTCAGAGGCTGGGTATTCTGCGGCGAGTGACTCACCTCCTAACTCCCCAAAGCCTTTCCACCATCTACAAGGCAGGAGTGTGATGGAATATTCTCCACTTGCCTGGATGAGTGTAGCTCCAACAACACTCGAAGCTCGACACCATCCAGGACAAAGCAGCCTGCTTGATTGGCACCACATCCACCACCCTAAACATTCACTCCTTTCACCATTGGTGCACTGTGGCTGCAGTGTGTACCATCCACAGGATGCACTGCAGCAACTCCCCAAGGCTTCTTCACCAGCACCTCCCAAACCCGCGACCTCTACCACCTAGAAGGACAAGGGCAGCAGGCACATGGGAACAACACTACCTGCACGTTCCCCTCCAAGTCACACACCATCCCGACTTGGAAATATAACGCCGTTCCTTCATCGTCGCTGGGTCAAAATCCTGGAACTCCCTTCCTAACAGCACTGTGGGAGAACCTTCACCACACGGACTGCAGCGGTTCAAGAAGGCGGCTCACCACCACCTTCTCAAGGGCAATTAGGGATGGGCAATAAATGCTGGCCTTGCCAGTGACGCCCACATCCCATGAACGAATAAAAAAAAAGCCTGATACAAGGCAGTAGCCAGGGACCGCTGGGAACAATCCCCACTAATTGAAAAGACGGGGGGTTGGGATGCTCAGAGCGCAGCAGCGAGGAGGGAGAGAGAGATCGTGGGGGGTGGTGGGGGGTGGTTGAGATCGCAGGGGATGGTCAGCTGATCACGGGGAAGGAAGAAATCATGGGTGGGCGGGTCGACTGATCGCGGGGATGAAAAGATCGCGACAGATGACTTGCTTGAGGGGCTTGGGGAAGCACTCCTGTTCCTCCTGGCCCACAAACAGTGCTGGAAAAACACTTAAATGCTGGATCTGGCACCTGGCACCTCCCGCCTCCTTTCAGCTCCGAGTTTCCTGAGCCCAGGGAAACCCAGCCCACTGCTTGTTAAATTCAAATGGCTGACAAAATCTGAGGAAAGCAGCCTCATTTAAATATTATAATTATGGACCCACCTCTCCAGAGTGGGTTACTCGGACGCCCCTAACTCGCTGCAGTAAAACTGCAAGTAGGCGAGTTCGTGGCGGATTGGGGTCAGGTTTCACATTTTTAGCAATTTAAATCCCACCCCCGACCCTCTCCCACCTGTCAAGGGCAGGTTAAAATTCCCCCCATAGAATGATAGAATCATGCAGCACAGAAGGAGGCCATTCGACCCATCATGCCTGTGCCTGCTCTTTGAAAGAGCTATCCAATTAGTCTCTCTTTCCCCGTAGCCCTGCAGATTTTTCCTTTTCAGATATTTATCCAATTCCCTTTTGAAAGTTATTATTGAATCTGCTTCCACCACCCTTTCAGAGAGTGCATTCCAGATCATAACAACTTGCTGCATAAAAAAAATTCTCTTCATCTCACCTCTGGTTCTTTTGCCAATTATCATAAATCTGTGTCCTTTGGTTACTAACCCACCCTTAAGTGGAAACAGGTTCTCCTTATTTACCCTATCAAAGCCCTTCATAATTTTGAATACCTCTATTAAATCTCCCCTGGTCTGTTCTAAGGATTCCAGTGGTTATATTAAATATGGGAGATTGAAAATAATAAACTTGCAGCACAGTATCAGATATGATTAGGAACACTGCCATAATTGTGCTATTACACCCTTTTGTATGTGCAAACATGATAAAACAGATCAAATGACATTTTGGCATGGTGACATTGTCCTTTTAGCAAAGTCAAGTATTATTTATATTGGATGTTTGATCTAATATTAATGTTAAACTTGAAATATTACTGAGATTACCAAAGCAAATTTTGCAGAACTAGATCAACTGTGTGTACCATGCTCCAAAATTATCCTCTGAAAGATAACAATCAGTGAAATGAGGATTTGTTCAGCAAAATATAATCTGCAATCATCCAAATACTTTGAGTAATTGAGGGTTTGTCTGCCTTCTCCCCCCTTCTCTTCATCCAAAAAAAGCTCTGAGTTTTGAGTCCAAGACTGCTTCCCACTCTAACATGCCTGCCTCAGTTGGATGATTTTAATCATTGCTAATTTCAGGCCACGTTGTAGTGAGATGTTCATCTTTGATCCTGTTACACAATCATGAAACAATAGTTATGTTAGTTTACAGTCATTTCAATTTTTAAAATCCCATTTCATAAGCCATAGCAGTCAGTCCTCTGACCACCTCGAGTGTATGAGTGCTCTGGACTAGTGCTCATTAGTGGTCTTTTTATATGCATGGATTTTGTTCTGATTATGCATAATTAATTATTTTGTACCCTGGACAGTTTCGGTCTGTAGCAAAATAGACCAATCTATGATGTGGGATAAGTAGCTAAATTCAAGGTAAGCTGGAACCTGTTGGTCTGTGCCCCAGATTGTGCCCACCTCTTGGTCAGAGGAGAAAACAGCATATAAGGATTTTAGAATTATAGAGTCATTGAATGATTGAATGGTTACAACACAGAAGGAGGCCATTTGGCCCATCGAGCCCGTGCTGGCTCTGTGTAAGAGCAATCCAATTAGTCCAGTTCCCGCGCTCTTTCCCCATAGCCCTGCAAATTTTTTCCCTTCAAGTATTTATCCAATTCTTTTTTGAAAGCTACGATTGAATCTGTTTCCACCACCTTTTCAGGTGACGCATTCCAGATCACAACCACTCATTGTATAAAAACGCTTTTCCTCATGTCGCTTTTGGTTCTTTTGCCAATCGCCTTAAATCTGTGTTCTCTGGTTCTCGAGCCTTCCGCCAAAGGGAACAGTTTCTCTTTATTTACTTTATCTAAACCCTTCATGACTTTGAACACTTCTATCAAATCTCCTCTTAACCTTCTCTGCTCTAAGGAGAACAGCCCCAGCTTCTCCAGTCTATCCACTTAACTGAAGTCCCTCATGCCTGGAACCATTCTAGTAAATCTTTTTTGCAGCCTTTCTAAGGCCTTCACTCCTTCCTAAAGTGCGGTGCCCAGAATTGGACACAATACTCCAGTTGTGGCTGAACCAGTGTTTTGTGAAAGATTCAACATAACTTCTTTGCTTTCGTACTGTATGCCTCTATTTATAATGCTCAGGATCCCATCTGCTTTTTTAACCGCTTTCTCAACCTGTCCTGCTGCCTTCAAAGATTTGTGCACATATACCCCCAGGTCTCTCTGTTCCTGCAACCCCTTTAGAATTGTACCTTGTTCTCCCTGCCACTTCACACTTTTCTGCATTAAATTTCATCTGCCATGTGTCCGCCTATTCCACCAGCCTGTCTATTTCCTCTTGAAGTCTATCACTATCCTCCTCACTGTTTACTACACTTCCAAGTTTTGTGTCATCTGCAATCTTTGAAATTGTGCCCTGTACACCCAAATCCAAGTCATTAATATATATCAAGAAAAGCAGTGGTACCGACCCTTAGAGAACACCATTCTATACCTTCCTCCAGTCCGAAAATAACCGTTCACCACTATCTGTTTCCTGTCACTTAGCCAATTCCGTATCTGTGCTGCCACTGCCCCTTTTATTCCATGGGCTTCAATTTGCTGACAAGCCTATTATGTGGCATGTTATCAAATGCCTTTTGAAAGTCCATATACATAACATCAACTCTCTATTACCTCATCAAAAAGCTCAATCAAGTTAGTTAAACGTGATTTGCTTTTAACAAATCTGTGCTGGCTTTCCTTTATTAATCCACACTTGGATTAATTGACTATTAATTTTGTCCTGGACTATCGTTTCTAAATGTTTCCCCCCACTGAGGTTAAACTGATTGGCCTGTAGTTGCTGGGTTTATCCTTACATCCTTTTTTGAACAGGGTTGTAACATTTGCAATTCTCCAGTCCTCTGGCACCACCCCCGTATCTAAGGAGGATTGGAAGGTTATGGCCAGTACCTCCGCAATTTCCACCCTTACTTCCCTCAGCATCCTAGGATGCAGCCCGTCGGGACTGGATGACTTATCTAATTTAAGTACAACCAGCCTTTCTAGTACCTCCTCTTTATCAATTTTTAGCCCATTCGGTATCTCAACTACCTCCTCTCATACTGTGACTTTGGCAGCATCTTCTTCCTTGGTAAAGACAGATGCAAAGTATTCATTTAGTACCTTAGCCATGCCCTCTACTTCCATGCGTAGATCTCCTTTATGGTCCCTAATTGGCCCCACCCCTCCTTTTTTACTATTTATATGCCTACAGAAGACTTTTGGATTCCCTTTTATGTTAGCTGCCAGTCTATTCTCATACTCTCTCTTAGCCCCTCTTATTTTCTTTTTCACTTCTTCTCTTGGTCAAAGAGGTAGGTTTTAAGGAGCGTCTTAAAGGAGGAGAGAGAGGTAGAGAGGCGGAGAAGTTTAGGGAGGAAATTCCAGAGCTTAGGGCCTCGGCAGCTGAAGGCACGGTCGCCAATGGTGGAGTGATTAAAATTGGGGATGCACAAGAGGCAAGAATTGGATGAGCTCAGAGATCTCAGAGGGTTGTAGAGCTGGAGGAGGTTACAGAGGTAGGGAGGAGGTTACAGAGGTAGGGAGGGGTGAGGCCATGGAGGGATTTGAAAGCAAGGACGAAAATTTTAAAATTGGACCGGGAGCCAATGTAGGTCAGCGAGCACAGGGTGATGGAAGAATGGGGCTTGGTGTGAGTTAGGATATGGGCAGCAGAGTTTTGGATGAGCTCAAGTTCATGGATGGTGGAAGATGAGAGGCCAACCAGGAGACCATTGGATTAGTCCAGTCTGGAGGTAACAAAGGCATGGATGAAGATTCAGCAGCAGATGAGCTGAGGTAGAGGTGGAGACAGGCAATGTTATGGAGGTGGAAGTAGGCGGTCTTGGTGATGGACCGGATTATGTGGTCGGAAGCTCATCTCAGGGTCAAATAGGACAACAGGGTTGTGAACGGTCTGGTTCAGCCTCAGATAGTGGCCAAGGAGAGGCATCTCCTTCCCCTGCTACACCTAATTCCCACTCTCTCCAAATTCTCAAGTTCCCATTCAGTTCATGATCCACTCTCTTTGCGATCCGCTCTGTGCTTCATCCCTCTTCATCCATCTTCATCAGCAGATAACCACCTACTTTATACACCTGTTGAGAACAGCATTTACAACTGCTCAGTCAGCTTCCAGCTCTCAGTAATTTGAAGTGTAAGTAACTTGGGAAAAATAATTATCTTGGGAAGAAACTAAATTTTCTCTAGGTTTTTGAATGGGGAAGTTGAGGAATAAATTAAGTTGAAAAAATAAAAATTGAATCAAGCACCAATTTTGATTAAACTTCAAAGGCCCGGATTTTCCTGTAGCATAGCATCTAATGGCATCTGCCAATAGTTAGACTTGCCCTTGCACATTTAGGTTTTTAAATTTTTTAGGTGGCAAGTTGCTGAAAGTGCGAGCTGATAACGTCGCAGTGAGGGAAACAGGGCGTCTGGGACCTGAGTGAACAGGGCAAGGAACTGTGTATCTCCTTAATCAATCAGATTGAAGGATTGAGAAATAAACAGCTCAAGGACTGAGAAGGATATGTAAATTAGAGTGGGTGAATTCAATGTCAAATCAGGTGCCAAGTTCCGCACCCATGAGGACGGCCTCAACCGGGATCTTGGGTTCATGTCACGCTACACGTAACCCCACCAGCGAATAAAAGTTATCTGTTTTTAATACAACGGGTCATTTTCTGTCTTTCTCTTCCTTTCGGATGTTTCTCCCTCTCTCGCTCTGTTTTGTGTTCTGGCCGTTTGTATATTCGGTGGTCCTGTAGGTAACACCTCTCTGTCTGAACACTTTGATTGCCTTGACAACGGGCAGTTGGAAAGATTATCTGTAATCACCAGGTATTGTTCTCTGAATATATATGCGAAACGTTCAAGGATTCCCACATTCACCTGACGAAGGAGAAAGCCTCCGAAAGCTTGTGATTTTCAAATAAAATTGTTGGACTATAACCTGGTGTTGTAAGATTCTTCACACAAATCAGGTGCAGAAAGAGAAATAAAGAGAGGGAAAGAAAGATTGGATTAAGAGAGAGGAAAAAAAAGACAAAGGAAAAGTAAATACGTTTTTTAAAATTTAAAATTTTACATTTTTAAAATCGCTAACAACAATTCACATCGTTCACCTGACGAAGGAGGAAGCCTCCGAAAGCTTGTGAATTTAAAATAAAATTGCTGGACTATAACTTGGTGTTGTAAAATTGTTTACAACAATTACAACCTGAAGGAATGAGACATCACGCTTTAATTATTAATTGTCAGTGCCAGAGAGGTTGATTTGCAGTAATTAGCACTTATCACGTTGTTAAAAGAGTACTTAGACTGGAATGCACAAGACTTCATGCCATTCAATGCATTTCAATGGTGAGGCAGACAGCGAGATGTTGTTTTCGCGAAGCAAACGGCGGAGCGGCGCATCTCGGACAGCAACTTTTGGATATCCGCGTTTAACCTGCCCCTCGCCTGAAGTTTCTGTACCATTCGTGCATAAATAATGGCGAATGCCATTAGCCTCACCGTTGTTTTGACAGCAAAATCTGGCCAAAGTTTTTGCTACTGGAATCACATTGCAATTTTCGTATTTGTAAATTAGCTTCTCCTATCCCATGACTTTACTTGCAATAACTGATATAACTTGCTGTCATTTTATTTATGGGCTCATAAATATTTCATATCCAGTAATTCAACATTTCTTAGTAAAATGAATACATAACCAATCATATTTAAAGCGCATTCATTTGAGAGTAATTAAAAAACTTCAGTTATACTTCATAATTTACATATAACTATTGCTAGAAATGTATTCTTTTATTCAAAAGTGACCTAAATTTAAAGGAGCTGGTTCACCATGTTGGCAAGTTTTCAAGCAGGGTTAGTTCCCCAAAGAGCTCTGAACAGGCTGCTCCAAAAGCTCAGTGCACAATGTTGGCTTCTGTGTTTCTTTACGTGGTAGCAAGCTCTATGTCTGTCATAGCACAAGGTTATAAAATAGTTAGGAGTTTTTTTTTCAAAAGTTGATTTTGGCATAATACATTGTTCAAAATGTCACCTTTAAGGAACTGAGACCTACAGTTTTGAATTAATGAAATAATCTTATTATGAACAATCAACTAAATGGTGGCCTTTGCATTATATACGACACCTAATACCTAATGTTTACTCAGTGATGTAATTCTTCCTGTTTTATAAAAACCTGTAACTGATCAGTAGAAACATGTACTGAGGAACTTGTCTGTAGAACTTGTTTGTGCTGAAACAAATGTGGTATGTTTTGTGTCTTTTGTATGCCTATCTTGCTGTGAGCTACTGTGTGATCAGTTCCACTGATAAAGGGCTGAGCTCAATAAGTTTAAGAGGAAAACCACAGATGTTTCCAAATAGCTGTTAATGTGACAGTTTTTTTTCATTGTTCTTTTACAGGAACTGAGAGGTGGAGGTTTACCCTCTCCACCATCAAAGCAGCAGTCTGGACATCCTTCAGGCAGTGTTTTAACCACTCTAGATTGTAAAGTTAGGGGGGAACCGGAGAAAACAATGTCGCTGGATGGCAAGAAGACAAACAGCAGTGAGGGTGAGTGCCTTAACACTTAAAACGCTTTGTCATAGCAATGATGTGGAGATGCCGGTGATGGACTGAGGAAGGAGGAAGCCTCCGAAAGCTTGTGAATTTAAAATAAAATTGCTGGACTATAACTTGGTGTTGTAAAATTGTTTACAATTGTCATAGCAAAGCGTCTACATGTGCATTTTTCACAGTTATTTTTTAACCCTTAATAGTTGTGAAAGAATGAGTTATTTTCTCTTTTCAGTTTAGTTGTTCATAGTTTCCTTCAAGTGTGTAGTTTGTTCACTTTGTCTCATGGTATAAGAGCTACTTCTCCACGCTCCTCCAGGGGATTATCTTCTCTCTTATTCCCTCCTTCCCCGCCCCTCTAACCCTCCAGCTGTGTTAGATGACTTGACCTTATGATCAATATCATTTATATAAGAATTCTGTTTTTTAATATTTAGCATGAAGAATTGATAAGAGTTTGGACATTTTTTTTAAAACTCTCCTGTGCAGAAAATGCAAGACCTCTACTTATCATTTTACTCTGATGACAAGACTAAGATCAAGAACTCATTGCGGGCACAAATGCATATACTGCAACAAACTGGCAGTCTGATGGCTCACACTCACATGGTGCTATTTGGACTCTTGAATATAATGCAGTTTCTAACAAATGGGTGTTTTTTGCCACAACGGTGCTTCCTACCTATTGTCTCTCCATATCAAAAAGTCAGCATGTAGCATTGCACATTCAAAGCAACGAGCCATTAAAGACTGTGCATCTGGGTTTGGTACCATACCAATCATTTTCTCATTCTGTGAGGAAATGAAAGTACAACATTTGTCCCATCTCCTCTTCTATCTCCTAGAAATTGAGAAAGATAAACTATTGAGATTAGCCATTGTGAAAATTGATGTGTCGTCTTCTAATGATGAGCACACAACTTAATTGTCCTCAGCAAGCTTCCTACTGCAATGGAATATCATGTCTGTTGGAGTTACTGAGAAAACAGTGATTTTTACCACTTACCGATCCTATTCCTGTAAACCTAAAATAGAAAATGGTTTATTGTGTTTGTGTGTGTGTAAGGTGTGCTTGAATGTTACGGTCAGATTTGTTTTCAGAAATTATCTGCAGGGGAAAAGAAACCTGATGATTCTGTATTATTTTTGTTGCAATAAGTCTGTAATTGGCCAGTCTTTTGAAAGGTAACATTGTTGGTGGTACAAAATAGAGATTTTTTTCCTGTATTCTTGATATACTGCATTAAAGTACTAACCATGCTAAGTTTGTTAGCACTGTATGCTAAATACCGTGGCACTGAATTCCCATGGGGTACTCCCAATCTCTTTCCATAACTTGTAAACAATTTTACAACACCAAGTTATAGTCCAGCAATTTTATTTTAAATTCACAAGCTTTCGGAGGCTTCCCCCTTCGTCAGGTGAACGATGTGGGAGATAAAGCATAAATGACTCTGTCCCTTTCTAGCTATCTGTCTATAAAGCATAAATGACTCTCTCTGTCCCTTTCTAGCTATCTGTCTATCTGTCTTCTTTCCCCACCCCAGTCACCAGCATACGGGAGGTTAGTAGCATTCAAAGAGCTCTGGAACATCAAAGTAGATAGACTAAAATGTCAGATAAATGTTAATGAGAATAAATGTAAAACAATGCACATTGGAAAGGTGAAGCATCTGCACACAATAGATAATTGTCCACTATGGAAAGGTGGAAAAGGAGAAGTATTTGGAGATCGTTATCAATCCTTCACAAAGTATCGATGTGAGACTGTTATCAACAAGTCTAATCAGCTAGTGAGATACATTTCAAGGACATTTGATTAGAAGTGAAAACGAGTTATCCAAGCCCTGTAGACACAATGATATGCTAACATTTGGAACTTTTGTGTGGAATTTTGGATAACCTACCTTCTAAAGGACATTGCTGCATTAGAGAAAGTTCAGAGCTGAGACAAGAAGATTCTGGAACTGACAATTTTAAATTACAAAGACAGACTCTGAATTTGATTTCTTTTCATTGGAGAAAAGAAAATGAGTGATCAGCCTTTAAAATGCTAAAAAGAAAACTACACAACATAGATATAAGGCAAAGAATCTTACAACACCAGGTTATAGTCCAACAATTTTAAATTACAAAGACAGACTCTGAATTTGATTTCTTTTCATTAGAGAAAAGAAAATGACTATAACCTGGTGTTGTAAGATTCTTTACATTTGTCAACCCCAATCCATCACCGGCATCTCCACATCATAGATATAAGGCAGCTATTTAACTTGAATGGTGATTGTGGAACAATTGTGAAGAAACCAATCTTGTAGTTTAGAGGTTAGTAGAATCTCCTCCCGCCCCCTGCCCCCTGTACAGAGATTTATCTTTCATTTTATATGGCAGCTTGTGTCCATTTTAATTCAGTTATAGCCCTGAGAACAAACTGATCAGTTAGAATAAACACATTCTCTGGCTCCGAACTATATAATTAGCGTATCTGAGTTCCTTTTCTTCTTTGTTTGTCTGATTTCAGATTTTTTTTCGACATTACTTTTACTGTCAAAGGTGCTAGTCTTCTGTGGACTTTTGCTTGGACACCCTCAGCCAGCTACACTGAGGAATTCAGGCATGAGGATGTAATGCAAACCTCACAATACATAGGAGAAACCACAGGCTGTGACAAGATACACAGAAAAATATCAGTATGACATTTTATATCAATTAGGAAACTGAGTGGCCACAATCTAGATTTTTTTTGTGGGGGAGGACGAAAGCTTTAAAAACTTGGTTGTCAGCCTACAAGAGGAGACAGTTATTCACCTGGGATTGCTGACCCACTAGGAGGTAGGAGTCTGTTGCAGCAGGCGTTTTATCCAGAGTGTCTAGAGCTTATGTTTATTGACAGCTCCAAATGCGCGGCTTGCCTCACAGTGAGATATATAAACTGAAGCCTTTTCCCATTTCACTAGTTCCTTTTTTTTGTACTGACACTTGGGTAGAGGCAAATGGAGGGATATGTAAGGTTTTTTTTTACTGGCATGAAAGAGTTCTTTTAATCTCCTGCTAAGGTTTTCTTAACTTTTTATTGTTTTGATTGATTTTTGAAGAGTTAAATCTTGTGAAACGTGCTGCTTTTGCTCTTGCTTCTTGAATTTTACTTCACAAATCTAATTCATAACTTAGTCTGATATATGGCCTGTCAGAATGTTATTTGTCCATCCATCAGTCAGAGTGACCAGGAGAATGAGATGTAAAGTACTAATTTCCATTTGGTTTATCAGTAGCATAATGGGTTTATTGTTCACTCTGGGAATGCTACTCCCAGATAACTTTGTGCTAACCTTGACTGTAAATATTTAATCTCCTGAGGGGAAAGGACAGCACAAATTCTCTTCTCACCAGCACAAATTCTCTTCTCCAACCCCCTCCCCTCTGAGTAACTCCAGGTTTTCCATCTGTTCCATGTCTCCACTCTTTAGTCCTAGCTGGCAACCCTCCACAGATGATGCTCGCAGCCCACCAATAACATAATAACCATCATATGCCATTTGGTATGAGGATGTTTGCAAAAGCACAGAGCTTGAGCACAGAGGTTGGTAAAGACAAAGAATGAACCTTCAACGGAGTGAATTGCTAACAGAGTGAGGACGTTCAACTGGGAATTTGGTGAGTGTGGGAATTAGGTGCAGAGGGGGAAGGAGGTGCTAAGTGATTTAAACCAAGGGACTATAAACTAATCTATCAACTTTTAAAACTTAAATAAAAAATACATAATTTTTTTTAAAAAGACTAAGTAACTACTAATTATTTTGAAATCAAGCTAAATCCATTTACTAAATATAATCTAGATCTCGTGATTCTATTAGTCCTAGAAATAAACTACTGATTAAATAAATAAAAACCAAAGAAGGCAGTACTGGCTGTCTGTCGGGACTGAGACTGTCCCAGATTGCCACTTCTGCAGTAAATGTCTCTGGCTTGAGACACTCCGGCTCAGAGCCTTTGAACTGGAGTGCAAGTTAGACACATTCCAACACATAAGGGAGGGACAGGTAGAGCAGGAGGTCCCGCAAACACTGGTCCTATCCAACAGATACAAAGTATTTAATACCTGTGAGGATAAGGATGAAGACTGCAGGAAGAATGCCCAGAATGCTAACCATGGCACCGTGGAGCATGAGGCAGTCCAAGTTGGGGGAGGATCAGAATAGAAAGGTGTAGTCATAGGAGATTCTATAATCAGGGGCATAGATAGCGTTCTCTGCGACCGAGAGTCCAGGAGGGTGTATTGCTTACCTGGTGCAAGGGTAAAGGATATCTCAGGGCAACTGGAGAGGAACTTGGAAAGGGAGAGGGAGGATCCAGTTGTCATGGTCCATGTTGGCATCGATGACATAAGGAGGAGATCCTGCTAAGGGAATATCAGAAGCTAGGAACTAAATTAAAAAGTAGGATCTCATGGGTGATAATCTCTGGCCCGAGCCACGTGCTAATTGACATGGATTGAAAATTGGTTAACAGACAGGAAACAGAGTAGGAATAAATGGGTCTTTTTCGGGGTGGCAGGCAGTAACTAGTGGGGTACCGCAGGGATCAGTGCTTGGGCCCCAGCTATTCACAATATATATCAATGATTTGGATGAGGGAACCAAATGTAATATTTCCAAGTTTGCTGATGACACAAAACTAGGTGAGATTGTGAGTTGTGAGGAGGATGCAAAGAGACTTCAAGGCGATTTAGACAAGTTGCGTGTGTGGGCAAATACATGGCAGGTGCAGTATAATGTGGATAAATGTGAAGTTATCCACTTCAGAAGGAAAAACAGAAAGTCAGACTATTATTTAAATGGTGGTAGATTGGGAAATGTTGATGTATAAAGGGACCTGGGTGTCCTTGTACACCAGTCACTGAAAGCAAACATGCAGGTGCAGCGAGCAGTTAGGAAGGCAAATGGTATGTTAGTCTTCATTGCAAGAGGATTTGAGTACAGCAGCAAGGATGTCTTACTGCAGTTATACAGGGCCTTCGTGAGACCACACCTGGAGTATCGTGCGCAGTTTTGGTCTCCTTACCTAAGAAAGGATATACTTGCCATAAAGGGAGTGCAGCGAAGGCCCACCAGACTGATTCCTGGGATGGCAGGACTGTCATATAAGGAGAGATTGGGTCGACTAAGCCTGTATTCACTCGAATTTAGAAAAATGAGAGGGGATCTCATTGAAACGTATAAAATTCTGACAGGGCTAGACAGACTGGATACAGGGAGGATGTTTCCCCTGGCTGGGGGGTCCAGAATGAGGGGTCACAGTCTCAGGATACGGGGTAGGACATTAAGGACTGAGATGAGGAGAAATTTCTTCACTCAGAGGGTTGTGAACCTGTGGAATTCTCTACCACAGAAGGCTGTGGAGGCTAAGTCACTAAATATATTTAAGAAGGAGATAGATAGATTTCTAGACACAGGAGGCATCAAGGGGTATAGGGAGAAAGCGGGAATATGGAATTGAGATAGAGGATCAGCCATGATCATATTGAATGGCTGAGCAGGCTCAAAGGGCCGAATGGCCTATTTTCTATGCTTCTATGGTTCATGTTGGCATCGATGACATAAGGAGGAGGTCCTGCTAAGGGAATATCAGAAGCTAGGAACCAAATTAAAAAGCAGGACCATTTGGGTGATAATCTTAGGTTTACCACCCGAGCGTTGTGCTAATTGACATAGGGCATAGGCAGATCAGAAAGGTGAATGAGTGGCTGAAAGAGTGGTGTGGGAAGCAGGGTTTCCATTTCATGGGACACTGGCACCAGTACTGGGACAGGAAGCAGCTGTACCACTGGGATGGGCTTCATCTGAACCAGAATGGGACCAGAGACCTAGTGGAAAGAATAAATAGGGCGGTGCATAAGGCTTTAAACTAGCAAGATAGGGAGAGGGATCTGGTAGCAATAACAAAAGCTTAAAGAGAAAAGAAACAGGGGATGAGTGTAAAGGTCAGATTAGGGTAAGGATTAAAGATAACAAATAGTCAAGGAACAAATACAGTTATAAAACACAAGTACAAAAGAATTGTTAAAAATAAAGTAAAATGATCAACGATTAAAGATGAATTAAACTGCCTGTGCAGCAATGTACACAGCGTCCAAAATAAAACAGGGCAACTGGAGGCATAAATCCATTGTGAGGAACCAGATGTAGTAGGAATAAGTGAAATATAGCTACATAAAGAATAGGACTGCCAATGAAATATTGCAGGTTATAACATAATCAGGAAGGATAGGGAAGGAAGAAGGGAGGGGTGGAGTAGCTGTACTAATTTTTTTTTAATTCATTCATGGGATGTGGGTGTTGCTGGCAAGGCCAGCATTTATTGCCCATCCCTAATTGCCCTTGAGAAGATGGTGGTGAGCTGCCTTCTTGAACCGCTGCAGTCCGTGTGGTGAAGGTTCTCCCACAGTGCTGTTAGGAAGGGAGTTCCAGGATTTTGACCCAGCGACAATAAAGGAACGGCGTTATATTTCCAAGTCGGGATGGTGTGTGACTTGGAGGGGAACGTGCAGGTGGTGTTGTTCCCACGTGCCTGCTGCTCTTGTCCTTCTAGGTGGTAGAGGTCGCGGGTTTGGGAGGTGCTGTCGAAGAAGCCTTGGCGAGTTGCTGCAGTGCATCCTGTGGATGGTACACACTGCAGCCACTGTGCGTCGGTGGTGAAGGGAGTGAATGTTTAAGGTGGTGGATGGGGTGCCAATCAAGCGGGATGCTTTGTCCTGGATGATGTCGAGCTTCTTGAGTGTTGTTGGAGCTGCAGTCATCCAGGCAAGTGGAGAGTATTCCATCACACTCCTGACTTGTGCCTTGTAGATGGTGGAAAGGCTTTGGGGAGTCAGGAGGTGAGTCACTCGTCGCAGAATACCCAGCCTCTGACCTGCTCTTGTAGCCACAGTATTTATATGGCTGGTCCAGTTAAGTTTCTGGTCAATGGTGATCCCCAGGATGTTGATGGTGGAGGATTCGGCGATGGTAATGCCGTTGAATGTCAAGGGGAGGTGGTCATTGCCTGGCACTTATCTGGCGCGAATGTTACTTGCCACTTATGAGCCCAAGCCTGGATGTTGTCCAGATCTTGCTGCATGCGGGCTCAGACTGCTTCATTATCTGAGGGGTTGCGAATGGAACTGAACACTGTGCAATCATCAGCGAACATCCCCACTTCTGACCTTATGATGGAGGGAAGGTCATTGATGAAGCAGCTGAAGATGGTTGGGCCTAGGACACTGCCCTGAGGAACTCCTGCAGCAATGCCCTGGGGCTGAGATGATTGTCCTCCAACAACCACTACCAATTAGAGATAATATAATGGTAGTAAAAAAAGTGACCTAACTAACAGAAGATAGAAATAGCATCCATATGGATTGAAATAAAAGACAAGAAGGGATCGATCACACTAATAGGGGTATATTACAGATCACCTAAGAGTGGAAAGGAGGTGGAGGAAGAAATATGTAAGCAAATATGTGAAATGAGTAAAGGACATAGAATAATAATCATGTGAGATTTTAACTATCCCCAAATAAACTGGCAAGAAGAGGTAGGTAAGAGGAGGTATAGGGAATGGAATTTTTACAACTTGTGCAGGATTTCTTTCTTATCCAGTATGTAAAAATTCCAACAAGGGAGGGAGCACTGCTGGATCTGGTAATAGGAAATGAACCAGAACAGATAAGAGAAGTAAGCGTAGGGGAACATCTAGGCAATGGCGATCACAACATAAAAAGGTTTAAGAAAAAGATTGAGAAGACCAAAGTAATAAATTGGAAAAAAGCTGATTTTCAGGGGATGAGACTGGAACTAGGGAAAATAAATTGGAAAAATGTACTGAAAAAAGAAGTAGAACAGCAGTGGGAAACATTTAAATCGGTGATCAATAGACTCCAGGAGAAATATATCCCATTACAAAGCAAGAACAAAGGGCACTAAATTGGGCCATGTAGCGCCCGTTGTTTTGGTGCTACGCGGCCTCTCGAGCATCCAAGGTGGTGTCCTGGCTGCGCACAAACGTTTCCAGCGTGACGTGCACCGGATGCCTGGCATAGGTAGTAGCACATGTGCAAATACCGAACGCCGGAAGCATGTAAGGTAGGGAAGAAAATGGTTACAATCGGTGTGCAACACTGATTTAAAGTGATAGACACCATTTTGGCACTTAATGCCCAACTCAACGCACAGTCTTAACCATGACCATCTGAACGTGTCTTAGAGTGCCAGTGCTATTTAAAGGGACCATACAGGATTTACAGGTTAGTGGCTGGATTATTTCTCCTGGCTGCCGAGACATTTGTAACTGTTTTTGGAGGTCTCCTATATTTGAATACTGGGACGCGGGGACCTAGCCCAACATTTAGAGCCAGGACGTGCAGGGGTGAAGTTAGGAAATGCTTCTACACACAAAGAGTGGGAGACGTTTGGAATGCTCTTCTGCAAACGGCAGTTGATGCTAGCTCAATTGTGAATTCTAAATCTGAGATTGATAGATTTCTGTGAACCAAGGGTATTAAGGGATATGGGGTTAAGGCAGCTAAATGGAGATAGGTCAGAGGTCCACCATGATCTCATTCAATGGCGGAACAGGCTTGAGGGGCTAAATGCCACTGCCATTTGCTGTCGCCTGTTATGCGCCACCTTCTCCTGCAAGAAAGCGAGATGTGTGTCTGGGTTATGGGGCTGTCATGGTTGAATAGCTGCCAGTGTGTGTGGCCTGTGAGTTTTGGGCGGGCGGCTTGCAACAGTGGTAATGTGTAAGGTTGAGAGGAAGCATCTGATTGGAATAGTTGAGTATTGATTGAAAGAGTTTGTTGGTATGGGGGTGACGGGAGGTGTAGTGCGTGGAGCAGTGGATGCGGCCAGTGGTGCCGTTGGTGGGAGACGCCACTTGACCTCACCCACCTTGAACACTCGTGTCAAAGCATTGAATCTCTTCCTGCACTGCATCCATGCTTGTGGTGCTGCGTGCCTGGCATTGACTTCGTCCCCTGCTGCTTCCCATTGCCTTTTGGGTATATGTCAGGAGGGCCTTTTGTTCTTCCTCCACCACGGATATAGGATGTCCCTCCTTCTGTCCACCTCTTGCATCAAGGCCTCTAGTACATCAGCAGAGAATCTTGGTGCACGCACTCTTGCAGGCCTGGTACAAACTCAGATTGGCAGATTGGTGAGGTCTGGCATGCAGATTGGAGAATGTGGGATTTAATAGTGCACAACCTTTATTCAACGTTTTAACATAACTCATCAATGTGTAAACATAGTGATGGGACCTGTATCTGTGTTTTATGTGTGCAATGTTTGATCTCAATTCAGACTCCGTGCAGACAGCAGACTGTTATTTTTAGCAAATAACAGGTACTGGCTACCTTTAAGAGGATTTAAGCAACGTCCTCCCTTTAAGAGATTGGGGCACCCCCTGCTGGTGGAAAGTGTGAATTGCATTGAATCCTCATGCCAACATTGATTTCCAACGCTGCTTGCAGTTAAGTCCTCAGGCCTCACGAAAGTCTTGTCCTGCCTGTGCAGGGGCCGATGGCTGCGGGTTAATAGCAGATCACGCTATCTATGCCCAATAATAGGCCCTATAGAATTTTCCCCCCAATCTGTCTAGCAATGATACACCATGAATGAACAAAGAAATAAGGACAAAATTGAAACTAAAGAAAAAGGCATACACTATGTACATAGACAACTAAGGAGAGGATGTCAAAAGGGATAATGAAAAGTTTAGGAAAGAAGTTTAAAAGAACAATTAGGAAGGCAAAGAGAAGTTACAAAATTAAATTATCAAGGAATATAAAAAAGAAATAGTAAAGTATTCTATAGACACATAAATAACAAAAGAAATATCAGGATAGGGATTGGGCCACTAAGGGATACACATGATAAACTCAGAGATAATGACAGCGAAATGGCAGAAATATTAAATAATTAATTTGCATTTGTATTTACCAGGCATGACATTAGAAGAAGAGATCAAAGAAGACAATTAAGATAGATAGGGAGGAGATAATTGATAAACTAATCAAACTTAGAGAGGATAAAACTCCTGGTCTGGATGGACTGCATCCGCACATATTAAAAGTTAGGGAAGAGATAGCAGAGGCACTATTACATATATGTATCAATTCATTAGAAAAAGGAATAGTGCCAGAGGACAGGCGGACAGCTAATGTGATTCCTATATTTAAAAAGGGAGATAGAACCAGTCCAGGGAACTATAGACCAATTAGCTTAACCTCGATGGTAGGCAAGATAATGGAATCCCTACTCAAAATGTAATAGAAAAACATCTAGAAACTGGAAAATATAATAAGGAACATTCAGCACGGATTTCAAAAGGGAAGGACATGCTTAACAAACCTTATTGAATTCTTTGAAGAAGTAACAGAAAGAGTAGACAGGGGTAATGTAGTAGATGTTATCTATTTGGATTTTCAAAAGGCCTTCAATAAGGGACCACATAGTAGACTGTCTGAGCAAAAGGTGGGAAGTGGTGTTCCACAAAGATCGGTGCTGGGACTACTGTTGTTCACCATTTACATAAAAAATTTGGACTCAGGAATTGGAAGTACAATTTGAAAATTTGCAGACAACACCAAATTGGGTGGTATAGTTAATACCGAGGAAGACTGCGACAAAACAGAGGAAGACATTAATAAACTTGCAGAATGGGCGTGTAATTGGCAAATTAATTTCAATATAGATAAATGCGAGATATTACATTTTGGTAGGAAGAATAAGGGGGCCACATACTGCATGGATAATAAGAGTCTAAATGGGGTAAAGGAGCAGAAGGATCTGGGGTTCAGATACATAAATCACTAAAAGTAGCGACGCAGGTTAATAAGGCCATTTTTTAAAAAGTATACCAGGCACTGGGGTTCATTTCTAGAGGGATAGAATTGAAAAGCAGAGAAGTTAAGTTAAATGTGTATAGAACCTTGGTTAGACACATTTGGAGTACAGTGCACAGTTCTAGTCTCCATATTAAAAAAAGTATATAGAGGCACTGGAGAAGGTGCAAAAAAGATTTACTTAGGGTGATACCAGGACTGAGGTTATACCTATCAGGAAAGATTGAGCAGGCTGGGGCTCTTTTCTCTAGAAAAGAGAAGACTGAGGGGTGACCTGATAGAGGTCTTTAAGATAATGAAAGGGTTTGATAGCGTAGACGTAGAGAAAATGTTTCCACTTTTGGGGGAGTCCAAAACTAGAATATTGATATAAGATAGTCATTAATAAATCGAATAGGGAATTTGGAAGAAACTTCTTTACCCATAGAGTGGTTAGAATGTGGAACTCGCTACCACAAGGAATAGTTGAGGCGACTACCATAGATGTATTTAAGGGGAAGCCAGATAAACACATGAGAGAGAAAGGACTAGATGGATACGCTGATAGGGTTAGATGAATTAGGGAGGGAGGTGGGTCTGTGGAGCATAAACACCAGCATGGACCTGTTGGGCTGAATGGCCTGTTTCTGTCCTGTACATTCTATGTAATTCTATGTAAGTACTTGACTAAATGCCAGCTTGGCTCAGTGGTTGCACTGCCTCTGAGTCAGAAGTTTGTGGCTTCAAGCTCTGCTCCAGAACTTGAGCACGTAATCTAGGCTGATGCTTCAGTGCAGACCGATACATTGTCAGAGGTATTGTCTTTTTAATAAGATGTTGAACCAACTTCCTGTGTGCTTGTTGATGTGGATATAAAAGTTTACATTTAACCCCTGACCATTTTTTTTGCCTTTTGGGGAAAGAATTGATCAACATCACTAATTGCTTTTGCTGGGAATTTGTTCCATATAATCATTACTCTGAAAGGAGGGAGGATTGCATATTTGTGTGTGTCCAGCAAGTTACTCCAGAGACTAGAGTGCATAATCTAGACTGACACTTCAGTGCAGTACTGGGGGTATTAATATTGAGGGCACTACACTGTTGGAGGTGTTGTCTAATACATGAAATGTTAAACTGAGTTCCCGTCCACCTGCTCAGGTGGATGTAAAAGATCCCACTGGGAAATTATCTCAGTGTCCTAGCCAACATTTGTCCCTCAACTAACATCGCTAAAAACAGATTATCCAGTCATCAATCTTATTGATGTTTGCTGAGCCTTTCTGTGTGCATTTTTGGCTGCTGCATTTCGCTACATTACAACAGTGACTATACTTCAAAAAAAGTACTTCATGGGCTGTGAATATTTTTGAGGCGTCCTGAGGTTGTGAAAGGTGCTATATAAATAGAGGTTCGATTGTTCATTTCTACTTGTGGTCTAGCCTTTAGGCATCTGCAGGATTGAAACAAAAGCTATCGCCCAACCCTTTTTAAAAAAAAAATACACCTTGTCCATTTCAATTTTTAAAATCTCTTGTTTAAAATGATAAAGCCTAGATTTTTCAGATAACAGGAAACATGCTATTTTGATGTGGAGATGCCGGTGATGGACTGGGGTTGACAATTGTAAACAATTTTACAACACCAAGTTATAGTCCAACAATTTTATTTGAAATTCACAAGCTTTCGGAGGCTTCCTCCTTCCTCAGGTGAATGTGGAAAAATCTGTGCTATTTTAGCAGGGCCATTGATTCCCCCAGGGGCATGAAACTCTGAACACGTTAATCTATTATACTTTAGTAGCCCAGGATATAATTTCAGGACCATTGACTTTCCCAACATAAGGCACAATTATACATTACAATAAGGAATAGTAAGTGGTAATTCAGTGCAGCAAATAATCCCATTGCGGGCACTGAGATTATCAACCAAAATCATAAAATGATGCACTCAATGTCTGTCTGAGAACAAGCAGTTCTGTTGCTAGTTTTTTGGATGTGGACTTTAGGGTTTGATTTGGAGTTAACATTTTTGAACAATACAAAATATGATTCCTATTAGAGTATAAAACTATTCAATAATAACTGACTAGGGGTAGATGGATATTGGATGCTGACAATATTAAATCCTGCTACATAATTACTATTTCCCATTTAACCAAACTGCTTGAAAGCTTAATTAGTAACTTAAGAATATGACTTGTATGTCTATAATCAGTAGAATGCTGAGTTTGGAGACAGCTTCTAAAGCTCGATTATATTTTTGGTTTTGTGGAGAGTAAGTTCAGTTTTGGTCAAGTCCAAAGTATGTGGATTTTGTGTGGAAGGCTTCTCTTGAGACAATTCTGGAATTGGAAGGTATTAATTTAAGTATAAACACATCATAGTGACAATTTTTATCAGTAATCAACAAGACTTTAGCATTAGTTTTCATACCAGGTTTTGTTACAAAAGCTGGAGTAAATTATTGATGCATGATCAATCTCTGTAACTTCTATGTGCGAGTGGAGATGTGGGAGTGAGTTACAAGGCAATATTATAAGCTTTGCCTTCACTGTTCTAGATCTATCACCTGAACGCTGATTTTGAATCACCATCTTCAGCTTTATGTAATTTTAAAATGCTCTTATTGTATTCACAGTATATCTGCATATGGATTTTTCATTTTGTTGAAAGAGAAAATGGCCATTGCTTCACTCCATGATCCCCACATGAGGACATAGGGTGTTAATAGCTTGTAGTGTAATAACTGCGGGTTCATCGATAAATAATCTTTGTGTATATATGCAAATTTCAAAACTATGTCAATAGCTGCTGAGTATTAACCAATGGCCTCTTTCAGCAACATTTCCCAGAACCACTTCATTGTAGTGTGATTTTTTTTTCTATTATATATTGTTGAGAAGTGTTGCCCTGTTGGTACCAAGAGTCAACCACATAGTTGGGACTAAATTCACATGTAGGCTAGACCAGATAGAGAAGGCAGGTTTCCATCCCTGAAGGACACTAATGAACCACTTGAGTTTTTACTACAATCTGGTAGCCTTTGTGGTCATTTTTTTTAAAATTACAGATTTATTGAATTAATTTTCCCAACTTGCGATGGCGGGATTTGAACTTGTGACCATGGGTACCATAGCCACTATACTACCATACCCATATGTTACCAAGCCTTAATGCGCAATTTCAGCAGACCTGCAAATTTATAGCTGCTGTTTGCTTTTCCCTCAATCACTTTTTTTAATTAGGTCTTTTGAAATCATATACAAATGTGAGATAAATCAAATTTCCTTTCAAATGTCGCTAGTATTGGGTGCATAGTTAATTATGAACCCATCAATCATTCTAGCACCAACATAACTGAAGTATTAAAGAACAATGCATTTCACCAGTACTGCAGTTATGTATTGTGCTGTTATTAAACTGTCAGCAGTGCGTTGACATATGCTAATGTACTGAGCTGCGGAACAATAGGGTGTGGAGGGTTCATGTCAAGGATTTCCCACATGGTAAAATGTTAGCAATTATACTCACTTCACCATGGTCATCATTCTGCAGTTGTCATAGAAATCACTGAAATAATATTAATGATGTTTTGGGGAGGGAACAGTAATTGCTTAGGAAGAACTGAGTATTGTTCTTTTGTGTGTCATGAGATGTCCCAGGCAAGCCCTGGAAGTGATGTTTGCCTGTCATGAATGGCATCATCATAGTTATTATATATTGTTTGGAAAAGCTCTTTTTTTGGGAGGGGCAGGGGTGGGGGGTGGGGGTTCAAAATTGCCCTGTACTGTATATTGTAAAACAAATTTGTTGTTTGCCTTTTATATCACGTGACTACCTCAATACTGCATATTTAAATTTTCTACATTAAGCAATCACATACTTAGAAATCCAGGACACAGTACCCAGAGTTAATTATTTAGTTATGTGATAACCAGATATGTATACAAATCTGTGATCATACATTTGTTGATGTTTGCATTTGCAACTTAAACTTTATAATAAAGAAAACATTCTCATTGCTTTTCTTCATTTGCTGCATGCAAAACTCATAAATATACAAGTTAATTTACATTCAGCTGAGAAATTACGATTTTAAGACATGCCTTTTTAAAAAATGTATTTATTTACCCTGTACGCAGTTGATAATCAATGCACTCTGCAAATGAATGTGCAAGGGTGAAAATAGCATACTACATGAAACACAGGGAGATATCATCCTGACAGTAGTCGTTGCATTGTCTTTCAACTAACAATGCTTAGATGCTACTTGAAATGTTTTGTTAGTTGTAAACAAATTCTCAAAAATTATGAAGCTTATCATTTTGCCTTATTGCATTTTAAATAAAATGAAAATGAAATCTGTTTTGGCCCCATTTCTTTTTTTACAGCACCAATAAGCTAGAGAGGGTACAGAGAAGATTTACGATAATGTTGCCAGGACTGGAGAATTTTAGCTATGAGGAAAGATTGGATATGCTGGGGTTGTTCTGTTTGGAACAGAGGAGGCTGAGGGGTGATTTAATTGAGGTGTACAAAATTATGAGGGGTCTAAAGTGGAAGGAAGGACCTATTTCCCTTAGTAGAGAGGTCAATAACCAGGGGGCATGGATTTAAAGTGATTGGTAGAGGGATTAGAGGGGAGCTAAGGAAATGTTTTTTCACCCAGAGGGTCTAGAATTCACTGCCTGAAAGGGTGATTGAGGCAGAAACCCTCAACTCATTTAAAATGTACCTGGATGTGTACCTGCAAGTACCTAAAGTGCCTTGACCCACAAGGCTACAGACCAAGTGCTGGAAAGTGGGAATAGGCTGGGTGGCTCGTTTTCGGCCGGCATTGTCAAGATGGGCCGAATGGCCTCTTTCTGTGCCGTAAATGTTCTATGATTCCATGATTCTAAATGCAATGACATAAATTGTCAAGTTGCACCATTTGATCATTTGTGTGTGATGTCATTATGACAAATGAAGCATATCTGTTTTGGCTTTTCGCCCTTTCTAAATAACAAAACAAAATTTTCCCCTTTCTTCTTGACTCTTCCTCTGTTTGGATCACACAGAATTGCAAAATGTGCTCCTTTACCCAAACCATAGATTCTCAAATTCTGCACTGAAGGAGTTCTCAAAGTCTGCTGAAGTTCTCAGATTTCAGTCCCTAACGGCTTACTGTGTTATGCAAGCAAAGTGTCTTGTATTCTGTACTTTTTTTGGTGGGAGTGGTGTAGTGGGGGGCGGGGGGGGGGGGGGGAGAGGAGTATCTGTTAACTGGCAGTTTTTTTATGGCATTGTATATATATTTTTAATTAAGTTTGCAATTACAGCAGTGTTTTCTTTTGGATAGCTGGTACTGTTCTCTGGTAGTTAGGATAAGGGGTTTCCTGAAATGTCAATATTAGTAGGAAACCCTAATTTGAAATCTACTGACGTAAACATATCTGGTCGCTCTGCCAGAGAGGTTTGATGTTACTATCTCCAGGGAATGCAAGTGCAGGCATGGCTTAGATTGATGTGCTGCTCATAGAATTTCGAAATAACCTAATGAAGATTACTTCTCCATGAAATTGCAGTAACTGTATTAGAGTCCAAAGTGGGCATGCAGTAGTTGTTTTCACTAGTGATCATGGCTGGGTTAAAACCTAATAAATCCCTAACTGAAATTGAAACTCTACATATTTAAAATAAATGCCAAAGACTGACTTCAAGGCTGTAATTTAATCTCCAGGTTCAGGTGACTGTTATAAACTGCTTGAACTTTAGTCTCGCGCTACACTCCTTGTTAACATTAATGCCTTTAACCACTCCCAATATCTGCTACTCTGAACAGCTCTTTAATTTTCGCACTGATTATTACTTTTGAGGCAACACTAGAACTTCCTTACTAACATTTGCACAGCTCAAATCTCTTCGAGGAAGCTATAGTACAGTACTGTGCATTCCATGGTGATTAATATTCTGCTCAAATTCCCTTTCTCTCGATGGCAAAAAATCTTTCCACATATTAGACTTTGCTATATGATCCATCAGTACTTATTCCTGTACTGTGTTTGAAACTGAAGATTAGGTCCCATTATCCTAAAGGCTATTTCCATGCCTGTGTGTATGTAATGTATATGCTGGCAGTGTGTGCAGGAAGGGAATTGGGAGGAAGAGCAGCCACACATGTCCGCTCTATTGTAGAGAGGTTAACTCGTCAGTGCACTTCCATTTGTTTTAAACTCTGACTAACTGTGCAGTTTCCTACTGACTGAAATGCAAAGTTAGAAATCTTGTGAGATCTTTAGCAGTTAGATGAACCAAAACTTTAAATTAAATACTAACTATTGTGAGCACATGGTTGATTTTTTTTTCAAGATGGGAACTATTAACTACACAGATGGTAATATAAACTCAGGTAAGAATCATGATATTTATTCATGGGCTCAGTCAGAATTCAGACGTCTTTTGTCTTTTATATACTGTTTTCCTGATGGTGCAAAAAGATATCGTCCGTGATTTTTTATTATCACTGAATAAGATTTAACAGTCATTCCACGATCTGTAATGGGATACAGCACTAACTGGGAAATTATGTCATCCATTTCAGAGTTGCTGCTATGCAGTTTGTAAGGCCAGTCACAGGATGCATGTAACTTTAGTTCTTTTAGTCAAATGGAGTCCAGTGTAATGAGAGGCAGGAATGAGGGTGTTTTATGAAGTGTTCCACACCAGTTTATTGTGTTTACTCATACTTGAAAATGTTGTGGCCTGTTTGAACTCTAAATTATTCTAGCATAAGATTTCTATGAAAACTCTTCAGCAATCCAAGGCAGTAAACTAATGTAATAAGAAAAGCAGATGTAACATGTTTGAAATGGTCTGCTTGTGTTTGAGTGTTTAGATTAACAATAGCAAATAGTGAACATATTAACAGGGACTATAATGGCCTAGAAATCTGATCGTGCCACAAGACGGGCATGCAGAGGGCCGGGCGCGTGCTGCCCTCGCCTGATCATGTGGTCCCAGGCAACATGGTAAATTTGTGCTGGGACCTCATTAAAATGTTTCAGGCATGCAACCAGTACTACCTACGCTATTCATTGGCTGCATGCCTGGTTGTGGGGGACCGCAAATCAGGCGTATCTGATTCCACTTAAAGGCAACCAGCACCTCTTAGAGGGGAGGTGCACTCTGGTACAGGGAGCAGGGAAACTTTGCAAGAGGTCCAGACAGGAGACCCAAGTTCTCTGATGTTGCTTTGGAGGCCCTGTTGCAGGCAGTAGCTAGGAGAGAGAGGACCTGTTTACCCCGGAGGACAGAAAGCCCTCCAGGCAACACTGCTGCTGCTGGTGGGAAGAGGTCGCAGGGGTGGTCAATGCCAGGAGCCTAGTTCCCAGAACAAGAATTTCAACTACCTCACCAGAGTTGTCAAGGTAAGAATACTGCTCCCTTACTCACTGCTCACACCTGCACCACCTCCAGCCTCACTGCTCCTAATACTCCCCTCCCCACTTCCCTTCACTCTCCAACAATTATTGCACCACACTTCACTCCACCTCTTTCTCCTCATACTCACATTTCTTACTCTCACTGCTATTGCAACCGTCACTACTCCACACTTCAAATCTTACACACTGCATACCAACTATGCGACCATGACAGACACATTCTTTAAATACCTCAAGACTGTCACTAACACATTCTCTTCTTTCTTGCAGCAAAAGGTCATGCACAACTCTAGACAGGAGGCTGCCACCGAAGGAGGCCCACCCTCTCCCTCATGGAAGAAAACGTGTTGCCATCATGAGCAGGGGGAGAGTCATGGCGATGCTGGAGGAGCCATCACACAAGGTTTCTTCACACATTATCATCTTTTTCCCTTCTTACTTGTATCTCACCTTACACACTCTGATGATAAACTACAGCTGCTTTCACCAGCCACTTCTCTCTCCCTGCTCTCCCTTCACACCAAAAACCAACCCTTGTCCCTCTCTTTCATTTCAGGCATGGAAGATGTGGAGATAACTCTGCCACTTCAGGAAGAGGAGGCCAGCCTTTCTGAAGATGCACTGTCGAAATAACACTTGCAAGCACCAGCTCAGAGACTGGCACCCCACGTATTTTAGAGGGTAGGCTAAAAGATGGGCCGTCACGTGATGAATCATTGGGCACAAGTGTGTAGGAGTTAGGGCAGGGAGATAGGACACCACAGGTGCCAGCTCGCCGGAGGGCATGATTACATACTGGCTCTGCTGCAGATATTAACTTTAAAGCCCCAGGCTACTGACAAAGGCAGATGATCCGTCAGTTAGCTTCATGAACACGACAGTGGTGCCCACCATGATGGAGCCTCTGCTCATACTGCTGCCATGGACACTCAGATGACTACCATCTTCGCTTTTGGGGCCAGTGTTGACAGGGGCTTCCGGAGTGTCATATCACTTCTGAACCTTCCAAGCTGTAGCCACTTGGGAAATATTTCGTAGGAGCACCGGATTGCTAAAAGAGTACTGAAGACAGGCACTAAGGGGTTGCACAAGGTTTATTCATAATTATTTCTGTTCATTATTAGATACAGATGGAATTAGGTTGTTAAATTTGTCTTATATTCTCGATTTGCTGTTGATATTTATATTTGTAGTAAAGTGAGGGCAAGACCCATATGGCTGGAATGAAGGACAGCAATGGGATGGTGGTAATAAGGATGGTGGTGATGAGGATTGTGGAACTGTTGGTGTATTGGGAATGGGAGGGATGGTTCACGTGAAGCGTTTCTGGATGAGCTCCTCTCTGAGAGCTGTGGCATCTAGGTGCATTGGTGGTGGATGTTGTGCCTGCTCTTCCTCCTCTCGCTGCTCTTCCTTTTCCTGCTGAATTTCTTGTTGCACAGGTGGTGGTAAGGACTGTTCCCTCATGATGGTAAAGTTATGGAGCATGCAGCAGATGACCACAAATCTGGATACCTGCTCAGGGCTGTACTGCAAAGCTTCCCCTGAATGGTCCAGGCAGCGGAAGCGTTGCTTGAGTACGCCAATTATCTGCTCAATTATTTTTCTGGTGGCAGCATGGCTCTCGTTGTAGGCCAGCGGTACCTGGGTTACTGACTGGAGTCATGAGCCAAGTCCAAAAGGGACAGCCCTTTCATCCAGCAGCCAGCCTGTAACCTATCGGCCTGGTTGGAACAAAGGTGGCATAGAGGACTGGGGAAGGATAAATGAATCATGACTGCTGCCAGGAAATCGGGCACAAACCTGCATGTGGTCACATGCATTGCCTGTGGTCGCAAACCAGCTGGATGTTGTGGGAGTGGAATCCCTTTCTATTGACAAAGATACCAGGCTGGTGATGGGGAGCACGCAGGCACTGTGAGTGCCGTCTATGGCACCTTGGACCCTGGGGAAGCTTGCAATGTGTGAAAAGTCTAGTAATTTCTCATCTTGCTTTGCTCTCTCCATAGATAAAGAGATGTAGGTATTCCTCTGGTGTAGAGATCCTTGGTGACCTCCCTGATGCAACAGTGGACTGCAAACTGGAAGATGTCGCTGATGCCACCTGCTGCAGCCTGAGAGGAGCCAGTGGCATAAATGTTGAGGGCCACGGTGACCTTGACTGCCACATGTAAACAATTTTACAACACCAAGTTATAGTCCAGCAATTTTATTTTAAATTCACAAGATTTCGGAGGCTTCCTCCTTCGTCAGGTGAACGATGTGAAATCGTTCACCTGACGAAGGAGGAAGCCTCCGAAAGCTTGTGAATTTAAAATAAAATTGCTGGACTATAACTTGGTGTTGTAAAATTGTTTACAATTGTCAACCCCAGTCCATCACCGGCATCTCCACATCTTGACTGCCACAGACAGTGCTGTACATGTCCTGGTTTGAAGCTCGTGTTGTGGCTGTAGCAGGTGACATAGCTCGATAATAATCTCCTTTGTGAAGCAGAGACAACTGAGACATTGCTCCTCTGAGTAGTTCATGTAGAAGAAATGCTCCCTGAAGACCTGCTGTGGGTATGGCCTCCTGCACAGTGCCCTCCTCCTCCCTCATCTGTGGGCTGCTCCTGTTCTCTCCTATCTTCTTTGTTGTTCCCCCTCCTCCTCCAGCCCCAAAGACAGCCCTACCAGACCACCCATGACTGCAGTAAAACTATTTGGAAGGCAGCCAGAAACAGTGTAGTACCGGCAAAATCTTCTTCCCATCAGTCAGAATTAAGTTTTCACAGACCGAAAAAAGGCCAAAAAACACCCAGAAGTTGACCAGTAGCCTCATGACAAGCCAGCAACTAACCTTTATGTAGCACTTCTGAAGCGTCCTTCCTGCCTGTTAGTGCCATGAGTTGCTGAATGAGTTTATTACGTAGTGAGTCCAGTACTAGGGCATACCAATATCAGAAAAGGTTCCTACAACAAGAGTAGGGCCCTCAGATTTTATTCATCATTTTATAGTTCTGGGGAGTGTCCTGGATGCCTACAGAACAGTCCGATCCAATAAGGTGGGTGGCGCACTGGCAGTTCATAATGAATGGGCATGCCTCACTCACCATATTGGATGCTTAGGTGCTCGTTTTGCGACATCGAATTTCTAGGCTAATATTTTTTTAATCAATGTTCACTTGCTTAATGTAAGCAACAAATCATTTGAATGGAGGTCACATTTCACTTAAAATGCAAAATACAATTACTAGTGGCTGTTCTTTCTAATTTGAGATAAATTGTCCTGACGAACATTCATTCTCTCCATTATGAAATTGTACAGCATTGCTCACTTTACTGTAATAAGATGTATTGATAATTATAGCAGGTGCTTAACCTAATGGCTTCAACTTGTTTTATACCCTAGTCAACTTGATTGGTTTAACAGGTGCCAAAGGCATTTGGAGGGCAGCCTGAGTCTGCCTGTCTTGAAAAATAGATTTCCAGCACAAGTAATTGACTAGATGTAGCATCTATAGGCCTCAACTCCTAAAAATAACTGGATTCATCCTTGCAAGCGGCTAAAATAAAATCAGCTGTCACCATCAAGTCTGAGAGGAGATAGAGGCAGGTTTGACTGGAGCTGGTCTCCAGTAAATTGCTGCAATAAGAGGGATTTTTCACTTTTACTGGACATAAGGTAGAAACATTGCTGGTACAGGATTAAAGGGAAGTCTCTTCTACATTAGTTGCTGCTTTACAAAATCTTACTTGCCAAACCTTTGCTGAATTAAAAGGGTATGTATGAAACATCATGTTGTGTACTAAATATACATATCACATAGGTTGATTTTCATTAGTAATGCAAATTTTTCTTCCTCTGTTTAAAGTGTGTAATATGCATTGAGTTTACAAAGGTAAAAACCAAAGTTGGTTTTATCTTTTATTTTTAAGAACACTGTAGTGTTTATACTTTTTTTTCTAAATTGCATTTTAGTATCTATCTTTTGAAATTGCAGTAAAGTGAATATGCATTGCTAAAGTAGGCAATTTTTAGCCAAGTATCAGTCATTCCAGTACATTTGTAACATTAAACCTGATCATGGTCATTTCTTCAGCTGGTCTTGCATTGTGGGGAGAGGGTAACTTTGTGGCTTTTAATCCAAAATTCCTGTAATAGCCAAATAGATCCTAACTATGAAAACTTGCTAATTCATGCAACAATTTCCTGAATCTGGTTACTTGAATAGATGCTATTTATATATATATATATATATAATGTATATATAAAAATGCAAGTCTTTCTTTCTTTATTTTATGAGAATTAGAATATATTCCATTTCTGCCTCGCCCTTCACATCTAATTACTGCCTAGAGAGCAGAGGATGGCAACAGTCTTCCAGCCTTCCGTCCATGCAACAGTGAACAAACAAGAACATATTGCGCTTGTTTGGCCTTTTTTTCCATCCCTCAGGATAAGCAACAATAACAATAACATTTATATAGCACCTTTAATGTAGTAAAATGTCCCAGGAGTGTAATCAGACAAAAATTGACACCGAGCCAAAGAAGGAATATCTGTAAATTGGGAATTATTCACTAGGCAGCCATCGCTGAAAGTTGGAACTTGTCATGGGGCTCAAGCCAGTACCTTGCTGCTCTGCAGCGTGTTGGTGTATGAACTCGATACTCCTCTTTTACCCTTTAAGCTGACATTTTTTTCTTTCTCACCAACCTGAATTCCTTACCGGATGAAATATGTAGTCTACATAAAGTTTTACTTAAACATGTAGCTAAGATGCTTGTTCCTGTGCAACAAAGGGCAATCATACATTGATGTAGACAAAGGCAATGGTTGAAACATTTGCAAATTTACAACTCAAAAGTTGCCATGTCCTTTTGTGAAGATTTAATTCTGTAAATAACACCAGATCTCGTGAGACACTGTAAAAAGAGACTTCAGGGAACAATTTTATCTAGTCTTGTGCAAACCATAGTTGCTGGCTCAATATCCTTTTTTTGTTGTGTATGTACAAAGATAATGGATACTCGGCTAACGTGAAGTGCTCAGATTAATCTGCATGTCATTCCAGTCAACATATGACTGTTATCAAGGAACTTTGACAGCAAAATAGCAATAACAATACACATCATTCTTCGTCAGCTATTAAAAAAAATGATAACCTTTTAAGAGAATGGCTATGCTAGATTTGATGACTATTTGGTGTAAAATTTCTTTGTACGCAGCTTATATAATTATTTTAACTGGCTTGGTTGAAATGTCCGATTTTAACAGTGTTATTATCAGTGATCGTTGATTTGATGCTTGCTTTCTCAAATGGGGTGGTCATGTTAATTATCCATTGAAAGATCTGTCATGAAATGAAGCTGCTGTTAAGCATTAATATTCTAGATCTTGCAGTGCATGTATGTAATCAGAAATCTGCTGATTAATGTGAAAAGCAAGACTCTCACTTTTCTAAAGTTGGATTTCTATAGGGTCAGTTCATCATTCAAAATGGGATGAATTATTTTAGGCCCCCTTGGCCACTGTGATCACTTCACCTTCCCATGTTAAGTGAGCCCTTGACTCTACTCCCAGCTCATCATAAGATATCCTAAGTCTATCACTGCATTTTTTTTTTAACAGAAATATATGGCAAATGTTCATCCTTGATAATAAGAGGTACACTTATTCTAGAACCATATTTCCCCCAATCAATTTAAAACTGCATGAGTATTTTTGCTTGTGTTTTTTTAAACTGTCTGACCAATACCGCAAATATGTGACCTCTACTTTTTAAAACAGTGACAAAAGTGACACAGGGTATTTTAAGAGTTTGCTGCTCAAGTATCAGATCTAATAGCATTAACCCTGATAGGTTTGCAATTGCAATCTAGTCATAACTCAGAGAAACTCATTATTGGGTGGTTAAAATTTTTAAAACTTTTAAAATTTAAAATGTTTAGACTGTGATCAGTTGGCAGTCTTTGTCAGCCACATGCCTCCAGTGTGTATTTGGAATTACTGTAACTTGGGAATTATTCTAAACAATGTGGGGGAGGAAAATGTTTTTAATATATTAGATTGTGTTTGTCAAAGAAGTTCTTCTGTTTTTGTATTGTGATCTAGAGAATCATAAAATTGCCTCTACTAAATAGTATCTTGGTCAGGGCTGTTTGTTAATGGTCTCTGCACAAGCCTTTACAGGCACCGTGTAAGAGTCATGCGTTTAACAGTGCTTATACTTAAAATTTCCACTTTAACATTGTTCTGATCTGATGTAGCCAGTTAGTTTAAAATAAAGGAAATGCCATGTTAGTGATGAATATTGACTGGCAAATTCCATCAAATAAAACAAAATAACAATATAACCATTTGAAGTGACTGGGGTTAAAAATAGAAACTATTCTCCAAAGTGTGAACGTCTACTGCTGAGAAAATGGGATGTTATGTGAGGGTATGAATCTCTTTTTATGAGTTATCCACTAGCTGCCTACTTTCTATAAGACTTGGCCCATACAGCAACTGTGATTGAGAAGTAGGTTGCTGAACTGCTAGTGTTGATTCTGGCTTGCCGTTCTATTAGTGCTTTCCCCACAATGATGGAGCTGATACTGGAAACTCAATAGTGTGGGGTCTTGCGGCTAATTTAGATTTGTGTTCTGTCAATCAGAGCGCTTATTTTCAAACTACTGAAACTGGTAAATTGTTAATTGTATTCAGCTGGGGTTGCACCTTCAGAAAGCCGAAAAGATAAACAAAATTATTCTGTTTTAATCACTGTTTTCAAAAGAGAAAACTTTATTTGACAGAGCATCCAAGAAATTGCAACATAAAAATCTGTAACAAATGCACAGTGCTGCCATCTACAGTGGACTTGCATTGTTCTGCTCTTTATTTTTAAAAATTTTTTTTTTAAATAGAGCAACTGAAACTGAATCAATAATAGTAATTGATATCAACTGGCACTGTACAGTAACAGAATTGTAGGAACATGACCATTTGGTCTTATTTATCAGTTGACCTATCTTTACTTACTTCCATGGTGAGAAGTGTCATTGATTAGTTGTAGTTTTGAGGATAGAAAACCTGTCAGGGTATAATTGTGCTGGAATGGTTTGATGCAGGATATCCCCATGAGTTTTCCTGGACAACTGTTCCTGCATGGAATTCAGCGATTGCATTTTTTCCCCCTCTATACATGGTGACCTTGAATATGCACAGCAGGCTGCCTGTAGTAGCACTTGTACATCTTCAGAAGCTTCCAAATAGTCCTACTGCTATTTAAAGGGCTGCATTTTCCATTGACAAGCAAGCTGAGGGGATTGAGGGTGAATGACTTATGAAATGTTGGGCTCCACACGATGATTTATAGATGTTGTCCTTGTATGAAGTGAGTCACAGGTGGACTGCCATGTTTGGCACTTAAGAGCAATCTCCCCATGGAAGAGCCATCCAAAACATCTGTTTTCTTTTTTTCTACTCTCAGTCACTCACATGCATACACTCAAGCACAAAACTATTACACACAGTATCTTGTAATATAAGCATTGTTTAGTTGCTCTAAAAGGACTTGAAGTGTTATGGTCTTATGGCAAAGTTTCCAATTCTATGTATGTTGATGGTGTGCAATCCTGAGGCACGGGTATGCACAAGATTCAAAGAACAAGCAGCAAGATTGTAGAAGGGTATAGGGGAAGAGCACATGTGGAGTAGGCAACACTTTGCACCAAGCAACCCTTGGGCCATCCACAGAACACATGATATAAATGGGTACTATTTCCATGCCAAATTCCTTCACGTCCATTCTTCTTCTCCACCTGGTCTCAAGCCCTGCAGATTAGTGTGCAATGCTGAGCCTGCTTATCACCTGCTACCATGAATGATGCCTGGGTGCCCTCCTTGGAGGATGCTCTGAAGTGCCAAATTGGGAACCGTCCTCACACCCACCTAATGCAGCTGCATATCTATTTAGCCATCCCTAAAACAGGGGAGAGTGGGTGCACCGCTCATTCACTTGCCTACAGAATCAGTTTTGTGCCTGCACATTGGGTTTCCTTTCACTGCATTTAGGCTTGACACTTCTTCTCCTAACCCCACCATCACCCCAGGCTAGGCAAAGCTCAAATATCTGAAATTGAAGCTTGATAAAGCTGAATTTATACGGCCATGTGTGGTTTACACTGGCTACCTGGTTCTGCCCACCTTCTGAAACATCTACTGTCATAGACCAGATGTGGCATTGTCTGGAGAGACAGCAGTCTGGTCCATGTTTCTCTTCAAAGCTAGGTAACTGCAGATTGCATTGAAGCCAACATTGGGTCAATTTCCTGACTGCGACCAGCAAGGTACCTCGCCACCAGCAGAGACTCAAAATTTAGGATATGATATAATCACTGTTGGTTGTTTACAAGCATGTTTTCCTGGAATACATGCCAGGAATACATGATCCGGCAGCAGGAATTTTTCGACCGTGGCTCTATAATCAAATGAGAGAGTCTGGAGGGAGGATTTTTGAAGTGATCCACACCAGTACTTAGGCTTGCTGCACTCACTTGTACTTAAGAATTTTATGGTCACCAACATGTCCTGTAACAGATGGTTTGCTAGTGGAAAATCTGCTCCATTGTGGGCTGTAGCAAAAGAAAATCCTAATATTGAAATGGACTTTGTCGAGGCACCTGCTAAGCAGCAGGTTTTAGTGATTTTTGTTTACCGAGTTTTCAATGTAAGTGTCATTAAGTGGTAATTAACTAGATGGATAGGAAGAACCATTCGGGAATGATCAAGGTAGAATAGCTACTAACGCATCTCTAGATAAAGTAACTACTTTGGTCAGCTTTTTTAAACTAATATGGTTTTAAAAATGATTAAAAAGTGCGCTTTGCATGGAAGCTTTAGACCCAGCAATAGATACAAAAGCTTTGAAAATCCTTTGAGAATATATGAAATAATGTCATAGCTACAGTGAGGCTGAACGGTTATGTTCAAACTACTTCTATGTTGTGCTTTTTTTTCCTGTATTAGAGTCCCCCATCTAAGTACATCACAACTGCAAGTCATTTTCCATTTGTTGCTTGGATGTATAGAAGGTTCCAATGCCTGCTCTTTCCTAATACCACAATCCTCTATGCTCAGTTTGCTTTGAGATATTTTTGTTGTGTCTTGCAATATAGAACCATGTATAAATAACTTAACTGTTAGAGAAAATTAACCACAAAGAAAACTCATCCATCCTCAAGGTACGTGTATTATTAAAAAAAAAAGGGTCTCCTACCTTTTTGGTTTTTGACTCATTCTATCCTCTCCCCAAATGGAGAGGGGATGGGAGGTGAGGGTTAGCATTGTGAACCATGATAGTACATCTATCTGTCTGTGACCTAATGAGCGACTATTATAAAGTCTTGAAATCCAGTTGTGTTCTCATTTGCAGCTGCTGTCATATCTGATGAGCCTAGTCAGGCTGACGGTGTGCCTCTTGATATCCAGGAGACTGTCTCACTTAAGGACAGATTGGCCATGTATCAAGCAGCTGTTTCTAAGAAGGAGAGCAGTAGCTCTTCAGTTGCCGTAAGTAGAATTCTTACTTTTTTTTAAAAGCTGATCATTGCCAAATTTTAATGTTGATGTCCTTCAGTATTCTCTTGTATTGTATAAAGACTGATGTATTTTGCCTTCGATCAGTAAACAAGCTTCATCAAAACCATGGACAACTTGAATCCCAGTAGCTGTAGAAGTTGGACAAATGCTGGGTTTTGTTTTCTTGGTGGAAGGGTAGGGAGGAAGAGGAGAAATTCATTGCCTGCCTTGTTTGGACTCAAAACTAAGGCAATACACAAGGCATTCTTGTTTTTGTTTGCTATGATTTAATGGAAATTTTCTGTGTCTGTATTGCCTTTATCCCTTTGACTTATGGGCAAGAAATGCAATCAAACTAAAGACTTCACTTTGTCAAATTTACCAAACATTATCTAGATTTTAAATTTAAACAGTTATATATATTTCATTATCTTGACAGAAATTTTTGAAAGAGAAAAGTATGCCACACCCTAACTCTTAGTGCTTTCTTTGGGTCTTTATATTGATCAGAGTACCCCATCTGAGTTGGAAATGATTCTCTCAAAGGGAGTACACAGGTGATGAAGTGTGGTTGTTTTCTCTCTGGGTGGGAGGTTTTGTTTGCCTTGTAAGCTCTACTAAATCCTTTAAGTAGTGATAACGTTCTGCCAAATACAATTGTGCATTATATGACTCATACAATGCTGGAGTTAAACATGATGCCATTTTGCACTTATCAGAGTTTGAATGTTTGTGGTGGCTGCTTTCTGTTTAAATATTTATAACTGAGTAATTCTGGTTGATAAAGTGCAGGAGCTATGCTTCCGCACATAAGGCTGCCTTAAGTTTCACATGAACAAAGCTCCCGGGGGTGAAATTCATTGTGGGCGGTAACTTAAAATAGTTGATAGTGAATCGGCAGCTCGTTTTACACCCAGGTCAGTAATTGGTTGGAAGGTAGGAGAAAGAGAGTAGGGATACAGGGAATACATTCTGATTGGCAGGATGTGACAAGTGATGTTTCCCAGGGATCTGTACAGGGGCCACAGCTTTTAATCATATATGTTAATTATACATAATTAGCATATATAAAATCTACATATAATTCTATATATATATGTTAATGACTTGGATGAAGGAATGGAGATTTGTATATCCAACTAAGCTTGGAGGCACAGTAAGTTGTGTGGATGGGAGCAGGAAGTAATGAAGGGACATAGACAGATGTGGGCAGATGTAAGTGGGAAAAACTATGGCAGAAGGAGTTCAATGTGGGGAAATGCAAGGTCATCAACTTCAATGGAAAAGAAACTCAGGCAACCGCCCATGGTGAAATTCACCCTCATTATGTCAGCATTTTACTCCCCAATTATGTTTCAAAATTAAGACCTCTGTAAGCTTCCAATTATCTTTACCGTATTTTGCTGCAAAGGAGTTGTGTTCATCCAAGTTCTGCTTTCAGCAGATAACCATTCTCGAAAGGCTGAGAGTGGCAACCTCTTGGACGTGCTGACCCATGAACATATCGGTGGATGCAAGATCAAAACTTAAGCCCATCCTGATAACTATTAAATGTTTTTATTAAACAAGACCAGTACTAAAGGGCTTTATCTGAGTCACAGCAGCTTCACAATCCCAATATGTTGCAATAGCTTACTGCTCAGTGCTGTATTTAAATTATTTAAAAGGTTATTTTTGAAGAGATTTTCTGACCAAAATACATTGTTAAAGTTTGGGTGCCATAGTGAGTCAAAACATTGTCCTTTCACCTCTGGGATGAATTTGACTCCAGCCTAAACCAATGTGATATTCTTGGACTCCAATGAAGGTAAGCCTTCTAAGTTAAATGAGTTTGGGGGTCCATTTCAACTGGGAGCTAGTTTCAGCGAAGTTTCCATTTGACACATGCCCACGCCGCACAGTACCAATGTTAAAGATGCAGTGTAACTGCAGCTATCCTGTACTATGTAAACTGGGAGACTTTGAGGTTTGGTGCAGAAACAACTTATGATGAGCATAAATATATATCAAGCTCTCTTTTAAAATAAAAAAATAATGACCTTGTTCCCCCACTTTACATTAGTCTTATGGATACATAGGTTTCAAAACAACTGCATGATGGAAAATGGTTAACATTCACACTATTCACAATACTTAAGTAGTTGAGTTTTTGTTTTAAGTGAGGTTAAAGTGTAATTTATCTTTAAATTGTGTTTTTGATCATAGTGAAGATTCAGTTTCTTTATCTGCGGTCAACTGGCTGCCAGCAAATATGACTGTTTGCTAACTAACCAAATATTTATTCAGGGGTATAATGCATAGAATCTTACAGCACAGAAGGAGGTTATTTGGCCCATTCGTGCCTGTGTCAACTCTTTGAAAGAGCTATTCAATTAGTCCCAATCCCCTGCTCTTTCCCCATAGCCATCTTATACATTTTGTATTATACATCAATACAAAGGCATCTTACATTTGAGGTCAGATGGCTAAAGTGACAAGAAAAGGTATGGCCTATAAGGAAACATGTACTTATAAATGATATCTGTCTTCACAAAGGAGGACACAAATAACCTCCCAGAAATGTTAGGGAATCAAGAGTCTAGTGAGAGGGAGGAACTGAAGGAAATCAGTATTAGTAAAAAAAAAGTGTTAGGGAAATTAATGGGGCTAAAGGCTGAGAAATCCCCAGGGCCTGATAATCTACATCCCAGAGTACTAAAGGAAGTGGCCCTGGAAATAGTGGATGCATTGGTGGTCATCTTCCAAAATTCAATAGACTCTGGAACAGTTCCTACAGATTGGAGGGTGGCAAATGTAACCCCACTATTAAAAAAGGAGGGAGAGAAAAAACAGGGAATTACAGACCAGTTAGCCTAACATCAGTAGTGGGGAAAATGCTAGAGTCTATTATAAAGGATGTGATAACAGAACACTTGGAAAGCATTAACAGGATTGGACAAAGTCAGCATGGGTTTATGAAAGGGAAATCATGCTTAACAAATCTAATGGAGTTTTTTGAGGAGGTAACTAGTAGAATAGATAGGGGAGAACCAGTGGATGTGGTGTACTTGGATTTTCAGAAGGCTTTTGATTTTGCACAAGGGGTTAGTGCGCAAAATTAAAGCACGTGGGATTGGGGGGAATATACTGGCATGGATTGAGAATTGGTTGACAGACAGGAAACAGAGAGTAGGAATAAACGGTGGCAGGCAGTGACTAGTGGGGTACCGCAGGGATCAGTGCTTGGGCCCCAGCTATTCACAATATATATCAATGATTTGGATGAGGGAACTGAATGTATCATTTCTAAGTTTGCAGACGACACAAAGCTGGGGTGGAATGTGAGCTGTGAGGAGGATGCAAAGAGGCTCCAATGTGATTTAAACAAGTTGGGTGAGTGGGCAAGAAATGGCAGATGCAGTATAACGTGGATAAATGTGAGGTTATCCACTTTGGTTGTAAAAACAGAAAGACAGGTTATTACCTGAATGGTGATAGATTGGGAAAAGGGGAGGTGCAACGAGACCTGGGTGTCCTTGTACACCAGTCGCTGAAAGTGAGCATTCAGGTGCAGCAAGCAGTTAGGAAGGCGAATGGTATGTTGGTGTTCATTGCGATAGGATTTGAGTACAGGAACAGGGATGTCTTACTGCAGTTGTACAGGGCCTTGATGAGACCACATCTGGAGTATTGTGTGCAGTTTTGGTCTCCTTATCTGAGGAAGGATGTCCTTGTCATGGAGGGAGTGCAACAAAGGTTTACCAGACTGATTCCAGGGATGGCAGGACTGACGTATGAGGAGAGATTGGGTCGACTAGGCCTATATTCACTAGAGTTTAGAAGAATGAGAGGTGATCTCATCAAAACATATAAAATTCTTACAGGACTAGACAGACTAGATGCAGGGGGGATGTTCCCGATGGACAGGGAATCCATAACCAGGGGTCACAGTCTCAGAATACGGGGTATGCCATTTAGAACCGAGATGAGGAGAAATTTCTTCACTCAGAGGGTGGTGAACCTGTGGAATTCTCTACCACAGAAGGCAGTGGAGGCCAAGTCATTAAATATATTCAAGAAGGAGATAGATATATTTCTTAATGCTAAAGGGATCAAGGGATATGGGGAAAAAGTGGGAACAGTGTACTGAGTTAGACGATCAGCCTTGATCATTTTGAATGGTGGAGCAGGCCCTAAGGGCCAAATGGCCTACTCTTGCTCCTATTTTCTATGATTCTATGATATGGAAGGAATACGTTTTTGTGATGCCAAAATACTCTAACTTGCTTTGTGTATGTATAATGACTATAAGTAGTTTGAACTTATAGTCATTTCTTTTGCAACAACTTGTTAAGACCTATATAGCTTTGTTCCTTGACAGGTGACATGCAGTGGGCTAAACTTAGCTGATGGAAGGGCTGTTTATTTTGCATCGTATGCTGCCAGACATGCATTGAGTTTCTTCAATGTCTTTGTCAGTTAGATTGACAAATGTGGGATGTCCTCAGTGGACAAGGCATGGAATGTTTCCCATATACTGAGTTAGGGTTGATACCATGAGCTAAAGCTTCTTGGCATTTCTTCAGTGTGCTGTCATGTCAAGTGACTCTGTGCTGTTATTCATTAATTTAAAAAATGAGGAGGGGGATGGGGACTTCCAGTAGCACAAGGCAATTAAGAAAATATCTTTTTTACCTGTGCAATAAAAATAAGTTATTTAGAGAGATGGGTTCTAGAATTATGGCAGTGCTTGTTTCTTCACCCTAGAGGCGGTGGTTAATGGGGCATCTACTTAACCATATTACAAAATCTGAAATACATCTAACAGCATCTCATTCCAACAATTTACATGACCTTGCTAGATTTATATGCAAAAGTTGCCATTTTAAGATTACCTATTTTCCTACAATTGTGTACATATTGAAATAATTATCAATGTCAGCCTTTTGCCGATTCTTGGCAAACACTGAAATATATCAAATACACAACGAATGGTAAAATGTGTTATGTACCATTTTAGCTGAAGTACTGATGGAGTTTGTTGAAGCTAAAGCATTAGCTGGTAACATCAATAAGTTTAAATGTTATCCTTTAGTATGTTAACATATATCATCAAGGTGTGTGTTGTTAATACTGAAGAATACGATATTTTCCTGCATTTGTCACCAGTATCAGCACCAAGTATTCTCAGATCAAGAAAGCGGTCAGCTCGAAAAACCATAAAGCTTTTGTCACACTGCCTCTAAAATTTGCCTTTCCCCCAACTTCAAGATGCCCACTAATGCACTGTAGAGTAAGCATTGTAGGAGGCCATGGAAAAGAAAATCGTGTGAGGTGTAAAACAGACTGCCGATTTGCACTCGCCTGTTTTGCACTACCGACTAAGTCGAATTTTGCCCTGTTTGTGTCCAAAAATAGAAAGAATTATGTGAAGTGAAACATGGAAACACAATGGTTAAATACTGAAAGCAACAGTCTTCATCAGTACAGTTTGCTTTCTGGTAATTAAATGCAGAGTTTCATCTGATTGCAACATAAATCACTGCAAGTTAAATCAGTAACATTACCCTGCAAACACCGATGTAGGGTGGAAGAAAGGTTCCAATGTTTTCCAGGTAAATCAAATCTTATTAGAAGGTTTAGTTTTCTCTGGTAATTTCTTGCTTTCTCCACCAAGTTTTACAATTCCTGCAAAGGTATGGTAATATTGCTAACATTGCACTGCAAGAAAGTGCTGAACAATAATTTGGGGTCAACAAACTCGTATTTTATTACATTGCATTTTTAAGTTTTTTTTGCTAATAAGTTAGTGCTGCTGAAGCAAAGTGAACATTTGCAAATTGCATTCAAACTGGTTAATGCAAAATTTTTCAGCTCACTAAATCCGGAATGTCTTTGTCTTTTCCCTCCTCCGTCTGTTCTCTCTTTCTCTTCTACCCCCTTCCCAGATAGTTGGAGAATGGAACTTTTGCAGTACCAGGTTTGAATCTGCAATGAAGAATTCAAGTTTGGATGAACTAACATGGCTTGTTGTACTTGGTTATACAAATTGTTTTGTGATTCACGACCTTGCTAAACATTATCTTATAAAAACCACTGGTAAAAAAACTAGACACACTGGCTTCTCAGGGTTTAAGATTCTCAGGGTTTAGCAGCAATTTTGTTTTCAAAGGGATTTACAACAGCCTAATATTCATTTGTCATCATTCTGTCAGGCTCCAGAAGAAGAAGCTCGAGCCTTGCCTGGAGGCCTAGCCAGCGTGAAGAAACAATTTGAATCACAAGAGATTGCTTCCTCACATAACACTGCTGCTCACTATCGCTACCACAAGCAATCTGTACAGGTAATTAGCTGCAAATGTGAGACTTGGCTTTGTCAATGTGGGCTGCATTCTTCAGCTGACGTCTGATTATATTTTAAAATTGTCAAAGTAATTTGACTTTTCTTAAAATACTGAAAACTTTGCTCTTTGGCTCAGATATCGAGAGTTTCCTTTATCTAGGTGTCAGCCTTGGCTCAGTGGTAGCACTCTTACCTCTGAGTCAGAAGGCTGTGTGGTTCAAGTTCCACTTCAGAAGCTCGAGAACATAATCTAGGCTGGCACTTCAGTGCAGTGCTGCATTGTCGGAAATGCTGTCTTTCAGATGAGACATTAAAACTGAGGCCCTGTCTGCCCTCTCAGGTGGATGTAAAAGATCCTATGGCACTATTTAAAGAAGAGCACAGGAATTCTCCTGGTGTCCTGGCCAATATTTATCCCTCAACCAACACCTAAAACAGGTGATCTAGTCAATTGTTTCATTGCTGTTTGTGGAAGCTTGCTGTGCGCAAATTGGCTGCTGTGTTTCCTGCATTACAACACTGACTACACTTCAAAAGTACTTAATTGGCTATAAAGTGCTTTGAGACATCCTGAGGTTGTGAAAGGCGCTATTTAAACATAAGTTTTTTCCCCCTGAAATCAGTATCTTTTTGAATAATCTTTACTCACTTTCCTGGAGAAATGCACAATAATTGTGTATATGTGTATATATATAATATATTAAAAAAAGAGTATGGTCACAACATTTCAAGGGCATTGTACCATTAGATAGCATTATCAGCATTATATTACACAACATAATGTCACAGGCAGGTCCACCCTGTAGACCCTCAATTTAACATTGCTGCAGGAGGGTCCCAAAAAAAGGGTAAAAGGGCACTAGAAATGTCCTAATTAATCAGGAAATTGGGGGCGGGAGGGAAGGAAAATCAGAGCTGTTGAAAAATTAAAGACCTCCTGACAACATTGGCAGCAACGAACAGATGCCTAAATATGGGAATGTTGAACCAGGCTGTAGAAAATTAGGTAAATAAACAAAAGGTTGGCCTCTTCACAATTAATATCGGTTGATTGAAGACTCAAAAATAAATATCGGATGCCCCTCCCCCAACAGTCCCCTCTGATCGCAATATCATCGAAAGATCTCCCTCCCCCTGTATGTCATTCCTTTCTCTCTATTCTCCTCTCCTCACTGGTCCAATTATCCATCAAGTCCTCTAACCATACTTCACCTGAAGAGTACTCTTGGACTTGACTCCCCATGTGCAACTGTGTGTGTATTTTAGTTAAATTTTCCACAAAACAACTTGACCTCTTCAGACAATTTTCCTATTCATACAAATATTGAAAAGGGTATGTGCGGCCGTAGTTCTGAGGTAAAATTAATTCTGAGGTGAAAAGAAATATGGTATCTTGAAAACCAAAAAAATCTTCACTTAACATCAAAGAACCGCTGGAAGAAAGAACAAAGACCACAAAATAGCAAGGTCCATGATCCCAGCGGTTATATTGGGACTGCACCCGCTGGTGCCCTCCAACATTGACCTTGCCAGAGTTTGGTAAAGTTCCTGGTCCCAGTGCTGAAACTGCATGGATTGAGCAGTAAGTCTAACACTAGGCTGACCACCTGAAAGAAAATGAGGGGTAGCACAAGCGATCACCAGCCCGGCCCTGATGATTTGTTCCATTCTGCCAGCAATAGCCATCATTACTATATACTTGTTTGTTTCATTATGATTTGTGGAGGGTATGCTTCCCCCAATCTCTGGTAGTTATTGTACAGATTGTTCCCTGATTTCTTTTCTCTTACTTTAAAGAAGCCAAGTGAAGATCTTCCAGGTGATCTTCCAATGCTTGTGGACAAATCTTTGAAATGGTGTAGGTATAACTGGAAATAAATAGATATTGGGAGCCCCATGTTGTGGGCTATAATTGACTGGAAAGGAACAGCTTCTGGAAGTTCCACATGTGATCATATAAAAGTAGTTGAATAATGTGCAAAGAATTTTTAAAATGATTTTGTTAAAAACAAATTGACAGTTATTGGAAAGCATTCATACTATGATGAGATCCAGGTTTCTAAAGGATTGGAGCCACTGATCTTTAGTTAAAGATGGTGCAGGGCAAACACCAATACAAAACATGCTTCCATTCTGAAATTTACTCGAGCGACTTCATTCTAACCACATTTGTATAGAAAATGCATAAAGTAGTTTGAGACCAACTATCCACTGTACTTGGAAAATTGAACAATTGAAATTCTCTTTAGAATTTTAGAGCATCATAGTTTATGTACTTTGAATTTTTTTCTAAAGTGCATAACTGGGCCAAGTTTCTGTCAATGATAGTTATCTGATTCCTTGCACACATTCTGTGTGTGATAGTTATCTGATTCCTTGCAGTTTAAAATGGTTTCACCATTGCTAATAAACACATGACACAACCCAAATAGAAACAGTGGTTGGAATTTTCAGTTTCTGCACTGTCCAGCCACGATTTCCTGTTCATTGTTTCACTATAAGCTTTAGCTCTTTAGCATAATAAAATGGATCTGTAAAATAACTGCATGTTTGCTGAGGAGCACGGTCATAGTTATACCATTTCTAATACTGAGTTTGCATTCCTCTCACTGGTGAGCTAGATAAAGTAGTTACCCTAGTGATTGGTGAATCTGTAACATTCCCCCTTTGAAAAAAATGTTTTCTAGCTGTGTTACAAATGCAGAAAGACCAACTGCAGAGAGAAAACAAATTTTAGTGAAATGAAGCCCTTAAATACGTGTAACCAAGAACCCACTAAACCTGTCTAATCCTGCCCGAGCTGCAGAGTGGCTACGAGGACTAACAACATCATACTAAAGGGAAAAAAATGTTTAATAACAACCATGGCAATACTGGAGTCCAGTAAAGATATGGGAGTTTATTCCCAGCAAAAAGAAAACCAGACTTGCAGCTGACTCGGAGTCATAGTGGAGTTCATAGCAAAAGTGCCTAGTGATCTGAGAAATGCCCAAATAAAACACAAATACATTGAGAAACAAAAAGGAAGCCAAAATGGGCAAAGAAAGACTCCAGCCACCTGTTCCAAAGAAGAACTCAGCTGATAACCTTCTGGATCATCCTCAGTTTAGCTTCAATCAGCTCCCTCTCCTCCATATGATGTCATGATGAACCTTTATAAAACATTGGTTCAGCCACAACTGGAGTATTGTGTCCAGTTCTGGGCTCCGCACTTTAGGGAAGATGTGAAGGCCTTAGAGACGGTGCAGAAAAGATTTACTAGAATGATTCCAGGGATGTGGGACTTTAGTTACGTGGATAGACTGGAGATGCTGGGGTTGTTCTCCTTAGAACAGAGAAGGTTGCAAGGAGATTTGATAGAGGCATTCAAAATCATGAAGGGTCTAGACAGAGTAGATAGAGAGAAACTGTTCCCATTGGCGGAAGGGTCAAGAACCAGAGGGCATAGATTTAAAGTGATTGGCAAAAGAACCAAAGGTGACATGAGGAAATTATTTTTGCACAGCAAGTGGTTAGGATCTGGAATGCACTGCCTGAGGGGGTGATGGAGGCAGATTCAATCATGGCCTTCAAAAGGGAACTGGATAAGTACTTGAAAGTAAAAAATTTGCAGGGCTACGGGGATAGGGCGGGGGAGAGGAACTAGCTGGGTTGCTCGTGCATAGAGCCGGTGCGGACTTGATGGGCCAAATGGCCTCCTTCCGTGCTGTAACCTTTCTATGATTCTATGATATGAATCTGGATCATCCTTCGCTGACTCCAGACCCTGTCTGTGCTCTTGGTTTACTGCTGTTTCTCCTGTGCTGGCTGTTAGTCCAGTTGTTGTCATCCCCTGAGTTGGACCTTCACTCCTTCACTGTCTTTGCAATATGTTTTCTTTTCAGTGTTGCCTCCTTTCTCCCTTTTTTATTGGCCCTCTAATTTTCAACTAGTTATCTCCTCACATCATCCGTTATCCTTACAATTGTTTCTCACCATGTCCAGACCTGATCCATTGGCCCACATAATGCAATTATTTTGGCTGCTGCTTTGAATATTGCAGGGGAGGGATGAGAAGGGGAGGGACGAGAAGCCATCGCTAGAGGTGGGCAGGCTGTGTTGAAAAAGGTGGGAGTAAAACCACAAAAGGGCAGGCGCTTGTAACTGGGAAAAAGCAAAGAAGGGGTGGAGGAGAACCATATGATCATCCATATCAAATGCTATAGAAAGATCTGAGGAGGATAAGGTGGGACAGCATACCGTCGTCTATATCACCAGAGGTTTTCATTCATTACTTTTTGTTTGGGTACTCAGCGCTGTGAAATGGGTGGAGGCTGGACTAGATGTTCCTTCTTTTGAACCTTCAGAAAAATGAGGAGCAAGGGCTTTTAACACGTTTTAAGAGCTACTGCTATCAGCGAGGTTTCTCTCGTGTTTTTTTCTTACTATAAGATCTTTTTTACGTGGATAGGAACCACAGATATGCTCTATGCGTGACTCAGACAGAATACCTTAAAAAAACAGCTCGAAGGCAAGTTGCTGGTTTGTGGGCACTAATGTCTAAGATTACTACATCCTCCTTCCACTCTTGACTAGACTGGACTAAAAAGAGTAAAGAATATGTGCTTATAAGGTCAAGAACTGAGAGCAATATTTTGGACATGGGAGTCAGTGGTGAAAGAGATCAAATAGGCAAAATGATTTTACTTGAAATGTAAGCCTGAGGAAAAATGTATCTGATTGAAATAAGGACTAGACAAAAATGCCAGTCAGACTAACAATAGCAACAGTACATGACTGCCAGCATTGGTACAGGATTGTGTGTGGTTCTAACCTGAAATGTGATAGTAACACTTGAAAAAGAATCCATGCTGAGTTTTATTTTGATGTATCATGGTAGGTACAGCACAGGAGGAGGCCATTCGGCCCATTGTGTCTGTGCCGGCTCTTTGAAAGAGCTATCCAATTAGTCCCATTCCCATGCTCTTTCCCTATTGCCCTATAATTTTTTTCCCTTCAAGTATTTATTCAATTCCCTTTTGAAAGTTACTATTGAATCTGCTTCCACCAACCATTCAAGCAGTGCATTCCAGATTATTACAACTCGCTGCGTAAAAAAAATGTTTCCTCATGTCGCCTCTGGCTCTTTTGCCGATCGCCTTAAATCTGTGTCCTCTGGTTACCAACCCTTCTGTTACTAGAAGCAGTTTCTCCTTGTTTATTCTGTCAAAACCGTTCATGATTTTGAACACTTTGATCAAATCTCCCCTTAACCTTCTCTGTTCTAAGGAGAACAACCCCAGCTTCTCCAGTCTCTCCACATAACTGAAGTCTCTCATCCCTGGCACCATTCTAGCAAATCTCTTCTGCACCCTCTCTAAGGCTTCCTAAACTGCGTTGCCCAGAATTGAACATAATACTCCAGCTGAGGCCTAACCAGTGTTTCATAAAGCTTTAGCATAACTTCCTTGCTTTTGTACACTTTTCCTGTATTAATAAAGCCCAGGATCCCATTTGCATTTTTAACAGCCTTCTCAACTTGCCCTGCCACCTTCAAAGATTTGTGCAAGCGCAGCCCCAGGTCTCTCTGTTCCTACACCCCCTTTAAAATTGTATCATTTCGTTTATATTGCCTCTCCTCATTCTTCCTACCAAAATGCATCACTTCACACTTCTCTGTGTTAAATTTCATCTGCCATGTGTCTGCCCATTTCACCAGTCTGTCTATGTCCTCCTGAAGTCTGTTACTATCCTCCATTTTGTTTACTACATTTCCGAGTTTCATGTCATCTGCAAACTTTGAAATTATACCCTCTATACCCAAATCCAGGTCATTGATATATATCAAAAATAGCAGTGGTCCTAATAGTGACCCCTGGGGGAACACCACTGTATACTTCCCTCCAGTCTGAAAATAAACCGTTCACCACTACTCTCTGCTTTCTGTCCTCTAGCCAATTTTGTATCCAAGCTGCCTCTGTCCTTTTAATCTGATGGGCTTTAATTTTGCTAACAAGTCTATTATGTGATACTTTATTCAATGCCTTTTGAAAGTCCATGTACACAACATCAACCGCACTACCCTCATCAATCCTCTCCATTACTTCATTTATGAACTCAATCAAGTTAGTCAACAACGATTTCTCTTTAACAAATCCATGCTGATTTTCATTTATTAGCCCATACTTTTCCAAGTGCCAATAAATTTTGTCCCAGATTATAGTCTCTCAAAGTTTCCCCATCACTGATGTTAGGCTGACTGGCCTGCAATTGACAGGTTTTTCCCTCTCCCCTTTTTTGATCAGGGGTGTAACATTTGCAATCCTCCAATCCTCCCGCATGTCTCCATATCTAAAGAGGATTAGAAGACTGTGGCCAGAGCCTCTGCAATTTCTACCCTTACTTCCATCAGTAACCTAGGATACATCCTATCTGGACTGAGTGACTTTTCTACTTTGAGTACTGCCAATCTTTTAAGTACCTCCACTTTATCTATTTTTATCCTATCCAATATCGCTACTACCTCCTCCTTAATAGCACAATCCTCTTATCTAGTGAAGATGAATACAATGTCTGGAAGTAAAAAATTTACTTACAAAAGCATTTTTAAAAATCCATATTCAATTCCTTTGCTTAGTTTAAATGTATGCCAGAAATCATTTACCACTCCTGCTCTTTACTTTTCCTTGAGATATCAGGCCAGAATGGTTTTAATGTGCATTGGTGTTCCAATGCAATGTATGGTAATTAGAACCTATTTCATCTTCACTGTTTCAATCCATGTCGATCTTACAATCCATTATGTGCCTTTAAGGAAGAAAACTAAGTGAGGGCCATGCAGTTGCTTAATTGGGAGGGAACAATAATGTGTCACCCCCAGACTGATCTTGCACGCCACCTGGTGGTCAATTTAGACTGGCTGGGAACTGGTTGACTGCCTGGCTGAGCAATGATTCTTAAGGGAAGAAAAGACCTAAAGAGGGAGAAGGGAATTCAGCACGTGAATTTTCTTTGAGGCCTGTGTGTAAATTGATACATTTACAGATGTCATCTGTTGCGTTAATATGTGCAGAACCTGGACAAATAAGCACCTTTATTCTGAAAGGAGCCAATTTTCTGCAGCTTTAACATTTTTGCATCAATATTAATCTCAAATTACAGCTAGAGAATTCTGTGATGATATATTGCGCATGCATTTTCAGCAGTGTAGTGCGAATGTTTCTTGTACATTGAAAATTATTTAGAAAACTACAATTCCCATGTTGTATTTTTACAAATGGAACAACAGTAACACTGAAGACCTGCACGCACGCATTCCAATACAAAAATATACTATATTTAAAATGAACAAAACAAAAATGTGTAGCATTTGAGAAGTCAATAACTATAACTTACATAGTTAAAAATATACTCATCAGACACCATTCCAGTTTAGAAGGACAAAAGCTGTAATTGTAGAACTGGATCTTTTCCTTAGCTCAGGTGCCTGCAGCATGATAATTTTACACACCCACCTTTATGATTTACTGGGTGACAATACTAATACATTAAAAACTGGATAAACTGCCTACTGGCATGAGGTCATATTGGGTAGATCTTCATCTTCAGTGCTCCCATGGCAGAGCTTCACAAAGTAGGAATGCGTATTGGGAATTCTGGTGCCTTGGCCAACGTTCCTCTCTCAAGAGCACAAAAAAGCAGATTAACTGGACATCCATCCAACTATTTCCCAACATCTGCACCCTAAAAATGCTGGGTGTAAGGAATGCTGACTATAGGTCATGGTGGGGGGGGGGGGCTTAAATTTAAATGACTATTTTGACTAATACTATGAATTTAAACATTTTAAACATTAACACTTTTTTGAAGTCTTCAGCCTGTGCTACCAGCTGATGCACTGTAGAACTTCCTTCCCCTCAGCTGAGGCAGGACGTCCATAAGAACGTAAGAACATAAGAAATGGGAGCAGGAGTAGGCCAGACAGCCCTGCGAGCCTGCTCTGCCATTCAATAAGATCATGGCTGATCTTCAACCTCAATTCTACTTTCCTGCCCGATCACCATATGCCTTCACTCCCCTCCAGTATAAAAATCTATTTATCTCAGCCTTGCATACACTCAATGACTCAGCATCAACAGCCCTTTGGGGTAGAGAATTCCAAAGATTCACAACCCTTTGAGAGAAGTAATTCCTCCTCATCTCAGTCTTAAACGGCCGACCCCTTATCCTGAGACTATGCCACCTAGTTCTAGACTTTCCCGCCAGGGGAAATAGCCTCTCAGCATCTACCCTGTCAAGCCTCCTCAGAATCTCATATGTTTCAATGAGATCACCTCTCATTCTTCTAAACCAGAGAGTACAGGCCCATTCTACTTAATCTCTCCTCATGGGACAACCCTCTCATCCCAGGAATCAATCCAGTGAACCTTGGTTGCACCGCCTCCAAGACAAGTATATCCTTCCTGAGATAAGGAGACCAATACTGTACACAATACTCCAGGTGTGGTCTCACCAAAGCCCTGTACAATTGCAGCAAGACTTCCTTACTCTTGTACTCCAACCCCCTTGCAATAAACGCCAACATGCCATTTGCCTTCTTAATTGCTTGCTGTACCTGCATGCTAACTTTCTGTGTTTCTTGAACGAGGACACCCAAATCTCTCTGAACACCAACATTTAACAGTTTCTCACCATTTAAAAAATATTGTTTTTCTATTCTTCCTACCAAAGTGAATAACCTCAGATTTTCCCACATTATACTCCATCTGCCACCTTCTTGCCCACTCACTTAACCTGTCTATATCCCTTTGCAGACTCTGTGTCTCCTCATAGCTTACTTTCCCACTTAGCTTCGTATCGTCAGCAAACTTGGATACACTACACTCGGTCCCTTCATCTAAGTCATTAATATAGATTGTAAATAACTGAGGCCCAAGCACCGATCCTTGCGGCACCCCACTAGTTACAGCCTGCCAACCTGAAAATGACCCGTTTATTCCTACTCTCTGTTTTCTGTCCTTTAACCAATCCTCTCTCCATGCTAATATATTACCCCCAACCCCATGAGCCCTTATCTTGCGTAACAACCTTTTTTGTGGCACCTTATCGAATGCCCTTTGAAAATCCAAATATACTACATCCACTAGTTCCCCTTTATCTACCCTGCTAGTTACATCCTCAAAAAACTCTAATAAATTTGTCAAACACAATTTCCTTTTCATAAAAGTGTGTTGACTCTGCCTAATCATGTTATGACTTTCTAAGTGCCCTGTTACCACTTCCTTAATAATGGATTCCAGCATTTTCCTGATGATTGATGTCAGGCTAACTGGCCTATAGTTCCCTGTTTTCTCTCTCCCTCCTTTCTCGAATAGCGAGGTTACATTTGCTATCTTCCGCTGGGATTGTTCTAGGATCTAGGAAATTTTGGAAGATCACAACCAATGGACCCCCTATCTCTGCAGCCACCTCTTTTAGAACTCTAGGTTGTAGGCCATCAGGTCCAGGTGATTTGTTGGCTTTTGGTCCCATTAGTTTCTCTAGTACTTTTTCTTTACTGATATTAATTACTTTAAGTTCCTCACTTTTGTTAGACCCTCGGTTCCCCATTATTTCTGGTATGCTTTTTGCGTCTTCTACTGTGAAGACCGATACAAAATGTTTGTTTAACGTCTCTGCCATTTCTTTATTCCCCGTTATAATTTCTCTTGTCTCAGCCTCTAAGGGACCCAAGTTTGCTTTCGCTACTTTCTTCCTTTTTACATTCTTGTAGAAGCTCTTACAATCTGTTTTTATATTTCTTACTAGTTTACTCTCATATTCTATTTTCTCCCTCTTTATCAATTATTTGGTCATCCTTTGCTGGTTTCTAAAACCCTCCCAATCCTCAGGCTTACTACTCTTCTTTGCAACATTATAAGCCTCTTCTTTTAATCTAATACTATCCTTGACTTCTTTAGTTAGCCACAGATGGATCACATTTCCCGGGGAGTTTTTATTTCTCAATGGAATGTATATTCATTGAGAATTTTGAAATATTTCTTTAAATGTTTGCCATTGCTTATCTACTGTCATACCTTTTAATTTAATTTCCCAATCTGCCTTAGCCAACTTGCCCCTCATACCTATGGAATTGGCTTTGTTTAAGTTTAAGACTCTAGTTTTGCACTTAAATATGTCACTCTCAAAAGCAAGTTGAAATTCTATCATATTATGATCACTCTTCCCCAAAGAATCCTTTACAATGAGATTACTAATTAACTCTGTTTCATTACACAAGATAAGATCCAAAATAGCCTGTTCCCTAGTTGGTTCCACGACTTATTATTCTAGGAAACTGTCTCGAAAGCATTCCATGAACTCGTCCTCCAGACTACCTTTGCCAATTTGATTTGTCCAGTCTACATGAAGATTAAAGTCCCCAACGATTAATTCATTACCTTTGTTACAAGCTCCTGTTATTTCTTGATTAATACTCTGTCCAATGGTATAGCTGCTGTCAGAGGGTCTATAACTACCCCCATCAATGTTTTCTGCCCCTTATTATTTATTATCTCCACCCGTACTGATTCTACTTCCTGATCTTCCGAGCCAGGATCCATTCTCACTACTGTCCTTACGTTATCCTTTATTATCAGGGCTAACCCCCACCCCCCCGCTCCTTTTCCATTCTGCCTGTCTTTTCAAAATGTCAAGTATCCTGGAATATTTAGTTCCCAACCTTGGTCACCTTACAACCACATCTCTGTAATGGCTATTAAATCAAACCTATTTATCTCTATTTGTGCCACTAATTCGTCTATCTTGTTACAAATGCTTCGTGCATTCAAATAATTTTGACATTTTACCATTTTTCCCTGCTTTGACCTTATTCGTTGATGCACCATTGCCGTTAAACTCTCTGTCCCTTCCTGTCAGACTCTGCTTATCTTTACCCAAGTCGCTACATTGCTTTGTTGCCTTGACTTTTCTCTTTAGACTTCTAAATTTCCCCTCATCTGACCCCTCCCCCCCTTTTTAATTTAAAGCCCTATCTACAGCCCTAGTTACTCGATTCACCAGGACACTGGTCCCAGCCTGGTTTAAGTGGAGCCCGTCCCAACGGAACAGCTCTCTCTTTCCCCAGTACTGGTGCCAGTGCCCCATGAATTGAAACCCCTGTCTCTTTCACCACTCATTGAGGCACACATTTAACTCTCTGATCTGTTTGTCCCTATGCCAATTTGCGCGTGGCTCAGGTAGTAATCCATAGATTATTATTTTTGAGGTTCTGCTTATTAATTTGGTCCCTAGCTCCTCAAACTCCCTCAGCAGAGCCTCATTCTTAGTTCTACCTATGTCGTTGGTTCTTACATGGACCAGGACAACTGGATCCTACCCCTCATACTCCAAGTTAATTTCCAACCATGAGGAGATATCCTTAACTCTGGCACCAGTCAGGCAACAGAGCCTTCGGGACTCCCAAATGCGACTGCAGAGAACAGTGTCTATCCCCCTGACTATACTGTCCCCTACCACATTCCTTTTTATTCCCCTCACTTGAATAGCCTCCTAACCACGGTGCCGTGGTCAATTTGCTCATCCTTCCTGGAGTCCTTGTTCTCATCCGTACAGGTAGCAAGTATCTCGTACCTATTGGACAAGGTCAAGAGCTCAAGCTCCTCCATCACTACATCCTGGGTCCCCATGCCTGCCTGACTCGCAGTCACACCAACCTGTCCCTGACCACTGACTAACTCTAAAGTACTACTTAACCTAAGGGGTGTAACTGCCTCCTGGATCAAAGTGTCCAGATAACTCTCCACCTCCCTGTGCAACGCAATGTCTGCAACTCAGACTCCAGCTCAACAACTCTGAGCCGAAGTTCCTCGAGCTGCAGACACTTACTGCGGATGTGATTGCTCAGGATCTCGCTGGTCTCCACAAACTCCCACATGCTGCAGTTACGAAACACCACCTGCCCTGCCATCCTAATCTAACCTTGATTTATTTATTTAATTAGTTAAAGTTTTTATTCAATTGTTTATTTTTAGTTTTATTAACTAATTAGTTTATCTAGCTTAAGTTATTAATTTAATAAAGTAATAAATTATAGTTTCCCAGCTCTTAGTTTAAACCACTGCCCTAGTTTAGAAAAAAAAACTGTAATACTCACCAAACAGTCAGCTACCTGCTGTCGAGTGACATCACGCGTTGATTTTTTTTTGTTGTTTTTTTTATCTCACCGAATAATCTGCCGTCGTCTCACTACTGCCGCTCAGCTCCGCACTCTGACTGGGGCCTCCTCTCCCGCTCTATTTATGGCTCCTGCCGCCGCTCAGGTCCCTGCGACACAGTAAATGGCTCCAGTGCCTGCACTCCATATGCAAATTACCTCGACATCTGGAAATGGGCCAGGATCTGGGGCACAGGCAGTGGGCGAGCAGAAATCCCGCCCTGCCAAAGATCCTCTACCATTGCGGCAAAGAGGCAATTCAGGCCCCTCAGCTTCATGCTGTGCACCACATCTGCACTGCCCGGTAATTTTAAGACTTTCAAGTATAGTTTTCAGCTGTCCCAATTCATCATTAAGACAATCTTATTGTTTCTCTTTTTTATTAGGACTAACTTAGTTTTAGGACCACATATACCCTTTCATCATCAGGTGATTAATGGAATTAAGAGTTTTTCTTGCATTTGAATATGGAAGAGCAATGGGTGAATCCACAAACCAACTTGGATATCACCTACTGGTAAATAGAAATAAAGGAGCTAAAATTCACAATTGCGTCGCACCAATAGTAACTGTAGCAGAGCTGGAATCAAAATCCACTGGTGACTTGTACTCCTGACTTTCCTGAAGTATTCAGCGACAGGGTGCATTTACATTATTTGGAATAATTTCAACGGGTGCCTGAATCAGTACTGGCACATCACAGATGCCCACAGCGGAGGCGGGAGAGGAAGATGTAATGCTTGAATGCTACATATGGGTAGCGGTTAGTACCCCGGCTTCAATCGGGGTACTAACTACTATCCATTCTAAGAGGGCCAATGACTCAAGCCTAGAAAGCTCTGTGGGGTCCATGTCCACTGCACCTTTGATCTGGGAACTGGTACCTCACCAGCATCTAGGTCACTCAGGGCAAAGAAGATGGGGCAATTGAATTCCAGTGGGTGATGCCATCCTGCTAGCGCTGTCTCCTTCCTGATGTCAGACCATGAGTGGGGTAGACAGAGCTTCTACACGACCTCACCCCAACAGGAATTCCTGGTAGATATATTCAGGGCAGAGACCCAGCATTTTCAGGTGCCACCAGATTTCCTGCAGGTCCTCTCCAACCTCATTTTTGCTGGAACTCCAACCTAGGCCTCTAGGAAATTCAGAGCCAAGCTCTGATGATATATTAGCTATACTTTAGAATTGTATAATATATTAAGAATTTTACTTCGAGCACTTCCTGTGCCATTTTTTCCATTATAATTGTGGACAAACAAATGTATACTGGAAAGTTCATTTGTAAATTCTGTAAGGCCTCAGTTTTGAGTCTCCCAGTTCTTCAGCCTGAACTGTAAAGAAGCTCCTGTGTTCCAACCAATGCTACTTCTCTCCTTCCCAAATTGCTGTAAGTTTTGTGAAAGCATTATTTAAAAATAAGGACAAAATGTATGACTTCAAAATGTGGCCTAAATTAAGTATGCATATCTCAGCCCAATTATCACCCATCCTGCAGTACCCTTTAAATTGAAGATGACACCTGGTCTTCACTCTTGTTATGCAATACCAAAGGAAGGTGATTATTAAATATTGAGTCTAAGAGCTTCCTTGGGATCTGTTTTGACAACTGCAGACAGTAGATTTAGGCCTAAGCATAGCAGCCTTTGTTCTCAAGATGGTCAAATTAAAGGTTCTTTGAAAGCCCAGGAATAATTTGCATACTGTTTACATTTCAACCACCCAGATGGGATTGAGATTTCAATTACTATCAGATATCAAAATCAAACCTACTATTTGAAATGTTAACACATGCAAATTGCCACACTGTGGAATACGAACATACAAACAATGATGGACAGGAAAAGACCCTCTGGTCCACCCAGCCTATCCCACACAATTGTGATACCTTGTGTATCACAATATATACATTCCCCACCCCACCCAAAACCATGTGATCTCCTGGGAGAGGCAAGAAACCAGATAAAAACCCAGGCCAATTTGGGGGAAAAAATCTAGGAAATTCCTCTCCAACCCCTTTGGCAACCAAAAGTAGTCTAGGAGATTGGTCTGGCCTTGAATTCTATGCATTATCTAAGAGGTGATCTCCGCCCCAGCCAGAAACTGGTCCAGCTCTTGCTTGAAGGAATTCAACAAATTGGCGTCTACTGCACGAGCCGGCAACCTATTCCAGAGGTCCACTATTCTCTGGGAAAAGAACCATCACCTGACATCTAACCTAGATCTGGCCTTATACAACTTAAAAGAGTCCTCCTTAACCTATTTAATTGGAACAAACTGTCAACTCAAACACAATCTATTCCCTTCATCATCTTATAAACTTCGATCAGATCACAGTAGACTAATTTAGTTTCCCTAATTGTTAAACTATTAAAAACAAATGTTTGGAGGAAAACAGTAGTACTTGCATATTAACCCCTCCCTCCATCTTACAAGATGTGAGAATGATGGACTCCAAGTTTTGTTTGTTGATCTCGATGGCTGTAACATGAAAGAATTCCCCTGGGATAATCATAGTGCAGGTGGCTCACATTTTTAGTTCTGACTTGAGATCTGAATTCCATGGGTTTATTGGCGATTTGTGCCACTCACATACAATGCATTTTGACAGTCCATAAATGACTATTTCATCCAAAGGTCCTGCTGATTATCAAGTCTAATGACATATGCTGCCTGTACAGCCTGAGCCTTCCATGTAGAACATAGTGAGGTGGGGGAGGCCCATTGAATCCTTGCTGCTCAAAGGAATACTGCCACTTTAGGGTAAGTGGCTGCATATAAGGAGATAAAGTTGTTGGAAACTTTATCAAGACTCAAAAATAGTCACAGCAGTTTCAGCCTTTGAAAAGGCTATATGGAGTGGAGGGGTCAAACTGATGAACAAAGTCAAGATGGCATAAAATGCAATGTGGTGGCATTAAATGGAGTCTGTGGGCAAATGGAAGTGTGGCATTACCCCAATTACCTGTTTGGTGGCTGTTGAAGTGGGCATTGTCCCTACATGAGGTGAGTGCAGAGGGGCTTGTCCTATTTGACAGGACAAGGCATCCTCCCAGAGGACAGTAGCACACCCTTCCTGACCGGATGTAGCAGCCAGACCTCTTCCTACAGTGCCTGCAGGGCTTAGAAATGGATGAGGGACAAGACAGCACTCGTTAAAGAATCTGGCAATGTAAGACTAACCAACAACACCAAGCACCAGGCAGATGGCAAATAACAAAGAGTGTAGTCTGTCAACCTGCATCATGTTTACTGCTTGCCCATGCCAAGCATATACAGAACTGTACAGCTCTTTCATTGCACATCATGCATATCTATACCTCCTCAGGGCACACAGTCAGCACGCAATGTACAATTGAAAGCCTTGACATCCTCCAAGGGTTTAGATTGGATGTGTGGGAGCCACTAGTGATCTCCTACATTTGGTAACAGTGGGCACATGTGCCATGGCATTCAATGGGAAAGAAGATAAAAGTGCTGACCAATGAATTAATGACTTTTTTGGTCCATACGCTGTCTGATATTGAGCGCGAGCTGGGAATGAGCCATAAACTTAACAGTTGAGTGGTAATCTTGCTAACCACTGGTAGTGCCACACCTATGTTACCAGTTTGTTGCAGATGTTCTTGCTGCAAATGACAAAACCCTGTCATACTGACTGTAGCAAGCAGATGCATTTGTTTGGAGTCACTAGCAACTTGTGTGCCAAGATCTGCAGAATAGTCTGCTGATCTCCATGATATGCTTTCTTTCATCTTGTACCACATCAACCAAAAAATATTGTATTTGAAGTGGTTTAAAAGCAAACTTATGTTAAGAAGTAGAAAAAACTGCCATTTTTCAAAAAAATTTTAAAATGTCAAAAGATATGGAAAAAAACACTGCACTGTAAAGGTACTGTAAACATTACAAAAAAACCTTCTAAAGACAATTTAAGAGCTCCTGTGTCTAAGGAGCTTTCCTTGTTTCCATTCCAAATGGGCCCACAGGGGGAAAATACCAAATCCGGCCTAGGTATGATTGAATTGTGCTAAGTGTACATATAAATATGTTTGCATTAAATCTGGGGCCTTGATGAGGCTTGTGAAGGAAATAGGCATTTGCACCTCAGCTCACTAAAAAGCAGGGTGCATTATTGCAGGCCAGAAAAAGAATTGGTACAAGGTCTTTTCTCTCAATTCAATGTTCCCTCTGAGCTAGTTGTTCACCTGCTTTCCTAGTGCAAAGTACTGCTGAATCAGCCCATTAATCTCTACAGCCCTATAAATCCAAAGGTTTACTTGTATGGAAGGCGATTGAAATACAATAACCCTTTACATATCTTGAATAAGCTATGTGTGTGCATATTTTATACATGTATGCTCTGTAGTTTTGTATAAAATACGTTTGTTAGCTTTCCTTTATTTTATTTTAGCCATAGTTAATGCCACTGATTGTGATGCTGAGCAAATCTTTTTGGACTGATGCCTTTTGTAGTTGCCAAGTTTTTCCTCTGTGAAGAGTTTTTATGTTACATATTACACTACTTATTTCAGGATGTGACAAGCACCAGCGAGGTTAAAGAGAACAGCCATACCAGAAAAACTGATGAGGGAAATGGTCCACCACCAACAACTGAGCAGCTTTTATCCTACCAAATGGAAACGGTAATAAGTGCAATACAATACTTGGATACATTTATTTATATTTAAATTTTACTCTACATGGTTCTACCTTTAAAATTTGGATTAGCTAAAAAGTTTTGTTGTTTTCCAATGGTTTTGCTTTGTGTTTGAGTAAAACTGTATAACAAATAGCTTGTGTAGGTTTGAGAGCTAAAGCCCAAGAAATTCAATGATTTCACTTTGTAAAATATAATGCTGCTTTAAAAATGAGAATTGTCTTTAGCTATTGGCAGTTTAAAATGCCTGGGATACCTAGACTATATGATTGTTATATATTTGATGTGTTTTACTACCTTTGAATAGATTCAGTACCAGTAAACTTAATGTGTTTCTGCAGGTCTCTGTCATTGAACAGAATACTCATCAGTCAAGTATGGAGGGCAACTTTGAAAATCACTTCAATGATTTCAATGGTAAGTGCACATAATTGTATTATACGTGAGTACCGCAGCAATGGTTTATTTATGCCATGTGCTTCAGTTTAAATTACTTTTAGCTTCAAGCTGTCATGAACCACTAATGACTCAAACCCATACTTAATTCAACAGAAATTGACAACCAAAGCTTTGTGCTAATTAACACAGCCCTTCACTCTCAAAATGGCAGTATGTACACACAAAATTCCTTAGCCTAGAAATTCTGCTTCTTCTTGGGATGGAAGTATGGTGTAGCAGTGGCGGAGGGACTGGTTGTTGGGGCTGAGCCCAACTCTGCTGGGTTTCTGGTACTTCAGAGCAGGAATGGGAATTTCTGATGGAGGGATGGTACATCTTCTGCTCATCCCCCCATCCCTACATCCTGACTTCAGTTTGGGAGCATGTCTGTGGACATTTCCAGGCTGTCCAAGATTCCTGCCAGACGCAATGTTATAAGGCCCAACAATACCTATGCCTGTAGAAAGGTGGCTTTGATGCTATTCTGGGCTGCAAGTGTGCCCCACCAGGAAGAAACTGAGGGATCAATTACTGTTTAATTTGGGAGCCTACCAGTGTGGAAGCATCTCTCAAGAGTCTGACACAGCTTTATTTCTTCAGCCTGACTGGCATGTGGCACCCCCCTCTCAGAGAGCTTGAACGTTTAACATTTCAAGCACCTAGTGTAATCATCAAGCACTCCCATTATTAGGTGTAACATGGTAACATTTTCTCTACTCTGCCTAACAATGTGCCTCAGCCCCAACCTTGGGATAGCCTCCACTACTGCATTTGTGTGACATTATCCCATTTCCTGCACCAGCTATCTTCTGAATGAGAATGACAATTAGTTGCTGTTTTGTGTTTTGTGCCTGTGCCCACTAGGAACTGGATTAAATCTACCTAAACTCATTTCATATAGGAGCCTTACACCTAGCAGACTTTCATCCCATTAGTCTGAGATGGATTTGAACTTAGGCTCTAGAGATGAAAGGCCTACGTCCAGTGCTATCAATTATTTCCGATTGTATATGAAAGAGATTGAATAATGCTTCTAATTTCTCCCCCTTTTCTCCTCGGTTCACTTGAATGCACTATTGCTGGGGCAAGGTTCCACAGGATCCATCAGCTCTCCTGTACCTTGTCTAAGTAGCTGGTTCATATCTTAACCTCGGGCAGGGTATTTGGCTGTAAAGGCCAACGCAATCAAGCTTGATCCTGTTGATCCTGTTCTCACCTAATATCTATAAATGTTCATATTCAAACAAAGGGCATAGGCCTTCTAGAGCAAGAACCATGGCTGATTTTTCTCCTCGCTAACCCAGGGTACTGAGACCAATTTTATCGATCAACTGCGTTCCCAGCTGGGGTCAGATAACATGGCACACCCCAGCAGTTGAACATGGACCTTTAATCTGTATCGCCAGGAATTTCCTTGGGCCTGCTCCGCCACCATCATCTTGGCAGAAGCCCGTTTATGTGTGTAAATGGGTTTCCGCCAAAGTTACAGCGGGGAGCAGGAGAAGCTTACAGGAAATCCCCGGAGTATATCCTTGTGCCTCACTGGGCATTGGGGAGCTGCTTCTATATTGTTAAAGGAAAGGTTACTCTCAAGTTAAGAATGATGCTATGTATACAGATGTGTGGTAGGGGTCATGTTAATTAAGTGAAAGGATTATAAGTTTGACTTCTTATGTTTGACTTAAAGATATGCAGCATCATGCAACTGGGACTTTAGCATTGATTTTTGGGTAAAACTATTTAAAAAAAAAAACTGGACTGGTTTTCAAGCTTGACTTCTGGCAGGTTAGTCTGTAAGGGACATTGATAGTATCTGTGAAGAAATTTTGTTTAAAATGATAGAATGAATATGATGTGTGAATTGGGAGTTTGGGGGAGATTGTATTTTGCTTTCTCCTTCTATTTCAAGAATGTTTTTCATATATTTGCTTTTTATTTGAATAGTGGATGTAATGACTGACGATGAGAAGCCTAAAGTCTCCACCCAGATGTTAAAGCAGCAGTTTGAAAAATCAGCCCAGCCCACCCAAATGGCGACTAACACCACCAAACAGATTAAGGTATATATTAGTGTGTTCTTGAATGTGTGCATGTTGCCAGCAATGACCATTAACATTGTTTGCCTACTTGTAAAACTTACATGCAGTGGCTTCATTTGGAAAAGTGTACTTTTTCTAACTTTATGTCTTGCTTTTTTCTAATTCTTTAACATTTCTTTTCTCTGCTGCACATCATTATCTTTTCCACTTCCTATCATCTTGTAAATATTATATCCCCTTTCATCATTTTCCCCTATGTAAAGTATTTTTTGTTCCACTAAGCCATACAATTAGGTATGAAAAGGAACCATTGTGGAGAAAGTAAGGATATTTTGAAGAAAACAGAAAGGTAAGAAATCACCTCTACACTACGTGGCTTCCTTAATTATGACTGCCATCAAATAATGGGATCAATCTTTAAAATCTGCAGCAGAGAAGCAACTTGAAGAAACAAAATAATATTGCAAAACAGTCTTCCATTTTTTTTCAAAATTGCATTGTGACACTAAAATAGAATGTTTGGTGGAATATATTGAAGATAGTGTGTTGACATTGCATTGCATGGATGCTGATTTAAAGCAGAGTTCTAAACTGCATGTTGAGAAACAACAACTCAAAACAATGCATAGTTCAACATGATTATTGAACTTTTCCATTAAGACAGAGCATAAGTTCCAAGAGATGCAGTGGCCTCCTGTTGTTTCTACTTCCAACATTTCCACAACAGCAGGCAAGATTTTTGAAGCTACATCATTAAGAAAAATAGACAGTACAGCTGCTTCAGTTTCTGTCAGCTCCAGTAACCGTGGAAGCATGGAAGAATTCCCTCCTCCCCCACCAGATTTACTAAATACACCATCAGAAATAACTTATTTTTCCCAATCTCCTGAGCCCTCACTTTCTTCAACAAAACAAGTCATTCCTAAAGAACTGTATTCAAAGCAAAGAAATCTTTATGAGCTAAAACGTTTGTATAAACACATCAATCCAGAGGTGAGAAAGAATCTGGAAAAGGAATTTATACAAGAGATCAGTGAGATTGTGACAAATGAAACTAAAGATAATGATGTAATGGGAGATGTGCAGCAGGCCAAGTATGTTTTTGAACACACTGGTCACAGCCCCCAGAAATGTGTGAGCCCAGAAAGAGAGTATTTAGAATGGGATGAGATCCTTAAAGGAGAGGTACAGTCCATGCGCTGGATGTTTGAGACTCAACCATTAGATTCAATCAAGGATGAATCCCCTGACCAAAGCAATGCAAAATGTATTTCACAACAAGAGATGATATCAGGAGGTGATGTGAAGTACACAACATGGATGTTTGAGACACAAGCCATTGATACGCTTGGTGTAAGTTCTCCTGAATCTACAGAAGCTACTGGCAAGATTCCTGAATTAGCAAGAGGAGATGTCCGCACTGCCACCTGGTTGTTTGAAACACAGGCACTTGATTCAATGAATAAGATTTACCAAGAAGGTGACCAGAGCATAGAGACTTCTACCACAAAAGACATTACTGCTGGTGATGTCAAAACAGCAAGATATTTATTTGAAACTCAGTCCCTTGATACACTTGGGCATTTGGATTCAGTGGATGAAATGAACTTCCTGCACCTGAAATCTGAAGTTGAAGAAATTAAAGGAAATGTGAAGAAAACAACAAAGCTGTTTGAAACTCAACCCCTCTATGTTATTAGGGACCAGTCTGGTCAAGTGCTAGAAATTAAAACTGTCAAAAGAGAGGAGATTGAAAAAGGAGATGTAAGAACGGCACTCTGGCTATTTGAGACAAAACCTTTAGACGTGATTAATAAGGATGTTTCAAGCATAAAGGTTGTATGTGGTATCTCTAGGGAGGAAGCTAATCAAGGTGGTGTGAACAGAGCTAAATGGTTGTTTGAAACACATCCCCTAGACAGCATCAAAGAGCAGTTAGAAACCGACACTTCTGTCAACTATAAAGAAGAAATACAGGGCGCTGATGTTAGCAGACAATGCTGGATGTTTGAAACCCAACCATTTGACTCACTAAAAGATAATGATAATGCAAGACCTATAGAAACTGAAGAAATAATAGGAGGTGATGTGCGTTCAACAAGACACTTGTTTGAGACTGTTCCCATGGATGCTTTAAAGGACAGCACAGATATAGGAAAGCTTAAATGTATGATTGCCTCTGAAGAGGAAAAAGGGGACGTAAGACATCAAACATGGATTTTTGAAACCCAACCACTTGAGATGATTGGGGAGGAGAAAGAAAAATATACAAAAACAATTCAGCTAGAAGAAATCAAAAAAGGTGATGTTAGCAATTACAGACAGGTGTTTGAAACTATGAATTTAAGTCACATTGATGAATCTAAAAAGATTCAAGTGGATGGTGTGACTAGTGGTGCTGTAATGTCAAATAGGACTTTATTTGAAACAACTCCTCTATATGCTGTTCAAGATAGCGCTGGACACTATCACGAGGTTAAAACTGTGAGGAGAGAAGAAATTGTGAGGGGTGATGTTCGAACATGCAGATGGATGTTTGAGACAACCCCTATTGATCAGTTTGATGAAAGCATTCAAAAGTTTCAAATCATCAAGGGGATATCCAAAGAAGAAATACAATCTGGTGATGTGAAGACAGCTAAGTGGCTCTTTGAAACACAACCACTTGATGCTATCAAATATTTTAGCAATGTAGAAGATGAAGAAATTGTAACAAAGCAGTGTGATGATGTTAAGGGAGATGTACAAACCTGCAGATGGTTGTTTGAGACACAGCCAATGGATGCTCTTTATGAAAAAGTAGATATTAAAAATGAAGTAGATGAGATCCAGAAAGGGGATGTAAGAACATGTACTTGGTTATTTGAAACTCAGCCTTTAGATGCGATAAAAGATAATTCAGAAACAATTGTAACAATGCGTACAGTACAGCGGGAAGACATCCAGGGAAGTGATGTACGAATGGCCTGCTTTCTGTTTGAGACTGAATCTCTGGGAAATATAGAAGGGGAGAAGAAGGAAGAATTTAGGCAGATAACTGAAATAGATATTCAATCAGGGGATGTATCTCGTAAGAAGTGGATCTTTGAAAATAAGTCTCTTGATTTGATAAACTCCAGTTCAGAAGAGGAGTTAAAAAAAATTAGATCTATGACAGCAGAAGATATTCAGAAAGGTAATGTTATTAATTGCACTTGGCTTTTTGAAAACCATCCAATTGATGCTATAAAAGAAAACTCTGAAGAACGAGAGATTCTCCGCACAATCACAGATGTTCAGGGTGGGGATGTTGGTAAAGGGCGTTTCATTTTTGAGACCTACTCACTGGATCAGATTAAGGAAGAATCTTCAGAAACTACAGACCTCAAGAAATTTAGCATGGAACAAATAGAAAAAGGAGATGTTAAAAACTACACCATGCTTTTTGAAACTCAGCCACTATATGCCATCAAAGATAAGGAAGGATATTATCACGAAGTAACAACTGTTCGGAAGGAGGAAGTGGTGAGTGGAGATGTACGAGGCACCAGGTGGTTGTTCGAAACTAAGCCACTAGATTTAATTAAAGAAACTGATGAAGTATATGTCATCAAAGCTGTGACGCAGGAGGATATTCAAAAAGGAGACGTTACTTCTGCACGTTGGAGATTTGAAACACAGCCACTGGACAAAATTGCAGATCATGAAAAAGTAATCCTCAAAACAGTTTGCGATGTACAAGGTGGTGATGTGAGATCAAGTACTCAACTATTTGAATCAGATCTTGATCAAAAATACGTTAGAACAGTAAGTGTCAGTGAAATTCAGCATGGTAATGTAAGGACTGCCACTTGGCTTTTTGAATCGCATACCATTGATGAGATAAAAGGGGAAGATTCAGAATATAAAAAGATTGAAACAGTTGGACGAGAAGATGTACAAAAAGGAGATGTAAAACAGGCCATTTGGCTTTTTGAGAAGCAACCATTGGACAGCATAAAGGAAATTAATGATACAAATATAAAAATACTTCAAGAAGACATTCCACAAGTGGATGTCAAAACTACAACCTGGCTTTTTGAAACTACACCTTTGCACCAATTCAATGAAAGTCCAGTAGAAAGGCCAGAAATAATGGGGAAAAATATTGAAGAAACCCTTAAATCACTTTATGACTACAAAATTCTCCAATCCCAAGGAATCCTCATTGAAGCAAATGAGGTTGGGGATGTCAGAATGGCAAAATATCAACTTTTAAACCAAACATCCCCAGAGATACAAAAAGAACAGGTTGTCAGAGGAGATCTCCAAAAAATAATGATGGAATTACTATCCAAAAAAGAGTCTGCAGAAAAGGGAATTACAGTAGACCATAATGAAAAAGGCAACATTCATTTGACAACAGCACAGCTTTTGAAGAGGACAACAGATATTAATGTAGAAAAAGAAGAAATAATTGGTTGTGATATTCGGCAAGTTATCAATAATCTTTTAAGTCATGACAACTCTGCAAAAAAGGGGATTCTGATTCAAGAGAGTGAGAAAGGGGATGTTAGGATGACAGTTTATTCTCTTCTCAACAGAACAGATGATACTAAAGTTCAACAAGATGAAGTCCTAAAAGGCGATATACAAGCTGCAATTGATAAGCTTATAGCTACTTCTCAGAGCAGTGAACTTTCACAGAAAGTTAAAGTAAATGACATTGAAAAAGGAAATGTTCAGTTTTACACAACTTGTATTGAGTCTGGAGCATTAGACTACCTTAAACTACTTCAGCAGGAGACCGATGAAACTGCTGTGGTTCAACAGGAGTCTGAGGAAATAATACGTGGAGATGTTGAGGGTGCCAAACAAATGCTTAAGCAGCAGCAAATGCAAATTGGACGTACAGTTGCAGAGTCTGAAATTTTATCTGGTGATGTCCAAAATGCAGTGCTGACTTTTATGGCAGAAAGGCAAAATATATCTGCTAATGTAGAAAAAGAAGAAATCATACGAGGTGATTTAAGAATAGCTTTGGATTCACTCAGTCAGGCCATAAACCAACCCACACTAGTAAAAAAGGAACATGTTGTACGAGGTAATTTATCTGCAACTCTAAAATCTCTTGAAGAAGCAAAATCTCACAAAAAATATATTGAAAAGCCTGAAGTTATTCCAGGAGACATTAAAGGCACTCTAGATTCTCTAGAAAGGTCAGTAAATACCAGGGTTGAAGTTGACGAGGAAGGTGTGGTGCTTGGTGACCTCCAGTGTACTTCAACATGTTTGGAAGAAGCACAAAGCAAAATGAAGCAGGTTGAAAAAAACATCATAATGAGAGCTGACCTTCAAGCATCGATGGGAAATTTATTGGAAACAGCTTCTGAAAAGAAAGTGCTGCCGTGTGGGATGAGCAATAAAGGGGATGTAAAAGCTACTATCCAAAATCTAATGGAGCCACCACAACAGCAGGTTCAACCTCAGGCCAGTGGAGAAGGAGCTGTTCAAAATACTATTAAAATCCATCAGGATGGCCAGAAACAGTTACCTATTACCAAGAATATTGGCCATAAAGGAGGTGCACATGGCTCCATAAAATCTTTCTTAGCAGCTCAAGAACAAGGTAAGATGGATATTACAAAAAATGTTAACACAATAATACGGACAAAACTGAATGCTGAACAACAGGAGGGCACTAAGAAAGTTAATGTGAAAGCAGATGATTCAGTGAAATGGGATATACAAGAGAAAGCTCAATCTCTTTTACCACCCGATAAGCAACATCAATATAATATGTATGAAGTTGTTAAGGAAGACGTAAAGAAAATCTCAGATGAGCACAGTACTGGGATCACACCTAAACATATTGGTGCTCAAAGTGTACAATCAACCAGAATCAAGTCTACAGCTGATAAATACAATACACACAAAGTAAAAGAAACATTTGGTTCAGTTGACAGAAAAATAGCTAAACAGCAGGTTTCAGTCTCAACAGATGGTCAAAGTTCCTTTCAGTCACCAAGAACTTCTGAGTTTATTAAAATACCAAATATTGAAATTTGTACAGGAGCTGATACAATAGTTGCACAAGTCATGAACTCTCAAACCATTCAGGGCAGCAGTATTCTTCAGGAAAATGCACAGGTATCCAAACAAACAGTTCAGACTTTTGCATCTCAGTCAATTATGGAGCATGATGTAAAAAGTAAACAGGAAACAAAAAGTATCAAAGAATTGCATAAAACTGTCGACGACCGTAGCCAGATAATAAATAAAGGACTTGCACCTAAGATCAAATCTGGAACTACTTCATTAGAAAAATCAAGAATGTCTACAAACAAGATGGACATTAAAGCTCAAAATCCTAGAAAGAATGAATTAAGCCAAGGAAAAATGAACAAAAAGAATATACCAGAGGTTCAATTTTCAATTCCACCTCCACCTCCACCACCAACTCTGCTATCCTCTGAAACTGAACTCTTACTTCCTCCTCCTCCTCCTTCACATATAGAAGAAGATAATCAAATGCTTCCTCTACCTCCACCACCACCACCATTAGTCCAGATAAAATCAGAGATATATGAGACTGAACTCCCACCTTCTCCTCTTCCTCCTCCTCCCCCTCCCCCTATTACTACTACTAGAACTCTTGTCCAGGAAAAGTTCACAGCAGGATATCTTCCTCCACCTCCTTTACAGTCTGAGTTAAATTTATTACCACTACCACCACCCCTTCCTCAATCACCTTTCCAACAAAGGAAACTTGTTAATAAGGCATCAAAGTTCCAATCTTTACCAAAAATGTCAAACTTTGAATCTATCAAACCAAAAGAGCAACCTAAGAAGAAAGTACCATACACACCACTCATTTCAAAACCAAATGTAATTACAGCTGAGGATTCCACATCGTCAAAGGTAGATATTCAGCAGCAGAAACATGAACCCACACAAGAGAAACAACATGAACCTGTCCAGCCTTCAACATGTCCACAAACTATACACTCCTCACCCCCTCAATCAGTAATAAGGCCTGGTCAAAAGCTATTAAAGCAAAAGGAAGCGCAGGCTCCTCCTGCTGTTAACAAAGTTTTTGTGCCACCAGGTCCTTCAACCAAAACAGAAACTGCAAAACTACAACCTAGATCTTATGCCAGGAAATTTAAAACTCCTTTAATGATAGCTGAAGAAAAATACAGGAAAGAGAGAGAAGAAATGGAAAAAAATAAAGCAGCTAAAATGGCTTGGCTGGTAAATATGGGGGAGCCAGTAACAGAAGTATCAAAAAGGCCAGATAAAGGAGGATGCAAAAATAGTTTCACAGTGAAGCCTTCAGTTTTGCCGACTGTCACATCAGCTGCTGATCATCTGACTTTTCCAGCTAGTCAGGTAACGGAAACAGAAAACATGCCTATTGTTGCAAAGCATCAGATTTATCCAAAACCAAGAATGCCTACTGCTGAAGAACATCCAGTTTATCCAAAACCTGCAGCGTCCACTGCCTCAGAACATCAGGGTTATCTTAAACCAAAAGTCTCCACTGCTGAAGAACATCCAGTTTATCCAAAACCAGCAGTGTCCGCTTCTGTGGGGCATCAGGAGTATCGAAAATCAGCAGTGTCCACTGCTGTGGGGCATCAGGAGTATCCAAAATCAGCAGTGTCCACTGCTGTGGGGCATCAGGAGTATCCAAAATCAGCAGTGTCCACTGCTGTGGGGCATCAGGAGTATCCAAAATCAGCAGTGTCCGCTTCTGTGGGGCATCAGGAGTATCCAAAACCAGCAGTGTCCACTGCTGTGGGGCATCAGGAGTATCCAAAACCAGAAGTGTCCACTGCTGTGGAGCATCAGGATTATCCAAAACCAATAGTTTCCACTGCTTCAGAAGATCAGATGTCCACAAAAACAGTGTCTTCCTCCCTGTCAGCAGTGGTATCTGCTTCAGAGCAACTGCACCGTATCTTAAAATATTCTTCAGATGTAATGAGTAATAAGGAAGAGATCGTTAATGCATTTAAAGATTCAGTGAAAGATATTGGCTTGGAATCTATTAAACAACACAAAGAGCTATACAAAAAGGGACAAGAACAACCAAGTCATCTAAAACCTCAGTCAGTTTCTCTGCCAAAATTTAAGGTTAAAACTATTCAGCTACCTAAAGATGGTCAAATAATGCAAGAAAAGAAAGAAAATTCACTGTCATACAAAAAGCAACAAAAACAAATTTCAAAACCAGAAGAAAATAAAAGTCAAGAGAAAACTGCCATTAAACAGTTTCAACTAAAACAAAATGACCACGTGGATGTGACTAAACAAGAGCAGCATAACATTGTTGTTCAGCAACATAATCAGGTGCATTTGGGTGAATATTACCAATCAGCAACTGAAGTTAAAGATCAGAACATTGAAAAGACATCTGTTTCACAAGCACTTACAACTAATATGGCACAAGATCAAGTGAAAAATATGAAAGAGGTACAACAGCATAATCAACAATCATATACAGCTCATTCAGAAGAAACTCAGAAAGTGCAACAAAAGAAGGAAAAGGGGGGCATATACAAAGAAGCGAAGAGTGAAAAAATGCAGAAGCATCATGTTAAGGCTCAGAAAGAGGCATTTCCAAAATTTCAAGGAGAACAAGATCAGCAGAAAAATGACTTAGCAATCCAAGTAATGAATCAAAAGACTTCAGACAAACAGGCACATGTGCAAAAACACCTTGATTGGAAAGAAATGGTAATTTCAGAAAATCAGGCTGAATATAAAACTGAACAGGAGTCCTTTCAGGCAAAGGAAGAACAAGTTTGTTATATAAGAAATGCAAGTAGTAAGCACGGGCTGGTCCCTGCTCATGTGGAGAATATAAAACAGGAGAACAAAGAAAGTAGAAATACTGCTGTGCAGCAAAAGAAAATTGACAAAGGTGAGGCAAGACCTTATGTAGAAATTAGTGATAGTTACCGAAAGCGTGAGGAACTGCAACACATTTTATTCAGACTGATTCAGTTTGAAAAAGAGAATGACAACATAGATTTCAATGCATTAAAAGCCTTTTTGGAAAAGGTTCCTAAATGGCTTACAGATGGCCAGGGATTCCCAATGAAGGTTACCAAAGGGAATGATTTGCAAAAGGTGAAAAAAGAACTAACACAGATTAAACAGAAAGCATTACTAAAGCTTGCATATTTTGATGAGTCAATACAAAAAGCACTGATTTCTATGTCTGGTTTAAAACCTGAAAAAGAAATGTTTTGTTGTACTACACCTTCACAGAAGATATCCAAGATAAGCATTGGTTCTTCTAAATTAGATAAACAAGGAAGAAGCAATGTAGAAGAGCAAGCATGTGAAAGTAAAAAGGAACAGTTGAGTGAAATTAGACTTGCAGAGTCGAGAGCCCAGTCTCCAGCAAAAAGAATGCCGTCACCATCCCCTTCTTACATCACTATTGAGTCTACAGCAAGGCGCACAGAATCACCTCTTAGAACTGTTCCCTCTCCACCACTTTCTCAGAAAGCATACAGTACACCATCCCCAGTCCAACGGGAAACTACACCAACACCTCCATTACCATTGCGCAGCTCAGAGATGCCAACATCCAGAATTCGCACATCTTCCACATCACCCTCTCCACCAAGAGGTAAACGTTATGATCAGCTTGCCAAGCTTAAAGACACTACAGCAAAACTGTCACAGGGAATTTCACCATCTACACAGTTTACACATCCTCAGATAGCAGAAAAGAGGTCGGAAATTATTCCATCACCGGCAACTCTTCGACGTCAGTTAAAGATTGACACGCCGGTTACAGATATGTTACCTAAGCCAGAATCTCCTACAACATCTGTTACGGTTAAGGATATAACAGAAATGTTTGAAGAGGCTAGAAGGTCAGAAGAAAACAAAGTGTATATGCGTAAGGATCCCATAGACATTCCAGAACGTTTGGGTTCTGACACAGAAGAGTCTGAATCTGCTGTTAGCAAGCAGAATGTTCAGATGCCCAAAGTAGATCTTTCAGAACTTGTTCATAAATTTGAAATGCCAGATCAAACAACTTATTTTCAAAAGGAGCCGGTCATAATCACTGAAAAATTAGGAAGTGATAGTGAAGATGACCTTCTTGGGACAAAAACTGTGTTTGAAGAAATCCCAACTTTTGATGTAAAATCTGTCAAGACTGTGTTTGAAAGTTCTGGACAAACTACTGGTCCTATAAAACATGAAAAGCCCCAGGGAGATGGAAAACTGCTGAAAAAATCTCAACATTCTCATAAAGTCAAGGAAGGAAATAAGACGTCAACACAATCCATGGTATATCCTGAAGCAATTAATAAGCAGTTTGCACTTGTGGATGAGTTTGAAACTGAAGCAACTGGCTCAAGAACCAGCATTCAGCACTCCAAAATGTTTTCAGGCATTGATTCCAGGCATGCACCACCAACTTATGAAGATGTCATTTCAGGACAAATATTAGATATTTCAGCTGATAACACACCAGAAGAATTGCTGAAGAATTTTCAAAAGACATGGCAGGAAAGTGAACGTGTCTTCAGGAGTCTTGGTTACAAAATCTCAGACACCAGTGAAACTATGTGGCAAGAAGATGTACTTCAGGAACATTCGGCTTTGACTGGTAATCTGCATGAACAGTGTGAAGATTAAACTTAAAAAGCAATGACATTAATAACCCCAATGTAATACAGATCAAAACTACAATGGAACTAATACTAATCTATATTTTCTTCACTGATTTGCTGTACTATTTTACACTCGTCATACATTTCTTTTGATGAATGTGAACATTGATACTAATACTGAACTAAAACTGAGATTTCTTAGGTACTGACATTGAGGTAATAATGTAATAGGATAAATATTTCCACTTGTAAGGCTAATTGGATCACTTATGAATGGCAAATTCAATAACTTACATTTGCTAATGTAACACCGTTATTTAAAAAGGGTATTAGGCAGAAGGCTGGAAATTATAGACCAGTTAGCCTAACATCTGTGGTGGGTAAAATTTTGGAGTCTATTATTAAGGAGACAGTAGCGGAACATTTGGATAAACATAATTTAATAGGACAAAGTCAGCATGGCTTTACGAAGGGGAAGTCATGTCTGACAAATTTGCTTGAGTTCTTTGAGGATATAACGTACAGAGTGGATAAAGGGGAACCAGTGGATGTAGTGTATTTAGACTTCCAGAAGGCATTCGACAAGGTGCCACATAAAAGATTATTGCTCAAGATAAAGAATCACTGGATTGGGGGTAATATTCTGGCATGGGTGGAGGATTGGTTATCTAACAGGAAGCAGAGAGTTGGGATAAATGGTACATTCTCGGACTAGCAACCAGTAGCCAGTGGTGTTCCGCAGGGGTCGGTGCTGGGTCCCCAACTCTTTACAATCTATATTAACGATTTGGAGGAGGGGACCGAGTGTAACATATCAAAGTTTGCAGATGATACAAAGATGGGAGGGAAAGTCGAGAGTGAGGAGGACATAAAAAACCTATTGTAGTTTTGATCTGTATTACATTGGGGTTATTAATGTCATATAGGCTGGGTGAGTGGGCGGAGATTTGGCAGATGCAATACAATATTGGAAAATGTGAGGTTATGCACTTTGGCAGGAAAAATCAGAGAGCAAGTTATTATCTCAATGGCGAGAAACTGGAAAGTACTGCAGTACAAAGGGATCTGGGGGTCCTAGTGCAAGAAAATCAAAAGGTTAGTATGCAGGTGCAGCAGGTAATCAAGAAGGCCAACGGAATGTTGGCTTTTATTGCTAGGGGTTAGAATATAAAAACAGGGAGGTATTGCTGCAGTTATATAAGGTATTAGTGAGACCGCACCTGGAATACTGCATACAGTTTTGGTGTCCATACTTAAGAAAAGACATACTTGCTCTCGAGGCAGTACAAAGAAGGTTCACTCGGTTAATCCCGGGGATGAGGGGGCGGACATATGAGGAGAGGTTGAGTAGATTGGGACTCTACTCATTGGAGTTCAGAAGAATGAGAGGCGATCTTATTGAAACATATAAGATTGTGAAGGGGCTTGATCGGGTGGATGCGGTAAGGATGTTCCCAAGGATGGGTGAAACTAGAACGAGGGGGCATAATCTTAGAATAAGGGGCTGCTCTTTCAAAACTGAGATGAGGAGAAACTTCTTCACTCAGAGGGTGGTAGGTCTGTGGAATTTGCTGCCCCAGGAAGCTGTGGAAGCTACATCATTAAATAAATTTAAAACAGAAATAGACAGTTTCCTAGAAGTAAAGGGAATTAGGGGTTACGGGGAGCGGGCAGGAAATTGGACATGATTTTAGATTTGAGGTTAGGACCAGATCAGCCATGATCTTATTGAATGGCGGAGCAGGCTCGAGGGTCGATTGGCCTACTCCTGCTCCTATTTCTTATGTTCTTATGTTCTTATAACACTCCCAATTTAAAGAGAGATGTCTTATTGTCCACTGCCCTGAAAGGACTCTAAGTGGGAACTGAACAGAAGTAAGAAGGGGAAGATACAAATTAGGAGGGGTGAAAGTACAGATGGAGAAGGGTTTCTAGGAGGCTTTTGAAAAGAGGTGACGAGGCAGAGGTGCTGAGGGAGGGAGTGAAGTTGCTAAAAGAGTAGCTGCTGATAGTAGTGTAGTGGGAGTAAGGAACAAGAAGTAGATCAGTGTTAGAAGAATGGTGAGTGTGCAAAAAGACATACTCCTGGAGGAGATCACAGTGGCAGAGAGGGAGGAGGCCATGGAGACATTTGACAATCAGGATGAGGATCTTAAAATCAATTCTCTGGAGTACCAGTGGAGCTTCAAATAGAAGGGGATAATCAGGATATGAACAGGAGTGGGCCAATTATTGCATCAAGCATGCTCCTTTTGTTAGCTATGGCAGCTCTATCTTTTTAATCCCAATTTCTTTTCTTCCTTAATACTTAATGGCATAAATTAAAAGTCCCCCTTTTAAAGACCTCAATTGATTTTACACTTGTATATTGACACAGCACTTTGTAAGAAACTGTTTTCCTGGATTTGTTTTTAACTGTTATAGCTCAAATTCCGATTATGCCCCTTCGTCCTGGATTCCTGACTAGAGGAAAGTCGTAACTTTTTCTTTCTTTTAAAGTTTTTTGTACTCATCAAGATAAGGGATTCTGATGCTGAGAATGGAGGATTTCCATTTCAGGTACCCAGCATCAAGCTCTCCAAGATTAGGTATAGCACAGCTATATGCAGAGTAAAGCTCTCTCTACTCTACCCCAACAATGTGACCCTGCCCTGCCCTCAGAAGAGCACCCCTATTGCACCAGTTTAGCATTTTTCCCATTTTCCACCCCAATCCTTCTTAGGCCTGTCTAAGTAACATTGCCAATTAGTTGCTGTAGGCTCATGCTCACTAGGAACTAGATTGAGGCTGCCCACATTAATTTCATGTAGAACCCTTATGAGCATCAGACAAATGAGACTTTCATCCCATCCATGGATTTGAACCAAGGTCCCATAGGTGAAAGTCCAAGGTCTAACTCAGTTACCCTGGAAGAATAATTCCCTATCTACCCTGCCAATTATCTTCACTATTTGAAATATATAAATCAGATCACCCTTTAATCTCCTTATTTCCATAGAATGTAATCCAAGTTTACCCAGTCACTTATCATAACTCAGTCCCTTCTTCCCAGTGCCACCCTGGTAAATCGTCACTGGACGTTCTCCAAGGCCGATATATCCTTCCTAAGTTAGCGTACCCATAGCTAATGCAATATTTCAAATGAGGTCTGACCAGTGTTCTGTATAATTGTCACGCTGTTTCCAAGCTTATATATTCTAAACGTCTTTTAGCAAAGCCCAGCATCCCATTATCCTTTATTGACTATTCTTTATATCTCAGAACTAGCTTTTAATGATTTACATACCTGCACACTTAAATCCCTTTGTTAATTATTTTCTCCCTCATGCTTCCCATTTAGAATTTACTCCCATATGCTATTCTTGTATCCAAAGTATATTACATCAAACTTTGTTATGTTAAGTGGCATTTGCCACTGTTTTTCCAACATGTTCATTTGCAGTTTTATGTTCTCATCAGAGTGCACTATACCTCCTAGCTTAGTATCATTTGATACCTTGGACGTACTTTCCACTATCCCCAAATCCATGTCACATGTATCTTTTACTAAAAATCATACAAACCTAAAACGAGATCAGATTGGAAAGAATTATTTCTCACAGAATAGTGTTTTGTGAATTTGTTGGACAGAAAATCATGAGCCTTGGTCAAACCCCATCTGGAGTACTGGGTTCAATTTTGAACACCGCAGCTCAGGAAAGATAAATTGACCTTGGAGGGAGTACAGCACAAATTCATCAGAATTATACCGGGCTTAAGGGGTTAAATTATGAGGCTAGCTTGCATAAGCTTGGTTTGTATTGTCTTGAGTTTAGAAGGTTAAAGGGTGATCTAATCGAGGTGCTTAAAATTATAAAGGGTTTCGATAGGATAGATATAGAGAAACTATTTCCTCTGGTGGAGGAATACAGAACAAGGTGGTATAATCTTAAAATTAGAGCCAGACCCCAGCTAGGACTGAAAATAGGAAGCACTTTTTCACACAAAGGGTTATGGAAATCTAGAACTCTGTCCCCCAAAAGGCTATGGATGCTGGGTCAATTGAAATTTTCATGACCAAGATGGATAGATTTTTGTTAGGTAACGGGGCTATGGAGCAAAAGTGAATAAATGAAGTTGAGGTACAGATCAGCCATGATCTAATTGAATGGCGGAACAGGCTTAACGGGCTGAATGACCTACTCCTGTTTTTATGTTCCTACATTCCTATGTTTGGCTTTTTCTCATATTAAGCACACGGAGCCAATTTCAACTAATGTTAGTTCCATTGGGAACTAAAACTAACCATAGTTGAAATTGACTGTGTGTACTTCTTATGAGAAGATGCTCGGCCAGATGAATGACTCAGCTGTAGCCCTTTTAAAACTCATTGGTCTGGATGACATGAATAGGCTGGCCCCTGACTGGTGGATTTAGACTGATCAGGAAGCAGCATTTTTGCACCAAGCAGTCCTGCAGCCCAGGAAGTTTAAAGGGCTCAGGCTGAAGCTTCCCATTTTTCATGTTTCTCAGGAGGGAAAAGATGGGCGAAGAAGAACGGGAGTGAAAATAGGAGAGGTGGGGAGGGGGGGCGAGGGTGAGAGTGAAAACAGATGGAAAGGTGGGGCTAAGCATGGTGGAAAGAGGAGAAGGGCTTGAGTTTTTATGTATTGCGTCTTGGATTTTTTGTGTAAAAGGGTTTCACTTCTTTTTTGTCTATCGGGGTTTCACAAGTTTTATGTATGGGAGTGTTTGAATTTTCTGCCTATTGGCACTCACTTTTCTATGTAATCATCTAGCCTGCTCACTGATTTTGACTAAAGTATCGACCCCCAGATCAAAAAAATTGGACATTCCTGTCCTATCTCGTATGAAAATAGAATGTTTGGCGGGTTACTGTCAGTGCTGCAGTCTTTATGAGGTCGTAGCTTGTAATTGTAATTGTATGATTTACTCCTTATTTTGAGGAGTTCTGTAAAATAAAGCCAGAATGGGGAGCAAAAAAAAGCCAACAAAGATGGAGAGGAATGAAAATGTGAGGAGATAGATCTGAAATAAAACTGCAATCATAGAATCATAGAAAGGTTAGAACACGGAAGGAGGCCTTCCGGCCCATCGAGTCCTTGCCGGCTCTCTGCAACATCAATCCAGCTAGTCCCACTCCCTGGCCCTATCCCTGTAGCCCTGCAAATTTTTTCCTTTCAAGTACTTATCCAATTCCCTTTTGAAAGCCACGATTGAATCTGCCTCCACCACCCCCTCGAGCAGTGAATTCCAGATCCTAACCACTCGCTGTTTAAAAAAGTTTTTCCTCATGTCGCCTTTGGTTCTTTTGCCAATCACCTTAAATCTATGTCCACTGGTTCTTGACCCTTCCGCCAATGGGAACAGTTTCTCTCTATCTACTCTGTCTAGACCCTTCATGATTTTGAATACCTCTATCAAATCTCCTCGCAACCTTCTCTGCTCTAAGGAGAACAACCCCAGCTTCTCCAGTCTATCCACGTAACTGAAGTCCTTCATCCTTGGAATCATTCTAGTAAATCTCTTCTGCACCCTCTCTAAGGCCTTCACATCCTTCCTAAAGTGTGGTGCTAGAACTGGACACAATACTCCAGTTGTGGCCGAACCAGTGTTTTATAAAGATTCATCATAAGCTCCTTGCTTTTGTACTCTACACCTCTATTTATAAAGCCCAGGATCCCGTATGCTTTCTTAACCGCTTTCTCAACCTGCCCTGCCACCTTCAACGATTTGTGCACATGTACCCCAGATCTCCCTGTTCCTGCACCCCTTTTAGAATTTTACCCTATAGTTTATATTGCCTCTCCTTGTTCTTCCTACCAAAATGTATCACTTCACACTTTTCTGCATTGAATTTCATCTGCCACCTGTCCGCCCATTCCACCAGCCTGTCTATAAGAGATAGGAGCTGGAGTAGGCCATTCGTTCCCTGAAGCTTGCTCCACCATTCAATGAGATCATGGCTGATCTGATTTTTACCTCAACTCCACTTTCCTGCCTTTTTCCCATAATCCTTTGACTCCCTTGCTGATCAAAAATTTGTCTAACTCAGCCTTGAATGTATTCAATGACTCAGCCTCCACAGCTTTTTGGGGTAAAGAATTCACGACCCTCTGGGAGAAGAAATTCCTCCTCATTTCCGTCTTAAACGGGCGACCCCTTATTCTGAGACTATGCCCCCTAGTTTTAGATTCCAACATGAGGGGTAACATCCTCTCAACATGTCCTCTTGAAGTCTATCACTATCCTCCTCACTGTTCACAGCTGTTCCAAGTTTTGTGTCTTCTGCAAATTGTGAAATTGTGCCCTTTACACCCAAGTCCAAGTCATTAATATATATGAAAAAAAAGCAGTGGTCCCAGTACCGACCCCTGAGAAACACCACTGTATACCTCCCTCCAGTCCGAAAAACAACCGTTCACCACTACTCTCTCTCTCCTGTTACTTAGCCAATTTTGTATCCTTGCTAGCACCGCCCACTTTACTCCATGGGCTTCAACTTTGATGACAAGCCTGTTAAGCAGCACTTTATCAAACCCTTTAGGAAGTCCATATACACCACATCAACCGCATTGCCCTCATCGACTCTCTCTCTGTTACCTCAATGAGAAGAACAAGCTTATTTTAATTAGAGGTACAGAGTTTAAGGGGGGATATTAAAACATTGATTAAAAATGGATAATAAAAAAACAGGCAGGTTATTTAACTGGACTGTAAGTGCTAAACTTGATGATGTGAGTATAAAATTAACAACCCAAAACAAGCACAGGTTAGAAGTAATTATATTTCTCACAGAATGGTGGATATGTGAGGGATAATTTTGTGAATTTGCTGGACAGAAAATCATGGGGAATGAATGCTTGAATTCCCAACATGCCCTCATAGTGGGCAAAGCTCCACAGAAAGGAGCACAAATTTTGTAAAATTACCCCCCTGGATACAGACACTGAAGCTAAATAGTTAATGCTGTATCAATTGACACCTTTGGAAAAATTGGATAAGTATCCAGTTAAGATCAGGTTTGAGGGTTACTATAGATAGAGGTGACCAAATGCTCTATGGAACATGATTGTTTATAAACTGCTGGAACCATATGAATTTGGCGCCAAGGAAGGCAACTGCCAGGAATGACTAATGCACAATTTAAGTTTAGAAAGAGTTTTGTTCATTTTACTTTTTGAGGGTAGATAGGAACTTGCAGAGTCTTTTCTTGGGATGAGTTGGTTAGAGTCCAAAATTGGGCTTAGAGGGAATAGCCTCTTATTCCCTGGTTTCTTTTGTGCTAAGCTGGCTGGGGGAGGGGGGGAATACCAAACAAGTTGGAAGAAACTGATTATCAGCTGGCAAATTTAGCTATTGTAGGTTGGATCACAATTTGAATTGCAAAATAATTACCGTTGAGGCACATAAGGCCTGTAAACCTATTGATGTAAACACATTTTCCAGGAATTCCCTCAGAGGTTTTCCCACTTGGCCACCGTAACATCAGCGGATGTTTAGCAGAAACTCTAGATAGACGCATAACTCTCGCCGAAGTTACAGCAGCCTATTGGGAGAACACTGGCGGAACTTCCCAGCGAATGGCCCCAAAATTTCTGATCTGGGGGAAGGCGTAAGTCGGCAATTATGCCTTTGTGAAGCCAGGAATTTCTGACAGGCGTGATATATGCTGAGGTTCTGCTGGAAAAGTGCCCTGACATAAATTCTATTCAGTTTCGGGGGCACTAAAGAAGCGCTCACCCTCCCAGTGCCAGCCACAGATCGAGTTAGGATGGGATAACATCACCCATTCTAAATTCTGTGACTTCCACCTTTCTTTCTGCCGTTGAAAATATTTGCTACTGTTTAAGAGGCACAGTTTTCCAGTTAAAGGAACACTGTTCAAATAAATTTACTTGTGGAGAGTTTTGGCCATATCTTCGGAGTCACTGCAGGTATCAGAAAATAATTATTACTCATACTCAGGATGCCTTCTCTTACATTCTGCACAGTACTAGTAATTAATTTGGTCTGCTTGAGCAGTGTTCTTTTTTAATCAGCTACTTTGTGGATCTTTTATGAGGAAATTAGTGAACACTAAAGAGGTTGAAGAATATATAGAAGCATTAAAAAAGAAAAGGTATATGTTCTCATGAACCCACTGAAGGCACAGAGATTCCCACGTCTCCATCTCCACCTGCCAGGTCAGAGTGAAAGGCAATTATAGACATTGCTTCCAGACATTGGCATGTTCTCCTCCAGTGGACTGGTGTTACCTGGCATTGTGTGCTATCTTCTCCTGCTGGATAAATGCACAGTGGTAATTAGCTGTTGCAGTCTCTGGATCAAGCAGTCACAATCAGCCAGGATTCGTGGAATGGTTGGTAGTAATGGCAGGTGTAAGAGACCAAGGACTTCGGTTGTGAGACTTCAGTGTGCTAGCATGTATTACAGGATGTGAGATGCTTAACATGAGTACTGCTGAGTGACTTTGCTTCTGGGACAAGAGATATGGTGCCATGTGATACTCTAAAGGGCAATGCTTGAATATTTTTCTCAGAAATACCCATGCATTTCTCTATGATTCAGTTGTCTTTCCTGTTATTCATCTGAAAAGACTGATACCTTTGCTGAAAACACTCATACTTTTGCTAACCTAGCGAGGTCATTAAACTTCTTCCGACCCTACAAAGGTGTGCTTGGGCTTGTGGAGGTCCTCTTACAGCCACAGCCAACAGTTCCAACCTTCCATGTGGCAGGTGCTGTTGCATGTGATGGCTTATTCCTTGGTACCCTAACAATGGCATCCCTCTGATGTGGGCCAGCAGCCTCTGAAAAGTTACATGCTCATCTTTTTCCTTCTTTAGTTTTGGCTCAGTGGTAGCACTCTTGCTTCTGAGTCAGAAGGTTGTAGGTTCGAGTCCCACTCCAGGACTTGAGCACATAATCTAGGCTGACACTTAAGCGCAGTACTGAAAGAGTGCTACACTGTCAGAGGTGCTGCCTTTCAGATGAGATGCTAAACTGAGGCCCCGTCTGCCTTCAGAGGTGGACATAAAAGATCCCATGGCACTAATTGAAGAGCAGGGGAGTTCCCTTTGGTGTCCTGGCCAATATTTATCTCTCAACCAACATCACTTTTAAAAAAAAATTATTTGGTCATGTATCACATTGCTGTGCGTAAGTTGGCTGCTGCATTGCCTTACATTACAACAGTGACTACATTTCAAAAGTACTTCATTGGCTGTAAAGTGCTTTGAAACGTCTTGCGGTCATGAAAGGTGATGTATAAATGTAAGTTCTTTCTTAACTCCAGCCATTTTACTCCCTCTTCCAAAAGCCTGCTCAGCCCTTTAACTACATAGAACTCTTTAAATACAGGAGTTGTGTCCTTGCTCCGCCCTTCCCAAATTTTCTCGACTCCCCCGGTTTAAAGATTTAAGGATAAAGAAACAGAGGAACGATGCAGAAGGAAATAGGTGAATTAGAGCCAAATTAGATCGAGAAATAAAGGGAGGGAAAGAAAGATTAGATTAAGAGAGAGAGAGAAAAGAGATAGAAAGGAAAAGTAAGATTTTTTTAAATTTTAATTAAATTTTAAAAACCTCGAGGAACAATTTACTATCTGCAGGAATGAGACTCCATAGTTTCAATTGTTCCATTTCTGGGCAGGAGAGGTTGAGTGGCATTGCAGGAACATAAATCTCATAATTAAAAGAGTCCTAACTCCATTAAGTACCAACCCTAACTTTCTGCAGTGAGTTTAATTCGCAAAAGCAGCAATTTCTTGAAACTCACGAGGAGATTGACGGTGAGCTTCCATTTTCGAGAGGCTAATGCCAGAGCTGTGCAAATCATCCAGTGATTTGTGGCAATTCCCAACAAATTACTGGGTTATTTACACACTAAAAACTGAGTGCGCATTAAACTCGCCGTGATTTTCCCAGCAAATTCTGGACCATTAGCTAGATTTTCTGTCCACTGACTATGAATGAGTGGAAGCATAACCATAACTCATTTCTGCTTTACATTTATTTCCTGTACAGATTTACTTTTATTGACAGTATTTATAAATTCCAGATGATTGACCAACTGTTCAGAACTAATATTAGATCCCTAATCGCATGTCAGTTCACAATCCTTAGACAAACATATATGAACTTAGGAATGTTCAGAATGGGAAAAGACCACTTTAATCCATCTAGCCAGTCCTAAAGTTCAAAATACACAGGCCCGAATTTGCCATCCCCCTCCCTCCGCAGGTCAAGCGGAATGCACTCCACCTGATATGACCTGAACCTGCTTGGATTCCCGGGATCAGATTGGAAGTATTGACAGGGGTCTGCACCTAGAATTGTGGGTGGCTGAAATAACAAGATCTGTAGCAGTGCTAATGACTGACCGTTGCGGGGTCTTCTGACTGCTGTCTAAAACCTGCAATCAGTCCTAATCCACATCTCACAATGTCATGTAGAAGAAAAATACTTGCCTTCTGACTGGCTTCTCATCGGCATCCAGACCCCACTCAGATCCTGCTTCTTCTGGCCACGCTTCGTTATTGTTGCTTGCCTAGCATACTTGCAGGAAAATGAGGTGGTAGGTCCTGTTAGGGCATTCCTGCCTCAGTTGCATGGCTGTCTCACCTCAGGGGAATCCCAGGAAATCCTTGGGCAATGTAAGGGGGCAGAGACTCACACCTTTTCACACCCCTTTGCACCTGGGAACTGAGCATTTACCAGTTGCGTCGGAGAAGAAAATCTGCCCTATGATGTTCACATTACTTTTATAAGAACAGAACAAGATTGATGTTTGCAGTTCGATATTAAGATTTTCACTAACTTGTGTGCAATCACATTTAACTGAGTGAGTTTTTATTCAGATTTAAATATTGTTGACTGTTAACATTGAAAGGATAATTTCTGTGAAAATCACAAAAGTTATTCAGTATTTTCAAAGTAATAGTTACTAAATAATTCCACTTACTAACAAAATATGATTGAAAATCAATGGTGAATTCTCACTTTCTACGTTAATAAAATTTGGTATCCGTTTGGCAAAAATGTTAACATTCTTGTATTAATAAATATATTACATCGTATTTAAAATTTATCAAAGTAATACAATCCAAATTTTACAGTTTTCATCTTTTAGGTGTTTACTGGAAAAGGTTCTATAGATTTTTGCAAGGATGCAACATTATTTTGTTAGTAATTGGACTTATAAACTAACCCTTCCCAGCAAAAGTACAGAAGTAGAAAGAAAAGAAATAAGAACTATTCTAACATTTTTTTGTTCTGTTAGAAAATTCAGGTTCTTACCAAGGAGACCTGCATAGTTTGTCGAAAGATAGTATATCCCATGGAAAGTCTGACAGCAGACAAGCAAATCTTTCATAAGTCCTGTTTCCGCTGCCAGCACTGTAACAGTAAATTAAGGTAGGAGATATTCCTGATCGACAATAAGTTCTTAAATGTTGTAGTATCTATTTCACACTTCTCATCCACAATATCTTACATATAAGTAGTATTTTTCTGCATTAGTGCTTCAAAGTAGGCATAATATTAATGTTTTTATGATATTTGTTGATATAGTTTCAGATTAATATTTGATAATTCCCTTTTGAGAAGACAAGATGTGCTAAAATAGTTAAGTTTCATTCATCTTCATAAATAAAAGCTGCATCATCATATTAACTACTGTTTTCCTAGCTTACATTATTTAACTGAGATGAGACAATTATAAGCTATAATTTTTGAACTGTGACATGTGCATCAGGTTGTACAAGCAGAATAGGACTACTATTTGACTTTAACTTAGATTACTTGATGACAGTCTATGTGCCAATGAAATGTCTTTGGGATGATAATGTTAATTTGTACTTTTTTATTTTCACCAGTCTTGGAAATTATGCATCCCTCCATGGAAAAATGTACTGCAAACCTCATTTTAAGCAGCTTTTCAAATCCAAAGGCAACTATGATGAAGGTTTTGGACACAAACCAAACAAAGGAGGCCGGATAAATAACAGTCAAAGTAATTTATCTGTTAATAAAAATTCTCCAGGCAATAAAACAGCCATAGATTGCACCACAGTGGAGATGCTGGGAGAAAAGAAAACCATTAGCAACAAAGTTGATCAGTTGGTTGATGGAAATGATGTAGAACTGAGCAAGGATACAGAGGAACAATTGAAAAATTCACCTGATCAGATGAAGAAGGCTGCAGAGAGAAATAAGTTAAATATCAACTGGCCTCCTTCCATTGATGCAAATAAGAAAACTTTCAGTATTGAAGAGGAAGTGAAAGTGATAATACCAAAATGGCCTCCAGAATGTTCCAGTCAACAAATTGGTGAGGCGGAAACATTGAATTCTAAAATAAATGAGGAAACATGTGAGGAACCTGCAGAATCATTATCCAACACTCTGCAACCACAAATTAAAACTGTGGAAAAAGCAGAAAGCATCTTGTACAATGATCATTCTAACTCTAAAAATATTGACAAAGAAGATAATGAGGCAGAGTTTGAAGTGAATGGTAAAGAGAATGTGAAAGTGGAACTGGATGATGGAAAAAGTACAGATGAAGTATGTGTAAATGGAACAACTGATGTGTTGAATGAAGTTGGGGCAGAGGATCCAAAAGACTTTGAAGGAAAACTGGTTGAGCCTGAAGAGACAATGAAATCCTTGGCTGTCAGTGGTAAAGAAAGTGAAAATGGTCTTGAAGACTTAAATTCCAATAACAATAATAATGGGGGTGTGCAACAAATAGATTTTCTGCAATTTGATAACTCACTTGAAGAATCCTCAACAATGGATTTCCTTCCAGATCGAGCTATGATGAATCAATTCACACAACCATATAACAAAATCTTAACAGAAGAATTAGATGATTACACCTCAACAGATCTAGTCAGTGAAATTGATGTAACTTTTTCAGATTTCTCTGATGGTAATCAGTTGGTAACTGGTTCTAAACAAGATGCTAATACTGCTAATTTATCTAATGATTCATTTGGAGAGAGCTGTTTGACCCCATTAAAACAATCTGAAGAGAATGCTACAAGTCTTTTTGATGAAATTTTCCATGGACTAAACAGTAAGCCAAATGATGCTGAATATAATTTCTCATCTGTTAGTCAGAATTCAGGGGAAGATGACTTCCTTGGCCTAAATCTGACCGAATCTTCAGAGATGCAGTGTATTAACAACCAAAAGGATTATACTTCTTTATATGACCTTTTGGATACTGAAATTGAACCAAATGCACTGAGGGGTAATAAATTGCCTCATGACATTCTTGGCCCAGGACATGTAATGGAACCATTATCCAATACCAGCCTTTCAGAAAAAGACCCTCTGCTACTTACAGTTGAAGAACAAATCAAGAGAAACAGATACTACGATGAAGATGAATGAAAAAAATGAAGGTTTTAAGTAACACTGTGGATTGATTTTTGAAGACGTATTTGTGCCTGATGCATTTATTTTGATTTTGGTTATTTTCACATTAAGTCTTGAATAACATTTTCAAATATATACAAAACCTTTTTAGTACTATGCTTCATTATCAGTTTTCAGTATACAAATTCATGGAGTGATGCATCATATTACATTTTTAATACAACAACGGCAATAGACAGCCCTTATGCTACATTTTATATTCTACCATACTACTGTTTTTAGGCAGGTTGGTGAGCTTATCTCTTATGCTGTACAAACCATTTTAAATTTGAGTAAAGCACCTGGAGTGCCGAGTAGGAATGTTCTTGTTTTACAACATTATGGTCATTTTATTGATAGAGCTGTTGCTCATCATAATTGGTACAATTTATGTTAATTTCTTGAAATCACATAGAAATTTCTTTTTAATAGCTACATGTACATCAAAAATACTCAATGTAAAGAAACCACAAATCATTTAGCTGCTTCTAGATTATACACATTCAACTTTAAATCTATTTGATAACAGTTCACTTATATGTTGCTTGTTTATGCTTCGATATATTTCTTTTAGCTCTTCATTAGTAAATTGTAACCATGCTTTTATGGCTGTTTTTTATGCATAATAAAAAGTTATATTCATAAAGTGTCCTTGGTTTTCTAGTTATTTGAAATAACACAAAAGCTACATAACTTTTTATTTAATTTTTCACAAAAATAATAGATAAACTCCTATTTTCTGGCCCCAGCTGAGTGGACCTAGGACAGGCTACCAGTTGTAGTAATGCTAGTGAAATCTGCGCTAAGCTGACTTCTCATAATTTTCCAAATCATATTATCATTATAATTATAACAAGCTCCTTCCACAGTTTTAGCTTTGAGCTAGCCATATGCGGAGAGCTCAAAATAGAGTTGCAGATGAAATTTAAAGGGATGCTATCATAGTATAGTACAGCACAGAAGGAGGCCATTCAGCCCATCATGCCTGTGCCGACTCTTTGAAAGAGCTATCCAATTAGTCCCTGCCCTTTCCCCATTGCCCTGTAATTTTTTCCCTTTCAAGTATTTATCCAATTCCCTTTTGAAAGCTACTACTGAATTTGCTTTCACCACACTTTCAGGCAGTACATTCCAAATCATTACAACTCGCTGTATAAAACAGTGTGTCCTCATGTTGCTTCTGGGTCTTTTGCTGATTACTTTAAATCTGTGTCCTCTGGTTACTGATCCTTCTGCCACTGGAAACAGTTTCTCTTTATTTATTCTATCAAAACCGTTCATGATTTTGAACACTTCTATCAAATCTCCTCTTAACCTTCTCTCCTCTAAGGAGAACAACCCTAGCGTCTCCAGTCTCTCCACATAACTGCAGTCCCTCAAAATTGGTTCCATTCTAGTAAATCTCTTCTGCACTCTCTCCAAAGCCCTGACATCCTTCCTAAAGTGTGGTGCCTAGAATTGAATACAATACTTCAGTTGATGCCTAACCAGTGTTTCATAAAGGTTTAGCATAACTTCCTTGTACTCTATGCCTCTATTAATAAAGGCAAGAATCCCATATGCTTTTTAAACAACCTTCTCAACTTGTCCAGCCGCCTTCAAAGATTTGTGTGCGCACACCCCCAGGTTTCTGTTCCTGCACTCCCTTTAAAATTGTATCATTTAGTTTATATTGCCTCTCCTCATTCTTCCTACCAAAATGTATCACTTCACACTTCTCTGCGTTAAATTTCATCTGCCATGTGTCTGCCCATTTCACCAGTCTGTCTATGTCCTCCTGAAGTCTGTTACTATCCTCCACATTGTTTACTTCATTTCCGAGTTTCATGTCATCTGCAAACTTTGAAATTATACCTTCTATACTCAAGTTTAAGACATTAAATGTATATCAAAAAGAGCAGTCCTAACACTGACCCCGGGGAACACCAATGTATAATTCCTTCCAGTCTGAAAAACAACCAATCACCACTACTCTCTGCTTTCTGTCCCTTAGCCAGTTTTGTATCCAAGCTGCCACTGTCCCTTTAATCCCATGGCCTTTAATTTTGCTAACAAGTCTATTACGTGGTACTTTATCAAATGCCTTTTGAAAGTTCATATACACAACATCAACCCTCTTTGTTACTTCATCAAAGAACTCAATCAAGTTAGTCAGGCACAATTTGCCTTTAACAAATCCGTGCTGACTTTCATTTATTAGCCCATACTTATCCAACTGCGAATTCATTTTGTCCCGGATCATTGTCTCTAAAAGTTTCCCCACCAGCGATGTTAGGCTGACTGGCCTGTAATTGCCGGGTTTATCCCTCTAATCCTTTTTTGAACAGGAGTGTAACATTTCCAGTCCTATATCTAGGGACGATTGATCATTAAAAGTAAATGGCTGCACTGAGCAGGAGAATTTTTTTTAGAACATTTGAAAGGCTGAAAGTGCACTGAACCTATCGACCTTATTGTACTTAATCTTTGCCGAAGCTGAAATGAGGGAGAAGAGAAAGGAAACCCAAATGTGAAGCCACAAAACAGTGTCTCCAGGCAAGTGATAGAGGAGGGCAGCACCCATCTTCCCTGTTCCATGGCTGCAAAGTGAGTGTTCTACTACATGGAAGATTGACCTTTTTGGCATTCTGGAGCATCCGCCCCAGAAAAGAGCAGTACACCATGCCTGGCATGATGTGGCCAAGTTCAATGGTCCTTACAGTATCCACTGGACCAAGGAACAGAAGCAGAACAAAATAGCCTTCTCCCACCAACCCTGCACACCCTACACCACTATGACCTACACTGATTCCCCATTCCCAGTGTGTAAATTTAAAATCCTTGTCCTGGTCTTGAAATCTCTCCATGGCTTTGCACACCTTATTTTGCGATCTGCTCCAGCTCTATATCCCCCCCTCTCCATGAGCACTCCATTCCTCTGGCCTCTTGTGCATATTGCTCCCTTTTTGTCCCACCATTGGGACAAATAATATATACATTCTCTCTGCGCACATTGATCCAGGTGAAGGGATTGGCAGAAATAAAACTGATTGCATCAAATTTTAAAGGGAGCTAATTCCATGCAGGGGTGGGATCTCTGGTGCTTTTAAAGAACTTTTACTCACGTATAAAGGGCAGCTGTACTCAAGAACTTCAGGCTAGTTTTGGTAGTGTAGCAGAATGGAGGCCAGAAGGTACAGCAAAAACAGCAGAACTGCTCCATTTAAGGATGTTGGTCTCAAGGTATTGGTTAAGGTACATCAAAGGAGAGGCATCATCATATCAGGGTTAATGTCCGAATTGCATGGGTACAGGTTGCCAAGTGAGTTAGCACAGTTCCCCATATCCTTAGATCGTGGAAGCAGATGAGTAAAAAAATTGTCAGGATTCAGGAAGTTACTTATTCTGAATATACAGTCATAGTTACAGGATGTATGCCACAGAGTTTCACTGAAAGAGCATGGAAAGCACTCAGACAGCCTTTTAGCTCTTTCATGCATGCACGTGTCCATATTGCTGCAGAATAAATGCCGTTTCTGGCAATCAAATATGCTTCTAATGTTTGCTGGGTGCAAAAATAAAATTGCACGTAGGAACAGGAGTAGGCCGTTTAGTCCTCCAGCCTGTTCTGCCATTCAATGAGATCATGGCTGATCTGTGACCTAACCTTAGCCCCATATCCCTTCATACCTTTGGTTAACAAAAATCTATCAATCTCAGATTTAAAATTAACAATTGAGCTAGCACCAACTGATGTTTGCAGGAGAGAGTTCCAAACTTCTACCACCCCTTGCGTGTAAATATGTTTCCTAACTTCACTCCTGAAAGTCCTGGCTCTAATTTTTAGGCCGGGTCCCCTAGTCCTTGACTCCCTAACCAGCAGAAACAGTTTCTATCTATCCTATGAGTTCCCCTTAATATCTTGAAAACTTCGATCAAATCACCCCTTAATCTTCTAAATCCCAGGGAATACAATCCTAATTTGTGTAATCTCTCCTCATAATTTAACCCTTGGAGTCTAGGTATCATTCTAGTAAATCTACACTGCACTCCCTTCAAGGCCAATATATCCTTCCTAAGGTGCGGTGCCCAGAACTGAACACAGTACTCCAGGTGTGGTCTAGCCAGAGCTTTGTATAGCTGTAGCACAACTTTTACTCCCTTGTATTCTAGTCCTCTAGATATAAAGGCCAGCATTCCATTAGCCTTTTTGATTATTTTCTGTACCTGTCCATGACATTTTAATGATCTATATACATGGGCCCCAAAGTCTCTTTGGACCACCTTGGGAGAACCTTCACCACACGGACTGCAGCGGTTCAAGAAGACAACTCACCACCACTTTCTCAAGGGCAATTAGTGATGGGCAATAAATGATGGCCTCGCCAGCAACGCCCACATCCAATGAACGAATAAAAAAAAACCTTCACTGTTTCGAGCTTTTTACCATTGAGAAAGTACTCTGATCTATCCTTTTTAGGTCCAAAATGGATGACCTCACACTTGCCTACATTGAAATCCATTTGCCACAGTTTTGCCCATTCACTTAATCTATTACTATCTCTCTGTAATTTTATGGTTCCATCTACACTGCTCACAATGCTGTCAATCTTTGTGTCATCAGCAAACTTGGATATGTGGCTCTCTATCTCATCATCTAAGTCAATAATAAATAGTGAATTGTTGAGGCCCTAACACAGATCCCTCTGGGACACTACCAGTCACATCCTGCCAATTTGCGCACCTGCCCATTATCCCTACTCTCTCTCTCCTGCCGCTCAGCCAATTTCCTAACCAGGTCAATAATTTGCCCTCAATTCCATGAGCTTTAACTTTAGCTAACAGTTTCTGATGAGGGACTTTATCGAATGCATTCTGGAAGTCCATATAAATAACGTTAATAGACATTCCCCTGTCCACTACTTTAGTCAGCTATTCAAAAATTTCAATCAAGTTCGTCAGGCATGACCTACCCGTTACAAATCCATGCTGGCTCTTTCTGATCAGCTGAAAATTTTCAAGGTGTTCAGTCACTCTACCCTTAATTATAGACTCTAGTAATTTCCTGGCAACAGATGTTAGGCTAACTGGTCTATAATTCCCTGGTTTCGCTCTCTCTTAAATAGCATGATGTGGAGATGCCGGTGATGGACTGGGGTGGACAAATGTAAGGAATCTTACAGCACCAGGTTATAGTCCAACAGTTTTATTTGAAAAGTGACATGTGCAATTTTCCAATCTAAAGGTTCCTGAATTGAGAACAATTGTCACAAAGGCTCCCAAGAACCTACTTGCCAACAGAAAACAAAATGAACTAGCAAAAATGGTCAAAAAATTACAGAAATATTGCAGATTCATCAAAGTTATCTGTGATCTTCAAATCAGCTAATGCCACAGCTGTTTCCCTGGGCTGGATGCCCATTTTATCCTTTAGAAATGCCACTGTGAATGACCAAATGTTGGGAATGGTGTACAGGATAGATATGCCCTCTTAATGTCTTGTTTTAGGCAAGTATTTCCCATGCCACTGCTCAACACCTACCAGGAACTATGCTGTGGCGCAAAGTGGATAGAGTTTCAGCAGGATGGAATTCCCACCCATATTTCTGCTACCAGCCACCCAATTTATGTTACTACAGCGGCTGCTGTCAGCAGAAAGTTTAGGCTTTCCTTTCTGCAACTGGGTTCAGCAGACATGCTTTCAGGCTTGTACTTTGTGTCCTCCTCTGCCAATGGTTGTGCTCGGACTCCTCTTCCACCTGTTGCATAGTGATGCCTTTCTGTCCTGAGGGATGGCAGTGTCATGCAGCTGCGACTCCTGGGTGGCTTTGTCCTCATCATCCGCATCACCGTCATCTTTCTCCTGCTGTGCCACCCATTGTTGTAGTGGATCGGCAGGAAGTGAGGGTTGAAGGCAAAAATGGGTGAACAGAGAAGGGGTTGGAAGGTTGTGGCTGTGTGGTGCTTCACAGGCATGTCAGGGTGACAATGCAAGTGCTCAGTCAGTAACCTGGCAGTGGCAAGATGCCGCCGACTTCATCCTTTCTCACGGTAAGAGCTGAGTGTCTCCCTACAAGTTTCGTGGCCTTGTTCTCGAAGGGGGTGAAGGGTTTAAAGGTGAGGAATCCTTCTCTGGCTTGCCTTTGGTGGGCATTGTGTGCCAATTTCTCTTGCAAAGAGATAAGTAAATGATGATAAGGCTGGCAGTTAAGGACTGTGTGGCAAGTAGCATGGAAGAGGTGACGGTGTGAAGGAGTTAAAGTGGAGGAAGGGGTTAGAGGGGTTGTGTAGCCATAGTGCAGGATAGGGAGTTGGAGGCACCCTTAATCAGGGAGCATTGTGAAGGGTTAGCTGTGTAAATGTTGCTTTAAGAGATTGTGTTGGTGCCTATGGTAAGCCAGGTAAAAAAGCGAGCGAGGTACAGGGTGTTGCCTTGCCTGCCCCGCTGAGGATGTGGAACTTGTTGCAGCACTGTTGTGCAGTCCTGGGGTGAGGGAGTAGGCAGTCAGTGTCACCTACTTCCAGGTGGCACAAATGGCAATTATGGATGACTTGGTGGTACACACACCCAGGAGTCTATCCTGCTTTCAATGCCCTCTAGGAAGTCTCAAAGAGTGAGGTTGTGCATTCTTCACTTCTGGCTTTGTACCATGTCCTACCACCCTCTGGGCATAGATGGCAATTGAATATTCATAATTTTGTCGAAGTGTAATAATAATATTGGTAAGACATACAATGCAGTAATTTGAGATAGAAATAAAAGAACCAAGCAGTGTTCCTGCCTTACCTTCTTGTCCCTCGGTGTGCCGCTGAATAGCACAGGTTGAACAGTGCATTTAAAAGTTGCACAGAGGTTTCTTGCTTGTTCAACATTTGTACCAGTTTTAACTAATGTCTGCATGAATGAGTTGGTGTATCTCCCTCTAGAGGCCAGCAGCAGGTGTAAAACTTTTTTTTAAAGGAGCTATAGTGGTGTAAATCATATCAAGGAAATTCCAGGCCTTTGAATCTCAGTCCTTAAATAATTATCTCAAATCATGCCATGCTTACCGTACAGCTAATTATTCTTCTCTTCTTTGCCCTTTGATTTGTAAAGGTTAAGATAATAACTGGCAAACTAAAAATCCTACCTTCTCCAGTTATGATTTGTGAATAGATTAACAATGGATTTGTTGCCATAGGGATTATGCAAATGATCTCCCAGGTTTACCCATGTGCATTGTATCTGGCTAACTTCCACCGCAATCGTCTTTCTACTATGCCCAATAATAAAACACTAAGCCAAAATATTTTTTTGCATATTACGATATGCTGTTCTAAGCATTCTGCGTAGTAATTTGTTTATTATTAATTACATTCAACTTCCCCATAACAATTCTCGTACGTCAGAATTTTTCATATCCATACAGAAAATGGATAACTTTCCATAACACAAGCTAACATTGCAGATCTCTGAAGAGTGGGAAGTTTAGGCACCAAATTGAAGAGACATCACCCCTGAATGGCTATCTTCCTTAATGTGATCTTGTTTAGTGTATTACTATGAGAACAGAAAGGACCATTTTGCACATTTAAGTATGAAGCCTTTCCACCATCTACAAGGCACAAGTCAGGAGTGTGATGGAATACTCTCCACTTGCCTGGATGAGTGCAGCTCCAACAACACTCAAGAAGCTCGACACTATCCAGGACAAAGCAGCCTGCTTTATTGGCACCCCATCCACCACCCTAAACATTCACTCCCTTCACCACCGGTGCACGGTGGCTGCAGTGTGTACCATCCACAGGATGCACTACAGCAACTCGCCAAGGCTTCCTCGACAGCACCTCCCAAACCCGTGACCTCTACCACCTAGAAGGACAAGGGCAGCAGGCACATGGGAACAACACCACCTGCACGTTCCCCTCCAAGTCACACATCATCCCGAGTTGGAAATATATCGCCGTTCCTTCATCGTCGCTGGGTCAAAATCCTGGAACTCCCTACCTAACAAAACTGTGGGAGAACCTTCACCACATGGACTGCAGCGGTTCAAGAAGGCGGCTCACCACCACCTTCTCAAGGGCGATTAGGGATGGGCAATAAATGCTGGCTTCGCCAGCGAAGCCCACATCCCATGAACGAATAAAAAAAAATCAATATTGTGTAGCTATTTGGAGGATTTCTGAAAGTTTGCCTGTGCATCAACATGTCACTGGATAAAAGGTTCTATACCAATGAACTAGCTCAGTATGTGCAAAACAGAGTGGAGAGTTAGACAGCAACCTGAACAGCTATAGCTAGAGATGCATTAAACACGAAATTGGGCTTCTGTATATCATTTTCTTTTTATTAGAATAGCCACAAGAGAGCTTATTTGTTTGTAATTCATTTTTCTTCTCGGTAAATCATTTGCACAGTGCTCAACCTCAGTAAAGCCACTAACAGAACAAACATATCTTTTCTAATAACTCTAATTTGCTTACCAATCAATCACTATTTTTTCAATCAGGTAGGAACATAGGAACAGGAGTAGGCTATTCAGCCCCTCGAGCCTTTTCCGCCATTCAATTAGATCATGGCTGATCTGTATCTTAACTCCATCTCCCCGCCTTGGTTCCATAACCCTTAATACCCTCACCTAGCAAAAATCTATCAATCTCAGTTTTGAAATTTTCAATTGACCTATTCTCAACAGCTTTTTGGGGGAGAGAGTTCCAGATTTCCACTATCCTATATGTAAAGAAGTGCTCCCTGACATCACCCCTGAACGGCCTAGCTCTAATTTTAAGGTTATGCAGCCATGTTCTGGATTCCACATCAGAGGAAATAATTTCTCTCTGTCTACCCTATCAACTCCTTTAATCATCTTAAACACCTCAATTAGATCACCCCTTAATCTTCTACACTCAAAAAAATACAAGCCTAGTCTGTGCAACCTGTCCTCATAATTTAACCCTTTTAGCCCTGGTATCATTCTGGTGAATCTGCGCTGCACCTCTTCCAAGGCTAATATATCCTTCCTGAGGTGCAGTGCCCAGAACTGAACGCAGTACTCTAAATGGGTCTAACCAGAGCTTTATATAACTGTAACATAACTTCCACCCCTTTGTATTCCAGCTCCCTTGAGATAAAGGCCAATATTTCATTAGCCTTTTTAATTATTTGTTGTATCTGTCCTCTGGTTTTTAGTGGTCTCTCTGCTCCTCCACAGTTCCTAGCTTTCACCAGTTACGAGTAAATTGATGTACATGAACCACAAAAACGTTTCAAGCCCATGTACTCAGAGGAAAGTCAGCACGTCATTGTGTATATTTTGCTATCCCCAAAGGTTTGCGATCATCAGTCTCATTCAAACCCAGAATTTGCAATAAGTTAAAAATTCACAGTTAGCTTGCTTATCTTATTTTATGCCCTTGTAACCCACGAAATCTTATCTTATTTTATGCCCTTGTAACCCACGAAAATAAATGTTAATAATTATTTTATTGATAAATTATTAATAATTTATAATGTAGCCATTTGGAGTGGCCTGAATTCATAGATAACAGCAGCAGTGAAACTGACAAAAAACTCGAAACTCAAAATACAGCTTAAAAAAATTTGTAGATTGAAGTATATTTATGAAGTTACACTCGCTTTCACTGAAACTCTCCCGCAGCTCCACTTGGTGAATGGGCCGACATTTCAGCTCTTAGATCAGAGCTGAGTGCCCGATCTCGCTGTTGGTAACTTGCTACAAACTTTGCTGGTTTTCTAATTAGAACTGAACGCAGTACTCTAAATGGGTCTAACCAGTTATTCTAATTGGAAAATTGTTAATACGGCGAGATTTACGGTATATGTCACTAATCTCACCATTGCAGGTAAATCTGGGTCTACATGACAGGGCCACCTAAAACGAAAATTAGTTACTCACCAGAACCCCCAACCCCCTGAAACAAAAATTGTATTACAGCCCCCCCAACCCTCCACCAAAGCCAAATGAGCACTTCAGAACCCCAGAACCCAGATCCCCTGCTCGCGCCCCCCACCAAGCTAAATTCACACCCCAAACGCCTCTCAGACCTAATCACCCATCCCTTAATGAAGAACTCCCACCAGCTCTCGCTCTCTGCCCTTTCCTCTTACCCATCGTCTACATTTGTCCCTTCTCTTCCCTGCCCGATCTCTTCATTTTCTCTTCTACCTCTTTTCCCACTACCCTCCTCTCCACCTTCCCCCTTCTCTCTCCTCTCCTTCATTCCCTCTTCTCTCTCCCTCCCTGTTCCTCTCTCCATCCCCATTTCTTCTCACTCTTTCCTCTCATACCCGTTCCTCCTCTCTCCCCATCTTCCCCTTCCCCCACTCTCTTCTATCTCCTCTCCCCTTGAGTAAAACATGGAAATGCTAATTAATAAATTGTTACACAGAAAAATCTAGAAATGATTAACCATCTAATGTAACAAATTAAAATCTTAAAATTATCACTTTAAAAGGAACTGTAAAGTTAATTCAAATGACTATAAATAGAAAACTTAAAAATGGTATACTTACTTTTTAGCAGTAAGTTGGCTGAGTGGCAAAATTGGAAAATCAAGGTACTATGAGAGCATAAAGGAGATGGAAAAATTTTATAAAAAGTTTGGGAGAGGCTGAGCAGGTGGGAAAAAGGACCCTGGAAGCTGGAACTGGTATATCGTGAGAGATGGCAATTGGGGGTGGTGGCGCTGTGTGAACGGCCGGTAGTCCGATCAGGGATAAATTTTATTAATTAATAAATCTGCAAAAAACAACAACATCTTGCATTTACAGAGGGCCTTTAACAGAAAAGAATGTTCCAAGGCACTGCATAGAGAGATAAGGAAAAAATGGATGCCGCGCTAAGAAAATATTAGGAGTGTTGACCATAAGCTTGGTCAAAGACTTAGGTTTTAGGAATATAGGAACATAGGAACAGGAGTAGGTCATTCAGCCCCTCGTGCCTGCTCCGCCATTTGATAAGATCATGGCTGATCTGTGATCTAACTCCATATACCTGCCTTTGGCCCATATCCCTTAATACCTTTGGTTAGCAAAAAGCTAACTATTTCAGATTTAAATTGAGCAATTGAGCTAGTATCAATTGAGGTTTTAAGGGAAACCTTAACAGCGGAGCTGGAGAGGCAGAAGTGTTTAGGGAGAGAATTCCAGAACATGTGACCAAGGTTGCTGATGCACAGCAACCAATAATGAGACCAGGGGTGCAGGGGGGAAGCACGTCAGGTTGGACTTAGAGGAACGGAGAGTTTAGGGGTTTAGCAGTGCAGAATGTTACAGAGATAGGTAATAGTGAGGCCATGAAGGGATTTAAATACAGGGATGAAAATTTTAAATTTGAGGTGTTGAAGGACTACAAGACAATATAGGTCAGCGACCATATGAATGATGGGAAAACGGAAGTTGATACAGGACTGGATAGGGGCAGCAATGCTTTGAATGAGCTAAAGTTTAAGCAGATTGGGAGGCTGTTCAGGAAAGCAATGGAATAGTCGCGTCTGGAGATGACAAAGGCATGTATGAGCACATCAGAGGCAAATGGACTGAGATGGGGCGGACAGAGATGAGCAATGTTACGGAGGTGAAAGCAGACGGTCTTTGTGATGAAGAGGATATGGGTCGGATGCTCAGCTTAGGATCAAATAGGATGCCGAGGTCTGTTTCAGCCTGAGATATATATGATATATGGAAATGTCCATGTATATCTTTGGCAAACCTTCACATACATCCTCTTGATAACTATAATAACTGTTTTCATCTCAGTCAAAGAATCTGAAGTTCTCTGATCCTCTTAACTTTATGCATTGTTAGTGCACAATCATGCATTTTGGCAAGGTTTGATGCAATCTCCCACCTTTTGTCTTTAGCATAACTAACCTCTAGGGGACATCATTGATTAATAGAGTCCATTAAATGTTTGGCTGCTGGAAATATTAATCTCATCGATCTTCCTGCTGTTCAAGAAGATAACATTTTGATGTTACAATGACTTTTTGTCTACAAGCGTAATTCCAAAAATGTTATATTGCCTAAACAACAGTGAACAACAGAACTAGTTCCCCGATCAGATTCTCCTGGTGATAACAGGGAATGCTGGTCAGGAACTTGCAGGCCTACAGTGCCTGATATTGGGAGTGCCTGATTGAGGAATCAGTGCTAATATCTTATTGCACTCTGAGTATTTCTTCTCAACTTCACTAGGGCAGCTGGCATTTGCAATATTTCTGTTATCCTTGTAATGATACAACACAGCGCTGATGTTTTTCCCAATACAACCAGTTTCGACATAGACCTCCTTCTTCTTGTCACAGCACAGTAAGCAGTGAACCACTTCTTTAACAATTCTATGGCATTTTCTTGTTCCACCCCCCCTCCATTTCCATGGTTTATATTTCTTCAATGGCTGGTTTGGTTGAGTGGTTTCCATGTAGTCATCTATGAATTGTTTTACTCATTGTTGCCCCACTTCCTTCAGCAGGGTTGCATCCATGAATATACTGCTGAATTGAGTGTAAGAGATATGACTTCATCTCATCTGACACAGGGCTCACATGATTCAGGTGTTCTACGATAGAATCACTGGCATTGTCAGAGTCTAATTTAGTTATTAGAAGAACACAATCTAATAATCTTTCTGCTGTCTTATCTTGGATAACAAGGAGCTTCTTTACATCTACTCTTTCTTTTTGATTCACCTCCCCTTTGCCTGGTCAAGATCTCCCGGATCTGAATCTTCCAAGTTTGTCCCTTTGGAAATTTATGAGCTTCCCTTTACCTTTCCTTTATAGATCCTCATAAAGCCCTAGGTATGTCAGACTCTATATACTAGACAGACTAGATGCAGGGAGGATGTTCCCGATGGCTGGGGAGTCCAGAACCAGAAGTCACAGTCTCAGGATACGGGGTATGCCATTTAGAACCGAGATGAGGAGAAACTTCTTCACTCAGAGGGTGGTGAACCTGTAGAATTCTCTACCACAGAAGGCAGTGGAGGCCAAGTCATTAGTTGTATTCAAGAAGGAGATAGATATATTTCTTAATGCTAAAGGGATCAAGGGATATGGGGAAAAAGCAGGAACAGGGTACTGAGTTAGACCATCAGCCATGATCATTTTGAATGGCGGAGCAGGCCCGAAGGGCCGAATGGCCTACTTTTGCTCTTATTTTCTATGTTTCTATGACTCCTTTCTGGATTCCAGCGACTGTAATCTCTTCATTATCTTGACAGTTTTCCATGCTTTGACTACAAATTCTACAGACCTTCCACTTAAAGAGGTGATTTTACAAACTTAGGCTCCCAATTCAGAGTTGCGCTCTCCAGGAGGAATATTGGGAATTTGGACATTCTATCTCCATAGGATCGATTTGAACTCCAGAACGGGAACGCAGCGCAGTGCAAGAAATTTGGAGGTGACACCAAATTGGTGCCTTTATTTCAAGCGCAAGTGAGTATTAATCCATTTCAGTATTTAAGCAGTAATTTACAGAGAAGTAAAACGATATTACCCTGTTCCGCCTCTGGGTAGAGCATGTAATCCAGCTGGCCCCTTCCGGTGCAGCGTCTTGACATCTACAAATCTACCCAGTGATCTGCCTTTCCTTTATACAGTTCTAGTCATGTACACCCTTTCAAACAAGGAATTGTTTTATACAAACCTCCAGATGGTTATCTAGCAAAGTCAATGGTTTTCGTTTAACTATCTTAACTGTCTTGCTATTGATCCTAAGGTCAATGGTTTTCCCTTTTAACTGTCTCACCATTGTTCCTAAAGTCAGCGTTTTTTTCTGCTGCTATCTCGGAAACATTGTTCCGCTATCTTTCCTGAGTCATTTGTAAACAATTTTACAACACCAAGTTATAGTCCAGCAATTTTATTTTAAATTCACAAGCTTTCGGAGATTTCCTCCTTCCTCAGGCAAATGTTTCAAGAGCTCCTTGAAGCCTACGCATTTATAATGTGGAGATGCCGGTGATGGACTGGGGTTGACAATTGTAAACAATTTTACAACACCAAGTTATAGTCCAGCAATTTTATTTTAAATTCACAAGCTTTCGGAGACTTCCTCCTTCCTCAGGCAAATGTTTCAGGATTTGCCTGAGGAAGGAGGAAGTCTCCGAAAGCTTGTGAATTTAAAATAAAATTGCTGGACTATAACTTGGTGTTGTAAAATTGTTTACAATACGCATTTATACATATAGAACAATACATGGTGTTTACAGACTGCCCCTGCAACTGCCCGTTGCCAAGGCAATCACCGTGTTCAGACAGAGAGGTGTCACCTGCAGAACCCCCGAATACACATTCAACAAAAAAACAAACAGGGAAAAAAAAACAGAGAAAAAAAACAGAGAGAGGCAGAAACATCCGGAAGGCAGAGAGAGCCAGCAAATGACCCATTATATTAAAAACAGATAACATTTGTTCGCTGGTGGGGTAACGTGTAGCGTGACATGAACCCAAGATCCCGGTTGAGGCCGTCCTCATGGGTGCGGAACTTGGCTATCAATTTCTGCTCGACGATTTTGCGTTGTCGTGTGTCTCGAAGGCCGCCTTGGAGTACGCTTACCCGAAGGTCGGTGGATGAATGTCCATGACTGCTGAAGTGTTCCCCGACTGGGAGGGAACCCTCCTGTTTGGCGATTGTTGCGCGGTGTCCGTTCATCCGTTGTCGCAGCGTCTGCATGGTCTCGCCAATGTACCATGCTCTGGGGCATCCTTTCCTGCAACGTATGAGGTAGACAACGTTGGCCGAGTCACAGGTGTATGAACCATGCACCTGGTGGGTGGTGTCCTCTCGTGTGATGGTGGTATCTGTGTCGATGATCTGGCATGTCTTGCAGAGGTTACCGTGGCAGGGTTGTGTGGCGTCGTGGACGCTGTTCTCTTGAAAGCTAGGTAGTTTGCTGCGAACGATGGTCTGTTTGAGGTTGGGTGGCTGTTTAAAGGCGAGTAGTGGAGGTGTGGGGATGGCCATAGCGAGGTGTTTGTCCTCATTGATGACATGTTGAAGGCTGCGGAGAACATGGCGTAGTTTCTCCGCTCCGGGGAAGTACTGGACGACAAAGGGTACTCTGTTGGTTGCGTCCCGTGTTAGTCTCCTGAGGAGGTCTATGCGATTTTTTGCTGTGGCCCGTCGGAACTGTCGATCGATGAGTCAGGCAGGCAGCTTATGGTTTGAGTTATCTTAAGTTTAGTGATTGTGTTAAGCCAGTAATCTTCCATTTTAAGAAAAAGCAATCAAGAATGAGTCACAATGCAGGATGGTTAATGTGGCCAAACAAGAGATGTCCATTTTACTTCTATCCCCAATATTCTTACAACAGCGAGCGGCCGGCCCGTCCAGGAGTGGTAATCGGGAGGCTCGGCATATTTTACCAGTTAGGCCTCATTAACACAATGCTTGCAGACTTCCCAGCCATTTTGGTGGGAAGTCAGAGGGAAACGACAGCCTGGCCATTAAAATTCAGCAGTAGGAGGCCACCGTCAGGGTCTTAGGGGAATGATCTCTGCCCCAAGATGAGTGCTCCAGAAAGGGAGGGGCGGGGAAGTCTGGGGCTGGCGAGGCCAAAGTATTACGTATGTGGCCTGAAGGAGCATTCCTGCTTTTCCTGGCCCACACAGAAACTTGTACAAAACATTAAATTCACCTTGGTGGGCCTCTTCTGGTTCCAACTGCAGTTCCCTGAAGGTTTTGCCTGGCGAGGAAGCCACCACTGCTACCCCGCTCAGGCCTCAGGTTAAAATGGCATATCGGGCCCCGATGATGTCATCGGAGTCCAATCTGCATATTTAAAGAGGACTTCATCTGCTTGGGGCAATTTAAAAATATAGTCGGTCAGATTAGGGCAGGAAAGGAGTAGGTAAGTAACCCGCTCCATTTTAACTGCCGTCCTGCTTGGTTTCCGCCAGGCAAAGGAAGTTAAAATTGACCCCAATTTCTTCTCTATTTCCTTCCTGTTTCACTCATAAACTATGCCAAGCAGTTTGCAGCTTATTATCCCCTGGGGACAGCAGTTTAACTCTGCTTTGTTCAAACAATGCAGAGCTTTAGCTCTTGCATTAAAATTTGTACTTTTAACAATTAACAGTTACATTTAAAACTTTTTGCATTTTAATCATTCAACTAAATCAACAAAAGAGCAGCTGTTTAAGGTTTGGATGATCTCAATCACCTTGCCTTTAAGAAAACATTGCACTTTTAAGAAGAAGCGTTAATAAAAAGCTTTCAACAAACCTTGGCTTCATTATAAAATAGCATAAACATAAGGTGTAAACAAAAATGTCAAACTTAGCAAACTTTGCAAGATCAGTCCTTGATTCTCAGCAAGAGTTAAAATTAATTAGCACTTACTACACTTGGCCTTCTTATAATATACAATTTAATGGCATTGCTAATTTTCTGCCTCTGTTAAGTTCACATTCCAGTCGACGTCACCATTAATGTACGAATGATTAATGTGTACCTTGGACCCAAGCACCGACCCCCGTTAAGACCGAAGATTAGATTTTCTGAATGAACAGTGTTGCTTTAATGCTGGTAGTAATCCATTGAAAATAATGGGTTACCACCAATGTTAAAATAACGCCGATCAGAAACTCTAGGTGTAAATATTTAACTATTGGGACCCAAGCACACATCGAAAGAACAAATGATTAGTTGTGAAATCCTAATTTTAGAACGTTTACAACTGATGTAAGAAATAAATCAGAATACATCTTTGTATTTATAGAGTTTAATAAATATGCTGTTTTTGGCTTTTGGATTGTCTATATTCACCAACCCAAATCATATTTAAAAAGGGTCTGCCAATCACCTGAGTAAAGTGCAGCGTTGGTGAAAACCATTTAAAGGAGAGTGGGAAAAGAGATTATAGTTATCATTAGGTGATCAAGAGCTGCTGGATTAAAAATATTTTTGTTGTAAAGTTGAGTGGCTCAATTTTTTGTGTACGCTGGTGTAAATCAGTTCTAAAAGGTTAAGAATTGGTGAAATCTCGGCAGAATGGTAATGTGCTAATAGCATTCAATTCTCAGCATTCAGACCACTTCATAATTATTCACAGCTCCAGGTGCAAATAGCAACCTCCTGGGAATGGAAAATTGTGTGTGGGTAAAATATAAAGGGATACAGGCAATTGAAGGAAAGTGGTAGCATAGGGGAAGAACATTCTTTACAGCCTTTGGGGATAAGGCAAAAAAGTGACAGACAAAATGAAGGGAAAGAAACTCAATGTACAGGGGTGAGTTCGTAGGCAATGGTTGAAGCAACTCAGCACCCAAATCACTTTGATGGCTGCTGAAATGGAGACAGTGCTGCATGGAGGGTGTTGCAAGGAGGCTAATCCTGTTTGCCACCATAGTAACGGTATCATAGTAGATACAGCACAGGAGGAGGCCATTTGGCCCATTGTACCTGTGCTGGCTCTTTGAAAGAGCTATCCAATTAGTCCCATTCCCTGCTCTTTCCCCACAGCCCTGTATTTTTTTTCCCTTCGAGTATTTATCTAATTCCCTTTTGAAAGTTACTATTGAATCTGCTTCCACCTTTCAGGCAGTGCACTCCAGATCATTGTATAAAAAAATGTTTCCTCGTGTCGCCTCTGGTTCTTTTGCCGATCACCTTAAATCTGTGTCCTTTGGTTCCCATCAGCAACATGACAGCTCAGACATAGCCCCAACTTCCAGTTGTAATTTATTTTAAAATCAAACTGACCTGAACAGGGATTTGAGTCCCAGATACAGGGGCTAGTCCATCAGAGTACACCCAAACTCCACTGCCTGATCTGATCTCATCCCACCTGTACTTGCAGATTCAGGTCATACACGGGGCTCAGGCTTGGCTCTCGGTAGAGACCAGATACAAGATGCAAATCTGGCCACTGCTGCAGATCTCAGAGTGCAGGAGCAGGAAAGGCCGTTGGCTGTGGGTCTGTCCAAAATCAGTAGCCTGAGGCCCCCACCCCCAACAATGGAGCTGGGGATGTGCAAAATAAAGGGACTCAGCCTTTTTATGGCTCCATCTCCCTGCTACCGTCTGTAAGACCCTCTGATCTGAGCAGGGACTAGAACTTGGTTACCCTCAGCACCACTCATACATCGAATGTTTGATCCTGCAGAGGGAAGATGGACAGTCTCCCCCAGGGAAAGCCCAGGGTAATGTAAAGGGAGTGGTGACCCACCATCATAGCCCCTGTCCCTTATCATGTCCCTTAGCTTTGTGCCCAGGAGTCTGCCGAGGTCAATGCAAAGCAAAATCTGCCCCAAACTCCTGAAGTTTAATATTTTGCATCCTGATATCCAGGATTGCAGATTCTTTGTGTGAAGTTGAGGGTTAGAACAGTGGGTGCCTTTTTTATACACCCTCATATTGATTGGGCCTCTACCTCATCTCCCACATTAGTGTCAACAGCTTTGTCAATGAAACACTTTTCACTGATCTAAAAGGTCAGAGCAGATACATCTCAATACTACAGCACAACAGTTGTGACAAAGCAATTTATTATATGGATGAGTGGATTCAGAATCAATGCAAATACTAAGTTTCCATTCACACAGCTCAATATTGCATCATGCCTGGAAGGAGGTGGAAGCAAGTTGGAGACTGTAACTGACCATTACTGTGCCAGCCCTATGCTGCATGTTAGCTGCAGGTATTCTTGCAGCAAGTGCCGCAGCGTTGCATTTGGCTCTTTGCTGATCCAGACCTCTGAAGACAGATTCATGGTTATTGCCACATAGGGGCAACAATAGCTGCAAATATGGTTGCTGGCATTTTGCAAGGTGTGGCCAATCAAATTATGCTTGTTGTTGATCACCCCAATGTCCCTTCTATCATGCTGCATCACAAAAGCATGAAAAACTGTGATTGAGGTGGCGGGGGGGGGGGTGCTTCCAGAGAACCATTCAGCATTACAGTTAGTCAGGCCTTCACCTATCATTTCTGTCATGATGTGGAGATGCCGGTGATGGACTGGGGTTGACAATTGTAAACAATTTTACAACACCAAGTTATAGTCCAGCAATTTTATTTTAAATTCACAAGCTTTCGGAGATTTTCTCCTTCCTCAGGCAAATGTTTCAAGATCTCTTGAAACATTTGCCTGAGGAAGGAGAAAATCTCCGAAAGCTTGTGAATTTAAAATAAAATTGCTGGACTATAACTTGGTGTTGTAAAATTGTTTACAATTATCATTTCTGTGCCATCAGGCCTGCTGTCACAACCTACCTTGAGAGTTGGGGCCTCCACATGCACCAATGCTCTGCCACAGCCAAGTACCTGTACAACTGTTTGTAGATGTGAGTGTAAGGCCATCAACAAGTGGTCACAGAAAGCCGCTGATGCAGACTGACCTCTCTGGTATTCCTCTGCTGGTCTTGTTCTCCCTCTTCCAAAAAGCTCACGTATACGGGGGCACCTCACTGGGAAATCCATTGGAGACGCTATGGAGCTGCAGCAGAGCAATTATTACAAAAGTTAATAAAAGCATAAGTGGCAGCCAAAAAAATTCAAACTGTCTAGAAATGGTCTTGAGCCTGTTAACTAAACCTTCTTATTATACCTTTTAAATGAACTTCTGGCTACAACTGATCACCTAGCAATCCTCACATAGAATTTACAGCATAGAAAAAAGCCATTCGGCCCAACAGGTCTATGCTGGTGTTTATGCTCCACACGAACCTCCTCCCACCTTACTTCATCTCTATTTACATATCATAGAATGATACAGCACAGAAGGAGGCCATGCAGCCCATCGTGCCTGTGCCGGCTCTTTGGTAGAGCTATAAAATTAGTCCCACTCCCCTGCTCTTTCCCATTGCTCTGTAAATTTTTTCCCTTCAAATATTTATCCAATTCCCTTTTGAAAGTTAGCATTGAATCTGCTTCCATCACCCTTTCAGCCAGTGCATTCCAGATCACAACAACTCGTTGCGTAAATTTTTTTTGCTGAGTCCGGAAGGTTGTAAAGTGCCTAATCGAAAGATGAGGTGCTGTTTCTCGAGCTTCCGTTGAGCTTCATTGAAACAGTGTAGGAAGCTGAGGACAGAGAGGTCAGAGTGGGAGTCGGACAGAGAATTAAAATGGCAAGTGATCGGAAAGTCAGGGTCACGTTTGCGGACTGAGTGGAAGCGATCACCCAATCTGCATTTGGTCTCCCCAGTGTAGAGGAGACCACAATGTGAGCAGTGGATACAGTATACTAAATTGAAAGAAGTACAAGTAAACCGCTGTTTCACCTGGAAGGAGTGTTTGAGCCCTGGACAGTGGGAAAGGAGGAGGTGAAAGGTCAGGTGTTGCATCCCCTGCGCTCACACGGGAAGTGCCATGGGAAGGAGGGTGGGTGCTGGGGGTGATGGAAAAGTGGACCAGGGTGTCGCGGAGGGAATGGTCCCTGTGGAATGCTGAAAGGGGAGAGGAGGGAAAGACGTGTTTGGTAGTGGCCTCACACAGAGGACGATACATTGAATGTGGAAGCTGGTGGAGTGGAAGATGAGGACAAGGGGGACCCTATCTTGGTTCCGAGAGGGAGGAGAAGGAGTGAGGGCAGAAGTGCGGGAAATGGGATGGACGATCGAGGGTTCTGTCAACTACAGTGGAGGGAAATCCTCGGTTGAGGAAAAAGGAAGACATATTGGAAGCACTGGTGTGGAAGGTGGCATCGTCAGAACAGATGTGATGGAGACGGAGAAACTAGGAGAATGGGATAGGGTCCTTACAGGAAGCGGGGTGGGAGGAAGAGTAATCAAGGTAGCTGTGGGAATCAGTGGGTTTATAGTAGATATTGGTTGACATCCAATCCCCAGAAATGGAGATAGAGATGTCGAGGAAGGGAAGGGAAGAGTCGGAGATGGACCATGTGAAGGTGAGGGAAGGGTGGAAGCAAGTTGATGCCAGTTCAGGGCGATGGTTATCAAGGTACCGGATGAAGAGGTGAGGGAGGGGACCTGAGTAGGACTGGAACAAAGAATGTTCCAAGTATCCCACAAAAAGGCAGGCAAAGCTAGGACCCTCCCATAGCAACAACTTTTAATTGGAGGAAGTGAGTGGAGTTAGAGGAGAAGTTGTTCAACGTAAGAACAAGTTCAGCCAGGCGGAGGAGGGTGGTGGTGGATGGGGACTGGTTGGGCCTCCATTCAAGGAAGAAGTGGGGGGCCCGTAGGCCATCCTAGTGGGGGATGGAGGTGTAGTGGGACTGGACATCCATAGTGAAAAGGAGACGGTTAGGGCTGAGAAACTGGAAACTGTTAATTTGGCGGACAGCAGGTGCTGGTAATGGTTCTGCTGTTGCCATTTACAGCTTCTTTAGACCCATCTTTTGTTTCTTTACTTGTCCCATTACCACCCCCCTTGCCTTGCACCATCATCCCTTTTGTCATTTAATCACTCCTGTCCTCCACCCTATCATAGACCTTCCTTTTTGTTCTTTCCTTCCCTTCCTCCCCCCTTTTCCTGGCTCTGTACCTGCATAAAAACTGTTAAATCTTTAACTTCTTCCAGTTCAGACGAAAGATCATCGACCTGAAACGTTAACTCTGTTTCTTTCTCCACAGAATGCTGTCCGACGTTTTAATATTTTCTTAATGGTGATGGGCTGGAAACTGTGGAGAAGTAAAAAGATTTGGGTGTCTATGTACACAAATCACCAAAAACTACTGCACAGGTACAAAAAGTAATCAAAAAGGCTAATGAAATATTGGCCATTTTCTTTATAGTTCAGTTAAACAGAGCCTCGGTCAGATCTCCATCTGGAGTGCTGTGTTCAGTTTTGGGCACCGCACCTGAGGAAGGATATATTGGCCTTGGATGGCATACAGTGCAGACTCACCAGAATGACACCAGGGCTGACCGGATAAATTATGAGGACTGGTTGCATGAACTTGGCTTGTAGTCCCTTGAGTTTAGAAGGTTGAGAGGTGATCTAATAGAGATGTTTAAAAAAGTAATTCAATAGAGAACAGAGAAGCTGTTTCAACTGGTGGGGCAATCCAGAACAAGGGGGCACAATCTTAAAATTAGAGCTAGACCAATCAGGAAGCATTTCTTCTCACAAAGGGTAGTGGAAATCTGGAACTCTCTTCTCCCAAAAGGCTGTAGCTGCTGGGTCAATTGAAATGTTCAAGACTGAGATTGACAGATTTTTGTCGGGTAAGGGTATTGAGGCATATGGATCAAAGATTGATAAATGGAGTTGAGGTACAGATCAGCCATGATCTAATCGAATAGCAGAACTGATTCATGCTAAATGGCCTACACCAGTGTCTATGTTCTGAAAGCTCAGGGAAAGCTATGGTTAATATTCTTGTTAGTCCCAAAGTATTGTAAGAGTTCACTTTGGGCCCGAGAGGAAATTAAAGTAGGAAACGTGAGCCCGTGTACTGGCTTTGGTGGTTTGTTATCATTTCAAAATAATGCTTATGTTTTGGGGAAATGGGACAGCTTAGAGGGGATATGGCAGCCATTTGAAGGGTTTTGACAGAGTAAATATGGTTTCCACTGATAGGACGGTCAGTAACCAGAGGACACAGATTTAAATAATTGACAAAAGAACCAGAGGGGGAGATGGTGAGAATTTTTTTCACACAGCGAGTTGTTATGACCTGGAATGCACCGCCTGAAAGCAGATTCAATAGTAACTTTCCAAAGGGAATTGGATAAATACTTGAAAAGGATCAAAATTGCAGAGCTCTGGGGGAAAGAGCAGGGGAGTAGGACTAATTGGATGGTTATTTGAGAGCTGGCACAGGCACGATGGGCCAGTTGGCCTCCTTTGCTCTTTGATTCGATAATAAATAAGCTCTTTTGTTCACGGTCTCTCACCTTTTTGTGTAAATTATACATCCAGCCTCCCGAGTAAGACCCACTCAGTTGACTAGATGGGTCAATTGTAATTTTCAGGACTGAGATTGACAGATTTTTGTCGAGTCTGGGATACCGTTTGGAGGAGGTGGGATGTAGTTTCGAGGAAACTTTCTTCAATATTTTGTGTGATTGGTTTGCACAGCACGAATGGAACTTTATTTTCTCCACACTTTTACATTTCTGGAAATAAACGCTGTTCTTTTCCCCACAGAACTCTCCGATGTGGTCATTTACCCCCTTGTTCCCGTCAGCCTGTCAGTCTCATCTCATTGGTCGAGAAAAGAGCCAGGATTCCATCTTCACTGCACTGAATGGGAGTCCTGATACCCACAGGGCACGCCACATGGGATTTAAAACGGATAGCCCGATTTAAATTAATCCGAACTGTCCCTTCCCCTTCCCTACACATGCTCCAAACAAGAGGAGGGGAGGGAGGAAATAGGAGAATGAAAGATTCTTTAGTTAAAATAGGCGAGGGCCCCCGGGGTTGAATTTCCACCGGTGTTCTCCTGATAGTCCAAAGTAACCTAAAAATTTCTCTCTACATCTCCATTTCTCTCTCTTTCTATATCTACATAGAGCAGAGAAGGTTAAGGGGAGATTTGATAGAGGGATTCAAAATCATGACGGGTTTTGACAGTGTAAATAAGGAGAAACTGTTTCCAGTGGCAGAAGGGATGGTAAGCAGAGGACACAGATTTAAGGTTAATTGGCAAAAGAACCAGAGGCGACATGAGGAAAAAAAAATTTACACAGCGAGTTGTTATGATCTGAAATGCACTGCCTGAAAGCATGGTGGAAGCAGATTCAATAGTAACTTTCAAAAGGGAATTGGATAAATACTTAAAGGGGAAAAATCTGTAGGGCAATGGGGAAGAACAGGAGAGCAGGACTAATTGGGTAGTTCTTTCAAAGAGCCGGCACAGGCATGATGGGCTGAATGGCCTCCTTCTGTGCTGTAACATTCTATGATTCTATAACTTGCTAGTATGTCCAGCATTTTCTGTTTGTATCTCCTCTTTACCTTCTCTGCTCTAAGGAGAACAGCACCAGCTTCTCCAGTCTCTCCACATAACTGAAGTCCCTCATCCCTGGTACCACTGTAGTAAATCTCTTCTGCGCCCTCTCTAAGGCTTTGACATCCTTCCTAAAGTGTGGTGCCCAGTATTGAACACAATACTCCAGTTGAAGCCTAACCAGTGTTTTATAAAAGTTTAGCATAACTTCCTTGTTTTTGTACTCTATGCCTCTATTAATAAAGCCAAGGATCCCATATACTTTTTTAACAGTCTTCTCAACTTGTCATGCCATCTTCAAATATTTGTGTACATACACCTCCAGGTCTCTCTGTTCGTGCACCCCATTTAAAATTGTATATTGCCTCGCCCCATGCTTCCTACCAAAATGTATCACTTCACACTTTTCTGCATTAAATTTCATCTGCCAGGTGTCTGCTCATTTCACCAGTCTGCCCACGTCCCCATGAAGTCTCTTGCTATTCTCCTCATTGTTTACTACATTTCCGAGTTTTGTGTCATCTGCAAACTTTGAAATTATACCCTGTATACCCAAGTCCAGGTCATTAACATATATCTAAAGGAACAGCGGTCCTAATACCGACCCCCGGGGAACACGACTTTATACTTCCCTCCAGTCTGAAAAACAACCATTCACCACTATCCTCTACTTTCTGATCCTTAGTCAATTTTGTATCCACGCTGCCGCTGTCCTTTTAATCCCATGGGCTTTAATTTTACTAACAAGTCTATTATGTGGTACTTTATCAAACACCTTTTGAAAGTCCATATACACAACATTAACCATACTACACTCATCAACTCTCTCTGTTACTTTATCAAAGTACTCAATCAAGTTAGTCAAACACGATTTGCCTTTAACAAATCCGTGCTGACTTTCATTTATTAGCCCATACATTTCCAAGTGCCAATTAATTTTGTCCAGGATTATTGTCACTAAAAGTTCCCCAGCACCAACTTTAGGCTGACTGGCCTTTAATTGTCGGGTTTATCCCTCTCCCCTTTTTTGAACAGGGGTGTATCATTTGTAATCCTCCAGTCCTCTGGCACTGTCCCCATATCTAAGGAGGATTGGAAGACTGTGGCCAGAGCCTCCGCAATTTCCACGCTTACTTCCCTCAATAACCTAGGATGCATCCAATCTGGACCGGGTGACTTTTCTACTTTGAGTACTGCCAACCTTTTAAATACCTCCACTTTGTCTATTTTTATCCTATCCAATATCGCTACTACGCCCCCTTTTAATGCTACAATGGCAGCATCCTCTTCTCTAGTGAAGACCGATATATTTAGGATCTCAGCCATACCCTCTGCCTCCACAAGAAGATTTCCTTTTTTTATCTCTAATTGGCCCCACCCTTCCTTTGACTATCCTTTTACTATTTATATGTTTATAAAAGACTTTTGGGTTCCCTTTTATGTTAGCCACTAATCTGTTCTCATACTCACTCTTTGCCCCTCTTATACGGTGCGGTAACATAGTGGTTATAATACTGGACTAGTAATCCTAGAGGCCTTGACTAATAATCCGGAGACATGAATTCAAATCCCACCACAGTAGCTGGGGAATTTAAATTCAGTTAATTAAATAAAATCTGGAATAAAAAGCTAGTATCAGTAATGGTGACCATGAAACTATCGGATTGTCGTAAAAACCCATCTGGTTCACTAATGTCCTTTAGGGAAGGAAACTTGCTGTCCTTACCCGGTCTGGCCTATATGTGACTTCAAACCCAAAGCAATATGATTTATTCTTAACTGCCCTCTGAAATGGCCTACCAAGCCACTCAGTTGTACAATCCTGCTACAAAAAGTTATAATAAGAATAAAACCGGACGGACTACCGGGACATGGCAAAGGCAAACCAAAGCCCACTCGACCCTGTAAAGTCCTCCTCACTAACATCTGGGGACTTGTGCCAAAATGGGGAGAACTGTCCCACAGACTAGTCAAGCAACAGCCTGACATAGCCATACTCACAGAATCATACCTTTCAGCCAATGTCCCAGACTCATCCATCACCATCAGCAGGACAGACCCACCAGAGGTGACAGCACAGTGGTATACAGTCAGGAGGGTGTGACCCTGGAAGTCCTCAACATTGACTCTGGACCCCATAAAGTCTCATAGCATCAGGTCAAACATGGGCAAGGAAACCTCCTGCTGATTACCACCTACCGCCCTCCCTCAGCTGATGAATCAGTACTCCTCCATGTTGAGCACCACTTGGAGGAAGCACTGAGGGTAGCAAGGGCACAGAATGTACTCTGGGCGGGGGACTTCAATGTCCATCACCAACAGTGGCTCAGTAGCACCACTATCGACCGAGCTGGCTGAGTCCTGAAGGACATAGCTGCCAGGCTGGGCCTGCGGCAGATGGTGAAAGAATCAACACAAGCGAAAAACCTACTTGACCTCGTCCTCATCAATCTACATGTCGCAGATGCATCTGTCCATGTGGAGATGAAGTCCTGCCTTCACAGTGAGGACACCATCCATCATGTTGTGTGGCACTAACACCGTGCTAAATGGGATAGATTTAGAACAGATCTAGCAGCTCAAAACTGGGCATCCATGAGGCACTGTGGGCCATCAGCAGCAGAATTGTATTCCACCACAATTTGTAACCCCATGGCCCAGCATATCCCTCACTCTACCATTACCAATAAGACAGGGGATCAACCCTGGTTCAATAAGGAGTGTAGAAGAGCATGCCAGGAGCAGCATCATGCATATCTAAAAATGAGATGCCAACCTGGTGAAGCTACAACACAGGACTACATGTACGCTAAACAGCGGAAGCAGCATGCTATAGACAGCGCTAAGCAATCCCACAACCAATGGATCAGATCAAAACTCTGCAGTCCTGCCACATCCAGTCGTGAATGGTGGTGGACAATTAAACAACTAACGGGAGGAAGGAGGCTTCGTGAACATTCCTATCCTCAATGATGGCGGAGCCCAGCAAGTGAGTGCAAAAGACAAGGCTGAAGCGTTTGCAACCATCTTCAGCCAGAAGTGCCAAGTGGATGATTCGTCTTGGCGTCCTCCCGAGATCCCCACCATCACAGAAGCCAGTCTTTAGCCAATTCGATTCACTCCACACGATATCAAGAAACGGCTGAGTGTACCGATTACAGCAAAGGCTATGGGCCCCGACAACATCCCGGCTGTGGTGCTGATTACTTGTGCTCCAAAACTAGCCGCACCTCTAGCCAAGTTGTTCCAGTACAGCTATAACACTGACATCTACCCGATAAAGTGGAAAATTGCTCAGGTATGTCCTGTCCACAAAGAGCAAGACAAATGCAATACACCCAATTACCGTCCCATTAGTCTACTCTCAATCATCAGCAAAGTGAGTCATTGACTTGTGTCAATCAGCCATTGACAGTGCTGTCAAGCGGCACTTACTCACCAATAACCTGCTCAGCAATGTTCAGTTTGGGTTCCACCAGGACCACTTGGCTCCAGACCTCATTACAGCCTTGGTCCAAACATGGACAAAAGAGTTGAATTCCAGAGTTAAGGTGAAAGTGACTTTCCTTGATATCAAGGCACCATTTGACCGAGTGTGGCATCAAGGAACCCTAGTAAAATTGAAGTCAATGGGAATCAGGGGGAAAACTCTCCAGTGGCTGGAGTCATACCTAGCACAAAGGAAGATGGTAGTGGATGTTGGAGGCCAATCATCTCAGTCCCAGGACATCGCTGCAGGAGTTCCTCAGGGCAGTGTCCTAGGCACAACGATCTTCAACTGCTTCATCAATGACCTTCCCTACATTATAAGGTCAGAAGTGGGGATGTTCGCTGATGATTGCACAGTGTTCAGTTCCATTCGCAACCCCTCAGATAATGAAGCAGTCCGAGCCCGCATGCAGCAGGACCTGGACGACAACCAGGCTTCGGCTGATAAGTGGCAAGTAACATTTGTGCCAGACAAGTGCCAGGCAATGACCATCTCCAACGTGAGAGTGTCTAACCACCTCCCCTTGACATTCAATGGCATTACCATTGCCGAATTCCCCACCATCAACATCCTGGGGGTCACCATTGACCAGAAACTTAACTGGACCAGCCACATAAACACTGTGGCTACAAGAGCAGGTCAGAGGCTGGGTATTCTGCGGCGAGTGACTTACTTCCTGACTTCCTAAATACTTTCCACCATTTACAAGGCACAAGTCAGAAGTGTGATGGAATACTCTCCACTTGCTTAGATGAGTGCAGCTCCAACAACACTCAAGAAGCCCGACATCATACTGGACAAAGCAGCCCGCCTGATTGGCACCCCATCCACCACCCAAAACATTCACTCCCTCCACCACCAGCGCACTGTGGCTGCAGTGTGTACCATCTACAAGATTCACAGCAGCAACTTGCCAAGGCTTCTTTGACAGCACTTCCAAATCCGCGACCTCTACCACCTGGAAGGACAAGGGCAGCAGGCACATGGGAACACCACCACCTGCACGTTCACCTTCAAGTCACACACCATCCTGACTTGGAAATATATCACCGTTCCTTCATCGTCGCTGGGTCAAAATCCTGGAACTCCCTTCCTAACAGCACTGTGGGAGAACCTTCACCACACGGACTGCAGTGGTTCAAGAAGGCCGCTCATCACCTCCTTCTCAAGAGCTATTAGGGATGTTGGCCTTGCCAGCGATGTCCACATCCCATGAATGAATAAAAAAAATTCCCTTTTTTAGATCTCCTCTACTTTCTGTATTCAGCTTCGTCCTCTATTATATTATGAACATTACATTTGTTATAAGCCTCCTTTTTCTGTTTAATTTTATTCTCTATATCTTTAGTCATCCAGGGAGCTCTAGCTTTGGATGCCCTTCCTTTCCACCTCATGGGAATGTGTCTAGTCTGTACCCGAACCATCTCCTCCTTGAAGGCCTCCCATTGCTCAATTACTGTTTTGCCTACCAATTTTTGATTCCAATCCACCTGGGCCAGATCCGTTTTTACCTCACTGAGCCCACCTCCAGTTAATTTTTTTTATGCTTGATTGCTCCTGGTCCTTTTCCATAACTATTCAAAACCTGATATTGTGATCACCATTGCCCAAATGCTCCCCCACTGTAACATACCCTTCTATTCTTTTCTCCCTCATGCCCTTACCTAGCTTCAAGTTAAATGCAGCAATGCTATTCGCCTCAACTACTCCACATTCTCACCACTCTGAGTAAAGAACTTTCTCCTGATTTCCTTATTGGATTTATTAGTGATGCTTATACTTATGGCCCCTAGTTTTGCACAAGTGTAAACATCTTCTCTACTTCTGCCCTATGGAACCCCTTCATAATCTTAAAGACCTTTATCGGGTCACTTCAGTTCTCTCTTTTCTAGAGAAAAGAGGCCCAATTATTCAGTTTTTCCTGGATGCTCATTATGTACAGCCTGATTGCAGGTGACATCCTGCACGTACAAATGGTCGAAAATAGCGTGCAGGACAAAATGATGTCTTCCTACCCGTGGTTGAATATTTTGAAATGTTTCAGGTGCGAGCTTCCTGTCCCAGTTTGAAATGTTTGTGCAAATGCGTCTGATGCACAAATGGAGTTTGTGGCCCACTGTTCTGCTATGTGTGCCAGTTTACAAAAAACAGAACCAATATATTTCATGAGCACACCAACGTACGAGTTTTGGCCAGGAAATCTAGTGGTACGGTGAGAGGGAAATTGTGTCACTAGCAAAAAATGTACATCTACGATATAACAAATAACAGTCACTATACACCAGACGTAATTTATGTGAGGCGCAGTTACATATTTTGACGTGATGAGAACTATTCTATGTAACATTTATTTCAGTGATAAAGCATAGGGATTCTGGCACGTTTTTGTTTAAGATCGACAAGGAGCGGAATGTGGAGAGGTAAGCGGGTTAGCCCATCTTGTCCTCCTGACTAAGGAGTGGGATTTCTTTAACGCTGAAGAATTAAAAATAGGAAAGGAGATAACCACTTTGTTTGCTTTAATAAATCTTCCCTAAATAATATTAATGGAAACAACTTAAATTACAACACCCCCCTCCCCCATCATCTTCAGTAATAAATAGTAAAATACACGACTTGGGAACAATAAATAATAATGACACATTAGTGTTACTGCAGCATTCGTTAACCTGGTCCTTTGCTTTTTCACGAACTGACACTGATTCTGCTGCAGAATGTTCACCTTTGCCGGGCAGTGCATGCGCTTTGAAGGAGCCGGTTTTTGCAGCGGATATCCTGCACCGTGCCAGCGCTAATTGGCGCTGTAGCTGCGATTTGCTGTCGGCATAGCTGTTGCTTAGGTCGGTGCTCACTTCTTCCGCTAGCGGGTTATTCCGGGAGTTTGGGGCATGAGCCTGAATAGAGGACACTTGCAACGCCAGCAATACCTCTAATACGCAGCGACAAGTCGACAGACAGTAGGTAAATCCAGTGATTGAAGCACATTCACACTGTGCAGACATTTTGTTTGTTAGGTGGGATTAAAAAGCGACTGACATCGCAATCCTTTCCAACCCTTTTATTGCGGTTGGGAGATTTTCATTCAGTTGCCGGTCAGTAGGTGGGTTGCTCCCGTATTTTATAGGCAAAAGCATATGCGGACTGTATGCATCATTATGTATATACGCGATATGACGCGTAGAAGTCTTTACGTTAGGTTTATATTTGAATTATTAGAAATAGTAAGCAAAATGTTTCTAAGCGACCCGTGACATTCGGCGTATATATTACTGCTGACTTTTTAAATATAAAACGTATTCAGCTCGCCTTTTTAGGAATTTAGGTTACATCGAAATGTTTATTGTTGATAGACTTAAAAACCTAGATTGTTACATCAGTTAATTTTTATCCTCAGAATAGGATAAAAATTACAGAAACGAATTTTTAAAAATGCATTGTTTACTATGGAATACTTGACGTGTCTGTGGAAAATTTTGCTACATATAAAGTAACATTTATACAAGGTTGCTGCCTTCTGTCTTCAACTACCGCTGAAATATTCTTAGTTATCTGCGGTATGTGAAATTGATGTAAGTGAATTAAAATCCATTATTTCGTGGGATAGTTGCCTCGCATTCCAGTTTTCGCTTCAAAAGATGCATATGAAGATACAATACAAACTAGGGTAGTCCTCTGTTCGAGTGCTAAACGCCGTTGTCTATTGATGTACAAAACGAAACCGTTATATTTGTTAATCATTCAAATTCCTTGATTGCACAAAATTTAAAAAAAGTCAATTGTTGCGCACATATATTGCAAATTTTATGAAATGCCGTGGAAAGGAAATTATTAAAACGTGTTTTATCAACATGCAACAAAATATTATTGAAATGTGAAATTTTGACTTCAGTAACAAACTCATTTGACAGAGGTTAGACGTTATATTGTTAGTTTCACGTTTATGGTTGACAACCTTATACAGGAGGGAGGAAACAGTAGAATTCCTAAATTCTAGATTCAAATCATTGGACATTTTTATTTAAGCTATGGAATTTTGTAAAAAGAACTACTTGGACCCCCCTCCCTCAGCTGTACTGCTATTTTACACGAGACTAGGGACATTCTTGTCTTGTAATACTACAGGAAAGTATGTTTTGCATATTTCGGGTGTCTTCAAGTTTATGCATGTACAGCGTGAAATATTTTTGCATACATAGAATGTACAGCACAGAAACAGGCCATTCTGCCCAACTGGTTCATGCCAGTGTTTATGCTCCACAGGAGCCTCCTCCCACCCTACTTCATCTAACTCTATCAACATATCCTTCTATTCCTTTCTCCCTCATGTACCCATCTAGCTTCCCCTTAAATGCATCTATGCTGTTTGCGTCAACTACTCCATCTGGTAGCGAGTTCCACATTCTAACCACTCTGTTAAACTCTAATTGTTGCTTTTTATAAAGCCCAAACATGAGGTTTCAATGCATAAAGTCCTTGACATTAAGAATTCGAATTAAGGTTTTGAGTGTTATGGTAACATTTTCTGTTGCAGATAAGATTTTAAAATTAATTTGAAAAAAATTCATAAATAATTGCATTCTTACTCCCTAAATTGATGCTTAGTACACTTGATTGTCACTTTATCACTTTGCACAGGTACTGTAGGAATGGCATCTGCTGTCTTCCTAAAATTAGTGCATGATGCACGAAAGACACCGTATGGTGCCTCTAAAGAGACTGAACCGTCTTCCTAGTTATGCACAGTGTAGGGCCAGTTGGAACTACACAAAATGCTAACTACAGAGTGTGATACTTTAAAAAAAATACCTTTTTGAATAGTCTCAATAATCCATTCCAGTCTTTGAAAATTTTTAGAAATGTGATTATGAAAATTAAAGCTGCATCCACAGCTACTGTCATGTTCAGTATTTCAGAAACCTGTCTCTGTAGTTTTTGTCTTATGGAATGGGACATCCCTTTCTAATGAATTAATTATATAATTCTTGTAAATGTTGGATGAAGAAGAACATTGTTCTTCTGGCAAACGACTGTTCAAAATGAATGGAAGTTCAAAAAAAAATTGGTGCTTCTCACGATACTTTCATATAACATATATAAATGCATTTGTTCTTACACACCGTGTGCATCCAACCTCCATTCTCATGCTCCGATTTCCGATTCAAGTTAAGCAACCATGTTATGTTGTAGAATGTTTGGTTTGTTGTTTTAATTGATGCTGAAGTTTAGGAATATATTGAAAGGTTATGGGGGACATAAAATGAAATCTTAACTGTGGGTGAGCTGAGATTGGTTGCCATTTTGGTTATTGTTGTTAACTCATTAGCGTTTCTGATGCCAGAAATTAAATAAGGGTAATAGGAAGCATTTCCATAAAGGGAATATCCAGCAATGATAAGGTACTGATGCATCTAGAGTGTTATAGAATTAATGGCTTCAACCCAGCATGCTATCAATCTGCGACCTTGTCCAAGTACCTATCCCCAATTTTGATTAAGTGTGCAATGCTCCACCAAACAGTTAACCTAGGCAAAATTTATGACTAGACAAACTAAAAGGGCTCAAAGATACTAAATCGCCAGGGACAGATATTAATTATCCCAAAGGAAGAGATTTGTGAGGTATTGATAATCATCATGAGGGAGTCACTGGATACTGTGGAGGTACCAGCAGATTTAAAAACAGCAAACATGGTGTCTGTATTCAAAAAGGATGATGAATCAGACATGGACAACTACAGGCCAATCAATTTTACTTTAAGCCTGTGTAAAAATAATAGAATTTATTATCAAATGTAAGCTTGAAGATTATCAATACAATATTAGCTTAGTAAACAGGAGCCAACATGGATTCAGAATGGGAAGATTCTGCCTGACCAACCCCCTAGAGTTCTTTGAGGAAGTGACATCCGAAGTGGACTGTGGTACTTAGACATCCAAAAGACATTTGCCAAAGTTCCAAATGAAAGGCTATTATTTAAGATAAAAGCTGTGGGCATTCAGTGTAATTCTTTGATATGGATCAGAAATTGGCTTAAGAGTAGAAAAAAATTGTACTTTATTAGAGGTGTTATGTTAGGGTAGGAGGAAGTATCAGGGACCGGACCACTACTGTTTCTAATTTACATCAATGGCTAGGATTCAGAAACCCAGTACAAATTGGTCAAATTTTCAGACAGTACCAAACCAGGAAGGGCAGTGGAAATGGAGGAGGCACCTCAGAAATTATAGAATGAGTTAGACAAAATATGTAAGTGGACAAAAAATTGGCAGATGAAAGCTAACACTGACAAATCTACAGTACTGCACAGGAAGAAAAAAATGGGCAACATAGAAACTCAATGAATGGTGTTGTAATGACTAAGGATGAAGTTGAAAAAGACCTAGGAGTCTCTCACACATGTCCAACTGATTAAGAGCGGGAATCAATAAAGACAATAGAAAGTTGAACTATATAGCCAAAACATACAAGTTTGTCAGAGTCATGATCAAACTGTGTCTAGTTCTAGTCACAGGGAGAACAAGGAAGACATTCATGTATTTGAGGCAGTGCAAAGAAAAGTCACAATGTTGATCCCTATTCTTAGAAGTCTGACTTAAGAGGAAATACTGGAGAAACTTGGGATTTTCAGCCTCAAAAGGAGGCATCTGAGAGTTGATCCTATCAAAGTATATAGTAAATGGTAAGGAAAAGGTAAATCTGGAAAATTCCTTTCAGTTGTGAGAGTGGGACAAGGGGCCACAGGTTCAAGCTATTTAAAGGTAAATTTATGATTGATAGCAAAAAGTTCTTCTTCACCCAGAGAGATCAATGCATGGCATAGACTCCTGGATAGACCAGTGAGGCAAAAACCGTGCAATAATTTAAGAAACAATGAGATGCTGCAATAATGGGACTTGAGGGTCATTCTGAATGGATGAACTAAGATGGGCCAAGTGGCCTTCATCGTTCATAATTATTTTGTGAACTTGTGATTACTTAAACTGATTGTGATTGTATTACACAACTAACTTTTTAAAAATAATGTATTTTATGCTAATATTTGAAAATGTGGATAGTTGCGATTGTATTGGATCATATTGAGACATTTTGTAAATATAAAATTATGGAATGATATTGCAAGTACATGCAGCAAATTAAATACTAAATATTTTATATATTTAACAATAAGCTATTTTTAAAAAAAAATACGAATAACCTTGTATTTTTTGCTGCTTTCTGCTAATGAACAATTCATTTATATTGTGGGTCTCAGTAACGCCACATACTATTGCTTATTAAATAAAAAGATGGTTAGAAATAAATTGTAATGTATAGGGCACACTTGTGGGCTAAATGGCTCTAGCTATCTATCAATATTATAAACATAGTATGTCTAGCATGGAATTTCTGTCCATTATACATCCCAGGTAATGTATCACACTTAAATTCCTGCATCACACTTCAAGGAAAGGCATTGCATAAACAATGTAATATTGAAGCCAGATGTCTGCAGTTTCTTCATTGACCTCTGTATGAAGCCACCCAGTATTTACTTAACAGCAATTAGACATTATAGCCTTAAACGGATACACGCCTACACTTTAACAGAAAAATTGTACATCGGCTCGGAAATTGCTCAACAAATAACAGTAAGCCCTGGTAGCCTCACAGTTATTTCAGGGGAAATGGAAGAGCAAATTCCTGAAAGCGCGCATGTTCGAAAAAGAGCACTATTAAAGGATCTGGGACTCTTCTTGGTGAAGAGAAGAGGGATATGACTGAGGTATTCAAAATATCAAGGCTCAGAGATATAAATCGATCAAGGCTATTTGTGCTCGCAAGAGATAGCAGAACAAAGGAAAAAAGTATATACTGGAAGGGTGTAAGGAAACTTACTTTGTGCTTTTCTCCACACTGCTCTCCCCTGCTGTCTCTTACAAGGGAGGTAGTAGAGTTATGTAGTTTAGATACCATCTAGGCAAAATTAGATATGAACCTTGAAAAAAAAAGCAATGGGCCAGAAATCGCTCCCGAAATAACGGAGGAACTCAACAGTGCTCTCCGTTTTTAGTGGTGAATTGAAGGAGCAAGTTCCCGCGTTTGCACGTGCGCAGTAAAACACGGAAATCATGAACTTGCTTCCAGTGGTTCACCAGTGATATGACAGCTTCGAATTAAAGGGCCCTCGCATGCTGCAATCAGGGAAATCATTGAAAAAGCGCCAACTTGCTTATCTGCCCAAAATACCAGGTCTAAACTAAGTTTTAACAGTGCGGTTAATCTTAATGCCTGCCAAACAACTTAAAAATTAACTTTTAAAAATGTGGAGTCTCATATTCTTATTTTAATAGTTTTTGGTAATTTAAAAAAAAAATTAAAGTTAAATATTTTTTAACTTTTCCCTTCTGTTTCTTTAATTTAATTCAATTATTTCTTTGGCTTTTTAATAATTTTTAAAAAATTTACAATGACATACAGAATACTAACTTTAAATGAATGACGTCTGCTTGCCTGCTTGAGCAATGCAGCCTCAATCTATGGGCGTGACATCTCTTCCTGACAGATTTTGTGGGTGTGTCTTCTCCTCACAGACTTTTCCAGCCGCGCGGCCACTCACGCTGCTCAGAGGCTGGGTTGATAGCGCACATTTTGTTTAAAGTTCAAGTTCAAGCAATTTGATACCACAGAGCCTGCAGTAAGTATGTTCGTTAATTTAATTCGCAGGAGCTGCAGCGAGTGTTGCCTCGCCGCTCTGTGCAATTTCTGGCCTAGTATCAACTTCTCTGACACACTGTTTCCATCACACAGTTTCTGTCATGCTTGAAACTTATTTATATAATATAATTACCCCCCCCCCCCGCCCCCATTGAGCCCTGTCCACTTGATCTCCAAGACAGCTGGCGCTATGGTGTTGTTATCTACTCAGGCCCTCTAAAATCAGACTTGTTGCCAATAGTTTCCACCTGCTGCCTCTCCCACTGCCCTAACCCTGAGCCCTTGGTCTGGAGCTACCATTTTACTCTCTTTCCCAAGGTGACTTTCAGCCCCTCCCTGCTTGATCCAGCTGCCGTGTCCACCCTGATCTAACCTACCTTTACTTCCTCCCACCCTGTTCTGATTGCCCTACAATACAAAAGTAAAAAAAAACCAGAAAATGCTGTTGCAGGAGGTGGTTTCTGTGCGGTGGTGAGCGGCATTGTCACAGAGCGGAGGAGGGTAAGGGGATAGGCCCACTGCTGTGGCGGGAAATTAAGGGGACAAGGGACCCCCAATCACTGGGTGTGCAGGTTGCAGTAGGGGGGGAGTTCTACTTTTTTCCCTGGTTGCAAGCACCGGTGCCTGGGAGATTTCTCTTCCATTCCAGGAAACTCCCGGGCAATCCAGGAGGATTGGTAACCCTAATACATATGCGTGCCTATGTATATACACATATATATCAGTAAACCTACCATGGCATTGCTCTCAGTTAGTTAGAGGATGCACTATTTTATAAGGCTAGGAACATCACATCATATAAAATGGAATATAGGTGCATGTCCTTTAAGGTTAGAAGATTTAATTGTTCAGCAATCCCTGAATGAATGGTGGGTTTACTTATAGGCTAGATTGCAGAAGAGAGGAAAGAGGGTACTTGGAGACAAGGAGCTACAACACAAAAGCATTTTAAGATTGCTTTGCATCTGTAGGAAATGGAGATGTGTACAAGAATCATTGTTTGAAAAGTTTATCCTTTCCCACATTTACACCTAGTTTGAAGCTGTTCAGTTTCTTTTGATTTGTTTTAATTTACTTATCCATGGTCTGGTGCAGTTCTTAGAAAGTAGAAATCACAGCTGGGAGTCAATCATCTGGAAATAATGATTCAATCAGGCATGATAGAATGAGTTTGCCCAGTAAATTTCCCTTGGTTAGAATAGATTTGTCCATGAATAAAAGTGACAAGAAGTGTTACAGAAAGTGTTACACAGATGTGTTAGAAGAAGTCTGTGATAACACCCACTATACGCAAAATGTTCAATATATAAATAAATATGCAATAGATTTAATACCTGCAGTTCCAGATTACTGATTCAACATGCTTTAAGTCCTATATTACACAAATTTAGCAAACGCCTGGTCCAACAATATAAAGTCAATACAGTAGATTATTGTCTTTACTACCTTGGGTTTAAACATTGGCTGGATGGAGCACAGAGGTGATAATTGGGTGGAGAGGATCCCATGCTGCTTATACAACCTGCCTGATTTTCCTTCCATTCATTAGAAGGCAAATCACGAAGGTTCTGTTACTGGCGTGTGATCATCTCCACCAGATGTTTTTTTTATTTGCGCTTCATCCAAGGGATGCTTATTGTTGGGATAAAGATAAAAATATACTTCAATATATCTCCAGGTCACATAGCAGTTTGAAGCCACCAGGTGATATATCAATATAAAAATGATACTACAGGGGTAAGAAAAATAATTATAAAAATAAATAAAGTACAATAATAGCTTTCAGTGAATTTTTGACTATACTCTAGTTTTTGAGTTCAGATGAGGAGCATATATATTCATAATGTCGTTGATCCCTTCAGTTGGATTATTTGCATGTGATCTATTGTGAGATATCTGTTATTCAGTATTTAATCCATCATGATGACTTTCTTATCTTTTACCTCATGGGTGGTGAAAGAATTGTGCAAATATGTTTCCATGCAAGTAATATTCTAATTATTCAGATGGAGTGAAATATTTCTTGTAGTCCTTCAGGTCACACAACTAAAACCTTTTCTGCCTTCCGCCAGCAATAAAAGCTGGGGGTATTTCAGCCCAAACGTTGCATTAGTTCAATATACTAATCATAAATGTAGTTCTATTTACAGCAGCAATTAACTTAATACTCAAAAGTATTAGGGAAGTCTTTTTCATTCATTTACAAAAACGCAACGATGCAAATCATATCGGAGTGTACCTTCACATCATTTACATAGGAACAGTGATGGACAGGAAAGGACCCACTGGTCCACCCAACCTGTCCCACATAACTGCAATGCCTTATGCATCACAATATATAGACTCCCCACCCCTCCCAAAAGCCACGTAATCTCCTGGGAGTGCTGAGAAACCACATAAAAATGCAAGCCAATTAGGGGGGAAAAGAATCTGGAAAGTTTCTCTCCAACTCCCCTTAGGCGATCAAAACTAGTCCAGGAGACTACTCTGGCCCTGATTATTTTTTTTTATTCGTTCATGGGATGTGGGCGTCACTGGCAAGGCCAGCATTTATTGCCCATCCCTAATTGCCCTTGAGAAGGTGGTGGCGAGCTGTCTTCTTGAACCGCTGCAGTCCGTGTGGTGAAGGTTCTCCCACAGTGTTGTTAGGTAGGGAGTTCCAGGATTTTGATCCAGCAATGATGAAGGAACGGCGATATATTTCCAAGTTGGGATGGTGTGTGACTTGGAGGGAACATGCAGGTGGTGTTGTTCCCATGTGCCTGCTGCCCTTGTCTTTCTAGGTGGTAGAGGTTGCGGGTTTGGGAGGTGCTGTCGAAGCCTTGGCAAGTTGCTGCAGTGCATCCTGTGGATGGTACACACTTCAGCCACAGTGCGCCGGTGGTGAAGGGAGTGAATGTTTAGGGTGATGGATGGGGTGCCAATCAAGCGGTCTGCTTTGTCCTGGATGGTGTTGTTGGGGCTGCACTTATCCAGGCAAGTGGAGAGTATTCCATCACACTCCTGATTTGTGCCTTGTAGATGGTGGAAAGGCTTTGGGGAGGCAGGAGGTGAGTCACTCGCCGCAGAATACCCAGCCTCTGACCTGCGCTTGTAGCCACAATATTTATGTGGCTGGCCCAGTTAAGTTTCTGGTCAATGGTGACCCCCAGGATGTTGATGGTGGGGGATTCAGTGATGGTAATGCCTTTGAATGTCAAGGGGAGGTGGTTAAACTCTCTCTTGTTGGAGATGGTCATTGCCTGGCACTTGTCTGGTGCGAATGTACCATGTACCCACCTTTTGTACAAGGTGATCTCCGCCCAGCGAGAAACAGGTCTAGCTCTTGCTTGAAGGAATTCAGCAAATCACCGTTCACCGCACAAGCCGGCAACCTGTAGGTCCACTGTTCTCTGGGAAAAGAACTACGTCCTAACATCTAACTTAGTTCTGGCCTTGCATAACTTGAGATTGTGATTCCCTGGTCCTCCTTAACCTATTTAGTTGAAACTGCTGTGAACTTTCTTTTATTTTTCTTTCCTTTATTTGTATTTTCATCTATTTTAGAAGCTGTAGCCTGGAAATTGCGCAAAGTTGACAACGCATAAGTGGTGGAATTCTCGAGGGTGGGGGGGAGGGGCGGGTGGGCAGTCGGAAAGCAGGCAGAATCTACCAGATTTCCATTGATAAGCCCGTGGGCACCAACATTTGCTGAGCAGGCAGTTCTGGGTTGCAAGTGGGCTTTGCCACTAAGGAATCAAGCAGTTCTTGATCTCTGAAAGATCAACCACCATTCAATTTAGGACCTGCCAGTTTAAAAAAAAAATTGATATTGCCTCCAGACTTCAGCCTAACCGACCTTTTTAAACTTATCTTCAAAAGAGCAGGGTGCCACCCCAATATTCTGAATGGCCAGCTAGGTCAGTACAACTGTTATACCACTGTAGGCGTAGACACCTGCCCCTGTTATTTAAATGACTCCGTTCCTGGGATTTGGGATGTAGTCATGGTAGGATCAAAGCAGTGGGTGGAAGTTCTCGGCTTTGCTGTTAACTTACCTTTATTTTTCTTGGGTATATAGTTGTGATGCATAGAAAGAAAGAACTTACATTTATTTAGGGCTTTACAGCATCATCAACATCTCAATGTTTTGTATCTAATGAATTACTTTTGTGTTTTAGTCACTGTTTTTTGTAGGCAAATGTGGCTGTCAAGATCCCATGAATGCTCTTTATTCTGTTTTCGGTGTTTTGATTAAGGGAGGAATGTTAAACTGGATACCTCTTCAAAATCATAATTTTTAGTCCTTTCTGCTGCTGATTGTTAGATGACTTTAAATGTGCTAATGTTTATGGAAAAATAAAAAGCTCAGAAGTGAACAAATTTAATTGGAGAAGGTACAATAAAGATTTACTAGGATGATACCAGAACTGAGAGGTTATACCTATTCGGAAAGATTGAGCAGGCTGGGGCTCTTTTCTCTCAAAGAGAAGACTGGGTGATAGTCTTTAAGATTATGAAAGGGTTTGATAGGGTAGACGTAGAGAAGATGTTTCCACTTGTGGGGGAGACCAGAACTAGGGACCATAAATATAAGATAGTCACTAATAAATCCAATAGGGAATTCAGGAGAAACTTCTTTACTCGAAGAGTGGTTAGAATGTGGAACTCGCTACCACAATGAGTAGTTGAGGCGACTAGCATAGATGTATTTAAGGGCAAGTTAGATAAACACATGAGGGAGAAAGGAATAGAAGGATATGCTGATAGGGTTAGATGAAGTAGGGAGGGAGGAGGCTGGTGTGGAACATAAACACCGGCATGGACCTGTTGGGCTGAATGTGCTACACATTCTATGTTTTAAAAAAATGCAAGCTTGCATTGGTTGCAAAGAACCTGAGACATTTTAAAAAGATTCTAAGATGATTTTTTACTTAGTAGTTTAACTTTAATGTTGAGTGTCAAAAAATCCATGTTTTGTGATTATATATTACAGAATTTATTATGAAACTAAGTCTGAGGGAAACAAAGCAGTAGTTCATTTCTAGCAGTTGCTTGTGTTACCTTTAAAATCTCTCAGCTGTGCACAACTAATATCACATAGATGGTTTTCCTGGTGATAAATTTACTAATTGCAATGAATATATTATTCAGTGAACTTGTTTTCTTTTTAAAAAAAAAGGCATTCATTTTTCCACCTCTGCTGAATTATCCTGCATTATGTTTGATCGTTGTATTTTTGAGTTAGTAATAAAGAAGAATCATACTTTTAAATAACTTGATTGTTGTCTGACTTAGAGAGTACATAACTGAATTACACTTTTCATGTTTCTGTACAGCTGATGGAGAAAACTGATCTGAATTTATTTTGTGAATTGTTTGATGTATGTTTAACAATGTGTAATTAAATGTTTTAGGTTAGATTGTTACCAAGGAGATTGTGAATGAAATTACATGCCTATCCAATCTTGTCCTTTTTAGATCTCATTGTCATTATTAAGACTATCTTTTGTTTAATGAATCATTAGATGCTGTAGTTCAACAAATACTATAAAAATAAATCTTGCAGTGCTTCTAAACTGTGTAATTGGTTTTATATATGTTAACAACTCAGACATCAATACTGGCCTTTACTTACAATAGAATCAAAATATTTCTGGATATGGTGTACAATAGTAATAAAATGCATGCTGACTTTTCTTACGGAAGTTCTTGTATTTCTCAACAAAATGTAAACCCAAGGGTTATTTTAAACATCAAATTTTGACCCACATGTTAAATTAACCATTATATATATTTTTTTATTTTAATATGAAGCACATTTTACTGTATGTCTAGATAACCTTGGGAGTTGATTGATATAAATGAAATACTGATAATTTAAACTTACATGTCTAATAATTTTAACATTATGGTGGGATATTTGAGTGAAATATGCTGGTAATAAGCATTGGCTCAGCAACTTGTATAACTACTAATTCAGTCTCATTGCAATAAAAGGATTTTAACAATAGAAAGTAATAGCCTCAAATCATTTTCAGTATCCATCTTAATAAACTATCATTTCATGCATTTAACTTTTTCTGTGTACCAATTCCCTGTGCATCTTCATGAATACTTACAATTTTTTTTTTCAAAAAGTAATTTTTATGTTTGCTACATTAAACATTGGTGCATTATATTTTAACATTACAGTTTCTATAGGGGGAATTTTACCCTCCCCCAACCCCCCCCCCCCCCACCGATCCCAACCCAGTAGGAACGGGGTGGGTCGGCACAGTTAAAATAGCCTGGGAGTAATTGCCACCTAATTCTTGTTCAATTCCTGTCCGTCACCATGACAACCACACACTTTGTTTTAGACAGCTCACAAATACAGGCAAATCAGGGTCCTATGATGTCATTTAGAAACTGATGCAATTTTAACAGGAACTAGCGGAAGTCTGCTCAGTGCCGAAACCGTTGCATAAGAGCTAACGAGATTGGTTTCAGATTGACCCCAAAGTGCCAAATACAATAGTTGCCTGGAATTCATTTCGCACACAAGTGTCAACGCAAGGTGCCTTTCTTATAAGAAGGTTTACTAACTTGGCTACACCTACGAGGTGTTCTTCCAGTAGCTTCAGCAAAGCTGGTGGAAGGCCGTTGTTGGAAGGCTCATGTTGAGACCTTTGAAATGCTCATGCCTAGAAACCTGTTGGAGGTCAAGCCTGAGAGGGTATTGGTTGAGGCGGTGGCAAGGGAGCTGATACGTTGACCTCCTGAGAGAGGGCAGCACGAGCCGCTCCCATTGTGCCATGACTACTCAAGCCACTATGCATATGGTCCACCAGTCTCTCCAATGTGGAGCACATGTTGGGAGTCCAGAGTCTGGAAGGCAGCCATTGTGCTTTCATCAAAGTTGCAAAGACACAGATCCCTGGTGTGAAGGCCTAGCTGCAGCATCCATTGGGGTGGTCACATGCTCCAAGGTAGACAGTAGAATGTTGATGCTGTGTGAGAGGATGCCTCCATTTTTTCAGTTATGGTGCAGCAACTCCTCGGCAGGCCTTCCAATACCTCACATAATTGCTTCTTTTTAAGGCTGGGCCCCTGAAGGCACCATCTTTGTCCTGCTCAGCAGAGCTAGGAGACTACCTCATCCTCGGGCCATTTCCTGGGCTGTCCTTCACACCACTACCCAAGCCTGCTCAATTGTGCTGGGTGCTTCACCAAGTGTAGACCCCTCTAACTCACTATCTAACTCACCCAGGGTGTCAATCTCTGGCAGTGCTTGGAAGAGATGGAGCAGATGACGGTAGGTCCTCAGGGAATTGTCCTCCTCTGAAGTGTCTTCTTAGGAGTCTTGCTGCTGAGATGGATCTAGAGAAAAAACAAAAGGGCAAAAAAGCATGGCACATACAGGCTGGACAGTAGCAGATCACAGGCATTACAATGCAGCTTGAAGTTATCAAACTGGCTGTGCAATTTGTTGAGGCACATGAAGGGGTATAAGTAATGGGTAGAGACCCTGCTCAAAAGCTATCAGCTCCAACAACTCCCATGCTCATCTCTCTTGAAAGGCCACTGATTTCCAGATATTTCTGCTGCATATCTGGGTGAGGGCCATGATGCTGGATGGTCCTCCCCGGTCTGTCTTCTCTCCCTTGTATGTGTGCCATTTTCTCCTGCAGAAGGAGAGAGCTAGAGATAGTGAGTAGCTACTGAGAGGAAAGTGCACATGTGTGTTGCTACTGCATGCAGTGCATATGCTGAGAGATGGCGAACAAGCAAGATACAAGCAGGATGGGGAGGTGTTAAATGGAAAGCAAGTGGCTGAAGTTTTTTTTTTATTATGTTAGCTTTACCAAAAAAAAAGTTTGTTTAAGATGTAAAATTGTGTAAATCTCAAATACAGAGCTATGTTTGGGTCACCATAAAGTTATTTCCAGAGGGGAGTCAGCAAGCCCCTTGGACGGGTGCCATTCGCAAGACTTTTCAGTCTTTTCAGTATTTTGAGTGTCCTAAATGTGCCTCTAGTGGCACAGGTGAGGTACAAGAAAAATATGAATACTGAAAATGTGAAATAAAAGCATAAAATGTTGAAACTGCATAATAAGCCAATCAGCGTTTGAAAGAGAAATTTAGGCTAATGATTAGGGTAGGGTAGAAAAGTTGGAAGTATTTACTTGACATTGATATGTGGTTGTAGAGACAGAAGGTGCCTGCATTACCCATGTTAATAGACTCAAAGAATGGCAATATTTGTGGAGTCTGATTCAAAGATTGGTGCCAAGATTTTGAATGCTTGTAGCATACAAGGAGAGACTGTCAGCATCACCCTAGACCTGGACAGTTAACTGAAAAAGATTAGCAGTTTTTTGTAGATGCTGGCAAGGTAACAGGCTTCTTGGCCTTATTTATGAAGAAAGTGAACTTGAAGCTTTTTATTTATTATATATTTTCAAAATGCTACTAAATCTCCCTTGACAATGCTCGTGGTGAGTTGGAGGATATGCTGTTTTATCCTAACATGTCATTCAGTATATTCTCGGCCATTGATTTGCAGTGATAGAATAAGTGAAACTGCATTTTTGTTACGTAGTATTATGGGAGTGCTAATATTTTTGACTTTGAATTCCATGATTATGTTGATATTTGCTTAGAAACTGTAAATCAGTCATCTTGCTTATAATAGAACTGATGCCAGACTTGGGGAGTGACCTATTGCACCCAGAAATGAATTACGCAAATATGTCTGAGTGCTGGTGGTATCACACTCTGAATTCAGCAGGAGAAGACGACTGACCTTCTTTGAGACTGTGCAGCTAGCATGTGCATGCCTCATTATATCTGTGAAATTATGTAAATGTATTTAAATATGTCCCACAACAAATTTCTCCACATTTTCTCACTGGTCCATTCTTTGTGCTTTGCCTGCCCATTTAAAATGTTGCTGCACAGCTTCCCTTCGGTTTGTTGCAGAATGCCCATTCATAAAGCTGGGACTGAACTGGGTTTTGGAAAGTTAGATTTTGCTTCTGTTTTTGACTAGCACTGTTGCTGTCTTTGCATCATTGCTGGTGCAGTATTTTTTTCAAATTTTGTTTGTAATATAGGACTCCTTTATCTCAGACCTCAAGCCACAGAATTTTTGCTGCCACCAATTGCCACCTTTAGCTTTGACCACACAGCTCAACATAGGCATTCCACTTGGCCTTCTCAATAGCTGTCATGGATTTGGAGACAAATAGGAGTTTAGGCAGAGGAAAGACATTTAGGTGTGCATGTACCTCAGGTGCCTGCTGCCCACTTGGATTTGAACCAGAAATTATGTTTTCATACCATGGTATACCTACTCGACCATATCTGAGGAGACCTGTCTTTGGCATCTCTACCTCATTAGAGAGCCTGTGTCAAATTAGTTATGCCATCTACTGGAGCTTGACCTATAGACAAGATTTTGTACAGCCCTGTCCATTGCTATGAAAGTCACTAACTACAACATTGAACTTTTACACCACTCTATCCTTTCAAGAGACCACTGGTGACATTTGCTACATTAGCCAGGCTTTATTCCACCAATGTATGAAGCAGCTCACAGAAGCCTCATTTGTCAGGGGGACACTTTTGTCACTTTGTCCATGGAAAGGAGGCAACAGCCCATGAGGGTGCAGCACTTTTATCAAGTAGCAGCATTCTGTAAAGTGTGGGACTTCATTGATAGCACACTTGTAGTCATCAATGCCTTTTGTAACAAACCTGTGGCATACATGAATGAGAAAGACTTTCATTCCATAGACATTCAGGTGGTGTCATACCACAAAAGCAGAATAATGCAGGTGAATGCGCAATACATCCGCAGCAACCACAATGCCTTCATCTGTCCACAGTGCTAGCACTATTTAGGAAACTAGAAGCATCCCTCCCTTCCTCTTGCTGCTCAACTGCTGCCACCTCCACCTGCTCCTCCTCACTGGTGCAGGGTGCATCACTAGGTGCTCCCTTCTGGTGACGAAGGAGCAAAGCTCCGAAAGTTTGTGATTTCAAATAAAGCTGTTGGACTATAACCTGGTGTTGTGCGACTCCTTACATTTGTCCACCCCAGTCCATCACCGGCATCTCCACATCATCAATATTTGAGAAGGCAGCTCCTCGTGGTGAATGAGCTGGTTAGCTGGTCCACCACCAGTGCAGATTCTCTATGGTTGTGGCTTGACATCTCCTTTAAAATCAGACCAAACAGCACTTTTAGCATAAGGATGTAACATGAGGGACACTTCAATGACCAGCCTATATCCCACTGGTGTGAAAGGATGAGTACAGAACATGCAGCTAGATAGTGGAGCTATAGTGACTTGGTGACAAAACATCACAACAGTTATGTGAGGCAAAGGAAGCCTTTCCCTCTTACAGCTATCAAGTTGCAGCTGCATTTTAATGGATGTGGGAGATTTCATTTACACATCTGTCCACCTCTTGCTATGCTCTCTGCATATTGTGTCAAGTAGGAGGATTTCCCTCAGCTGTATAATTTCCAACTTCCTCTGCTGCACCTACTCCCATGAGATATCCAGGCTCTCTTCAGTAAAGAGCGCAGTTCTGCCAATTGTTCCAAACATCTTCCTTGCCACAATAGTTAGGTTCCGTTCAAAATTAAACAGTGCAGCTGTTCTTTAAGAGCTGTTGTGCTTGATATCCCCTGCCTATCTGTTGCCATAGTGCTCCCTGCACACCTGGAGAATGTGCAGGGAGTGTGTTGAAATTATGTGAATGAAAAACGCTTCTAAATCTAGCAGGGTCAGGAGCCCATTCTACCTGCATGGGAATGCAATAATCATAGGCTGAAGCTCTCTGTCAGCCACTCCCTTAAATAGACAATTCCCCCGTAATTCTGTAGAACCCAATTCCCCCAGTGGGAAAACTGAAATAATTAGCATCTCTATATGAGGCCTTTTCTTGCTCTGGACTTTCGTTTGCTGTTTTGATCTTTAATTGTACCATTTGAACTGAAGAAACATAAAAGTTAATAGAGCACTTTTTCATTTTGGCATATTAATACAAGCCACCCTAATCTTGGTTTCAATTGCGGGTTTTTTCTTGCTTATTTTCTTCTATTCCCTCCTCTTCTGAAAGCATTTACTCCTTGCTGTGTTATGCTTCTGTGGTTATTGGGGACTGTTTGGTATCTCGCCCATTTAGGCATTATTCATTTGTGAGCTTGATATTGTTAGTTGGCTAGAGATCACATGAACCCGATCCTGCCCTCATCCACTGGCCGAATGCATACTTTCAATTTGGTTCAGGAGCAGAAATCCTGCTTAACTTTCCTATCCCTAACTTGGATGCTGAGGCCAATTATAATGACCTGGCTCAGATCAGCTGACTCAACAAAGTCTGGGGTCTGAATGTGTGACCGTCTGAGTTTACATAGCTAAACTCACTTTAAATCTGTTAAGCCATTGTGGAAGCTCTTTGTTTCAATGATTAAACGTGGCAAAATGTTTGTAACTGTGCTGGTGAGGAGACGAATGTATATCAACATGGTTTGTAGAGATTAACTTGTTGCCAGCCACAATGGAGATGTTTCGAATAGTGGATTGTGATCCCACTACGGTCTTTTCAGTGTTTAAATGATATGATCGTCACCTAGAAGCTTTAGAACGGGCTGCCAAACAACACATTACATTTTTACAGCTTATGTTAAACCTGATTTTTTCTGATTAAATATACAAGATTTGATTGTATGGCTCCTGTACTTCGAGGCTCGTGGTCATTTTTATTCCCAAGAGCATATAATTTTCAAAAGTGCAACGCACCTTTCCCAGAATTAAGCAGAAACAGTGGGAGTAGGAGATGTGAAACATTAAAAGAATGAATACCAATATGTTGTAAGTAATTGGTTTTGGAAAATAAAAGACACATAAATGTTGTCATCCTTCTGTTGCACATTATAACTATGCAAAATACACTTAGCACATTTTGTATGACTAATTCCAGAAAACCAACACTAAGCATTTTCAATAGGTCATTTTGGTACATAAATGTGCTTATTTCAAAAAAAAATCTATTTTGACAACCTTACTTTTAAATCTTATATTTATCTATCTTGCGTTTTGTTTTTGGACCTTTCTTCAAAAGCAGGCTTATTTGTCAGTGTGTACTTTGCAGTCAATTTTGAAACAGTCTGGTTGGATAATAATTATGACTTTATTAAAATGAAGAATTTGAGCTATATACATTCAATACTTTATAAAGTTTTTAGTAATCTAATAGATCGTGTACTTGATATGTGAAATATATCCTGCATTGCAATGTGCATGCACTAAAAGCAATAGATGATGAGAAATTTAGTTCTTCATTCAACATTTCCCAAAGACACAACATTCTGTCCCTTGCCCAAGTGTTTATGCACTCAACGTTGCAGAAGGTGACGTCATGAGCTTGCTTATCAGAACAAGATTGGCTGTTTCCGTCATCTATGAAATAGGCAGTGTACCTATCATGTTTTCTCAGCTCCAGAATTAAGTCCTCACGTAATGACATTGTTTGATTTACCTTACATTTACCTTACTACAACCAAATTTTAATCTTTTTTTAAAAAAAAAGTTGAAAACTGAGAAGACAGCCAGGATCTACCCGGACCGACCCAGATACAATGATAGAATTCAAGCTGAGGCTAATTGAAAGTTAACCTATTGTAGTGCGAATCCTGCATGGCATAGGCATTCATTGCCTGATAAGACGGCCCACCATATACACACAAACTGGCACGAGGCAACTGCACACAGGCAACGTGCATGAAGATGGCGAGTAAGAAATCTTTGTCTCTGAAAACGAAACTTCAATCATCGATGATTTGGACCATTAAGGAAAATTGCAAGCCACAATCTGCAAAGAACTCAGCTTCGCAAAGAGCACCGTGTGGGCCAACAGAGGATAAATCAAATCTGCTACCGTTGAAGATGAAACATGAATTCAGAGAAAATAAATCCGTACTGTGACTTATGAAGATTTTGATGAAGCAGTCCATCCCGGGTAACATTCCAGTGTCAGGCGACTTGTTACGCTAAAAAATTTACCGGTCATTACGTGGACCTGAAGATCTTTTTGGACTGGTTAACAAGATAGAAACAAAGTGCATTGAGAAAAGTATGAATAACATGAAGCAGTCTAAGCTGTGTAGTTTTTTTATGACAAAATAAAATAATGTTCAATTCAAATTGGTAATTTCTTCATTTTTCTGAAGCAGCAAATCACCAAATCCTACTATAGTGAACACACTAATATAACAATCTTTTCTGCTGGTCCCGAGGGAGTTCGTTATAGTAAAATTCGACTGTATTTCATGAACATAATGAAATTTCTCCACTGAATTCTCTTGTGCGCCTTTTAATGCTTTCATTAAGTTTTTACTTGAAGGCCGAGGTTCTCCAAAAAACCTGGCTTGGACTTCATATTTTTGCACAGAGATGTGATTTTGTTAGTGGATTGCTGACTGTGCCGTCTGGCCAGTCTGTGCAATCTGACTAGCCTGTGCTGTCAGGCCTGCCTTCCACCCCACCCCTCCAGTTTCTGACTGTTGGCCAGCTCAGCATCGGAGCCAGCCAATTTCCCACTCATTTGGCACCTGCAGCTCACTGTGGAATGTAAATGAGACCCGGGCTTCGAAGTGGCTTGGGTCTCAAGTTGACAAGAACGGGCAGGTGGCAGGCGCATTCCTCCAACTGTCTGCTCGTTCAACATTTCTGCAGTTCTCTGAGGAGCAGTGTAAAGGAAGGCTTTGATTCTCATCCTTCGAGAAGACCTGCAGCCAACTGCTGCAGCTAGCCCAGTATTGCCTGTTGCAATCAAGGTCACTGCTGCCTTGAACGTCTTTACCTCTAGCTCCTTCCAGGCTGTCACAGGGAATATCAGTCACATCAGTCAGTCTTCAGTCCATGCTTGCATTAAGCAGGTGATTGAAGCCTTGGTTGCTAGAGCAAACATATTCATCACTTTTCCTCTGGGCATCCGCAGCAGCAGGATAGGCTCTGGGGTTTGCACAGATTGCATTGATTGCACCCATGTCGCCCTGTAGGCTCCTTCACATAATGTGACTATTCATGAATCGCAAGGGCTTCCACTCCATTAATGTACAACTGGTATGTGATGACCAGTGGTGCATTAAGCAGGTCTATGCCAGCTTTCCTGGCAGCTACCACAATGCATTTATGTTGCATCAGTTATGCAAACCCCACTATTTGCCCCTGTATAGTAAAAGTCTAGCTTTGTAAAGACAAGGGGCCCGATATTAGCATGGCGGCGGGTTTGCAGTGGGGGGGTCGACTGGGCACGTGGGTAACGCGCCCAGTGAAATCAGTCTGCTCCACACGCAATCGCAGGCTAATTGGAGCCACTTACCTGTGCTTCCGGGTTTCCCGCCGCTAAGCTGCGCAGCGGGCGGACTGCACATGCGCAGTAACATCTGTCAGCTGGAGGAGCCCTATTTAAAGGGGCAGTCCTCCACAGACTGATGCTGCAGGAAATAGGAAAAATTACAGCATGGAGCAGCCCAGGGGGAAGACTGCTCCCAGGTTTAATGATGCCTCACACCAGGTATTATTGGATGGGGTGAGGAGGAGGGGGAGGACAGAGATCTTCCCCCCCCCCCCCCCCCCCCCCCCGGCAGGTAGGAGGAAGCGGCCTGCCTCTGCCACCAAGAAGGCCTGGCTCGAGGTGACAGAGGAGGTCACCAGCACCACCAACATATCGCGCACCTGCATACAGTGCAGGAGGCGCTTCAATGACCTAAGTAGGTCAGCTGAAGTGAGTACACTTACTCATTCCCCTACACTCCATCTGCCACATCACCGCCCCCACCCCACATCTCCTTCTGCACTGCCAACACTACTCTATCACATCACTCCTCACACCCACTCAAAGGTCATCCTCATCTTACCTGCACTTACCTCGCCAGTATTCATCCCGCCACTACCACTCAACCCAATCCTCATACAATCTCATGGCTCTATCTCATACTCACCGTCTCATGCATCTCTTTCACAGTCAGCCTCACCCAACCTGCCACTACCTGCGCTGCAGCCACTTGGCATGCATCACATATGTGCAGTAGGAAGCGTAAGGCAAACGTGTCGTGAGCATGAAGGGGATGCACAAGGGTGTTTGAGGGTTTGTCATGGTTTTTACTTATTTGATTTCTGATCAACTCACATTACATTTTATATTGTCACCACTACTGCCACGTCTTTGCGAATCTTTTTTGGTTTGTGCAATAATGCCCTTTCCTGAGGATCACTATGAAGACCCACAAGTGATGCCACCCATTGTGTCACTGCAGAGTGGGTGTAGGTGTATTTCCAGGGCTCTTTTGTGCAGACGATTAAGAGACGTCGGCGATGTCCCCGGTGGCACCATGGAAGGATGCGGAGGAGAAGTTGTTGAGGGCAGTGGTGACTTTGACATTGACAGGTAAGAAGATGGTGCTTGGGCCAGCCGGGAGCAGCTCGGCATGAAGGAGGCTGCAGATGTCCACGACTACATGTCGAGTGACTCTGAGCCTCCGTGTGCACTGCTGCTCAGAGAGGTCCAGGAAGCTGAGCCTCGGTCTGTAGACCCTGTGGTGAGGGTAGTGCCTCCTGCAACACATCTCTCTCTGCGGTTGCCCTCCCTCCTGCTGTGCAGGTGGATGTGTCACAGCACTGTGTTGTGTGGCTCCATGTGTCAGAGGTGGCCGGCAAGGCTGGTGATGCTGTTCGTCCTCCGAGGAGGTCACGACTGCAGCTACGGCGGCCCCCATCCGGAAGATGTACATCTGAGAGGGTCCGCAAGGTCGATACATATCTCTGGACCCCGGGGTAAGTGTGCAAGTTTGTGAATTTTCTTGTTAGGAGGAGGGTGGAGGAGGCCAAACTTTGTCCAAAGTGACAGAGTGGCCTCCTGCAATGAGTGAGGGTTCCCCCACCCCACCCCCCCACCTGTCAAATGGACCTTTGCAGCTGCCACAGGCTGGTGGCTGCAACACGTCCATTTGAACTGGGAGTGTTTCCTCCAGTACGGGAAACAGCCTCAGTCAATTGCAAAATTCCTTCCCTTCTAAAATAACAGGTCAATCAGGTCTGTAAACAGCTTGAAGTACCTGTTCAAGTACTTTAAGTGGCACCCCGCCGGCTTTAATTGCCGGCGGGAGTCCCACATGCGGGGGCTGCGCGCGCATGTGAGCACGTCAGTGGGAAACCCGGAAGTGGGTGGGTTGGAGCTGGGCTCCAGACCAGCCCCGGGAATCCCCGATTTTCGCAGCCCCCCCGCCACGAACGCAACCGATCGCGGGTGTGAAAATCGAGCCCAAGGACTTTACACTTGACTCCTGATTTCTTTTAGAAACCCTTGCTTGGCTACAAACTGTGCTACAATCTGATCCATGGGTCAACTAGAGTCCTCATTGAGTACACATGGAGTCATTGGAGTCATCAAACTATTCAGGTGCCTGAACAGTATGGTGGCTTCCTGCAATACAGCCCACAGAGTGTCCCATATGATAGTGATTTCCGGTAGGCTGCATAACTTTGTTCTGCAACTGGAACAGTATATGGAGCCACCATTGGACGAGGACCTTCAGCATGATGTGGGAGAGGACTCTGATGACGTAGAGGATGGCGAGGAAGTGGGAGGGGTTCACCGGTTGACTGCAGCAGCGTTCTTTGGCAGCATCTCATTGAAGAGAACTTCAGCTGAACAATCCATGCTTCAACATATATCCCGGTCCATGTATCCTAAAATAAACAACATCTGCCTAATAAACAAAATTGATATTCATGTCACCTAACATTGCAGGATCACCAATTACTATAGGGACAGTCAGATTTCAAACAGCGTTGTGGTATTTCTGGCTTACAATAGGCCTACACACTATTTGTCATCTATTGCAAGTCCCCAGTGCCTGTCTTAAATACTCTCTGGTGCTTCCATAAGGTGATCCTACAGTAACTATAACATGGGAGGTGGGAGGCTGCGGTGGCTCATTCAAGGGCTCACAAGATGCTTGAAGTCCGCGATCTCCAGGAGCTTAGGCATGAGAGAGCACAGCTGTAGATTGCTACAACTCAGTGTCCTGCTGGCTTCCTGGTATCAGGATATACATTGGTTTAGGGGTCACGAGGCATTTGTGCTCATGAGAGAGAGTAATAAGTTCTAACTTATCGATTCAAGTACCACCCCAGGTCTTGAGCACTTAATGTAGGCTGACACTTTAGTGCAGGATTGAGGGAATTCTGTATTGTTAGAGGTATTGTTCTTTTGATTAGACATCAAAGCAAAGCTCTACATGCTGGTTCGAGTTGACATTAAAGATTGCATTATTTGAAGAAGGAGAGGATGAAAATTCCTCCCTTAATCATTCATCTCCTGTTTGGGGCACTTGCTATGTGCAAAATAGCTGCACAGGGTGATTCATTCCATTTGAAGTGCATTAGGATGACTGAGGGTTGTGGCAAGGGGGCTTTATAAATGCTGTTTCTTTCCTTCCTTCCACACTCAACCTGTGGCAGTTTGCAAGATTCAATTTCCTTCCTCTTTTCCCAAACATTTCCACTCCCACCCCAGTTCCACATTCTGCTTCTGCTAAGAATTATGATTTCTGCTGTTTTTTTGTTAGTCAAATTTAAATGAAAGTCTTTTGAGGAAAAAGTCTACTATTATATAAGGAGAAAGTCGGGTGCATAAATCATTAGTTCATATGCAGTTTGACTGCTGTTAATTAGAAGTCTAACCAATTTATTTGTGTGTATCCTTTCGTGTCATTGCAGGCAGGTGTGAAATTCCAAATATGCTTGTTTATGGGGAGGAAGTGTGAGAAATGAATGCATTTGGGGAAGGAAGAAGGAGTGGTAAACACCAAAAAATCCCTCATTATTGGTGCACACATCTGTGATATTCTGACATTATAGGCTACCTATATATTCACATAGTAGAATTTTCCCTGTTAATGTCAACATTCTTATTCTTAGCAAGAGCACAGATGGGTGGTACGTACCCTCAGCCAATATCGCTCAACAAATCAAGGAGTGCAGCAATGCTAAAGAATTCATTTAATTCTCTTTTGCTGCTTCCAGGGACTTTGGGAAATGAGTTTGTACATTGTGCAAGGACTGACTGCACACAGCTGCATTGCACTGTTGACATGGTTTGTAAGATTTTTGTAGTTAGGAAGACGAGTGCTGCAGTCATCTTCACTGATACTGGGAGCACATAGTTTCCATGTCAATATTTACTCCTCATCATTGTTATTCATACTGGTGCAAAAGTTGTGCCTATCTACCTATAATGTATTAAAAATTTTATGTCTGCTCATACTTCCTATCAACTTTTTCCATCATAAATTCCAGCAACGCTACCACTGGTGGGGGAGAGTGTAATTATAATATGAAAAGTTTACAAAGGCTTTTTCCATTATAAATACGAACATAGGAATTTATAATAGAAATGAATAAAAATAATGACAGATTATATAACTTTAAAATGGGGACTGAGTTACATTTGTGCATCCTTGTCTAATTAGCCACCTGCCTTCTAAACCTTCTTCACCTTGGTCTTGATTTCCTGTGTGCAAGGCCATAGGTGATCAAATTGATTCTTTTGATTAAAATACTGTGACACATCAAAAAAACTTTGGTTGAGAAAAATAGAAGTGGAAAAATATTTACAGCAAAATAATGAATAAGGCACAGGGCATAAAAACAGCAACTACCACAATATTGCCTGAAGTATATCATGGAATGTATAATGCATTGCCATGCTTGAGCATGTGGTTTAGCCCATGATGTTTGCATTTAGTTAAGAACAATAGTGAAATCTTAAATTATATGTCATAATTTAGTAAAGGACCAAAAAAAAATTACAAAAAAGTGGCAGCACATTGGAGCAGCTAGTGGATCGCTTAACAGAAGTTTGCTTGCCTGAACGTGCTAGTTTTTTTGAGATCGGGTTCACTAATTATGCACAGTGAGCTCCTGGCCAGGATTGCTTGGTGCTGGGAACTTGCTGACAAGAGTGAGGCAGGAAATAGCTGTAGCTGCTATTTAAAGTGGCCTATATCAGTTGTTGCTTTGTACAAGAGAAAACATGTTGGAGCAAATCTGCTCCAATTTCTGATGCTTTCTTTTTATTCCCTCTTGAAGCAAGTGCAGCAAATCATGTTAAACATTCAGACTGGAGGTGCCATTGGAAGTAAGCTTGCAAAAAGGGTTGCTCTTTGCACCACTCCACAGCACATTGGATTGGTCAGCAGTGTAGCATACCTGCAAGAACGTATAGTCAGGTTTCAGGTTGAGGTTGACCATTACTGTTGCTGCACATGTGCAACTTTCATGCTGGATGTTAGCCACAGTTGTTCTTACAGCAGATGGCACAGCTCAGCATCTGTTCTTCTGCTGACAGAGATCCTGAGAAGGCAACTTCCCGTGATCATTCCCAGGTAGTTTTGACTGGACCTGCCGAAATGGTTGGTGTCATATTGGCAGCTATGGCCAAACAGGCAATGCAGGCTTCTGATCATCCTGACATGCCTTCGTTCTTACTGTGCACAATCTGAAATGCTATGATTGGGGTGCTTTTGAAGAACCTTCTGGCACAATAGTTAGTTAGTCATTCACATCTCATAGCGATGCCTGGAAGTCAACTGGTGAAGTATCCTTTGGGGAGAAGAGCCAGCACAACATCTGCCAAAGAAAGGTTACTTTTCTCTGCAGATGTGGGAGTCTGTGTGCCAGTAGGAGCGGACAAAGCACCTCTTGGGCAGCTTGGCCTGCCTGGCATCCCTCTGCAGCTGCTCCATTTCCTCCGAACATGTCAGCTCAAAGTATTGGCAAACCCTCTGGTGCAAATAAAAGGTTAAAAAAAAATCTCACTGGAATAAAGGTTGTGAAAATCTAATTGCAGGTCGTGAAAATCTAAGTGCAACTGAAAAAAAAATACATGAAGGGCCTGCAGGTTTGCCTGAAGCCTCTTTCCTGCCAGGTTTCAGTGGGTATGCATGGGATTCAGCATCAAGCACACTGGCTGGAAAATACTGGACCCGTTCCCTGCCCACTTTTACGTAAGTTAATGAAGCTTCCCCCTGCTTTAGACAGGAACTTCAGATATCTGCCTGCTCCACCTGCTCTATGCTTGTGCCTTTGGATGACAAAGTTTGCAATACGCAATAGGTGATCATGCAGACTTTGGTGGAGTTGTATTGTAGAATGCCCCCAGACTACTTCAGGCATTTGAAGGAGAGATTCAAGGTGCCTATCATGTGTTCAGTGATGAGTCTAGTGGCTGAAAAGGCCTTATTGTATCTGTATTCTGCTGCTGTTGATAGCTCTCTCAGAGGTGTTATGAGCTAGGACTTGAGGGTTACATCTCTGCACATATCCTCCACACTACAAACACCAGACATCTCCTCACCTCACACTCCTTCTGCCCCCAAGCAGTGGTGGCTAGTCAATCAGCCACTACACTGAAGCCCACTGGTACTGTCTAGCCAGTTCTCTCCCATCTTAACCACCTCCTTCCGTGCTTTCAAAAATCTTTTCTCCCTCTCTTTGACTGTGCCTTTGATTCCCCATCCTAACCACTCCCAATTTTTTCCCCTTTCCCCACGCATGATGTCCACTATATCTTTTTCCTCATTGTAAAACATTCTGAGACATTTCCTGAAGTTGTTGTTCACATTCCTAGGAATTCTGCTGCCCGTATCCTAACTCTCATCAAGTCCCGTTCACCCATCACCGCTGTGCTCGGCTGACCTACATTGGCTCCCGGTCTGGGAATGCGTCGATTTTAAAATTCTCATCCTTGTTTTCAAATCCCTCCATGGCCTCGCCCCTCCCTATCTTTGTAACCTCCTCCAGCACTACAACTCTCCGAAATCTCTGCGCTCCTCCAATTCTTGCCTCTTGCACATCCCCAATTTTAATAATTTAACCATTGGCAGTTGTGTCTTCACCTGCCTAGGCCCTTGTTGGTGCTTATTGGGGAAAAAACAGGGCTTCAAAAATCCACTAAAGTGGATGATGGAGTCTCCTGTCGAGTCAATGGTTGAGTGGTTACACTGATGGGAGAGGAGCCCAATCCTGGATGCACATATATGGCTGCACGTATCACATTGGCAACAGATGAGGTGAGTTGCCTTACATACCAGGCGCTTGGCAGTCAGACCTCGCATCCTCACAGTCTCAAATTCATTCAAACTGATCTGGCAGATGTGACCCCATCGTAGACTATCAGTGGCTGTGTCTTCTCAGGTGTTGGAGTTAACATTACAAGATTTTAAGCTGGCCCTTAGTGTGTCTTTATAGCATTTAATCTTCCCATCTCTGTTGCAATATCCAAACTGCACCTGTCGTAGAAGATATCTTTGGGAATTCTACAGTCGGATTGGGCACATCTATTGTAAATGCTGAGATGTAGGCGCCTATGACTACTGCCACTGAGCCTGCAAGGGGGAGGAGGACCCTTCGTTTTACTAGTAATGGCAGGTGCCTGTGCTACTAGTGGAGTATCTACAGCACACGTCCGTTGAAGGAGCAGAAGTCTGTGCAATCATAGTGTGGCTTACTGAGGTTGGTGCTGGGCCTCGCCCCCCACCCCCCCCACCACCACCTCCCCAAAGCTCCCGGAAAAATAATCTCTAGTCTCCATGGACCCTTTTGTAAGGAGGACTCTTGAATTTTTTTTTCCAAATGGCGCTTACTCTTAAGGGGGCCAAGCTTCTTCAGTGTAGTACTGAGGGAATGCTGCACTGTTGGAGTGCTGTCTTTTGGATGAGATGTTAAACTGAGGCCTCATCTGTTATCTCCGATTGACATAAAAGATGCTGTTGGAACTATTTGAACTCTCCCAGTGTTCTGGCCAACATTGATCTCTCAATAAGCGCAGATTCTAGACATTATCTCATTGCAGTTGTGGGGTCTTGCTTTGACTGCTGTGTTATCCTACATTACACCAGTGATTCACTCAAATACTTAATTGGCTATGTAGTGCTTTGGAATGTCCTGAGATTATAAACGGTGCTATATACACCAGGTTTTTTATTGGACATATTATAAAAAGGACATAGAGGCATTGGAGAAGGTGCAAAAAAGATTCACAAGGATGATACCAGAACTGAGAGGATATACTTATCAGGAAAGGCTGAACAGGCTGGGACTCTTTTCTCCAGAAAAGAGAAGCCTGAGTGTGACCTGATCGAGATCTTTAAGGTAATGAAAGGGTTTGATAGGATAGACGTAGAGAAAATCTTTCCACTTGTGGGGTGTCCAAAAGTAGAGGTCATAAATATAAGACAGTTACTAATAAATCCAATGGGGAATTCAGGAGAAGCTTTTTTACCCAAAGAGTGGTAAGAATGTGGAATGCGCTACCATGAGGAGTAGTTGAGTCAAATAGCATAAATGCATTTCAGGGGAAGCTAGATAAGTACACATGGGAGAAAGGAATAGAAGGATATGCTGATAGGGTTAGATGAAGTAGGGAGGGAGGAGGCTCGTGTGGAGCCAGTTGGGCCGAATGGCCTGTTTCTGTGCTGTAGGCTCGATGTATGCAACTCGATTAAAGGCAATCTGTGCAAAGATGGGGGCTAGTCCAGTTTTGGAACCAAGATATTATGAAGGAGGCTGCAAAATTATGGGTAAGCTTGTAAAGTGTAATGGTGTATGTTATGCTATGATATAGACTACTGTTTTATGCTGGGTGCTTGATCTGTTATTGTAATGTACAGCAAGGTGACTCAGACTGGCTGTAAATAAAATTATTGTTCTACAACATTACCGCCACTTGGACCTTGATCAGTAGGTATTTAGAAATATTAGTAACTGCAGGGAATGTAAGTGAGCCTGCAGGCTGTAGCATGAGGTTGACCAAACTCATTTCATGTAGGACACGTACAGCCAGCCAATAAAGCCGACTCATTCTCTCGTTTGATTCAAACCCAGTTCCTAGATGTGAAAGGACAGCGAGCACCAAATTCAACTTTTCAACAAACTATTTCGTCAATATATCAAGTTCCTTTTTGCAAATATGGATTTTGTGTCAGTTGAATCTTTGTACTCCATTTTCCTTGATTTATGGTCAGCTGAAACTAAACCACATTTATTGACAAAGGTCAAGTGGGTTAATTGGTGGCTAAGCTATTTAATTTGCATGTTTCCATCATATTTTCCTTTGGACTGCTTAATTTTTGAAAGGCAGTTAATGACCAGGTGGTAGTTATGTGTTACTGCTAAAAGAGCATCTACACCCATATACAGGATAATTCAGCCCATATATTTAAGTTCTTCATTCTCACACACTGTATACACACTAGCCATAGTAGGAAACAAGAAGAACACTCGAATATATTGTTATATAAGATGCTTAGAAAGTCACAACAAAAACATCTTCACTTTTGGAATGAACTGTATATTCCATAATTCCTAATGTGTAGTCTCAGATTTCACTAGTAGTACAAAATCTTGGGCCCCGAAATGGCGCTGTGAAATACTAGCATACAATTGCTTAACTTGTTTGTCTGAAATTTTCTTTTCTGCTGTTTTACAAAGATGTTAACACATTTATTTTATCAGATTAATGCTTCTGCCAAAATAGAATGGAAGAATTTCACACAAACACATTCAATGTACCCCACAGTGTAATTTCAGGGCCTTGGTAGTTCAGACTATTACTTTATGCAACCTTGTCTGCAAAACATTACACAGCAGCATACTGGTATTATTTCTGCAAAAAATAATTATGGCTTATTTTACAATAATTCAAACAAAACTTATTCTAATATATTGAAATATATTATAGGTATAACCAATGCCACCTTAATTATAATGAGGCATTTGAGAAATAGCTACTTGTAACAGTTCCTAAATTATAACACAATGTAGTTTCTAAAGAAATACATTAAAAGCCTGTAGAAAGCCTACATGCAAGATGTCTTTAAATAGAGATTAGATCGAGAAACCTTCTATAGGAGACACAGGTTCATTGTTTTAGGTAATGGGTAGATGTCCTTAGCAGCTTGAGACATTATGTTTGTTATTGAATGATGGCTGTACAAAAGGCATAATTTCCCCACAGCTAATGTCAGGATTGAACAGTAGGGTATTCATCAAAAAGTAGTATATATGTATGAAACATTTGCCTGTTGACTGCAAAAAACCCTCAAGTGTGCGATAATCTGATAGCCTTCAGTTTTAATAATGGGGGAATCTAAAACTAGGGAACATAGTCTCAGAATAAGAGGTCACCCGTTTAAGACGGAAATGAGGTGGAATTTCTTCTCCCAGAGGGTCGTGAATCTTTGGAATTCTTTACCCCAAAAAGCTGTGGAGGCTGAGTCATTGAATACATTCAAGGCTGAGTTAGACAAATTTTTGATCAGCGAGGGAGTCAAAGGATATGGGGAAAAGGCGGGAAAGTGGAGTTGAGGTAAAAATTAGATCAGCCATGATCTCATTAAATGGCGGAGCAGGCTCAAGGGGCCAAATGGCCTACTCCTGCTCCTATCTCTTATGGTCTTAGGGGCATGATTTTGACCCTGAGCCGGGAAGGGGGCTGGTGGGGGGGGGGGGGGGGACAAATTGCGAATGGGAAACCCGGAAGTACAGCTGGTCTCAGTCGGACAGGAGACCAGCCAGGGAGAGGACATGTTCAGGTAAGTCTTCAGGTAAGTTTTTGTTTGTATAGATGGAGGGGAGGCATTGGTGGGCACGGGGGCATAGTTTGGCATATGGGGCATAGGTTGGCACAGGGCATAAGTTGGCATGGAGTCGTCAGTCATGGGGTGAGGGATCAGCGGTCAGCCACGGGGGGTGGGGTGTCTGAATCGGAGGTCCGCGATCGTTGGTGGGGAGGTCGGGGTCGGGGATCCGCGACCGTTGTGGGGGGGAGGATTGGGGTCGGGGGTCCGTGATCGGGGATCGGCAGGGGGGTCCACGATCGGGATCGGGGGTGGGGGGGTCCACGATCGTTGGGGGATCACTGCAGGTGGGCTTGTGGGGCCTGGGGAAAGCACTCCTGCTCCTCCCGGCCCACAAGCTGTGCCAGAAAGGCACCTACCTGTTAGTCTTGGGCCTTCTCGCCTCCTTTCACAAGGCATAAAAGAGAAGGCCAGGGAATCCCAGCGTCCCCCGGGGTTGAAATCAGAAACACTAGAAAAATGGAGGCCCGCTGTCTCTTTGAAAGGTTTTAAGGCCCGACCCGCCTCCTGGGAGCAGGTTGGTCGCCCACCCCTCAATCCGCCCCAGTGAAAACCGGAAATGGGCGGGTTGGGGGCAGGTCTGAAATGGTTGAAATTTTGATTGCCTGACTGCCCCCCTGCCCCCAACCCACGCATTTTTCACTGTTAAAATTGTGCCCTATAGATCAGTAACAATCACTGTAATTTTCAACTGCTGAGTTCTTTTCAAGCCATTGGCATGTTTTTAGTTTATTGAAACTATTAAATGTTGGCATTTATAGATAGAGGGCTAGATTTTCAACTTGTGGGCAGGTGTAAAAGTGATGTTGCAGATTGGCCACCCGTTATAGAAGCTGCTGGATTTTCATTTCCATTAATTTCAATGATATTGAAAATTGGGTGGTTCCTATAATGGGTGGTTGATCGTCAATGCCCAGGCAGCAAGTTGAAAATCTACCCCATAGAGTTAATTACCTCTCCCTTGTCTCAAGTGTTCTCTGTCTTAATGTACACAACTAGCATTTGAATTCTTGATTTTTTTATTAGTGATAGTGCTTACAAGGAGGCAAATAATATAAACAGGGCAGATGGCAAAATGTAATTTTCCCTCACGATTGGAGGGAAAGAAACAAAACTTCTGATATGTCAGTATAAAGAAAAATGATAAATGTCAGCTTTATCGGGCCCCTATGTCTGAGCAACCCATGGCTACGTATTCCAGAAATTGAGGTGGAAAAACTGGGAACATCCCCTGCCTAGTCATTTGCATGGGTTCATTCAGCCTGCACCTATTGCAGGCATAGGGCCAGCTCCCACCCAGGGAAAGCCCTAGAAATCCTGGGGCAATGTAAAGGGGGTGGAGACCTGTGTAATGGGTCTCCGTCTACGTTTTCCTAACTTTTGCACCTATGCAATGGACGTCCACTGTGGGCAAAGATCAGGAAAATTGGATCCATTTCCCACTTTGTATGCCTGCGCCTAAATGATCTGACTTTGCACGACAATGAAAAGTCAGGTTATTTAAATATCTTAGTGGTTCTCCTAGTACTTGCATGAAGTGCTGGGAGTGCCACAGCGATAAGAGGCCAGTATGTAAGGCACCAGCAATAGAAAGGGTGCTGGTTACCCACAGAGAACAGCCATTTTTTATTTATTATTTACTATTTATTATTTGGAATGTTTTGGGGCCTAATGACCCCTTCATTGCATTGGCCTTTGGACACTGAAGAAATGAGAACCATGAAGTAAGGATGGTGCTATTAGACAGACAGAACCACTTGGTAGCAACATTTAAATTTATCTGTAATGATTCTCCTGAAATGCCTGTTGCAAATCAGAGCTGAGGGCCTGCAGCACTGCTCAACCACCATTTTTTCTCAATAGCTGAAATTTCGAATGTCCAAAATAAAGTTTAAACAAAATTTTAAATGACATATTTCAGAATTACCTGATTTAAGTTACCAATCGTCTTTTGCGTCTTTTAACGCCTTCAAGGCCTTAGCCTACCTGAAAAGCCTGGGCTTCGACTGGATATTTTTCCCTCACAGCAATTAGAGAAAGCTTTCAATCACATTTATGCATTTTGTGCATGTGCAGTTTGCAGAATTTCCCTGCAGGTAGGAACAGGGGTAGATGTGTGTGGCCTGAGATTGCGTTTTCCAAAATGTTTTTGAAGAATTGAATTCTTGAAGCATTTCAGATAAGTAATGATATTTATATAAATGTATTAAGAATTGAGATTTTCTGTTATGAACTCCCCAGACAAACAACACCTGTGAGAGACAGCACCTGTGATCAGCAAACCTGTTATCATGGTTTATTTGTTGAAGGTTAGAAAGACGCCAAAGAGGTTGCTTACAGAGAAAGACTTGCTGCGTATTACTGTTGACAACGCATTCAAAAAAAATCTCTCTTCTGAACCATTGATGAGGCTTAAGAATATTTTTATATACTGATGTTCTCTTATGACATTGCACATGGTAACTCAGAGAATACAGTCACCCCCTTGCTTGTCACTGCTATCATCATTACGGTGTTCTCTCACTATCACTTCCTCTGGTTCTGTCTCTCTCTTTCTCTCCTCTTCTGCTTTCCCCTTTTCTCTTTGTTTCTCTTTCTGTCTTTTTCTTTTTCTCTCTAATTTCGGATGGGAGGTAGTGGGTGGTAAGGTATGGTGTGGCGGGGAAAGGAGCCATCAATGGCTGCAAGCTGCATTTAGGATGAGAATTGTGAGCAAAATGTGGTCTTCAGCAGCTCCTTTTCCCATCTCCCCATCAATAATAATCCCCCCTCCCCATTCCCGCACTCCATTGTGTCCCATTCCTAACATCCTAACATATCTTCACTCTCATCACTACCCTCACCTTTTTCCTTCTGAAGTACCCATTCTTTATCCTCCTCTCCTTTGCTTCGCTGTCATTCACCTCACCCTCATTGATCTATCCACAATAATCCTTCTATTTCACAATAGAAGCAACTTTTTGTCATAAAGATTAACTGTAGAAATTAAACTGTTGGCCATGGAAAAGTTGGTACTACTTTTATCAGTTGTGTATCATATGGGAACTGTATACCATTTGTATGGAAGACATATACCATAATATGGCTGCTGCACTTACTTGAGACGTTAGACAAAAGAGGACCTTCCCCACCACCAATATAATTTGTGTTCTTGAATATTAGCTGTTCTGTTATGGTGTCTATACGTCATGCCTAAATTACAGCATTCACTTTCGAGTGTTGACGCTGCATCACATACAGGACAAACGGTACTAAACATGAGTCAACTGTTAACTTTTACCTGGTGTATATTGTACTTTATAGACTGGCCTTTTTCCACTATATAGTGTGGAAGAACTACTGCAATAGCTATTTATACTGCAAGTTCATCATCGCATCGGAAGAAGAAACCATACTCTTAAAACAGATTGTCTGCATGGAACCTTTGATGATATAAACATTATACAGTTGAAGCGAAACTGAATTAAATGATAAATGGGTTTTCAGAGGATTCATGATTTTAATTGAAGTAAAATTTCTCCTTTCACTCTATAAAATAGAGTTAATTGTAAATTTGTATGTTCAAAGCAACTGGGTGTTGAATGGTACAAGACTAATCAAAGTAGCCTGTGCGAGATTGCTACAACATTTTAATTTGACTACAGTGAATGTCATTATCATGATTCTGAAAATGCAATGTTAATTTTTTTAATCTGTAGGTAAACTGTAATTTCATCTTCTGTAGCACTGCTTATATCAATAATATAAATTAAAGATAGATTGGGAACTAATTGAAAAATAACAGTATATGCTCCTGTACTATACGCCAAAGAACTCATTAGACCTAACCAGATTGTAGAGAGAGAGCTGAAATTACTGTAATGAATTCCTGCAGCTCAAGTGCCATTATTCATGAATTTTGTCATTGTCGTCACCATTAATATTTGATACCTTGTAGTCATTTATCTCTGTTTACACAGATGAATAGTGACTTGATGTTTGTTTCAAAGTGAAAAGTATTGCTATTTTTATCATTCTTTGCTGTTATGATTATTTCTGATTAATACCAAGGGCTTTTAACAACTGTACTTTTCATTACGGTTCAAAGTAATGAGAGGAAGTGCAATATAAAAAGTAAATAAAACATGATTGTGTACAACAACTGCCATTTCCATGCAGTCAAAAAATGCAGATTTCGCGCTGTAGAACCATTCTTCGAATGCTGAGCTGATGTTACTGCCTTGAAATCATCTTGTGCATCTATTATTCACAGTGCATACTGTGAATTTATTGAGGCAGCTTTATTCTATTTATCCCTTTTTCTTTGCCGGTGGAGAATATCATGACCTCACATAATTTGAGTGAAGAATAAAATCTTGCAGCACAATCACTGCATAGTATCATAGTAGGTACAGCACAGGAGAAGGCCATTCGGCCCTTCATGCCAGTGCCAGCACTTTGGTAGAGCTATCTAATTAGTCCCATTCCCCTGCTCTTTCCCCCTAGTCCTGTACATTTTTTCCCTTCAAGTTCTTTTGCCAGTCACCTTAAATCTGGTTCTCGACCCTTCTGCCAATGGGAACAGTTTCTCTTTATTTACTTTATCTAAATGCTTCATGACTTTGAACACTTCTGTCGAATCTCTTAAACTTCTCTGCTCTAAAAAGAATAACCCCAGCTTTTCCAGTCTATCCACTTAACTGAAGCCCCTCATCCCTGGAACCATTTTAGTAAATCTTTTCTGCACCCTCTCTAAGGCCTTCACATCCTTCCTAAAGTGTGGTGCCCAGAATTGGACACAACGGGCTCGATTTTCGCACCCTTGAGCGGGTGTGTTCATGGCGGGGGTGGGGGTGGGGGGGGGACTGTGAAAATCGGGGATTCCAGGGGCGGGTCCGGAGCCCGGCTCCAACCCGCCCACTTCCGGGTTCCCCAGTGACACGCTGACATGCGTGCGCAGCCCCCGCATGTGGGACTCCCGCCGGCAATTAAAGCCGGCGGGGTGCCACTTAAAGTAATCGTTAAGGTATTTCAGGTCGTTTAGAGACCTGATTAACATGACATTTTAGGAGGGCTGGGATTTTGAAAACAACTGGGACTGTTTCCCGTACTGGGGGAAATACTCCCAGTTCAAATGGACGTGTTGCAGCTGCAAAGGTCCATTTGACAGGTGGGGGGGTGGGGGGAGACCCTCACTCATTGCAGGAGGCCACTCTGTCACTTTGGACAAAGTTGGCCTCCACCACCCTCCTCCTAACAATAAAATTCACCAACTTGCACACTTACCCCGGTGTCCAGCCACATGTACCTACCTTGCGGACCCCCTCAAATGTACATCTTCCAGATGGGGGCCGCCGTAGCTGCAGTCATGACCTCCTTGGAGGACAAACAGCATCACCAGCCACGCCGGCCACCTCTGACACGTGGAGCTCCACAACACAGTGCTGTGACACATCCACCTGCACAGTAGAAGGGGGGGCAACGGCAGAGAGAGATGCATCGCAGGAGGCACTACCCTCACCACAGGGTCTACAGACCAAGGCTCAGCTTCCTGAACCTCTCTGAGCAGCAGTGCACACGGAGGCTCAGAGTCACTCGACATGTAGTCGTGGACATCTGCAGCCTCCTTCATGCCGAGCTGCTCCCGGCTGGCCCGAGCACCATCTTCTTACCTGTCGCTGTCAAAGTCACCACTGCCCTCAACAACTTCTCCTCCGTATCCTTCCAGGGTGCCACCGGGAACATTGCCGACGTCTCTCAGTTGTCTGCACAAAAGAGCCCTGCAAACACACCTACACCACTCTGCAGTGACACAATGGGTGGCATCAGTTGTGGGTCTTCATAGTGATCCTCAGGAAAGGGCATTATTGCACAAACCAGACAAGATTCGCAAAGACGTGGCAGTAGTGGTGACAATATAATATGTTATGTGAGTTGATCAGAAATTAAATATAGGTAAAAACCATGACATACCCTCAAACACCCTTGTGCATCCCCTTCATGCTCATGACACGTTTGCCTTACGCTGCCTACTGCACATATGCGATGCATGCCCTGTGGCTGCAGCACAGGTAGTGGCAGATTGAGTGAGGCTGACCATGAAAGAGATGCATGAGAGGTTGAGTATGAGATAGAGCCATGAGATTGTATAAGGATTGGGTTGAGTGGTAGTGGCAGGATGAGTACTGGCGAGGTGAGTAAGTGCAGGTAAGATGAGGATGACCTTTGAGTGGGTGTGAGGAGTGACGTGATAGAGTAGTGTTGGCAGTGCAGAAGGAGATGTGGGGTGGGGGGCGGTGATGTGGCAGACGGAGGGGAGGGGAATGAGTAAGTGTACTCACTTCGGCTCACCTACTTAGGTCGTGGAAGCGCTTCCTGCACTGTATGCAGGTGCGCAATATGTTAGTGGAGCTGGTGACCTCCTCTGCCACCTCGGGCCAGGCCTTCCTGGTGGCAGAGGCAGGCCACTTCCTCCCGCCAGCCGGGGGGAAGATCTCTGTCCTCCCCCTCCTTATCACCCCATCCAATGGTACCTGGAGTGAGGCATCATTAAACTTGGGAGCAGCCTTCCCCCTGGGCTGCT